>NC_064644.1:448120857-448745857 GCF_023864345.2 Schistocerca serialis cubense
AACAAAATAACACACAGAATTGGAAAAATCATGAGAAAACAAGGTAATCATCTGGCATACATTCTTCAGAGAAGATTAAAAATACCCAGTAACATCATGGGTAAATTAAAATACGCAGGAATATACTGTCTAAACAGGAAAGACGGTGATTCATTATACATTCGACAAACATGTAGAAACTTCAGGATGAGTGACGCAGAATATTTAAGAGCAGAGAAAAGCGGTAGCATCCACTCCACGTCTGGAGACCACCTCATCAAACCAATTAGCACCTCACAGGAGTAGAAACAGACCTCCAAATCCTAAAACACAGTAACCATCTGTAGCAATTTATATGAACAGAAGGGAAATGCTATATTCTAAAAGTTATCGCACAGGGCAAAGAAGTTATCAAAGACCCAACAGTATATGCAACTAAACACCATTCAACACCCCGAACAAATTATCGGGCAACACGAAATAAAACACGTAAAACACACAAACGCAGGAAGCAATCTGAGGTATTAAATTCAAAATTCATTGACACACACTAACTGAATGAAATCAAACGAAATAAATTCAAAGATCACCGAAGTCAAACTAAACCGAATCACTAAACAAACGACTGTCAGTCGCAAATTTGTACAGTGAGACGAGTGTCCAAATCACGGCAGCATAACAAGACGCAATACTCACAAAAGAGCAGCAGAAAACGTGAGTAAATACAGTCAAGTTACGAAACATAATCCAAGAATAACGAACTGCACGAAATTGTTCTCATACCTAAACTTCACGAAAGTTTCACCGATGTCCAGATGTAAGTCCCACTACATATCATCACGTTGGGCACACAAAAACGAATTTGTCACTGCTCAGGAATAGCCGGATACTACGATGGTGAGGTCAAAGCCACGCATACGTCATGATTTTTCAATGAGCATACTTTTTAAAGATAGGATTATAAATAAAATTCAATGCAGACAATGTCCTTGCATCACTCATATTTTCAGATGGCATGGTCTACTAATATAGACCTGTGTTTAATTTCCGTTGGCAGCCACACGACACACACAGAGTAAAATAAAAGATATAGTGCTTATCTAAATAAGTAACAACACAATCCGATGTCACATGTTTCCTAATCTAAACATAAACTTTATGTATATATATAAAGAAGGTAAAGTAAATACCCACTGTAGATATCAAAACTTGGATTAAACGTGTTCGGTTGTTAAAACAAAACAATAATTTTCTGTACTGCAAAAGGCGGAACCGTCCTTAATGCATTACTGTTAAAGCAGCGCGGATACGCCTAGACACGATCCCCAGGGTTATTCCCCAAATATACATCAAAGACCTCCTCTTCACTGATGTCTGTACTACAAAATTTATTACACGTAGATCATAATACGCTCTAACTACTAACAAATGTATGCTGACACTAGTAACGTTAAAATAACCAGGTCATTGACATGATATACAAAATGATACTTCCATGGCAACAGTCGTAATAAGAATAGCTTTCTGATGGTATCCAACCAGCACCTGGCCGGAGTAAACTGACTGAATCTGCAGCCTGGTGTGCCCGTCTTTGGAGGACAGAGTATTTCCGTGGTGGCACTGCCTGGCCCACAGTATGTAATACAGGTGGAGAGCTGGGCCGCTATCCACGATCGCAGCTGCACGGCTAATGAAGACTCGTGACTGCATCGGCATCGAAACTGATCAAATCAGAGGCGACCACACAACTTTATTTCATTTCCTAAGATGACGTTTAGAGACTGACTGCAGTAGGTGGTGGTTCCACACCATACTGAATTCAGACAAGAGTATCCAAATCACAGCAATATAACAAGACGCAATGTTCACAAATTAGCAGGAGAGAACGTGAGTTAACATTGTCAAAATACGTAACATGTGGCGTTCGTTTTTCTAAGGTAAGAATTTTGGCTTCAAATAATCTATTGAGCTAAAGCGATGTGTGCGCGATACACTACATAAATTCCTTTTGCGTAGAACCTTCAAGCACCAGGTGGATTTAATGACACAATTTTGTAAAAAATTAAAGCTAAATTAATCTATTTTAAGGTTCTAACCTTAGAGTAGAGTAAGAACTGAATACGTAGATGCCACTGTCAATCTAAGTGTACACGTAAAATTTATGAACATTCGGAAAAATTTTCTTACTTCCAGTTTTACAGCCACTAACTTTAATGACCTACGTGTGACCTATCGCATCGTTTCAGCATAGGGACGCTCTAATAGCCATGTGCGAAAGCCAGCGCAGTCTCTACTCTCATCTCTACTAACGGCAGGACGCACTCCTCCCTCCAGCTTCTTCTCTACTTTTGAACTTTTGTCTACATTTGGTCGACCACAATGGCCCCTCCTATAGACTGGTGGCTAATACACCACCTCTAGGTCGCGCACATTGCATCTCGTATGAAAAAATATGAGTTTACCTATTGAAGCATATGTTTCAGTTTCACTGGGATCCAACTCTCAGATACCTGCGTATTGTATTTATCATCACAGGGCCCATTCGACACCGCTGATGAATCAAAGAACTGATTTTAGAGAACTATAGCTTGAATTGTTTGAGTCTTGAATCTGAATGTGAATCTCGTGTCAATGACGTAACTGAGAGACTGCTAAATTTACTATAATAGAGGGTATTATAGAAGTATAAAGTACAAACATAAGAAACGGTAACGTACATCAAGAAAAGTCACTAAAAATAGTGAAGGGTGTAAGAATATCATTAGAAACAAAACTATATTTGTCCTTTGATTCACAACAGGAATTGCTCATATCATTGGATTCCTGGTCTTTTGTTTAGTTTTCTGCTTATACACATTTGCTTATTTCAGTTAAAATATAGGAAAAGTGAACTCACTTGCGAGACTGGGAAGATCGGAAACAGTAAAAGATTTCCTCAGCGTTATAAAAATTATAGTGTGGACAAAGTGCGTGTTTGGGCAAGGACTTGATGCGACAGTAACAACCATTCCGCCACTATGATTAAAAGCTTTTCCATGAGATTATATTTACAACACTGTATGTTTTCATATTTTATATTATGGTAGTGATCAGAAAACACCCGGTTTAAATGTTAATGGTTCATGTTAACGTAAACATTAACTGTAACTTTCTTTCACGGAATTAGCGAAATGCAAAAGATGGTTCTAGAATGAGATTTTCACTCTACAGTGGAGTGTGCCCTGATATGAAACTTCCTGGCAGATTAAAACTGTGTGCCAGACCAAGACTCGAACTCTGGACCTTTGCCTTTCGCAGGCAAGTGCTAAATCTGCAAGGTCCGCAGGAGAGCTTCTGTAAAGTTTGGAGCCCGCATCTCGTGGTCGTGCGGTAGCGTTCTCGCTTCCCACGTCCGGGTTCCCGGGTTCCATTCCCGGCGGGGTCGGGGATTTTCTCTGCCTCGTGATGGCTGGGTGTTTTGTGATGTCCTTAGGTTAGTTAGGTTTAAGTAGTTCTAAGTTCAAGGGGACTGATGACCTAAGATGTTAAGTCCCATAGTGCTCAGAGCCATTTGAACTATTTTTTTTTTTTTTTATTTTAAGTTTGGAAGGTAGGAGACGAGATATTGGAAGAAGTAAAGCTTTGAGGACGCGGAGTGAGTCGTGCTTGGGTTGCTCAGATGGAGAGCACTTGCCCGCGAAAGGCAAAGGTCCCAAGTTCTAGTCTTGGTCTGGCACACAGTTTTCATCTGCCAAGATGTTTCAAAATATGGTTGTTTCTTTGTCATACATCTACTGAGCGTTCAGTGTCCCGGTTTTAGCGATACTAATGTGCTTATAAATCGACTTTATTAGCACATGAAAGGCTCATGCAATGCAGTCTCACTCATGCCATGTCTAAAATTAAACGGCTTTCCCTGTTCAGTTTTTTGTTTGGTTGTTCTCTTACACTTTGGGAAGAGTGGCTGAAAGCTAGCGAAGGAAGTATACGTCTGTGGCGAGGAATAGAACAAAACAGCATCCAAATACACTGTCTGACAAAAATGTGAAGCGCGAAATAGGAGACAAGGAAATGAAATAAAGCGTCAACGGGTGAGATTGTGTATAATGTTATTTCAGAAATAACCAAATCTAGTCAAATTGGGAAAGAACTGTGGAGTGTGAACCACGTGATCAGTATGAGGCACACCGACTCTCCTGCCTGGATGCAAGCACTGGTTTAGTTAGCAAGGCTTTTATAAATCGTTCCATCCTATGCTGGCGCGAAATGGCCGACAACTGTTGTAACTAGCCTTTGGTATGCTAGACGTTGCCAAAGGGATGGAGATGGCGTCAAAGCTGATTCCCTGTATGTTCTGTCTGGGGAGAGATCTCTCTGAATATTACTGGCGACACGAGAATCTCAGCATCACAAAGACAGTTCTGAAAGATACGTGACATGTTCGACTGAGCATTATCCTGTTGAAAAATGACAGCATGATGCTATCTTACGGAAGGATGCACGACCTTTTTGGCATATTTCTGTGACGACTGAGTTCCCTGAACCACCACGAGCTATGACCTGAAATGATACCCAATTGCTCCCCACGCCGTGGAGCTAGAAGTATCAACGCTATGCTATTCCAAAGCATCTGATGTGGGATCTCTGCCAAGTCCTGATCGTATTCGGCGATGATGGTCATCAGGGGTGGAACAGGATAGTGACAAGATAGTGACTGATTGCTGAACACCGTGCGACAGCTATTCATAAGCAGCGCATACATCCCGGTCAGTGTACCACTCCAGACACAGCCGTTTGTTTCGCGATGCTAGTGAACAGCAGCCTACGCCAGGGACAGCAATTTCCTGGTCCTGCTGCAGCTTTTCACCGACAAATGGTGTGAGACGACACAGTGAGGTGGTTACAATAAGCTTCGTTCGCAGTACATCTGTCTTTCCTAGTGACGGTTGGACATAGTTGACCAAAACGTTGACAACGAGTATACGTACTCTCACGTTTCCATGCATCGCAACATCGGGCTACTACATCTAAAAGCAACACAAATTTGCATATTGCACGATTCGACCAGCATGCCAAACGATGGGGATGTTAGTTCTGAAGCGGCACTCATTAACTGAACGTACTGGATTAGATCAGAGATTTGCAGCATTGTAAGTAGGCTATTTAGGTTTTCTTATTGGTAAAGCCACAAAATAATAACACAGGGCATTTCGGAAATTATGAAAGAAATTGGCAAGGTGCATCGAATTTTGAGATGGAACCACCGACACGACGTAACAATGACCGATATGCTACTCGCCGACACGATGATTTTGACTATAAGCTGTTCATTACTACACGTAAATTCAAAACATTTAAGAATTCTGGCAACGACATTAATCCATAAGCGTGGCTCCATCAATTCTCTCATTGTTTTCCTCCTAACTGGTCATTACAGCACAGATTAGAATTTATGTGTTGCTACTTAGAGAATGAACCAGCTGAAAGAATGCGATCGGTCATTCACGATTGTCACAGTGAACGAGAATTTTATCATGCCTTCTTCTCAGCATATTGGTCTCAAGCTACACAAGACCGAGTAAAACGTAGCATCATAATGATGAAGCATTTCGAACAATCTGAATTTTCCAGTCTTGTGAAATATTTAGAAATCATGTTGCACAAGAATCCGTACCTGTCAAACCTATACAGCCCCTCAGAACTCATCCGCATTTGCTTAATCAAATTACCTGAACATTGACGACATATTATTTTGGCAGGACTTTTCAAAGACGACACTGAAGCTTTTCAGGGACTCTTACAAGAATTAGAAATTGACACTGACAATCGCGGAACGCGAAAACAGGAACACAACAATTACAGGTCACATCCGTCACAATTTCGCGATGACAGAAATAATAAATGGACACGACAAGGCTACTCTTACAACGTAAATCGTGACCAAAACAGACACCACCCATATGACAACCGTTGGCAAAGTAGTAATAATTACAGGTAAAGAGGACCTCTCCGCAGTAGTGACTATCACAGAGACAATCAGAGAAACAGACAATATGGGAACCAAAATAATTATTGTCAAGGGAGACAGAGTAACTTCAGACGCCACGGTCCAGCGCGCAGTTACGACTCCGGGAGAAATTCTCCACCACGTGACCGACAAGAAAGAAACTATTGAATCTACCGACATGACGACAGACGATATGATAGTAACGACAGACCTGAACTGCATCAGAACTGGCGGGATTTAAACAGGGCAGGGCCCTCTCGACAAGGTGAATTTGTAGAAGTTAGGTCTCCAAATCCCAATAAGGATGCGTCCCAACAAAGAGACAATAGACATTGACTCATACCGCTGGCAGCCACAAAACGTACTTATGAAACTGACGACGCAGCTGCGCAGCTGCCGTAGCTAGTAATTACGTAAAAATGGAAGACATTAGGGACATCTTACTCCAGGAACATGATGTAAAACATAACAACATTGCATATCCTGTGATTCACATTACAGTAAATGACGTAAAATTTACGGCAGTACTTGACTCTGGCAGTCCCATTCCAGTAATTAGTGAAACAGCCTTTAGCAAATGCAACAAATGGAACGATTGCCCTACACTTCCGTTACGTAAGATTAAATTACAAGGTGCAATCTTTGGAAAAAGTGTAGATGTACGCCAACAAACCAACTTAGAATTTTTTTGTCAAAGCCACAGCTTCTCTATGAACTCTCCTATTCTTCCATTATTGTCGACGGAAATTATATTTGGAGTAGACTTTTTGAATGATAACAAAGCAATCTGAAATAAGTTTAGAGAAAGAAGGTAAGCCAATAGCTTTGAAATTTGGAGATTGGTTCTCAAACCATGAAGAAGAAATTAATCGACTTTACCTCCTGTTAGACAACAGTTCGGAATTTTCGACGAAACTTGACACTAACAATCACTCTGCAAGTACTGACAGGGATGATATCGACGGCGCATTTGATACTAATGAGTTAATTCAGAATAAAATTCAAACAATTGAGAATTGTAATGATACTGATAGGCAAGACCTTTTTGAGATTTTACAAGCACATTCCACAGTTTTTTCTCACAAAACAGGAACAATCAAGGGATTTCAATACCAATTTCGTGTTCGTGAGCATACTAAATTTTGTGTTAGACCATACGTAATTCTGGCGCATTGTAGGGACCTTGTTAGAACAGAAATATAATCTATGCTTGACGAGGGCATTATTGATCCTGCAGTAAGCTCATACAACAATCCATTACATGTTGTTGAGAAGAAAAATGGATCGATCAGGCTTGTGTTAGATTCGAGACAAATCAGTACTATCATCTTTCCTGAAACAGACAGGCCGCAAACGTTGAAAGAACTTCTTCAAAATTTTAATGGTGTAAAAGTGTTGTCTTCTATTGATCTCAGATCCAGCTTTTGTCAGATCGAACTTCATCCAGAATGTAGAAAATACACAGCTTTCCTTTGTTTCGGCGTTTGTTATCGGTTTCGGAAACTTCCTTTTGGTTTGAACATTTCTTCGGCAGCATTCATTTGCGGGCTAAATTCGATATTACCTGAGTTCTTAAAACGTCACATCACCTTATATGTGCACGATATTCTGATAGCAGAAGCCTCATGGGAACAACACAATCGCATCCTCAATAGCGTGTTACATATTTTTGCAGAATCTGGAATTACAGTTAACTTGGAAAAGTCTGAATTCGGTAGGACAAAGGTGAAGTTTTGAGACATATTATTTCTTCTGAAGGCATTCAGCCGGGTCCTGAAAAGTTAGAAGCAATCAGAGCCATTCCAGTTCCATCCACAAAAAAACAAGTCCGCAGTTTTCTAGATCTCGTAAATTTTTACCGTCGTTTTCTGAATATGCAAATTCTAGTTCCACAAAACTATGTTCTCTCACTGGAAAAAATACTACTTGGAACTGGGACGAACAAGCACAGTTGGAATTCAATTCTTTGAAAAAAGCGTTACTTAACGCGCGAATACTAGCTCATCCAGATCTGTCACAGGATTTCTGCCTTAGTACGGATTCTTCTAAATTCGATCTTGGAGCTCATTTATTTCAAGAAGCCATAGAAAATGACAGAACTGTTCAGAAAACCATTGCTTTTGCTAGCCGAGTGCTAACATAATCTGAAAAAAATTATTCCGTTACTGAATTAGAAGCTTTAGCTATCGTTTGGGCATTTAACAAATTCCGTTTCTTTCTTTCTTTCTGGTAAGCACGTGAAAGTATACAGTGGTCATCGTGCATTACAATTTCTTATGTCTTCAAAATTAAATCATGACAAGTTAAAACGTTGGGCATTGTTTCTGCAAGAATTTCACTTCACAATAGTCTACATTCTCGGCAAGGAGATCATTTTTGCGGACGCACTGTCACGCGCACCGGCTGGGCTTGAGAAAGGTAACGCAGATGGCAACCTTGAGAAAAATTTCAGTATTCTTTATATTCAGAAAGTCGCCATTGAAAACGTCATCAGCACATCTGTAAAAGACATTGCTCATGAACAAGATAAAGATACGATTTGGAAAGACATCAAAAGTAAATGGCATGAAACGACACACACACAGATTCGGCATTATTATCTGGTTATTTTATTTATTTATCTTATCCAAGACATCACCATTTTACAAAAAAATTATATTACAATGCTAGAGAAGCAGTTATAATACAATAATACATGGTTATAAGGTAAATTAACTGCAATAATGTAGAAAAGTATGTAACATATAATGATAAGCGCTAAGGATGCGAAACAGAGCGATTTTCATATCCCGCGTGGAGCCCAATACACTGCAGCTTGAATAGCCTTGTCATTTGCTTCAAATAGGTCTTGAGTCGAACACGGGTTGTTTGGTTTCCTGCAGACCAGTAGGTGTTGTGGGTCTTGCTGTTCTCCACATTCGCAGGACTCGTCTGCACTGATGTAGCCCCATTTTTCCAAGTTTGCTCTGCATCTTGATACGCCTGTTCGTAGTCTATTCAGGGCTTTCCAGGTCGTATATGGGAGTTCAGAGCCAACAGTGGGTTCTTCCCTGGGGCTATTCCCTGGTCTTCCTGGGTCCACATTGTACCACAGCTCTTCTCGTCGTGCTCTAGGCGATAAAAGAGTTGCTTCAGTTGTTTGTAGGAAACTCTTCCTTGATTTAAGTCGGCGAGGTTGAAGATTGTATCCGAACATCGGATGCCTGGGATCTGTCTCCTGTTTATGTTTCTCGATTTCTGCGGCAGTCCTTCTTCTGATGTCTGGCGGGGCTATGCCCATGAGGTGGTACAGCTGCTTTGTGGGAGTTGGGCGGAGGCATCCTGTCACGATGCGACCAGTCTCATTCAGTGCTATATTTACTTGTTCAGCGTGGGTGGAATTTTGCCAAACGGGTGCCGAGTACACCGCAGCGAAGAAACATAAAGCTAAAGCTGACGTGCGGAGAACTGTAGGTTGCGCTCCCCATCTGCTATTTGTTAGCTTGCAGACGATGTTGTTCCTGGCACTCACTTTCATCTTTTGGCCAAACAGTGCTCCTTGTCGGTGAGAGCACGGTCAACTTTAATCCCAAGATATTTTAGTGTGTCGCAGTGAGATAGATGTTGTCCCTTCCCGCTTATGTTGAGTTTCCTTCTTGCTTCCTTATTACGAAGGTGAACAGCACAGACCAGGATTTTCGCTGGGTTTGGCTTCAGGTGGTTATTATCATAATAGTCACCCAGCTTTTCAATCGCTAAAGTTAGTTTACTTTCTACCTCTTCAAAGGTTTTTCCCTGGGTGCCAACGACTGTATCGTCTGCATAGATGAAGGAGCGAGCGTCCAGCGTCTGGTTAGAAACAATATACTGTTCAAACGCTGCACTGTTGATAACAAGCTATGGGTACTTTGCATTCCTGACGATTTTGTTAATTAGCTCATTTGGTACATTCATTTCAGCTATGCATATTTTGGCCCACGAAAATGTTATCATATTCTTCGGACGACTTGTTATTTTAACAATATGGAAAAGAGAATTCGAACAGTCTTGTCTATTTGTAAACTTTGTCAAAAGGGTATACCATCTACCGTCTCACATCGTGCTCCATTGTTTCCTATCATTCCTTCTAAATAAAACAATTTGCTGCTGTTGATCTCTTGGGACCCCTTGTCAGAACATCTAATGGATTTTCGTACATTCTAGTCGCTGTTGAACTTGCATCAAAGTTTGTTTCTTTCACTCCGTTACGTAAAGGCACTGAACTGTCCTTATCCAACGCCTTTGTTAAAAATTTCTTACGTGAAGTTGGACACGTTAGTAAAGTCATTTCAGATAACGGACCACAATTCAGATCTGCTGTTTGATCACGCGTGGTTCGGAACCATAAATTCAAACCGGTTTTTATTTCATTGTACTCACCACATTGTAACCCATCTGAACGGATTATGAAAGAAATCAATAACCTTTGCAGACTTTATTGTCACAGAAGGCAACAGTATCGGGACAGATATTTACACTTATTTCAAAACGTGCTGAATGAAATACCTCATGACTACACTGCTTTACCACCTATTCTTGTACTGAAGAATGAAGAACCACCGAACAGAATCAGAGAGCTTGTACCTTTTTCCGAATACACGTAAACTTCGACACAAAGACATAATTCATTTTGCTATTTAAAATGTAAAATCTGCAGCAGGCAAAAGGAGAAAACTACACGTTAAAGCAAATGCAAAGAAATTATATATTGGTCAAATAGTTCTCATTAAAGCTCATTCATTGTTACATATGAAGAAACACTTGAGTCACAAATTCTTTCTAGTTTACAATGGTCCTTACAAAATCCGACATATACCACATGATAATTGTGTTGAAGTTGAAACTCTGCGTACTAGGAAGAGCAAAGGTTTACACCACATTTCACATGTAAAACCGTTTATTGAAAGATAATCTGTTTTTTAACTTAGTCTTTGCCATAAAACTTTTCACTTCACGCAACTAGTACAATTTGTCACATTGACATACTATTAACATGCAACAATGTTTAGAAGTTAACTATCCAGCCTAGAACCTAGGGAACAATTTTAAACAGAAATTACGAATGCATTGTTATAGTGAACAGACGACACAGTGTTGTTATTTGTACATTCTTGCTTGTTAGTTGCACAATTACGTAACGACTATAAGGCTTACATATTTAGAACATACGATGGCGGTTCAGAAAGTAACCTCCGATTGGTCACAGTGTGGGTTGTGGGGGGAGTAGCGACGCCATCTGTGCGTTCACGCACTCAACAGGTCAGTCGGCATCAAGCCGTGGTCGGGTGAACGTCGTACCTGAGCTAGTTTAGTTTTTGTGGCAGTTAGAAATGTGTGCTGCAATAGAAAACCCCGCCAAATGTGAAGTGCGTGCTGTCATAAGGTTTTTTACAGCCAAAGGATATTCTGCAGCAGCTATTCATCGTGAGCTTTGTGCCGTGTACGGACCAAGAGTTATGAGTGAAGGAGTTGTCCGTGAATGGGTACGTTTATTTAAAAGTGGACGAGAAAACGTTCATGATGAAGAGAGGAGTGGTAGACCATCATTGGTGACTGACGAACTCGTTCAGACAGTTGATGCAAAAGTTCGTGAAAATCGACGTTTCTCAATGTTGGAGTTGTCTACTGGTTTTCCACAGATTTCTAAGACTCTCTTGTACGAGATAGTGACAGCAAGATTGGGTTACCGTAAGTTCTGTGCACGACCACCACAAAACTCAAAGATTGGCCTCTGCATTAGACTTTCTGTCACGTTATGAGGACGAAGGAGAACCATTGTTAAACAGAATCGTGACCGGTGACGAAAACTGGATTAAGTACGTGAACCCTGAGACAAAAGAACAATCAAAGATGTGGGCACATTCAAATTCGCCTACCAAACCAAGAAAAGCCTCGCAAGATTTTTCTGCCAGAAAACTGATGGCAACAGTGTTTTGGGATGCCAAAGGGGTGTTGTTGGTTGAATTCATGGAACGTGGTACGACCATTAATCAAGACGTGTACTGTGAAACAATAAAAAAGTTACGACGGGCTATACAGAACAAACGCCGTGGTATGCTGACTTCCGGTATCGTTTTTTTTGCACGATAACGCCCATCCTCACTCTGCTCGCAGAACAACGGCCCTTCTTGAGTCCTTCAAGTGGGACCTTATCAACCATCCACCTTACAGCCCAGACCTGGCGCCAAGTGATTATCACCTCTTCACGCATTTGAAGAAATGGCTCGGGTCACAGCGGTTTGATGACGACGAAGAGCTCAAAGATGCGGTCACAGGCTGGCTCCAGGCACAAGCGGGTGATTTTTATGCAGAAGGAATTTCAAAGCTTGTGAAGAGATACGATATGTGCCTCAATCGCTATGGAGACTATGTAGAAAAATAGTGCAAAGATGTAGTTGTAAGATGTATATATTAAAATATTTTTATTTAACTTGGTATATTTTTTTAAATCAACCGGAGGTTACTTTCTGAACGGCCCTCGTATATTGGCACTGCTAATGAGATTTTAATGGAACATTTTGGTTTACTGGAAAAAAAAATTCTGGATTTAAAGTACTTTCTGTGAGATACCAGATGACACAATGGTTAGTTTATGTGACAGCTACACGATTTTATCGCGACGCTACTAATGAGTGACCATTTACAATGTTGCTTTTGCGGTGGTTCTGTTTAATATCTGCACAGTTTTTCTGAATTCTTCTGGAAAGTAAAGCATGTAATAGTATTAACTTTTGATGGTATAACTACAATGAGACAACCTTTTTCGTAGCACAACAATACGTCACATTATAGTACTTTCTTCATCACGGTAAGGTGCGTAATAACTACGATATCTATACGCAAAGCATTTCACTTTCGTTTATGATGAGGTAAGTACTTTGATTTCAGCAGAACTTTGCTTACAGAGGGCGATAACTACGACATTTACACAGAGATTATCTTACAACAAGACGCACAGCTTAGCGCTACAGTACACGTATTTGAGTGATTAATTTTCTACTTAAAACATTTATTTTTAAAGATTTTTGAATTACAAAGGTACAAAGGTTTTCTGTGATACATTTCATTCCTTTGCTGTAATCTGTAACACCTGAGGGTATAGTTACATTAATCCTCAGGGGGGGTACACGCTTACTTTGTGTACCATCTATTTGGCAAGCATAAGGAGCCCTAGCTAATATGGTATTTGCTTATACAACTTTGCACATCGGTACCATATTTCTCTTACACATAAATTACACAGCTATTTCATCATTTAACTGAGAGAGATAAACTTTTTTTACTACATCAGTGAAAGATGTTTATGTAATTACACACATGGATAACTTCACACTTATGAAATTGCATATTGTCTGTACTTTGTGAACATTTCATAATTTTTTCAGAACCATTGTGATACTATGTGAGCTCTGAATGATGTATTTGATATGGGATAATTAACTTTGAAGAACGTTTGAAGTAGATGACACTATTTAAATGAGCAGAGAATTTTCTTTAGGTTTTCATATTACTGGAGGAAGCTACAACGATTTTGAGATTTGACTGAGGTGTTATGATATTGTTATTACGACGACCATGTGTATTTTGCTGTTGAGGAATGTTTATGATCATTAAGCTGATGCTATATGAGGAATCCCCCCATGAACCATGAACCACCGTAGGTGCAACCACAACGGAGGGGTATCTGTTGAGAGGCCAGACAAACATGTACTTCCTGAAGAGGGGCAGCAGCCTTTTCAGTACTTGCAGGGGCAACAGTCTGGATGATTGACTGATCTGGCCTTGTAACATTAACCAAAACGGCCTTGCTGTGCTGCTACTGTGAACGGCTGAAAGCAAGGGGAAACTACAGCCGTAATTTCTCCCGAGGACATGCAGCTTTACTGTATGATTAAATGATGATGGCGTCCTCTTGGGTAAAATATTCCGGAGGTAAAATAGTCCCCCATTCGGATCTCTGGGTGGGGACTACTCAAGAGGACATCGTTATCAGGAGAAAGAAAACTGGCATTCTACGGATCGGAGCGTGGAATGTCAGATCCCTTAATCGGGCAGGAAGGTTAGAAAATTTAAAAAGGGGTATGGATAGGTTAAAGTTAGATATAGTGGGAATTAGTGAAGTTCGGTGGCAGGAGGAACAAGACTTTTGGTCAGGTGATTACAGGGTTATAAATACAAAATCAAATAGGGGTAATGCAGGAGTCGGTTTAATAATGAATAAAAAAATAGGAGTACGGGTTAGCTACTACAAACAGCACAGTGAACGCATTATTGTGGCCAAGATAGACACAAAGCCCATGCCTACTACAGTAGTACAAGTTTATATGCCAACTAGGTCTGCAGATGATGAAGAAATTGATGAAATGTATGACGAGATAAAAGAAATTATTCAGGTAGTGAAGGGAGACGAAAATTTAATAGTCATGGGTGACTGGAATTCGTCAGTAGGAAAAGGGAGAGAAGGAAACATAGTAGGTGAATATGGATTGGGAGGAAGAAATGTAAGAGGAAGCCGCCTTGTAGAATTTTGCACAGAGCATAACTTAATCATAGCTAACACTTGGTTCAAGAATCATGAAAGGAGGTTGTATACCTGGAAGAATCCGGGAGATACTAAAAGGTATCAGACAGATTACATAATGGTAAGACAGAGATTTAGGAACCAGGTTTTATATTGTAAGACATTTCCAGGGCAGATGTGAATTCTGACCACAATCTATTGGTTATGAACTGCAGATTTAAACTGAAGAAACTGCAAAAAGGTGGGAATTTAAGGAGATGGGACCTGGATAAACTGAAAGAACCAGAGGTTGTACAGAGTTTCAGGGAGAGCATAAGAGAACAATTGACAGGAATGGGGGAAAGAAGTACAGTAGAAGAAGAATGGGTAGATCTGAGGGATGAAGTAGTGAAGGCAGCAGAGGATCAAGTAGGTAAAAAGATGAGGGCTAATAGAAATCCTTGGGTAACAGAAGAAATATTGCATTTAATTGATGAAAGGAGAAAATATAAAAATGCAGTAAATGAAGCAGGCAAAAAGGAATACAAACGTCTCAAAAATGATATCGACAGGAAGTGCAAAATTGCTAAGCAGGGATGGCTAGAGGACAAATGTAAGGATGTAGAGGCTTGTCTCACTAGGGGTAAGATAGATACTGCCTACAGGAAAATTAAAGAGACCTTTGGAGAGAAGAGGACCACTTGTATGAATATAAAGAGCTCAGATGGCAACCCAGTTCTAAGCAAAGAAGGGAAGGCAGAAAGGTGGAAGGAGTATATAGAGGGTTTATACAAGGGCGATGTACTTGAGGACAATATTATGGAAATGTAAGAGAATGTAGATGAAGATGAAATGGGAGATACGATACTGCCTGAAGAGTTTGACAGAGCACTGAAAGACCCGAGTCGAAACAAAGCCCTGGGAGTAGACAACATTCCATTAGAACTACTGATGGCCTTGGGATAGCCAGTCATGACAAAATTCTACCATCTGGTAAGCAAGATGTATGAGACAGGCGAAATACCTACAGACTTCAAGAAGAATATAATAATTCCAATCACAAAGAAAGCAGGCGTTGACAGATGTGAAAATTATCGAACTATCAGTTTAATAAGTCACAGCCACAAAATACTAACGCGAATTCTTTACGGATGAATGGAAAAACTGGTAGAAGCGGACCTCGGTGAAGATCAGTTTGGATTCCGTAGAAATGTTGGAACACGTGAGGCAATACTAACCTTACGACTTATCTTAGAAGAAAGATTAAGAAAAGGCAAACCTACGTTTCTAGCATTTGTAGACTTAGAGAAAGCTTTTGACAACGTTAACTGGAATACTCTCTTTCA
Organism: Schistocerca serialis cubense; assembly: GCF_023864345.2. Taxonomy (NCBI): domain Eukaryota; kingdom Metazoa; phylum Arthropoda; class Insecta; order Orthoptera; family Acrididae; genus Schistocerca; species Schistocerca serialis. The sequence continues at coordinate 448,136,687 of NC_064644.1, forward strand.
AATTCTGAAGGTGGCAGGGGTAAAATACAGGGAGCGAAAGGCTATTTACAATTTGTACAGAAACCAGATGGCAGTTATAAGAGTCGAGGGGCATGAAAGGGAAGCAGTGGTTGGGAAAGGAGTAAGACAGGGTTGTAGCCTCTCCCCGATGTTGTTCAATCTGTATATTGAGCAAGCAGTAAAGGAAACAAAAGAAAAATTCCGAGTAGGTATTAAAATTCATGGAGAAGAAGTAAAAACTTTGAGGTTCGCCGATGACATTGTAATTCTGTCAGAGACAGCAAAGGACTTGGAAGAGCAGTTGAACGGAATGGACAGTGTCTTGAAAGGAGGATATAAGATGAACATCAACAAAAGCAAAACGAGGATAATGGAAAGTAGTCAAATTAAATCGGGTGATGCTGAGGGGATTAGATTAGGAAATGAGACACTTAAAGTAGTAAAGGAGTTTTGCTATTTAGGGAGTAAAATAACTGATGATGGTCGAAGTAGAGAGGATATAAAATGTACACTGGCAATGGCAACGAAAGCGTTTCTCAAGAAGAGAAATTAGTTAACTTCTAGTATAGATTTAAGTGTCAGGAAGTCGCTTCTGAAGGTACTTGTATGGAGCGTAGCCATGTATGGAAGTGAAACATGGACGATAACCAGTTTGGACAAGAAGAGAATAGAAGCTTTCGAAATGTGGTGCTACAGAAGAATGCTGAAGATAAGGTGGGTAGATCACGTAAGTAATGTGGAGGTATTGAATAGGATTGCGGAGAAGAGAAGTTTGTGGCACAACTTGACTAGAAGAAGGGATCAGTGGGTAGGACATGTTTTGAGGCATCAAGGGATCACAAATTTAGCATTGGAGGGCAGCGTGGAGGGTAAAAATCGTAGGGGGAGACCAAGAGATCAATACACTAAGCAGATTCAGAAGGATGTAGTTTGCAGTAGGTACTGGGAGATGAAGAAGCTTGCACAGGATAGAGTAGCATGGAGAGCTGCATCAAACCAGTCTCAGGACTGAAGACCACAACAACAACAACACATGAGGAATTTGATTATGCTATGTATTTATTATGATGAAATATTGAACAAGTGTCTACGAATATGTATATGTGTTACAAGGTAAGGAATAATGAGTAGTGATTAGGGACTCTGACTTGTGAAAAAGGATGTTGGAAACCATGAATCGTACTTTAAGATTTATGAAATGTGTGTAAATGCGTGAATGTATCACAATGCCGGCGATAATTTTTTAGACTCTGTTATATTTATAGGATTTTGTTTCTACAGATTTGTAACGCAAATATTACGACCGGAGAAAATTTATTTGTATCAAACTGTCACTGTAGCAGAAACTGATGTCGTAAATATTTCGGTAAGGAAGGTAGTTCACTGTAAGCACACAGCTGCGCAACAGTCGCCTGGAAAAAAAAAGGCCATTAGTGTGTGCCTTTTAGAGCCACAGGTGGAAAAAAAGAGCCATTATCCCCGCTATTGACATTCCTTTGTAGAAAGCATCGCAAATACGACACGCTCATTACTTGGAAACATATGATTACTCGTACTTTGTGCTACTTACTGAAATGCTTATGAATTGATGGTAAAAATTCGTACATCTGCACACCTGATTAGGACAAGTGTCTTTCTACGATAATTGAGAGAATTTCTACTAACATATGAAATGCCTCATGACTACTGAATGATATTTTTATGCTTCGCTTTAGATAGTTGATTATTTCATTTGATATCTGGTCTCCAGCTGTGTTACAGCATTGGTTTTACAAAATAAATTGAAATGCATTTGCTAATGTGAAAACATTCTGACAACAAATTTGTTAAATTATAATTTTATGATCCACATTCTTCAAAAAGGGAGCACTTGGAAAGGAAAGATTAATATGAAGGGACTAATAACAGTAACTGCACACATAAATTTCTTTTCAACTGCTTGGTAAATTTCTTGGTAGAGTAACTTGTTGTGGTGCACGACTTTAGTGACATAGATATTAAGCTGTGAATAGACATTTCCCTTATCTGCATTGTTGTCGTTAGTATACTATCGTTTCTCATTGAGCTTTGTCATGTTTAGATATAAGTTATTGCATCTGCTCCTGCTGTTTGCCAGGCATAGTGCTACTGAATTTCAGTTTGTATTACTCTATTAAGCCAGATTTACTACTGATTTATTTTTCTTGTTGCTGCAGATTGGCTCATATTAGTGATAATGTTGCATTTGCTATGCTAACTTATATATATAAATATAAATATAAATATATATATATATATATATATATATATATATATATATATATATATATATCTGCTTGCTTTGCCAATTTGCATTTTATGTCATTGCTGTTTGTGTTAATTGTTTTGTGCTGCTGCATTGCCTCGTCCTTTAGTTTAGCATCTGAGCTCAGTAGATTTAAGTTAGCTTAAGTTGGTGTAGGCTATATAAGAGAACGAGTTGTGATGAATTGGAAGAATTGCATTGAGAAGCTATAAGAAAATGGTTTGGCCAAAAAGTATTTTGAAAGAGGATATGAACAAAAAAAGTAGGGTTTAGGGACAACAGGTTTAGGTAGGATTTTCTTGGAAATAAATGATGAGGTAAGACAATGGAAAATAAATAATGAGGTAAGAAATATGTGAACATATAAATACAGAAAGCAAATTTGGATTGATTTTTTTTTTTTTGTGAAAAGAAATGTTGAAATAAGACAAAAGATCTATGGAATAAAGTTTTGGGTTGGACTGCAGTATCAAATGTTACCCTAAAAAGGAACCCTGTCTTTCCTTTTGTATTATTCCACTATGTGTTTATGTATCCTTGTGTATTTGTCTTTTTCCTGTCTTTATGTGTTTACCTAATAAGATTTATGTTGTAGAATTTTTCAAATACTATGTTATTTTCTTTGTAAAGATGTTTAGACATTATTTATTTTGTTCTGTTTTAATGCTCATGTGTGAAATTAATGTTTCGAAAACTATTCTCATTAATTTATGTATTCATTTATGTCATAATTCCTGTAACACTGATGTATCTGTTTATTTCTATTCTTTTCTAAAGGCTGTACTACTACAAATTTATCTGTATTGTTATGTTCTTTAATAATGTATTTTATATCTTTGTTATTGTATTCTCATGTTATAAAATTGTAATTCACACCAGTGCATTAAATTTATGATGGTCATAGTATATGCAAAATATGTGAGAGGTTGGGACTGTTAGTGTTTGGACGTGTGTTAATAATTCAGCAAGGGACTGATTAATAGCACTCCTGGTTGTAAGGAGAATTCCAAAAACTTTGTGAGTGCACAAGTGGTGGTTTATTGGCTTGCTATATTGTCCGCAAGACTCTTCGATGGTGATTGTGCACATGCACAGTCGCAGCAGATGGCTGCTGGCCATATCTACAAGGACTACAGTGGGTGTACACCTTTGATGACTCACCAATACCACTATTTCTACAAGGACTGCAGTGGGTATGCACCTCTGGTGGCCCACCAATACCATAACCTCTACCAGGACTACTGTGGGTCTGCTCTGTGATGACATACCTACCAATATTCTTCAAAACTTCGGCTGACTCCGCTGTGGGTTGCTCTGTTGTGGTCCGTTACCTGTCTGCATGTCGAGAGTCAGCACTGTCTTTCCGTCGGAAAGACAACACTACTTCTCCAAGACTGCATGGAAATCCACTACTTCCGTGTGCATTCTCTTTTACTGCTCAGACTTTGAGAAAAACACTGCTGTTTTACTGTGATGAACGATCAGGACTGTCTTTATGGACTGTGAGAAAATTTTAGCTTTTGACCAACATTTTATCAATAAGTGTGTGCATTTGATTTCTTTGTTATCTTAATTGTGAAAAAATTTTAACAAATATGTATTGGCCAGTGCCCAAAACAGTTTGTAATTTTTTTTGTGGGGAGCATTGGGGGTATGTAAGTGGGCTATTTAGGTTTTCTTATTGGTAACGCCACGTAGCGCTCTGTATGAAAATCACTGGCTGTGCTGTGTGCAGTCTGTGGCTAGTTTGCATTGTTGTCTGCCACTGTAGTGTTGGGCAGCTGGATAATCTGGAGGTGTGTCCATCAGAAATAGTACATTTGTAAGAATGGATGTCATGAACTGCTATATATATATATTGACTATTAAGGTAAATACATTGTTTGTTCTCTATTTAAATCTTTCATTTGCTAACTATGCCTATCAGTAGCTAGTGCCTTCCGTAGTTTGAATCTTTTATTTAGCTGGCAGTAGTTGCGCTCGCTGTATTGCAGTAATTCGAGTAACGAAGATTTTTGTGAGGTAAGTGATTTGTGAAACGTATAGGTTAATTTAGTCAGGGCCATCCTCTTGTAGGGATTACTGAAAGTCAGGTTGCGTTGCGCGAAAAAAGTATTGTGTGTCAGTTTAAGCACAGTCATGTACAATTTTTCTAAGGGGACTTTTGAGCATCAATCTGGTTACATTTTTACTAGGCGTCGCACACGATATTTTCCTATGGTACGCATGAACTTGTCTCTTGCGAACGACTTGTCTTCCGCCAATGAGTTAATAGAATTTAATGAAATGTGATAAACTGGAAGGAATGGTGAGAATGCCCAGCGCCAATACGCCACAGTACAGTTTCAAGTATGGCAAGATTTCTGGAGATGCAATATAGCCTAAACGGTACAAATATTTCACGTATTTTAAGAGTTGAGTAACTGTGATTGTTGTTGTTCCGCTTTCCTGTTTTCGACAAGAATATTCAAAATGGTGCACTCCTTGTTTCTCAGAGAAAAATTAGTTTCGTGCTCAAATTTCCCGTTATTTGCTTCGAAACGCATCAATTAGCGTACATGTGTTTAACACACTCCTTGTTTCTCAGAGAAAAATTAGGTTCGTGCTCAAATTTCCCGTTATTTGGTTCGAAACGCATCAATTAGCGTACATGTGTTTAACACTCAGATATCTTTGTGAGATAACTAATCATTTGTTACTGGATATACATTGCTCCGTATGTTGTAGTAATGATATACAGTTTTGTTCTACACCTACATCTACATTTATACTCCGCAAGCCACCCAACGGTGTGTGGCGGAGGGCACTTTACTTGCCACTGTCATTACCTCCCTTTCCTGTTCCAGTCGCGTATGGTTCGCGGGAAGAACGACTGTCTGAAAGCCTCCGTGCGCGCTCTAATCTCTCTAATTTTACATTCGTGATCTCCTCGGGAGGTATAAGTAGGGGGAAGCAATATATTCGATACCTCATCCAGAAACGCACCCTCTCGAAACCTGGCGAGCAATCTAACCGCGATGCAGAGCGCCTCTCTTGCAGAGTCGGCCACTTGAGTTTATTAAACATCTCCGTAACGCTATCACGGTTACCAAATATTCCTGTGACGAAACGCGCCGCTCTTCTTTGGATCTTCTCTATCTCCTCCGTCAAACCGATCTGGTACGGATCCCACACTGATGAGCAATACTCAAGTATAGGTCGAACGAGAGTTTTGTAAGCCACCTCCTTTGTTGATGGACTACATTTTCTAAGCACTCTCCCAATGAATCTCAACCTGGTACCCGCCTTACCAACAATTAATTTTAATTTTAACTTTAATTTCATGTAGTTAGTGTATCACTTCCTGATTATCATTTACTTCTCCCTGGCTATTGATATTCTATAGACCAGTTTCTCCAAGAAGAATCTAAGTGCTCACTTCGAGACGGGATGGCATGACATGATAGTAACGATGTGTGTTATTAAAGGCATTACGTCGCTTATTTGTACACAAAGTAATTCAGCTAAGTTGTTCGTGTCAAATACACTATTTCGCTGGCTATCGGGGCTATGTTAAAACCTTGGCTAATTACCGAATACAACATGTCTCCTGCCACTGAAATTCCAGGCCGGAGACGTATCTGGAGACGCCTTGGACACTGGTGGAATGCCAGCCTGACTATGGCCTGCCGTACCACCCTATAACCAAGGTACCATTTATTTTCGTAGCAGGGTTCCCCTGGTTGTCATCCGCGGCAGCTTTACAATAACACAGCAGTATGTCGACGATGTCCTACGCCCATTTCGTTGCCTTTCACGGAAAGACACCCTGGCCTCACATATCAAGAAAATAATGCCCCTTACTCACGGCGAAAGTTTCTCCTCGTTGCCTTCGTGCTTACCAAACACTACCTTGGCTTGCAAGGTCGTCGGATCTCTCTCCAATTGAGACCATTTGGAGAATTATAGACAGGACTCTCCAACCAACTTGGGATTTTGACGATCTAATCCTCCAATTTAACTCAATTTGGCTTGATATCCCTCACGATGATCTCCAACAGATCTGCCAACCAATGACGAGCCTATTAAATGGTTGTGTAGGGAGCACAGGTGGTTTAACACTTCATTTACTTGTAAGCCTGCTACATCTGCTACATCGGCTGCAATACTCAGTATTGACTTCAGAAGAGTGCTAGCTACACATCCCCGAAGGTATTCTTTATTTCACAAAGATGTTCATAATGTGTATTCATATTGCCTTGAGCATCTTGGGAGATTGTACATCTCGAACTTCGAGCATTATTTTGCATTGTGCATGACTATCGTAAAAGAAGAGTAACTCCTCTCCGTTACGGTCTACCACACAAAACAGTTCTGTAGGTTTCAAGTCCATAAATGAGGCGCCAAGCGGGTAACCGCGCGGTGAGGGGTGCCTTGTCACGGACCCCGTGGCTTCTCCTCCCCCCCCCCCCTCCCCCCTCACCTAAGGCATGGGTGGCATGGGTGTGTGTGTTGTCCTTACCGTAACTTAGTTGAAGTTAGTTTAATTAGTGTCTAAGCCTAGGGACCCATGACCTCTACAGTTTGGTCCCATATTTCTAATTTCATATATGAGGCCTCACGGCCAACAAACAAAGTGTGGACGCATAGACCCTTTAAAGCATCAGGAATTAATTTCACAGGACCTATGTTATCCAAACCAGGAAGCGTTCCTAACAAATGCTACATTGTTCCATTTACCTGTGCAGTAACCAGAGTCAGCCAACCCGTGCTCATTACCTCCGACACAGAAGATACATTCTTGAAAGCCAGGTTGTTGAAAGACAAGGGGCCCGCATATTATTTACACTCACAACGCTAAGACCGTTCACAGATACCGCCAAGGAATATCGGAACTTACGACAATCCTTAGATCTCACTGAACCCACCAATATGTGGCCAAATGGGGTCTTACTTGGAGTTCATTGTTTCACGTGCTGCTTGGAGAGATGGTTAGTGGGGAAGAATAGTTGGTACAGTCGGACGATGCTTTCGTGGGCCAAAGGTTCATGACGTTACTTGTAAGCAACGAAGCTGCACCCAGTTTCGACACCAATCTTCAATAAGTGAGCACAGCAGCGGATTTCTTCGCAGTGGGAAGCTTACTGCATAACGTAACGGAATCGAGCCTTCAGAGCCACGTAAATTAAAGCTCCAGCAAAGTCTGCTTACTGCTACTCACAAACATACATAAATTTTAGGAGATCAGATTCGGTGACGTAGTCCTATTGCAAAATGTCTTGACTAGACGTATGTGGAAAAAGTAGAAGGTATTGCTAGTCGGTTTCTATTAATTCTCAAAGTTATAAAACCTTTATATGGTCCCGGTACTACAAGGCCCACAGAAGGAAAATAATAAATTGATTCTTAGAAACACAACAATGAAATTTCTTAAATAAATAACGTTAGCTAAATTAACATCTTATCTTTCTGAGGCAGTATAATCAGAACTGCTTAAATTTTAAAGACGGCTTCTGCTGTAAGAGCTAATCAGTGGTTGGCACGATTTCTCTTATCGAATACCTAAAGCGAATTCTTCACCTGATTGGGAGAAAAGGAGCTCTCTACGTACCTAATATGTTAGACGTTCATTAGTAGGATGGAGGGCCTCCTCACGTAATTCTTCAGTGACACAATAAATCCCAAAGTATTAGAGAAACCTAAGCGTCGCAATCACTGGAGTTTTTCTTGTACGTTCCTAATGCTTTGATTTATATGGCTCTCACGCTGATACAGTTAACACAAACCCCTATATGTGAGTCTCATCCGGATCACACAAACCATACTTAACTTCACGACAGTGTGTCTATCGGCTCCAACTTAATATCGTCTTCGCTTTGCAGATCGCTACATCATATTATTGTAAAGTTGACGCATCGGCTCACAGTTATTGTTCTTTTCCTTGTACTGAATTATGTACCCTTGTTTCTATTGATGTACAGCATTTTAAATGGCGTGACCTTCGCTAATGGGATATCAGTTACTGTATTCGAGGATGTGTGCCGCAACAGCTCAGATCGAATAGTTTTGAGTACTTACTCACCTTATAAATCTGTGCTGGTACTATAGATGCAGCATATATTTTCAATCTATAATTCTTCTAAGAAGTCCTGTAAGCATAATTTATCTGTAAGTACACAGTTACTAATCGTTGTATTGCAATTAAAATTTGAGACGAATTCCAAACTATCACATTTCATTTCGCATTTTGTATACAGCTTAACACGTACGCTGCGGTCATCAGTGCTCGCCACTAACGCTCTAGGCGTACGTTTGTAAGTGCACGTGATCTGAGAGCTGCGAAACCTGTGACCTCATGCTGTGCACGTACGTAATATTGACAGCGAATATAACGTCCGCTCAAGAGATGATGCTAGATATGGAAACACAAGTACACTTTAGCTGAATGCCGATCATGTGATAAATGCTGCATGCTGTCTCACGCTTATAAGGGTCATACGCATTTATTGCTAACAATTCTAACAACGCCTCTCATCTATTGGTTTTATTGCAAACTGAAACGAAAATTAAATTCAAACAAGCGATAAATCCGCTCCATTGAGAAAGAATAACACTCTGAAAACACCACAAGATTTATCAAAAGGAGAAAAAGAAACAGGACTTATCTGCTATGTGGTGCTATGGAAACCCAGTCCCATATAACAAATAAGTTTGCAAGGTGTAGAGTTGATGTTTTTATAGCAAACCACAAATAAGTCCACATACAGTACAGAAACCTTATGTCATGAGCAATCAATGTAGCACCATTTTACTTGGATATAAAATAAAAAAAATACAAACACTTTAAAAATCAAGTTCTTCCTCTGAAGAAACGACACCCTATTTCATTACGGATGTGTAATTGTGCAGTAGTTCAAACAGAATCCAGGTTTGTTTGGACACGTTACGCACACGTAATGTGTATCCGTACGCTTGCCCCGTTCCACGCACGTTGTACATCGATTTCTCATAACTTGCTTCTTCCTTACAGTTGCGTCCAGCTTTTGCACAACGTATCTGTCTTTACGGTGTCTGTTACGCATTTTTGTAACGTTCTTGGTAGAAGTACTCCCTTTATTATTTGTATTCTGCTATCATAAAACGTCATTTTATGCCCCGAGCATTTATTACACACGTAATGTGAATTGTACATTATCATGTTAGCTATATGGAAGAGCAGTTAAGAGCAGTTTCTTTGGTCAGAGGAAAGTCTTTCGTTCACATAAATAATACGACAACTTACACACTGGTCCCGCCTATTGGTCCCAGACATATATGATAATTGGCAGTGGTTTCGAGACAATTTGCTAACGTGCATTGGGCTCACGTCCCACTGTATTACCATATTCTGTGGAACTATAGGACACCTCTCGCCTATCCTTCATTTTGCCGATCATGACGCCGTCCGAATATCGCGCAATAGTGTCTCCTTTCCCCAGTTTTGCGCATACCACGTCTTTATGGGTAATTCTCCTATTTACATTTATTGTCCTGGTGCAATGTGTTTTTGCAATGAATGGGGATTTAGCTAAAGCAAAGCTGTTGTAAAAATTGACAATGTAAACGTGTGGGCCAACATGCAGCTTCTCTTGCAACAAATGTAATACTATGTTTTCAGCATGCTTTTTCTCTCCATATCACCACGCTTACCCGTGTACACAGCACATTTATTTACGAAACCGTCTGGATTATTTATCATGCACAATTTGATGCCTTATTTATTCCTTTTGTTCTTTATGTCTACATCTACATCTACGTGCTTACTCTGCTATTCACAATAAACTGCCAGGCAGAGGGTTCAATGAACCACCGTCAAGCTGTCTCTCTACTGTTCCACTCTCGCGGGAGAAACGAGAGTATACATTTTTCTCTTTGAGCCCTGATTTCTCTTATTTTACCGTGATGATAATTTCTCCCGATGTAGGCGGGTGGAAACAGAATGTTTTTGCTATCGGAGGAGAAAACTGGTGATTGAAATTTCATGTGAAGATCCCGTCCTGACGAAACGCCTTTGTTTTAATGATTGCCACTCCAATTCACGTATAATGTCTGTGACACTATCTCCCCTACTTCGCGATAACACAAAACCAGCTGCAATTTCTTGCACTTTTTCGTTTTCACCCGTCAGTCCCACCTAATGCGTATCGCACACCGCACTGCAATACTCCAGAATATGGCGGACAAGCGTGGTGTAAGCAGTCTGTTTAGTAGACCTGTTGCACCTTCTAAGAGTTCTGCCAAAGAATCGCAGTCTTTGATCTACCCACAATATGAACTAAATGATCATTCCAATTTAGGTTATTTGTTATTGTAATCCCTAAGTATTTAGCTAAATGTACAGCATTCAGATTTGTGTGAATTATCGCGTAATCAAAATTTAGCTTATTTCTTTTAGTACTAATTTGAATAACTTTACACTATTCCATATTCATGGTCAATTGACACTCTTCGCACCATACAGATACCTTATGTAAGTTATTTTTCAAGTCCTTTCGATCATCTGATGACTTTACAACACGGTAAATGATAGCATCATCTGCAAACAATCTAAGACGGCTACTGAGATTGTCTCCTATTTCTTTCATATAGATCAGGAACAATAGAGGGCCCATAACACTCACTTGGGGTACGCCAGATATTACTTCTGTTTTACTCCTTGACTTTCCGTCTATTGCTACTAACTGTGACCTTTCTGGCAGGAAATCACGAATCCAATCGCACAACTGTGGCGACCCTCCGTAGACACGCAGTTTGGTTAGAAGACGCTTGTGAGGAACGGTGTCGAAAGCCTTCTGCAAATCTAAGAATATGGAATCAATTTGACATCCCCTGTCGATAGCACTCATTACTTCATGAGTATTAAGAGCTAGTTGTGTTTCACAAGAACGATATTTTGTGAAACTGTGCTATGTGTCAATAAATCGTTTTCTTCGAGGTACTTCATAATGTTCGAATATAGTATATGTTCTAAAACCGTACTGCAAATCGACGTTAGTGATATAGGCCTGTAATTCAGCGGATTACTCCTACTTCCCTTTTTGGGTATTGGTGTCTTTAGGTACGGATCTTTCTGTTAGCGACTGGTTGTATATAACTGCTAAATATGGAGCCATTTTATCAGCATACTCTGGGAGGAATCTGACTGCTATACAATCTGGACCGTAGGCCTTGCCTTTATTGATTTAGGCTGCTTTGTTTCACCGAGGATATCTACTTCTACGAGTCTCATCTTGGCAGTTGTTCTCGATTGGAATTCAGGAATATTTACTTGGTGTTCTTTGGTGAAGGAGTTTCGGAAAACCGTGTTTAATAACTCTAATTTTGTGGCAATGTCATCAGTGCCTTCACCGTTGTTATCGCGCAGTCAAGATATTGATTGCGTCTTGCCACTGGTGTGCTTTATGTATGACCAGAATCTCTTTGGGTTTTCTGCCAGAGCCGGCCGCGGTGGCCAAGCGGCTCTAGGCGCTTCAGTCCGGAACCGCGCGACTGCTACGGTAACAGGTTCGAATCCTGCCTCGGGCATTGATGTGTGTGATGTCCTTAGGTTAGTTAGGTTTAAGTAGTTCTATGTTCTAGGGGACTGATGACCACAGATATTAAGTCACATAGTGCTCAGAGCCATTTGAACCATTTTTGAACCCATAGTGCTCAGAGCCATGTGAACCATTTTTTCTGCCAGATTTCGAGACGGAATTTCGATGTGGAAATTATTAAAAGCACCACTCATTGAAGTATGCATTATATTTCGAAGTTCTGTAAAACTTTGCCAATCTTGGGGATTTTGCGTTCTTTCAAATTTGGCATGCTTTTTCGTTGCTTCTGGAACAACAATCTGACCAGTTTTGCGTACCATAGGGTATCAGTACCAACACCTATCAATTTATGTGGTACGTATCTTTCAATTGCTGTCGATACTATCTCTTTGAAAACATTAGACAACATTTCTACACTTATGATCAGATCTGAAGGAGTGAGGACTGTCTCTTAAAAAGTCGTTAAGAGCATTATCAGCTTTTTTAAATAGATATGCTTTGCGTTTCTTTTTGGTGGTTGTAGGTGTTACGGTATTCAGCGCAGCAGAAACTGCCCTGTGGTCACTAATCCCTGTATTCGTCACATTACTCACTACTTGTCCAGGGTTATTTGTTGCTAAAAGGTCAAGTATGCTTTCGCAACCATCTACGCTTCGAGTGGGCTCATGAACTAATTGTTCAAAATAATTTTCTGAGAAAGCATTAAGTACAATTTCGGATGACATTTTATGACTGCTTCCGGCTTTAAACGTATCATTTTTCCAGCATGTCGAGCGTAGACTGAAGTCGCCACCGACTATATGTGTGAGTGGGGTACTTACTTGAAATAAGACTCAAGTTTTTTTTGAACTGTTCAGCAACTATATTTTATGAGCCGGGGGTCGGTAAAACGATCCAATTAGTAGTTTAGCCCGATTATCAGGTATAACCTGTACCCATACAATTTCACACGAAATATTTACTTCAATTAAGCTACAAGACAAACTGCCTCTGACAGCAATAAATACTCCACCACCAACTATATTTAATCTATCCTTTCTCAACACTGTTAGATCGTTTGAAAAAATTTCTGCTCAACTTACTTCCGGCTTTAGCCAGCTCTCTGTACCTACAACCATTTGAGTTTCAGTGCTTTCTATTAGCGCTTGGAGCTCTGGTTCTTTCCCAAAACAGCTACAACAATTTACGACTACAATACCAATCGTTTCTACAAGTACCTTACTGTGTTTTACCTGCCCACCTTTAGACGGACGCCCCTTCTGTGGTTCCCTGAGACCCTCTAACCTAAAAAACCGCCCATTCCCTTCCACACAGCCCCAGATACCCGTGTAGCCGTCTCCTATATGTAGTCGACTCCTGACCTATTAAGCGGAACATGAAACCCACCACCCGATGGCGGAAGTCAAGGAATCCGCGGCCTACACTGTCACAGAACCGCATGAGCCTCTGATTCAGACCCTGACGAAGCTGCAGATGGTGATCTCCGCCTTAATATCGGAAGCAAGACTAGCAGTCTTTACCATTTCCGCTAGCCGCCAAAGCCAGACAGAATCTGCTCCAATCCAAAGCGACACACGTCACTGGTACCGACATGAGCCACCACCGGCAGTTGGGTGCACCCTGTACTCTTCATGGAATCCGGAAGCACCATTTCCACATCCGGAATGACTCCCTCTCGGAATGCACACAGAGTGCACACTGGCTTCCTTCCCCCTCTAGGCAGCCATGTTCCTAAGGGGTGCCATGACACGCCTAACGTTGGAGCTCCCAATTACCAGCAAACCCAACCTCAATGAATGCCCAGACCTCGAGGGTCGAGAAGGTTCCTCTGGAACTGGGTGGACGATTGCATCCGGCTCAGAGACATTGTCAGCCATAGGTAGCTCCTGAAACCTGTTTGTTAAACGAACTGGGGAGGCCCTACGATCGGCCCCTCTTAAAGTTTTTCGCTGCCTGCCAGACTGGAATGATCTCCCATTTCACCACGGGTGAGGGGTCAATCTCAGTGCACGTAGTACCCAGGACAATCACAGCAGTGGACCTATCAGAGGAAACGTGGGATGTGCTCGACGTCCCTCGAATCTCCGCATCCGACCCCCACAGTGACGTCCCTTGGCAGCAGCCTCAAGCTGTGTGACCGAAGCCGATGCACACTTCAGCTGTGAGCGAAGGGTCGCCAACTCATCTCCCATCTGTACAAAACAATCACACTTCATATCCATTATGCAGCCACTCCTGTTTTAAGCTCTTAAAAATATGCAACAAACGAACGGTGTACTCACCTTATTAGCAGTGTGAAATCGAAGTGCTCTCTCACTGACAGTCTAACTGACACTGAGCTGTTCTAAACAAACAAACAAAAGCCTGTATGATACGAGAGTCGGTAGAAAGGTCGACAGCAACGGCGGTACTGTACACTACACTGTTATTGGAATAAATGTTTGGGCCTAGTAAGCACTCAAATATGCAAGAAATTACAAAAATTAACTAGTAACTAAACAGGTAACTGAAAATAAATATGTAACAAGCGACCAGTGTACTCGCCTTATTAGTAGCAGGAACCAGCAGTGCGCTCTCGCTGACCGTCTAACCGACACCTTATATATTGTCTAAATGACAATCGCCACCTCCAAAGAATCATTGATTCATCTAAAGATACATTCCTACCTGAATAATACACCTGAGACATTCTGTTGTTAAAATAATTCAGTATAAGGCGTATCTTATATAGTCGACCATCTCGTTTAGGAGCTCCTGACTCAGGATTATTAGCAAAACACAGTCAGCGTAAGATGACGAAGTATCTCTCTCTGGCCATCCACATCGCTATTCCTCTATTTTCGAACAGCGGTTCATTCCTCCAGTAGTCTTGTGATAGGGCATATTTGACATAACATATATGTAATGAAATATCCAGGAAGACTAGTATTTCTCCTATACTTCAGGTTTCCAATTACTCGTCCTAGAGCCTTCTTTCCTATTTTCAATCGCAAATTTTCTAAGTGTTCTGCCACATATCACCGTCTCTGGTTTGCTTTCCCCACAACATTATCTATGTTAGGTTTCCAATTTAGGTTTTTCGTAATTGTAATCGCTAAGTACTAAGGAGAGTCTAAATTTAGCACATTCCACATTCCATTTATTACTCATGTGGATGACTTCACACTTTTGGAGTCAACAGCCACTTTTTACATTATAGAGATATCGTGTCTAAATGATTTAGCAATTTCTTTTGATTACCTAATGACTTTACAAGACAGTGGATGATGGTGTCATCTGCTAATAATGTAAGGAATCTGCTTATTTGGTCACATAAAACATTTATATGGATCAGGAACAAAAGAGAGCCTATAACTCTTCCTCAGGGAATGCCAGATATTTCTCCTGTTTTACTCGAAGTCTTTCTTTCGAGTATTACAAACTGTAACGTTTCTGACAGGTAATAACGAATCCTGTCTCTCATGAAGTTTAATTTAGATGTGGTTTGAGAGGGACGGTGTCAAAATCCTGGAAATCTGAAAATATGTAACCAGTTTGACATCTCCTGCTAACCGCACCCACTACTTTGTGACAATAAAGCGGTAGTAATGTCATGTTAACAGAATCTTCCATCGGTTCTTGATAGAGAAACATTATAATAAATGAAAACACCACTTTGCTTTTGTTCTACAATATTACTTTTATTGTGTGAACCGGTTTTCGGCTTTCAAGACCATCATCAGACATTTACTGAGTACTGTCACCAAAGAAGTTACAATGTTAGCCAACAACATTGGAAGAGAATTAACATGTCAAGACTGAAGCAGAAACATACAGTACGTAATATCTTTGATATTGTGGTGGTCGCGCAATGAAAAAGGAAAAACTAAACTGCAAATAAATAAAAATGGGGTATACAGGAAAAACTTTAGCACAAAATATAAACAGCATGCCTATATAACAGGTTCTATTAATAAACACAACTAATAAAAAAAAAGTTTGTACTTGACCAGCCTACATCAGGAGGCATAAAACATGGAGAGTGATACATAAACCAATTTAAAGAAGAAACAATTATCAATATAACTAAAGAATACGTTTGGAATTCAAGCAATATCAAAAAGATAAGCAGATATAAATAAATGAAGGAAAATGGAGGAGTTTGAGGGCACATACAATAAATGCAATTTTTGGGAGTGTGATGGTACTGCATTTTAACATTAACATTATTTTCAAAACTGTGGCTATGTAGCAGTTTGCATTAAATAAATCAACCAAGCAGAATACAAATAATATCTGATGAAACAACTACAAGATGTGTTAAACATAGACATCAATACAAGTACCAGTCAAAAGAAAGCCTTAAAAATTGAAAGTACAGTCTATATGGAATACACAGACAACTTCAATAAACCAAATGAACTTAATGAATACAAGAATATGGATATATGAAGGAACAGACAGTGTGGGAAATTATTAACTATAGACATGGTTGTATGAAGTTTAGAAGAGGGGAAGTTTTGAGCTGTGTTTGATTGTTTAGGATTGTATCTGGATGGTTAACAAGATGTATGTTAATTTTCAGGGCTTCATACGGGTTGAATATATGGACATCGTTTGCTAAGTGAGTTACACAGGACACTGGCTGGTAGTTGTGGCCCTCACTCAGTACATTCCCAGCAGATGCAAAGTCAGAATTCTGCTACTTCCAACGGTGTTTATGTTCAGCTTATTTTAGTTGCTATGTCTCTGCCTGACTGACCGACGAAAAATTTGCCACCATCAGAGCAGGTGTATTTTTATACCCCACTGCTGCCTAATAACTGGAACTTATCTTTGTTATTAAAGATACTCTGGGCTGTCATGTTCTTAAGATAGTAGGAAAGCCTATACTTACGGGCTTTCAGTGCTTTGGCTACAATCTGTGATACCTCACCTAGATATGGTAGTGTACACCACTTCTTGCAGACAGTGGATAGGGAAGTGGGTGGGTCATAGAGGAGGAGTATTATTTTCCGTTTTTGTTTCCTGTCCAAGATGTGGTCAATAAGAACTGAACTGTAGCCATTGGCTGTCGCAATAAATATTATTGTATTTAACTCTGGTTTAAAATCATCTCTGGACATGGGGATGGGTAAGACATGGTGTACCATTGAGTGGAAAGCCGCATGTTTGTGTGCTGTGGGGTGTTGTGAAGTACTACTGTGTCTATAGTAGTAGTTTTTCTTTTATAATTTGAAGTAATGTGTTAGTGTACTGATATCAATGGTGAGATCTGTGGAGTTTATGGATTTGTTGCCAATCTCCATTGTGAAATGTATATTTTTGTCTTGACTCTTTAGGTTTTTCTAAAATGTGTTGAGTTGTCTTGAAGTACCAGTCCACATACACAGGACATCATCTACATAGCTTTACCAGTATTTGATATTTGCACTCAAAGATTATGTTTTTAGAAAATTTTGTTCAATATAGTCCATAAGTATTTCAGCCAACAGTGGACTAAGAGGGGAACACATAGCTAAGCCATCTAATTGTTTGTAAAGGGTCCCTTGGAACTGAAAATATTTCTGTTTCAAGCATGTCTGAGTGGCCAGTCTCAAGTCACTTAATTCCACAGGATTGGCACTAGACTTGTGCATCTGCTCTGTCAGAATATCAATGCTTTCCACCATTACACACATTTCTGGTAAGCCTAAACAGTCAGAAAAAAATACATATCACAGTGGAGATCAACAAATCCGTAATCTTCTTAGATCTCACGACTGACATCAGTACACTCACACATTATTTCAAAATTTATAGAAAAATTTCTACTACAGACACAGTAATACCTTCTTGCTCACTACACCCTATAGCTCACAAACATGCAGCATTCCACTCATTGGTACACCATGTCATATCCATCACCACGTCCAGAGATGATTTCAAAGCAGAGTTAAATACAATAAAATTTATTGCCACAGCCAATGGCTATAGTTCAGTTCTTACTGACCATTTCTTGGATGGAAACAAAATCGTAAAATTATACCCCTCCTCTATGTCCTACCTGCTTCCACATCCACTGTCTGCAAGAAGTAGTGTACACTACCATATCTTGGTGAGGTATTACAAATTGCAGCCAAAGCACTGAAAGCCCTTAAGTATAGGCTTTCCTACTAACTTAAGAACACGACAGCCCAGAGTATCTTTAATAGCAGAGATTAGATCCAGTTATTAGACAACAGTGGGGTATACAAATACACCTGTTCTGATTGTGACAAAATTTTCATCGGTCAGTCAGGCAGAGACATAGCAACTACAATAGGCTGAACATTCACACAGTTGGAAATAGCAGAATTCTGACTCAGCATTTGCTGAGCATGTACTGAGTGAGGGTCACAACTACCAGCCAGTTTCTCGTGTACCTCACTCAGAAAACGAAGTTCATCAACTCAACCTGCTGGAAGCCCTGGAAATTAACAAACATGTTGCTCACAGTCCAGATCCAATCCTAAATGACAAGCCACAGCTCAACACCTCCCCCTCTCCTAAACTTTCAATAATCATCCCTGTTGTTCATTACTTCTCACACAGTCTGTTCTTACATATTCCCATTTTCCTGTACTCATTAAGTTCTTTTGTTTTATTGAAGTTGTCTGTGCAATCCATATAGATTGTAGTTTCAATTTTTAAGGCATTGTTTTGACTGGTAATTGTAGTACTGTCCATCTGTCCATGTTTAACACCTCTTACCAAATATTGTTTACATTTTACTTGGTTGGTGTATTTAATGCAAACTGTTACACAGCCACAATTTTGAATATAGTTTTAATGTTAAAACACAGTACCATTACACTCTCAAACATTGAATTTTCTGTATGTTCCCTCAAAATCCTCCATTTTCCTTCAATTATTTATTTATGCTTATCTTGCTGATATTTTTTTAATTCCTTACGTATTCAGAAGTTACACTGATAATTATTTCTTTTTTAAATTGGTTGATATATCACTTTCCATGTTTTATACCTCCTGATGTAGGCTGGTCAAGTACTAACTTTATTTTATTTTATTTGTAGTGTTTATTAATAGAAACTGTTATGTAGGCATGCAGTTTATATTTTGTGCTAAGGTTTTTCCTGTATACACCATTTTTATTTGTTTACTGTTCAATTTTCCTTTTTCATTGCATTGACACCGCACTGATAGAGATATTACTTAATGAATGATTCTGCTTCAGTCTTGACATGTTAATTCTCTTCCAATGTTGCTGGCAAACATTGTGACTTAATTGGTAACAATACTCAGTAAATATCTGATGATGGCCTTGTAAGTCGAAAACGGTACACACAATAAATGTAATATTGTAGAACAAAAGCAAGCTGGTGCTTTTCTTGTATTAGGTAGTGATGTTTCATATGAAGACTATTCTCCGAATACGTTTGGCTATCTGTCAATAAATCGTTTTCTTCGTGATAAATCATAATGTTGTAGCACAGTATATATTCCATAATGCCCGCAAGGTTCGCGGTGCGGTCTAACGCACAGCTTTCCGGATTGGGAA
The DNA here is from genome assembly GCF_023864345.2 of Schistocerca serialis cubense. Lineage (NCBI taxonomy): Eukaryota > Metazoa > Arthropoda > Insecta > Orthoptera > Acrididae > Schistocerca > Schistocerca serialis. Next base: position 448,156,044 of record NC_064644.1, read on the forward strand.
GGAACACCTGGTCCCCGGTACTAATCCGTCCGGCGGACTTGTGTCGATATCTGGTGAGCCAGCCAGTTTGTGGATGGTTTTTAAGCCGTTTTCCATCTGCCTCGGCGAATGCAGGCTGGTTTCCCTTATTGCGCCTAAGCGACAGATTTCGGCGATTGCTGTGCAAACAAGTTCTACATGTACGCGTACACCACCATTACCACACATACATAGGTGTTACTCTCGTCTAGTGTGAGATGTTACCTGGGGTGGGGAGGGGGGGGGGATCCACCAGGGGCCGAACCGCACAACAATCCTGAAAGAGTGGTTCAATGTGGGGCGACGGATTGGTGAAGTGGACTATAGTAGTCGTAGTGGGGTTGTGGACCACTGCAGCTGCGGTGAGGATGGAACTTCTCGGCTGTTTTCTACGCCCACGGTTAACATACAATACAATACAATAAATTCCATAATTCTAATGGAAGTCGACGTTAATTATATGGGTCTGTAATTCGCTTGATTCCTCGTATTTACTTTCTTCCGTGTGACATGTGCAATTTTCTAGCTGCAGATCTTTCAACGAGGGACCGGTTGTATATGACTGCTAAGTACGGATATAATGTATCAGTAGACTCTAAAAGGAAGCTGACTGGTACACCATCTATGTCGGAGGTCTTGCCTTCCTCAAGTGTTTTAAGCTGCTTCACAACGTCGAGGATATAAGTTACTCATGTTGGTATCTATTCTTGATTCGAATTGTGGAATACTTACTTCATCTTTTTTGAGAAGGAATTTTGGAAAACCGAGTTTAGTAACTCTCCTAGTTATCGTGCAGTGAAGGTATTTAATGCTTCTGGCCACTGGTGTACTTTATGTACGACCAAAATCTCGTTGGGTTTTCCGCCGGATTTCGAGACGGGGTTTAGTTGCCGCAACTATTAAAAGCATCTCGCATTGAAGTTCGCACTAAATTCCAAGCTTTAGTACAACTTTGGCAATCTTGGAGTTATAAATTTCGTATGCTTTCTTTTTTGCTTCTGCAACAGCGCTCTGACTTATTTTTTGTACCATGGTGGATCAGTACCATCCCTTATTAATGTAATTGCTGTATTTCTCTGAAATGCCGCCGATACTCCTCTGAATATAAACCACATCTTTTCTACTATTACACAGATTCGATTGAGTGGAAAGTATCTCTTAGGAAGTTATCAAGCGAATTTTAATCTTCTTTTTCAAGCAGATATATTTGTCATTTATTTTGGTGTTACGGTATTCAGGCTAGCTACAACAACATTGTCGCTACTAATCCCTTGTATCTGCCATTAAGCTCCCTATTTCGTCAGGCTTATTTGTTACTGAAGTGTCCAGTATATTTTCTCTGTCATTTACACTGCGAGTGGGCTCCTGAAGTAATTCTCTAATATAATTTTCTCAGAAGGCATTCAGTACGAATTCGGACGATGATTTATGTCTACAGTGGAATTTAAACATGTATTTTCACCAACATACCGCGGGCAGACTGAATGGACCACCAACTATAATTATACGAACGGGGTACTTTTTCAAACGGAACTTGTGTTTTCGTTGAACTACTTAGCAGCTGTATCATGTGAGCCGGGGAATCGATGAAAGGAACCAATTATTGATTAAACAGGTGGTCGAGTACAACTTCCAACTATACTAACGCAAAGGAACAATCTACTTCCATTTCACTACATGGTACTCTACTTTTCGCAGCAATGAACACTGTATCATCTACTGAATTTGATTTATGCTTTCTGAATGTGTTTTGGTTCATTGTAAAAATTTCTGTTGAACTTATTTCAGGCTTTAGTCAGCTTCTGTACGTAAAATGATTTGAGATTCAGTGCTTTTTACTAGCGCTAGGAGCTCTGGTTCTTTTCCAACACAGATACGAGTGTTTCCAACTACCTCATCTCGCGAACTCAAGACTGGCAATCTTAATTATTTCAGCTCTCCGCTCGAAACCAGAGAGAGTCTCTCCCGATCAAAAGCAACACACATCGTTAGTACAAAAATGAACCACCACCTGCAGTTCACTGACAATCTTAATTATTTCAGCTCTCCGCTCGAAACCAGAGAGAGTCTCTCCCGATCCAAAGCAACACACATCGTTAGTACCAAAATGAACCACCACCGGCAGTTGGTTGCAGCCTGTCCTCTTCATGGTATCTGGAAGCACCCGTTCCACATCTGAAATAACTCTTCCAGAGTGCACAGTAGATGCTTTTCCCTCCTTTATCGGAACGGTTCCTCTGAAAGGGCACGGCCGACTTCCTCTCCCGGTTTTCGTCCTGTAACTGAAGCACTTTCTGCACGTTCCCGAGACCCTGTAACGTAAAACACGGCCCAGTCTCCTCCACACAGCCCCGCTGCCCGTGTAGCCGCTTTCTGTGTGAACTGGACTCCGCACACATTTAGAGGAACCCAGGCGCAAGTCGAAAAATCTGCAACCTAAACAGTCGCAGAACGGTATGAGATATTGATTGAGACACTCCGCTAGGCTCTGTTCCAAAGGGCCACAGTCGGCTCTGTCGACGATGCCACAGATGGAGAACTCTGTCTTCATCTCGCTAACTCAAGACTGGCAATCTTTACTATTTCAGCTCTCCGCTCGCAACCAGAGAGAGTCTCTCCCGATCCAAAGCAACACACATCGTTAGTACCAAAATGACCCACCACCTGCAGTTGGTTGCAGCCTGTCCTCTTCATGGTATCTCGAAGCACCCGTTCCACATCTGAAATAACTCCTCCAGAGTGCACAGTAGATGCTTTTCCCTCCTTTATCGGAATGGTTCCTCTGAAAGGGCACGGCCGACTTCCCTCTCCGCCCTCCCCTAATCCAATGAGACCGACGGCCTTGCTATCTCGTCTCCTCCCTCAGAACAACAACCTTTCATTTGTATGCACATCCCCAACGGGCCCCATTATGCACCTAGCACTGGTGCTCCAAACTACCAGTAATCCCACTCTTTGTGAATGCCCAGACCTCGCTGGCCGAGAGGCTTTCTCAGGAACGGAGTTACCAACTTCATGTGGCGCAGGAACATCGTCAGGCACAGACAGCACCGGAAATTTGTTCTTCAGACGAACCGAGGAGGCTATCGAATCAGCCCCTGAAAGTCACCTTGGTACCACCTCACACTCGACTACTAGTGAGCGGTCAGTGTAGGCAGCACATGGGGCGACTATGTTAGTAGACCGATCGCGTGACACGTGAGTCGTGCTGGACGTCTCTCAGTTCGACCAGTCCCGACGCCCATAATGATTCCCATTGGCAACAGCCTCAAGCTGCGTAACCGAAGCCCATACTGCCTGAAGTAGTAAGCGAAGGGTTACCAACTGGGCTCGCATCTCAACACAGCAATCACATTTCTTAACCATACTAAAGACTGCCAGATAAACTTACAGACACGCACGATGTATATGAGTTGAAGCTAAGAAACACCGACGAAATTTAATGCAGGGAGATTCTTATGAGAAGCTGCATCATCTCACGCGACTCTGATGTTCTGCCGCCGATATGAGACATATCATGGAACTGGGGGATCTAACTACTACAAGAGGCTCTTGAAACACAGAAACAAATACTTGGCACGACACCAAGAGCGGCTTACGCACTACACCGTCAACTCGGAACTGTTATTGATTTCACAACTATACATACACCATTCTTATTTGACATCACGTCAGTGTACACCCACATGTCAACTAAAGAAACTATGAAAACGACTGAAAGTCAACAAAGACAAACAAACATTATCCCACAACCGCAGACACAAGAAGTCTCAACTATTTTGTAATTAAGTGCAGGATAAAATTATTTCAGATTTAACGATGAACTCTATATCCAACTGGAAGGGCTCCACATGGGGACATTCATAAACGACCTTCTCATCAACGTCTTCTTTAATCATCTTGACAACAAAATCGTTGAAGAAATCTTAAAACCGAAACAGTAACAAAGGAATGTATGGTTACAGCTGTGTTAATGACGTGACTTGCTTCATAGATAAAACACATGACTGGATACTACAGATAGACAGAGAAGTGAATACTGTCGACCCAAAATACACTTCACCCTTGAAACTGAAAGAGACAAAGTAAATGAATTTTGTAGACATCACAGTTACTCACAACAGGGTAAACCTCCAGAAAGCCACAAACAGGAGAGCTTCAGATAGCTCCTACACATAATAAACAGCATTGCAGTGGACGAAGAAAGCTACACTAAAGAACGAAACAATATCCGACAGATTCCCACTGAAAATAGCATTAAAGTAAATACTGTTGCAAAATAAACCTTGAAATAAAAGCACAACTGACATGGAACGCACACGACAGCATCATAACACAACACACCAACAATAACCGTACAACAGAGTACACACAAGGCGCAAAGGATGAAGAAAAAACAAGCAACAAGAAAAACCTGGCACATCCTGACATTTGACAACAAAATAACACACAGAATTGGAAAAATCATGAGAAAACAAGGTAATCATCTGGCATACATTCTTCAGAGAAGATTAAAAATACCCAGTAACATCATGGGTAAATTAAAATACGCAGGAATATACTGTCTAAACAGGAAAGACGGTGATTCATTATACATTCGACAAACATGTAGAAACTTCAGGATGAGTGACGCAGAATATTTAAGAGCACAGAAAAGCGGTAGCATCCACTCCACGTCTGGAGACCACCTCATCAAACCAATTAGCACCTCACAGGAGTAGAAACAGACCTCCAAATCCTAAAACACAGTAACCATCTGTAGCAATTTATATGAACAGAAGGGAAATGCTATATTCTAAAAGTTATCGCACAGGGCAAAGAAGTTATCAAAGACCCAACAGTATATGCAACTAAACACCATTCAACACTCCGAACAAATTATCGGGCAACACGAAATAAAACACGTAAAACACACAAACGCAGGAAGCAATCTGAGGTATTAAATTCAAAATTCATTGACACACACTAACTGAATGAAATCAAACGAAATAAATTCAAAGATCACCGAAGTCAAACTAAACCGAAGCACTAAACAAACGACTGTCAGTCGCAAATTTGTACAGTGAGACGAGTGTCCAAATCACGGCAGCATAACAAGACGCAATACTCACAAAAGAGCAGCAGAAAACGTGAGTAAATACAGTCAAGTTACGAAACATAATCCAAGAATAACGAACTACACGAAATTGTTCTCATACCTAAACTTCAGGAAAGTTTCACCGATGTCCAGATGTAAGTCCCACTACATATCATCACGTTGGGCACACAAAAACGAATTTGTCACTGCTCAGGAATAGCCGGATACTACGATGGTGAGGTCAAAGCCACGCATACGTCATGATTTTTCAATGAGCATACTTTTTAAAGATAGGATTATAAATAAAATTCAATGCAGACAATGTCCTTGCATCACTCATATTTTCAGATGGCATGGTCTACTAATTTAGACCTGTGTTTAATTTCCGTTGGCAGCCACACGACACACACAGAGTAAAATAAAAGATATAGTGCTTATCTAAATAAGTAACAACACAATCCGATGTCACATGTTTCCTAATCTAAACATAAACTTTATGTATATATATAAAGAAGGTAAAGTAAATACCCACTGTAGATATCAAAACTTGGATTAAACGTGTTCGGTTGTTAAAACAAAACAATAATTTTCTGTACTGCAAAAGGCGGAACCGTCCTTAATGCATTACTGTTAAAGCAGCGCGGATACGCCTAGAAACGATCCCCAGGGTTATTCCCCAAATAAACATCAAAGACCTCCTCTTCACTGATGTCTGTACTACAAAATTTATTACACGTAGATCATAATACGCTCTAACTACTAACAAATGTATGCTGACACTAGTAACATTAGAATAACCAGGTCATTGACATGATATACAAAATGATACTTCCATGGCAACAGTCGTAATAAGAATAGCTTTCTGATGGTATCCAACCAGCACCTGGCCGGAGTAAACTGACTGAATCTGCAGCCTGGTGTGCCCGTCTTTGGAGGACAGAGTATTTCCGTGGTGGCACTGCCTGGCCCACAGTATGTAATACAGGTGGAGAGCTGGGCCGCTATCCACGATCGCAGCTGCACGGCTAATGAAGACTCGTGACTGCATCGGCATCGAAACTGATCAAATCAGAGGCGACCACACAACTTTATTTCATTTCCTAAGATGACGTTTAGAGACTGACTGCAGTAGGTGGTGGTTCCACACCATACTGAATTCAGACAAGAGTATCCAAATCACAGCAATATAACAAGACGCAATGTTCACAAATTAGCAGGAGAGAACGTGAGTTAACATTGTCAAAATACGTAACATGTGGCGTTCGTTTTTCTAAGGTAAGAATTTTGGCTTCAAATAATCTATTGGGCTACAGCGATGTGTGCGCGATACACTACATAAATTCCTTTTGCGTAGAACCTTCAAGCACCAGGTGGATTTAATGACACAATTTTGTAAAAAATTAAAGCTAAATTAATCTATTTTAAGGTTCTAACCTTAGAGTAGAGTAAGAACTGAATACGTAGATGCCACTGTCAATCTAAGTGTACACGTAAAATTTATGAACATTCGGAAAAATTTTCTTACTTCCAGTTTTACAGCCACTAACTTTAATGACCTACGTGTGACCTATCGCATCGTTTCAGCATAGGGACGCTCTAATAGCCATGTGCGAAAGCCAGCGCAGTCTCTACTCTCATCTCTACTAACGGCAGGACGCACTCCTCCCTCCAGCTTCTTCTCTACTTTTGAACTTTTGTCTACATTTGGTCGACCACAATGGCCCCTCCTATAGACTGGTGGCTAATACACCACCTCTAGGTCGCGCACATTGCATCTCGTATGAAAAAATATGAGTTTACCTATTGAAGCATATGTTTCAGTTTCACTGGGATCCGACTCTCAGATACCTGCGTATTGTATTTATCATCACAGGGCCCATTCGACACCGCTGATGAATCAAAGAACTGATTTTAGAGAACTATAGCTTGAATTGTTTGAGTCTTGAATCTGAATGTGAATCTCGTGTCAATGACATAACTGAGAGACTGCTAAATTTACTATAATAGAGGGTATCATAGAAGTATAAAGTACAAACATAAGAAACAGTAACGTACATCAAGAAAAGTCACTAAAAATAGTGAAGGGTGTAAGAATATCATTAGAAACAAAACTATATTTGTCCTTTGATTCACAACAGGAATTGCTCATATCATTGGATTCCTGGTCTTTTGTTTAGTTTTCTGCTTATACACATCTGCTTATTTCAGTTAAAATATAGGAAAAGTGAACTCACTTGCGAGACTGGGAAGATCGGAAACAGTAAAAGATTTCCTCAGCGTTATAAAAATTATAGTGTGGACAAAGTGCGTGTTTGGGCAAGGACTTGATGCGACAGTAACAACCATTCCGCCACTATGATTAAAAGCTTTTCCATGAGATTATATTTACAACACTGTATGTTTTCATATTTTATATTATGGTAGTGATCAGAAAACACCCGGTTTAAATGTTAATGGTTCATGTTAACGTAAACATTAACTGTAAATTTCTTTCACGGAATTAGCGAAATGCAAAAGATGGTTCTAGAATGAGATTTTCACTCTACAGTGGAGTGTGCCCTGATATGAAACTTCCTGGCAGATTAAAACTGTGTGCCAGACCAAGACTCGAACTCTGGACCTTTGCCTTTCGCAGGCAAGTGCTAAATCTGCAAGGTCCGCAGGAGAGCTTCTGTAAAGTTTGGAGCCCGCATCTCGTGGTCGTGCGGTAGCGTTCTCGCTTCCCACGTCCGGGTTCCCGGGTTCGATTCCCGGCGGGGTCAGGGATTTTCTCTGCCTCGTGATGGCTGGGTGTTTTGTGATGTCCTTAGGTTAGTTAGGTTTAAGTAGTTCTAAGTTCAAGGGGACTGATGACCTAAGATGTTAAGTCCCATAGTGCTCAGAGCCATTTGAACAATTTTTTTTTTTTTTTTTTTTTTTTTAAGTTTGGAAGGTAGGAGACGAGATATTGGAAGAAGTAAAGCTTTGAGGACGCGGAGTGAGTCGTGCTTGGGTTGCTCAGATGGAGAGCACTTGCCCGCGAAAGGCAAAGGTCCCAAGTTCTAGTCTTGGTCTGGCACACAGTTTTCATCTGCCAAGATGTTTCAAAATATGGTTGTTTCTTTGTCATAGATCTACTGAGCGTTCAGTGTCCCGGTTTTAGCGATACTAATGTGCTTATAAATCGACTTTATTAGCACATGAAAGGCTCATGCAATGCAGTCTCACTCATGCCATGTCTAAAATTAAACGGCTTTCCCTGTTCAGTTTTTTGTTTGGTTGTTCTCTTACACTTTGGGAAGAGTGGCTGAAAGCTAGCGAAGGAAGTATACGTCTGTGGCGAGGAATAGAACAAAACAGCATCCAAATACACTGTCTGACAAAAATGTGAAGCGCGAAATAGGAGACAAGGAAATGAAATAAAGCGTCAACGGGTGAGATTGTGTATAATGTTATTTCAGAAATAACCAAATCTAGTCAAATTGGGAAAGAACTGTGGAGTATGAACCACGTGATCAGTATGAGGCACACCGACTCTCCTGCTTGGATGCAAGCACTGGTTTAGTTAGCAAGGCTTTTATAAATCGTTCCATCCTATGCTGGCGCGAAATGGCCGACAACTGTTGTAACTAGCCTTTGGTATGCTAGACGTTGCCAAAGGGATGGAGATGGCGTCAAAGCTGATTCCCTGTATGTTCTGTCTGGGGAGAGATCTCTCTGAATATTACTGGCGACACGAGAATCTCAGCATCACAAAGACAGTTCTGAAAGATACGTGACATGTTCGACTGAGCATTATCCTGTTGAAAAATGACAGCATGGTGCTATCTTACGGAAGGATGCACGACCTTTTTGGCATATTTCTGTGACGACTGAGTTCCCTGAACCACCACGAGCTATGACCTGAAATGATACCCAATTGCTCCCCACGCCGTGGAGCTAGAAGTATCAACGCTATGCTATTCCAAAGCATCTGATGTGGGATCTCTGCCAAGTCCTGATCGTATTCGGCGATGATGGTCATCAGGGGTGGAACAGGATAGTGACAAGATAGTGACTGATTGCTGAACACCGTGCGACAGCTATTCATAAGCAGCGCATACATCCCGGTCAGTGTACCACTCCAGACACAGCCGTTTGTTTCGCGATGCTAGTGAACAGCAGCCTACGCCAGGGACAGCAATTTCCTGGTCCTGCTGCAGCTTTTCACCGACAAATGGTGTGAGACGACACAGTGAGGTGGTTACAATAAGCTTCGTTCGCAGTACATCTGTCTTTCCTAGTGACGGTTGGACATAGTTGACCAAAACCTTGACAACGAGTATACGTACTCTCACGTTTCCATGCATCGCTACATCGGGCTACTACATCTAAAAGCAACACAAATTTGCATATTGCACGATTCGACCAGCATGCCAAACGATGGGGATGTTAGTTCTGAAGCGGCACTCATTAACTGAACGTACTGGATTAGATCAGAGATTTGCAGCATTGTAAGTAGGCTATTTAGGTTTTCTTATTGGTAAAGCCACAAAATAATAACACAGGGCATTTCGGAAATTATGAAAGAAATTGGCAAGGTGCATCGAATTTTGAGATGGAACCACCGACACGATGTAACAATGACCGATATGCTACTCGCCGACACGATGATTTTGACTATAAGCTGTTCATTACTACACGTAAATTCAAAACATTTAAGAATTCTGGCAACGACATTCATCCACAAGCGTGGCTCCATCAATTCTCTCATTGTTTTCCTCCTAACTGGTCATTACAGCACAGATTAGAATTTATGTGTGGCTACTTAGAGAATGAACCAGCTGAAAGAATGCGATCGGTCATTCACGATTGTCTCAGTGAACGAGAATTTTATCATGCCTTCGTCTCAGCATATTGGTCTCAAGCTACACAAGACCGAGTAAAACATAGCATCATAATGATGAAACATTTCGAACAATCTGAATTTTCCAGTCTTGTGAAATATTTAGAAGTCATGTTGCACAAGAATCCGTACCTGTCAAACCTATACAGCCCCTCAGAACTCATCCGCATTTGCTTAATCAAATTACCTGAACATTGACGACATATTATTTTGGCAGGACTTTTCAAAGACGACACTGAAGCTTTTCAGGGACTCTTACAAGAATTAGAAATTGACACTGACAATCGCGGAACGCGAAAACAGGAACACAACAATTACAGGTCACATCCGTCACAATTTCGCGATGACAGAAATAATAAATGGACACGACAAGGCTACTCTTACAACGTAAATCGTGACCAAAACAGACACCACCCATATGACAACCGTTGGCAAAGTAGTAATAATTACAGGTAAAGAGGACCTCTCCGCAGTAGTGACTATCACAGAGACAATCAGAGAAACAGACAATATGGGAACCAAAATAATTATTGTCAAGGGAGACAGAGTAACTTCAGACGCCACGGTCCAGCGCGCAGTTACGACTCCGGGAGAAATTCTCCACCACGTGACTGACAAGAAAGAAACTATTGAATCTACCGACATGACGACAGACGATATGATAGTAACGACAGACCTGAACTGCATCAGAACTGGCGGGATTTAAACAGGGCAGGGCCCTCTCGACAAGGTGAATTTGTAGAAGTTAGGTCTCCAAATCCCAATAAGGATGCGTCCCAACAAAGAGACAATAGACATTGACTCATACCGCTGGCAGCCACAAAACGTACTTATGAAACTGACGACGCAGCTGCGCAGCTGCCGTAGCTAGTAATTACGTAAAAATGGAAGACATTAGGGACATCTTACTCCAGGAACATGATGTAAAACATAACAACATTGCATATCCTGTGATTCACATTACAGTAAATGACGTAAAATTTACGGCAGTACTTGACTCTGGCAGTCCCATTCCAGTAATTAGTGAAACAGCCTTTAGCAAATGCAACAAATGGAACGATTGCCCTACACTTCCGTTACGTAAGATTAAATTACAAGGTGCAATCTTTGGAAAAAGTGTAGATGTACGCCAACAAACCAACTTAGAATTTTTTTGTCAAAGCCACAGCTTCTCTATGAACTCTCCTATTCTTCCATTATTGTCGACGGAAATTATATTTGGAGTAGACTTTTTGAACGATAACAAAGCAATCTGAAATAAGTTTAGAGAAAGAAGGTAAGCCAATAGCTTTGAAATTTGGAGATTGGTTCTCAAACCATGAAGAAGAAATTAATCGACTTTACCTCCTGTTAGACAACAGTTCGGAATTTTCGACGAAACTTGACACTAACAATCACTCTGCAAGTACTGACAGGGATGATATCGACGGCGCATTTGATACTAATGAGTTAATTCAGAATAAAATTCAAACAATTGAGAATTGTAATGATACTGATAGGCAAGACCTTTTTGAGATTTTACAAGCACATTCCACAGTTTTTTCTCACAAAACAGGAACAATCAAGGGATTTCAATACCAATTTCGTGTTCGTGAGCATACTAAATTTTGTGTTAGACCATACGTAATTCTGGCGCATTGTAGGGACCTTGTTAGAACAGAAATATAATCTATGCTTGACGAGGGCATTATTGATCCTGCAGTAAGCTCATACAACAATCCATTACATGTTGTTGAGAAGAAAAATGGATCGATCAGGCTTGTGTTAGATTCGAGACAAATCAGTACTATCATCTTTCCTGAAACAGACAGGCCGCAAACGTTGAAAGAACTTCTTCAAAATTTTAATGGTGTAAAAGTGTTGTCTTCTATTGATCTCAGATCCAGCTTTTGTCAGATCGAACTTCCTCCAGAATGTAGAAAATACACAGCTTTCCTTTGTTTCGGCGTTTGTTATCGGTTTCGGAAACTTCCTTTTGGTTTGAACATTTCTTCGGCAGCATTCATTTGCGGGCTGAATTCGATATTACTTGAGTTCTTAAAACGTCACATCACCTTATATGTGCACGATATTCTGATAGCAGAAGCCTCATGGGAACAACACAATCGCATCCTCAATAGCGTGTTACATATTTTTGCAGAATCTGGAATTACAGTTAACTTGGAAAAGTCTGAATTCGGTAGGACAAAGGTGAAGTTTTGAGACATATTATTTCTTCTGAAGGCATTCAGCCGGGTCCTGAAAAGTTAGAAGCAATCAGAGCCATTCCAGTTCCATCCACAAAAAAACAAGTCCGCAGTTTTCTAGATCTCGTAAATTTTTACCGTCGTTTTCTGAATATGCAAATTCTAGTTCCACAAAACTATGTTCTCTCACTGGAAAAAATACTACTTGGAACTGGGACGAACAAGCACAGTTGGAATTCAATTCTTTGAAAAAAGCGTTACTTAACGCGCGAATACTAGCTCATCCAGATCTGTCACAGGATTTCTGCCTTAGTACGGATTCTTCTAAATTCGATCTTGGAGCTCATTTATTTCAAGAAGCCATAGAAAATGACAGAACTGTTCAGAAAACCATTGCTTTTGCTAGCCGAGTGCTAACATAATCTGAAAAAAATTATTCCGTTACTGAATTAGAAGCTTTAGCTATCGTTTGGGCATTTAACAAATTCCGTTTCTTTCTTTCTTTCTGGTAAGCACGTGAAAGTATACAGTGGTCATCGTGCATTACAATTTCTTATGTCTTCAAAATTAAATCATGACAAGTTAAAACGTTGGGCATTGTTTCTGCAAGAATTTCACTTCACAATAGTCTACATTCTCGGCAAGGAGATCATTTTTGCGGACGCACTGTCACGCGCACCGGCTGGGCTTGAGAAAGGTAACGCAGATGGCAACCTTGAGAAAAATTTCAGTATTCTTTATATTCAGAAAGTCGCCATTGAAAACGTCATCAACACATCTGTAAAAGACATTGCTCATGAACAAGATAAAGATACGATTTGGAAAGACATCAAAAGTAAATGGCATGAAACGACACACACACAGATTCGGCATTATTATCTGGTTATTTTATTTATTTATCTTATCCAAGACATCACCATTTTACAAAAAAATTATATTACAATGCTAGAGAAGCAGTTATAATACAATAATACATGGTTATAAGGTAAATTAACTGCAATAATGTAGAAAAGTATGTAACATATAATGATAAGCGCTAAGGATGCGAAACAGAGCGATTTTCATATCCCGCGTGGAGCCCAATACACTGCAGCTTGAATAGCCTTGTCATTTGCTTCAAATAGGTCTTGAGTCGAACACGGGTTGTTTGGTTTCCTGCAGACCAGTAGGTGTTGTGGGTCTTGCTGTTCTCCACATTCGCAGGACTCGTCTGCACTGATGTAGCCCCATTTTTCCAAGTTTGCTCTGCATCTTGATACGCCTGTTCGTAGTCTATTCAGGGCTTTCCAGGTCGTATATGGGAGTTCAGAGCCAACAGTGGGTTCTTCCCTGGGGCTATTCCCTGGTCTTCCTGGGTCCACATTGTACCACAGCTCTTCTCGTCGTGCTCTAGGCGATAAAAGAGTTGCTTCAGTTGTTTGTAGGAAACTCTTCCTTGATTTAAGTCGGCGAGGTTGAAGATTGTATCCGAACATCGGATGCCTGGGATCTGTCTCCTGTTTATGTTTCTCGATTTCTGCGGCAGTCCTTCTTCTGATGTCTGGCGGGGCTATGCCCATGAGGTGGTACAGCTGCTTTGTGGGAGTTGGGCGGAGGCATCCTGTCACGATGCGACCAGTCTCATTCAGTGCTATATTTACTTGTTCAGCGTGGGTGGAATTTTGCCAAACGGGTGCCGAGTACACCGCAGCGAAGAAACATAAAGCTAAAGCTGACGTGCGGAGAACTGTAGGTTGCGCTCCCCATCTGCTATTTGTTAGCTTGCAGACGATGTTGTTCCTGGCACTCACTTTCATCTTTTGGCCAAACAGTGCTCCTTGTCGGTGAGAGCACGGTCAACTTTAATCCCAAGATATTTTAGTGTGTCGCAGTGAGATAGATGTTGTCCCTTCCCGCTTATGTTGAGTTTCCTTCTTGCTTCCTTATTACGAAGGTGAACAGCACAGACCAGGATTTTCGCTGGGTTTGGCTTCAGGTGGTTATTATCATAATAGTCACCCAGCTTTTCAATCGCTAAAGTTAGTTTACTTTCTACCTCTTCAAAGGTTTTTCCCTGGGTGCCAACGACTGTATCGTCTGCATAGATGAAGGAGCGAGCGTCCAGCGTCTGGTTAGAAACAATATACTGTTCAAACGCTGCACTGTTGATAACAAGCTATGGGTACTTTGCATTCCTGACGATTTTGTTAATTAGCTCATTTGGTACATTCATTTCAGCTATGCATATTTTGGCCCACGAAAATGTTATCATATTCTTCGGACGACTTGTTATTTTAACAATATGGAAAAGAGAATTCGAACAGTCTTGTCTATTTGTAAACTTTGTCAAAAGGGTATACCATCTACCGTCTCACATCGTGCTCCGTTGTTTCCTATCATTCCTTCTAAATAAAACAATTTGCTGCTGTTGATCTCTTGGGACCCCTTGTCAGAACATCTAATGGATTTTCGTACATTCTAGTCGCTGTTGAACTTGCATCAAAGTTTGTTTCTTTCACTCCGTTACGTAAAGGCACTGAACGGTCCGTATCCAACGCCTTTGTTAAAAATTTCTTACGTGAAGTTGGACACGTTAGTAAAGTCATTTCAGATAACGGACCACAATTCAGATCTGCTGTTTGATCACGCGTGGTTCGGAACCATAAATTCAAACCGGTTTTTATTTCATTGTACTCACCACATTGTAACCCATCTGAACGGATTATGAAAGAAATCAATAACCTTTGCAGACTTTATTGTCACAGAAGGCAACAGTATCGGGACAGATATTTACACTTATTTCAAAACGTGCTGAATGAAATACCTCATGACTACACTGCTTTACCACCTATTCTTGTACTGAAGAATGAAGAACCACCGAACAGAATCAGAGAGCTTGTACCTTTTTCCGAATACACGTAAACTTCGACACAAAGACATAATTCATTTGGCTATTTAAAATGTAAAATCTGCAGCAGGCAAAAGGAGAAAACTACACGTTAAAGCAAATGCAAAGAAATTATATATTGGTCAAATAGTTCTCATTAAAGCTCATTCATTGTTACATATGAAGAAACACTTGAGTCACAAATTCTTTCTAGTTTACAATGGTCCTTACAAAATCCGACATATACCACATGATAATTGTGTTGAAGTTGAAACTCTGCGTACTAGGAAGAGCAAAGGTTTACACCACATTTCACATGTAAAACCGTTTATTGAAAGATAATCTGTTTTTTAACTTAGTCTTTGCCATAAAACTTTTCACTTCACGCAACTAGTACAATTTGTCACATTGACATACTATTAACATGCAACAATGTTTAGAAGTTAACTATCCAGCCTAGAACCTAGGGAACAATTTTAAACAGAAATTACGAATGCATTGTTATAGTGAACAGACGACACAGTGTTGTTATTTGTACATTCTTGCTTGTTAGTTGCACAATTACGTAACGACTATAAGGCTTACATATTTAGAACATACGATGGCGGTTCAGAAAGTAACCTCCGATTGGTCACAGTGTGGGTTGTGGGGGGAGTAGCGACGCCATCTGTGCGTTCACGCACTCAACAGGTCAGTCGGCATCAAGCCGTGGTCGGGTGAACGTCGTACCTGAGCTAGTTTAGTTTTTGTGGCAGTTAGAAATGTGTGCTGCAATAGAAAACCCCGCCAAATGTGAAGTGCGTGCTGTCATAAGGTTTTTTACAGCCAAAGGATATTCTGCAGCAGCTATTCATCGTGAGCTTTGTGCCGTGTACGGACCAAGAGTTATGAGTGAAGGAGTTGTCCGTGAATGGGTACGTTTATTTAAAAGTGGACGAGAAAACGTTCATGATGAAGAGAGGAGTGGTAGACCATCATTGGTGACTGACGAACTCGTTCAGACAGTTGATGCAAAAGTTCGTGAAAATCGACGTTTCTCAATGTTGGAGTTGTCTACTGGTTTTCCACAGATTTCTAAGACTCTCTTGTACGAGATAGTGACAGCAAGATTGGGTTACCGTAAGTTCTGTGCACGACCACCACAAAACTCAAAGATTGGCCTCTGCATTAGACTTTCTGTCACGTTATGAGGACGAAGGAGAACCATTGTTAAACAGAATCGTGACCGGTGACGAAACCTGGATTAAGTACGTGAACCCTGAGACAAAAGAACAATCAAAGATGTGGGCACATTCAAATTCGCCTACCAAACCAAGAAAAGCCTCGCAAGATTTTTCTGCCAGAAAACTGATGGCAACAGTGTTTTGGGATGCCAAAGGGGTGTTGTTGGTTGAATTCATGGAACGTGGTACGACCATTAATCAAGACGTGTACTGTGAAACAATAAAAAAGTTACGACGGGCTATACAGAACAAACGCCGTGGTATGCTGACTTCCGGTATCGTTTTTTTTGCACGATAACGCCCATCCTCACTCTGCTCGCAGAACAACGGCCCTTCTTGAGTCCTTCAAGTGGGACCTTATCAACCATCCACCTTACAGCCCAGACCTGGCGCCAAGTGATTATCACCTCTTCACGCATTTGAAGAAATGGCTCGGGTCACAGCGGTTTGATGACGACGAAGAGCTCAAAGATGCGGTCACAGGCTGGCTCCAGGCACAAGCGGGTGATTTTTATGCAGAAGGAATTTCAAAGCTTGTGAAGAGATACGATATGTGCCTCAATCGCTATGGAGACTATGTAGAAAAATAGTGCAAAGATGTAGTTGTAAGATGTATATATTAAAATATTTTTATTTAACTTGGTATATTTTTTTAAATCAACCGGAGGTTACTTTCTGAACGGCCCTCGTATATTGGCACTGCTAATGAGATTTTAATGGAACATTTTGGTTTACTGGAAAAAAAAATTCTGGATTTAAAGTACTTTCTGTGAGATACCAGATGACACAATGGTTAGTTTATGTGACAGCTACACGATTTTATCGCGACGCTATTAATGAGTGACCATTTACAATGTTGCTTTTGCGGTGGTTCTGTTTAATATCTGCACAGTTTTTCTGAATTCTTCTGGAAAGTAAAGCATGTAATAGTATTAACTTTTGATGGTATAACTACAATGAGACAACCTTTTTCGTAGCACAACAATACGTCACATTATAGTACTTTCTTCATCACGGTAAGGTGCGTAATAACTACGATATCTATACGCAAAGCATTTCACTTTCGTTTATGATGAGGTAAGTACTTTGATTTCAGCAGAACTTTGCTTACAGAGGGCGATAACTACGACATTTACACAGAGATTATCTTACAACAAGACGCACAGCTTAGCGCTACAGTACACGTATTTGAGTGATTAACTTTCTACTTAAAACATTTATTTTTAAAGATGTTTGAATTACAAAGGTACAAAGGTTTTCTGTGATACATTTCATTCCTTTGCTGTAATCTGTAACACCTGAGGGTATAGTTACATTAATCCTCAGGGGGGGTACATGCTTACTTTGTGTACCATCTATTTGGCAAGCATAAGGAGCCCTAGCTAATATGGTATTTGCTTATACAACTTTGCACATCGGTACCATATTTCTCTTACACATAAATTACACAGCTATTTCATCATTTAACTGAGAGAGACAAACTTTTTTTACTACATCAGTGAAAGATGTTTATGTAATTACACACATGGATAACTTCACACTTATGAAATTGCATATTGTCTGTACTTTGTGAACATTTCATAATTTTTTCAGAACCATTGTGATACTATGTGAGCTCTGAATGATGTATTTGATATGGGATAATTAACTTTGAAGTACGTTTGAAGTAGATGACACTATTTAAATGAGCAGAGAATTTTCTTTAGGTTTTCATATTACTGGAGGAAGCTACAACGATTTTGAGATTTGACTGAGGTGTTATGATATTGTTATTACGACGACCATGTGTATTTTGCTGTTGAGGAATGTTTATGATCATTAAGCTGATGCTATATGAGGAATCCCCCCATCAACCATGAACCACCGTAGGTGCAACCACAACGGAGGGGTATCTGTTGAGAGGCCAGACAAACATGTACTTCCTGAAGAGGGGCAGCAGCCTTTTCAGTACTTGCAGGGGCAACAGTCTGGATGATTGACTGATCTGGCCTTGTAACATTAACCAAAACGGCCTTGCTGTGCTGCTACTGTGAACGGCTGAAAGCAAGGGGAAACTACAGCCGTAATTTCTCCCGAGGACATGCAGCTTTACTGTATGATTAAATGATGATGGCGTCCTCTTGGGTAAAATATTACGGAGGTAAAATAGTCCCCCATTCGGATCTCCGGGTGGGGACTACTCAAGAGGACATCGTTATCAGGAGAAAGAAAACTGGCATTCTACGGATCGGAGCGTGGAATGTCAGATCCCTTAATTGGGCAGGAAGGTTAGAAAATTTAAAAAGGGGTATGGATAGGTTAAAGTTAGATATAGTGGGAATTAGTGAAGTTCGGTGGCAGGAGAAACAAGACTTTTGGTCAGGTGATTACAGGGTTATAAATACAAAATCAAATAGGGGTAATGCAGGAGTCGGTTTAATAATGAATAAAAAAATAGGAGTACGGGTTAGCTACTACAAACAGCACAGTGAACGCATTATTGTGGCCAAGATAGACACAAAGCCCATGCCTACTACAGTAGTACAAGTTTATATGCCAACTAGGTCTGCAGATGATGAAGAAATTGATGAAATGTATGACGAGATAAAAGAAATTATTCAGGTAGTGAAGGGAGACGAAAATTTAATAGTCATGGGTGACTGGAATTCGTCAGTAGGAAAAGGGAGAGAAGGAAACATAGTAGGTGAACATGGATTGGGAGGAAGAAATGTAAGAGGAAGCCGCCTTGTAGAATTTTGCACAGAGCATAACTTAATCATAGCTAACCCTTGGTTCAAGAATCATGAAAGGAGGTTGTATACCTGGAAGAATCCTGGAGATACTAAAAGGTATCAGACAGATTACATAATGGTAAGACAGAGATTTAGGAACAAGGTTTTATATTGTAAGACATTTCCAGGGCAGATGTGAATTCTGACCACAATCTATTGGTTATGAACTGCAGATTGAAACTGAAGAAACTGCAAAAAGGTGGGAATTTAAGGAGATGGGACCTGGATAAACTGAAAGAACCAGAGGTTGTACAGAGTTTCAGGGAGAGCATAAGAGAACAATTGACAGGAATGGGGGAAAGAAGTACAGTAGAAGAAGAATGGGTAGATCTGAGGGATGAAGTAGTGAAGGCAGCAGAGGATCAAGTAGGTAAAAAGATGAGGGCTAATAGAAATCCTTGGGTAACAGAAGAAATATTGCATTTAATTGATGAAAGGAGAAAATATAAAAATGCAGTAAATGAAGCAGGCAAAAAGGAATACAAACGTCTCAAAAATGATATCGACAGGAAGTGCAAAATTGCTAAGCAGGGATGGCTAGAGGACAAATGTAAGGATGTAGAGGCTTGTCTCACTAGGGGTAAGATAGATACTGCCTACAGGAAAATTAAAGAGACCTTTGGAGAGAAGAGGACCACTTGTATGAATATAAAGAGCTCAGATGGCAACCCAGTTCTAAGCAAAGAAGGGAAGGCAGAAAGGTGGAAGGAGTATATAGAGGGTTTATACAAGGGCGATGTACTTGAGGACAATATTATGGAAATGTAAGAGAATGTAGATGAAGATGAAATGGGAGATACGATACTGCCTGAAGAGTTTGACAGAGCACTGAAAGACCTGAGTCGAAACAAAGCCCTGGGAGTAGACAACATTCCATTAGAACTACTGATGGCCTTGGGATAGCCAGTCATGACAAAATTCTACCATCTGGTGAGCAAGATGTATGAGACAGGCGAAATACCTACAGACTTCAAGAAGAATATAATAATTCCAATCACAAAGAAAGCAGGCGTTGACAGATGTGAAAATTATCGAACTATCAGTTTAATAAGTCACAGCCGCAAAATACTAACGCGAATTCTTTACAGATGAATGGAAAAACTGGTAGAAGCGGACCTCGGGGAAGATCAGTTCGGATTCCGTAGAAATGTTGGAACACGTGAGGCAATACTAACCTTACGACTTATCTTAGAAGAAAGATTAAGAAAAGGCAAACCTACGTTTCTAGCATTTGTAGACTTAGAGAAAGCTTTTGACAACGTTAACTGGAATACTCTCTTTCAAATTCTGAAGGTGGCAGGGGTAAAATACAGGGAGCGAAAGGCTATTTACAATTTGTACAGAAACCAGATGGTAGTTATAAGAGTCGAGGGGCATGAAAGGGAAGCAGTGGTTGGGAAAGGAGTAAGACAGGGTTGTAGCCTCTCCCCGATGTTGTTCAATCTGTATATTGAGCAAGCAGTAAAGGAAACAAAAGAAAAATTCCGAGTAGGTATTAAAATTCATGGAGAAGAAGTAAAAACTTTGAGGTTCGCCGATGACATTGTAATTCTGTCAGAGACAGCAAAGGACTTGGAAGAGCAGTTGAACGGAATGGACAGTGTCTTGAAAGGAGGATATAAGATGAACATCAACAAAAGCAAAACGAGGATAATGGAATGTAGTCAAATTAAATCGGATGATGCTGAGGGGATTAGATTAGGAAATGAGACACTTAAAGTAGTAAAGGAGTTTTGCTATTTAGGGAGTAAAATAACTGATGATGGTCGAAGTAGAGAGGATATAAAATGTAGACTGGCAATGGCAACGAAAGCGTTTCTCAAGAAGAGAAATTAGTTAACATCTAGTATAGATTTAAGTGTCAGGAAGTCGCTTCTGAAGGTATTTGTATGGAGCGTAGCCATGTATGGAAGTGAAACATGGACGATAACCAGTTTGGACAAGAAGAGAATAGAAGCTTTCGAAATGTGGTGCTACAGAAGAATGCTGAAGATAAGGTGGGTAGATCACGTAACTAATGTGGAGGTATTGAATAGGATTGCGGAGAAGAGAAGTTTGTGGCACAACTTGACTAGAAGAAGGGATCAGTGGGTAGGACATGTTTTGAGGCATCAAGGGATCACAAATTTAGCATTGGAGGGCAGCGTGGAGGGTAAAAATCGTAGGGGGAGACCAAGAGATCAATACACTAAGCAGATTCAGAAGGATGTAGTTTGCAGTAGGTACTGGGAGATGAAGAAGCTTGCACAGGATAGAGTAGCATGGAGAGCTGCATCAAACCAGTCTCAGGACTGAAGACCACAACAACAACAACACATGAGGAATTTGATTATGCTATGTATTTATTATGATGAAATATTGAACAAGTGTCTACGAATATGTATATGTGTTACAAGGTAAGGAATAATGAGTAGTGATTAGGGACTCTGACTTGTGAAAAAGGATGTTGGAAACCATGAATCGTACTTTAAGATTTATAAAATGTGTGTAAATGCGTGGATGTATCACAATGCCAGCGATAATTTTTTAGACTCTGTTATATTTATAGGATTTTGTTTCTACAGATTTGTAACGCAAATATTACGACCGGAGAAAATTTATTTGTATCAAACTGTCACTGTAGCAGAAACTGATGTCGTAAATATTTCGGTAAGGAAGGTAGTTCACTGTAAGCACCCAGCTGCGCGACAGTCGCCTGGAAAAAAAAGGCCATTAGTGTGTGCCTTTTAGAGCCACAGGTGGAAAAAAAGAGCCATTATCCCCGTTATTGACATTCCTTTGTAGAAAGCATCGCAAATACGACACGCTCATTACTTGGAAACATATGATTACTCGTACTTTGTGCTACTTACTGAAATGCTTATGAATTGATGGTAAATATTCGTACATCTGCACACCTGATTAGGACAAGTGTCTTTCTACGATAATTGAGAGAATTTCTACTAACATATGAAATGCCTCATGACTACTGAATGATATTTTTATGCTTCGCTTTAGATAGTTGATTATTTCATTTGATATCTGGTCTCCAGCTGTGTTACAGCATTGGTATTACAAAATAAATTGAAATGCATTTGCTAATGTGAAAACATTCTGACAACAAATTTGTTAAATTATAATTTTATGATCCACATTCTTCAAAAAGGGAGCACTTGGAAAGGAAAGATTAATATGAAGGGACTAATAACAGTAACTGCACACATAAATTTCTTTTCAACTGCTTGGTAAATTTCTTGGTAGAATAACTTGTTGTGGTGCACGACTTTAGTGACATAGATATTAAGCTGTGAATAGACATTTCCCTTATCTGCATTGTTGTCGTTAGTATACTATCGTTTCTCATTGAGCTTTGTCATATTTAGATATAAGTTATTGCACCTGCTCCTGCTGTTTGCCAGGCATAGTGCTACTGAATTTCAGTTTGTATTACTCTATTAAGCCAGATTTACTACTGATTTATTTTTCTTGTTGCTGCAGATTGGCTCATATTAGTGATAATGTTGCATTTGCTATGCTAACTTATATATATATATATATATATATATATATATATATATATATATATCTGCTTGCTTTGCCAATTTGCATTTTATGTCATTGCTGTTTGTGTTAATTGTTTTGTGCTGCTGCATTGCCTCGTCCTTTAGTTTAGCATCTGAGCTCAGTAGATTTAAGTTAGCTTAAGTTGGTGTAGGCTATATAAGAGAACGAGTTGTGTTGAATTGGAAGAATTGCATTGAGAAGCTATAAGAAAATGGTTTGGCCAAAAAGTATTTTGAAAGAGGATATGAACAAAAAAAGTAGGGTTTAGGGACAACAGGTTTAGGTAGGATTTTCTTGGAAATAAATGATGAGGTAAGACAATGGAAAATAAATAATGAGGTAAGAAATATGTGAACATATAAATACAGAAAGCAAATTTGGATTGATTTTTTTTTTTTTTGTGAAAAGAAATGTTGAAATAAGACAAAAGATCTATGGAATAAAGTTTTGGGTTGGACTGCAGTATCAAATGTTACCCTAAAAAGGAACCCTGTCTTTCCTTTTGTATTATTCCACTATGTGTTTATGTATCCTTGTGTATTTGTCTTTTTCCTGTCTTTATGTGTTTACCTAATAAGATTTATGTTGTAGAATTTTTCAAATACTATGTTATTTTCTTTGTAAAGATGTTTAGACATTATTTATTTTGTTCTGTTTTAATGCTCATGTGTGAAATTAATGTTTCGAAAACTATTCTCATTAATTTATGTATTCATTTATGTCATAATTCCTGTAACACTGATGTATCTGTTTATTTCTATTCTTTTCTAAAGGCTGTACTACTACAAATTTATCTGTATTGTTATGTTCTTTAATAATGTATTTTATATCTTTGTTATTGTATTCTCATGTTATAAAATTGTAATTCACACCAGTGCATTAAATTTATGATGGTCATAGTATATGCAAAATATGTGAGAGGTTGGGACTGTTAGTGTTTGGACGTGTGTTAATAATTCAGCAAAGGACTGATTAATAGCACTCCTGGTTCTAAGGAGAATTCCAAAAACTTTGTGAGTGCACAAGTGGTGGTTTATTGGCTTGCTATATTGTCCGCAAGACTCTTCGATGGTGATTGTGCACATGCACAGTCGCAGCAGATGGCTGCTGGCCATATCTACAAGGACTACAGTGGGTCTACACCTTTGATGACTCACCAATACCACTATTTCTACAAGGACTGCAGTGGGTCTGCACCTCTGGTGGCCCACCAATACCATAACCTCTACCAGGACTACTGTGGGTCTGCTCTGTGATGACATACCTACCAATATTCTTCAAAACTTCGGCTGACTCCGCTGTGGGTTGCTCTGTTGTGGTCCGTTACCTGTCTGCATGTCGAGAGTCAGCACTGTCTTTCCGTCGGAAAGACAACACTACTTCTCCAAGACTGCATGGAAATCCACTACTTCCGTGTGCATTCTCTTTTACTGCTCAGACTTTGAGAAAAACACTGCTGTTTTACTGTGATGAACGATCAGGACTGTCTATATGGACTGTGAGAAAATTTTAGCTTTTGACCAACATTTTATCAATAAGTGTGTGCATTTGATTTCTTTGTTATCTTAATTGTGAAAAAATTTTAACAAATATGTATTGGCCAGTGCCCAATACAGTTTGTAATTTTTTTTGTGGGGAGCATTGGGGGTATGTAAGTGGGCTATTTAGGTTTTCTTATTGGTAACGCCACGTAGCGCTCTGTATGAAAATCACTGGCTGTGCTGTGTGCAGTCTGTGGCTAGTTTGCATTGTTGCCTGCCACTGTAGTGTTGGGCAGCTGGATAATCTGGAGGTGTGTCCATCAGAAATAGTACATTTGTAAGAATGGATGTCATGAACTGCTATATATATATATTGACTATTAAGGTAAATACATTGTTTGTTCTCTATTTAAATCTTTCATTTGCTAACTATGCCTATCAGTAGCTAGTGCCTTCCGTAGTTTGAATCTTTTATTTAGCTGGCAGTAGTTGCGCTCGCTGTATTGCAGTAATTCGAGTAACGAAGATTTTTGTGAGGTAAGTGATTTGTGAAACGTATAGGTTAATTTAGTCAGGGCCATCCTCTTGTAGGGATTACTGAAAGTCAGGTTGCGTTGCGCGAAAAAAGTATTGTGTGTCAGTTTAAGCACAGTCATGTACAATTTTTCTAAGGGGACGTTTGAGCATCAATCTGGTTACATTTTTACTAGGCGTCGCACACGATATTTTCCTACGGTACGCATGAACTTGTCTCTTGCGAACGACTTGTCTTCCGCCAATGAGTTAATAGAATTTAATGAAATGTGATAAACTGGAAGGAATGGTGAGAATGCCCAGCGCCAATACGCCACAGTACAGTTTCAAGTATGGCAAGATTTCTGGAGATGCAATATAGCCTAAGCGGTACAAATATTTCACATATTTTAAGAGTTGAGTAACTGTGATTGTTGTTTTACCGCTTTCGTGTTTTCGACAAGAATATTCAAAATGGTGCACTCCTTGTTTCTCAGAGAAAAATTAGTTTCGTGCTCAAATTTCCCGTTATTTGGTTCGAAACGCATCAATTAGCGTACATGTGTTTAACACACTCCTTGTTTCTCAGAGAAAAATTAGGTTCGTGCTCAAATTTCCCGTTATTTGGTTCGAAACGCATCAATTAGCGTACATGTGCTTAACACTCAGATATCTTTGTGAGATAACTAATCATTTGTTACTGGATATACATTGCTCCGTATGTTGTAGTAATGATATACAGTTTTGTTCTACACCTACATCTACATTTATACTCCGCAAGCCACCCAACGGTGTGTGGCGGAGGGCACTTTACTTGCCACTGTCATTACCTCCCTTTCCTGTTCCAGTCGCGTATGGTTCGCGGGTAGAACGACTGTCTGAAAGCCTCCGTGCGCGCTCTAATCTCTCTAATTTTACATTCGTGATCTCCTCGGGAGGTATAAGTAGGGGGAAGCAATATATTCGATACCTCATCCAGAAACGCACCCTCTCGAAACCTGGCGAGCAATCTAACCGCGATGCAGAGCGCCTCTCTTGCAGAGTCGGCCACTTGAGTTCATTAAACATCTCCGTAACGCTATCACGGTTACCAAATATTCCTGTGACGAAACGCGCCGCTCTTCTTTGGATCTTCTCTATCTCCTCCGTCAAACCGATCTGGTATGGATCCCACACTGATGAGCAATACTCAAGTATAGGTCGAACGAGAGTTTTGTAAGCCACCTCCTTTGTTGATGGACTACATTTTCTAAGCACTCTCCCAATGAATCTCAACCTGGTACCCGCCTTACCAACAATTAATTTTAATTTTAACTTTAATTTCATGTAGTTAGTGTATCACTTCCTGATTATCATTTACTTCTCCCTGGCTATTGATATTCTATAGACCAGTTTCACCAAGAAGAATCTAAGTGCTCACTTCGAGACGGGATGGCATGATATGATAGTAACGATGTGTGTTATTAAAGGCATTACGTCGCTTATTTGTACACAAAGTAATTCAGCTAAGTTGTTCGTGTCAAATACACTATTTCGCTGGCTATCGGGGCTACGTTCAAACCTTGGCTAATTACCGAATACAACATGTCTCCTGCCACTGAAATTCCAGGCCGGAGACGTATCTGGAGACGCCTTGGACACTGGTGGAATGCCAGCCTGACTATGGCCTGCCGTACCACCCTATAACCAAGGTACCATTTCTTTTCGTAGCAGGGTTCCCCTGGTTGCCATCCGCGGCAGCTTTACAATAACACAGCAGTATGTCGACGATGTTCTACGCCCATTTCGTTGCCTTTCACGGAAAGACACCCTGGCCTCACATATCAAGAAGATAATGCCCCTTACTCACGGCGAAAGTTTCTCCTCGTTGCCTTCGTGCTTACCAAACACTACCTTGGCTTGCAAGGTCGTCGGATCTCTCTCCAATTGAGACCATTTGGAGAATTATAGACAGGACCCTCCAACCAACTTGGGATTTTGACGATCTAATCCTCCAATTTAACTCAATTTGGCTTGATATCCCTCACGATGATCTCCAACAGATCTGCCAACCAATGACGAGCCTATTAAATGGTTGTGTAGGGAGCACAGGTGGTTTAACACTTCATTAAATTGCTCAATTTGTGATGCTTTCCTTCTTGAATAAATACTCCAATTTTTCTGAAATTGTGATTGTTTCTTTCTCTGTACATTTACATCACATATACCCATATCCGTCCCATTCGGATAATTCCTTTGCGGTGGATCCTTTTTTTGCCGTAGTGTACTACAATTTGAGGGATCGTTTAGGATATCTTAACTCTGTTTCCAGTCAAATTAATGGTGAGAACGTCCTCATTCAATGACGTATGGTATCTTTTTATAGCTATACTAATTACACAAGTTTGACCGTCCCTTTCTCAAACAGAACAATACTAATGTCTACTGTTCATATCGTAGTTCCAAAGAAAACCGATGCAGGGTCGTTTCCCATTGCTAGTTACGCATTAAATGGAAGCGTTCGAGCCTAGGTTTTACATGTTACGAACATTAAACCGGTTGGTGTCTTAGGCGAATATTTGTAATATCATGCCCAAATAACGAAAGATATCATGGTGGATAAGGAGGAAATAATGTGTTGCATCGTTGCTCTACCGTCATATAGCTTTCATTATGTCTCTGTCTTTCACGCATACCGAGTGTGTGTCAGTCCAGAAAAATTAAATATATGTGTATCACAACAAAAGAGACACCGTATATGCTGCTATTCAATGTGTAAACAGCATTTGAGTTGTACGTACAAGGGTATCCTGACAGGTGGTGTCCAACATGAATGATAATTCAGCGAATGTGCTGGTTAATATAAGGACATTGGAATGCTACACGGAAGGTAAGGAGCAAAACTGCAACGAGCGGAGCGAAAGAAATATAATGTACCGACAGCTGTTACTGATGGTCCACATGGAGGTTACAGACAAATTTCGTGAACTTGTGGAGTAAGACAGCCCATGATTGTTCGAATTTTACTCATAAATAGCTTCTATCCGTTTCACACGTAACTTCACCAGCAAAATAACCTGCAGGATTACAGGAAACGCACAGAATACTGTCGATCCGTGTTGATGTGACTTCAGTAATAAGTTATTTCATTAAAGATTTGTAATTACTGATAAAACTATCTTTACCATTAACATATAGCGTAATATAAGAAATAATGGATTATTGCTGCTGAGAATCCGCACTGGATGACTCTAGTCTCACATTACAGGTCGTGTATAGCTAATGATTGGTACGGGATTATTGGTGACTACATGACTACTCCTTATTTCGTTGAAGAAATCTTAACGTTAAAGATACGTATAGTTTATTAATGAAGTGCTACCGACTCTCCTGGAGAAAACACCACTTGAAATACGCAGACGTGCGTGGTACCTGGACGACGGGTGCCCGCCTCAATACCACTATTCGTTTGTGGCTAGAAATGTCCTCACCCGGCTCTTTCCTGACCACTGGACACCACGTGAAGGCGCTGTCAGTTGGCAGGCACATTCCCCCCGATTTGGCGTCACTGGAACTTGCTCTCCGGTGTAAACTCTAAGATGAAGTCTATACACAACTTCCGATGACCCGAGAGAATTTAAGACTAATATATGAGAGCGTGGCGCCTGTCCTTCGCACATGTGCGAAAGAACAGACACTACACAGAATACACAAATGTACATAGTGTTTATTACGTATTATACCGGTCCGGGTTGAAATGGGACTTAACTTCTGAGGTCATCAGTCCCTTTGAACTTAGAACTACTTAAACCTAACTAATCTAAGGACTTCACACACACATCCATGCCCGAGGCAGGATTCGAACCTGCGACTGTAACGGTCGCGCGGTTCCAGGCTAAAGCACCTAGAACCGCTCGGCTACCCCGGCCGGCTATGTCAGTCCGGCAGGCATTTTCACTAGTGCAATGGTATCGAAGGAATCACTTCAGTCCTTCCAGAAGTTTGTCCACCAGAGTCTGCAAACACGTATTGCAGTGTACGGCAGGTATTTGGACGGAAATTAAATTTTAATGAAGTGTTCATCATGACGTTTCTTCTGATTTCCTTTTTGTTGCTGTTGCTGATGTAATATTGCATTGTAAGTGTGTATCTTGACATGAAACTCATGACACGAAGATACTGTTTAACAGTCTACCAGTTCCTGCTTTGTATATATCAGATTCTTAAGGCCATCATCACGTTTGATACAAGTGCCTTGTACGAAGAACTTTTACCGCTTTCATTACACCAAACGTTATCCAGGGTGCACTATCTTTTAAAAGTTGCCATTGAAGAGAATACAACTAAATCCTATACCATAAAGAACGGCATCCCACAGGGCTCTTTTATGGACCTGCTTTTACGTAACACCAGCGACATAGTGACCACTGATTTTGTAATGTTTAGTTACACCGACGAGATAGCGACTACAGCTCAGAGCAACACATTCGGAGAACGTGAACAGACACTAACTTTCTAGCAAAGCTCTACCGTTATTACAAAAAGTGGAGACTTTGCGAAACAGTAATAAAACAGAAGTGACCTCATTGTATCTAACTAACATAATTAGAAACAGAAATTTGAATGGAACTTTTCGTGACGAAAATTTCTACATTGTTGACACCCAAAATATTTGAGCATGACTCTCGACAGATATCTGACATTTATAAAACACATAAAACTAACAGAACAGAAGCTAAAATCGAGAAAAAAGCATGTTAAGGATACTGGCTGTTGCTAGCAGTGGATCTAATGCAAACGCCTAATAACTACAGCACAAGCACTTTTGTACCCTGTCGCCGAATAATCTTCTCCTTTTTGGAGTAGAGGTGCCCACATCAACCAAACAGGCATCCACTTGAGCGATGCGATGAGGATCTTCTCAGAGACTCATAAATCAACACCAACACTATGGCTGTAAGGTGGTCAGTAATAACGAATATTTGCACTCTAACTCTCGACGACAACAAGCAATAACACATGAATAGATGAACCTCACAAGATCCGGAGACTTACCTAAACACGTAACATTGAACAACTTACCAGGCAGTAGATTAAATTTTAGTGATTCAGTCGGAGTAAACACGGGCCAGCTAACCCCAGAAAACTATACTCTAAGAGAAAAATAGTGAAATCAGTGGACGTCCTTCCATGTTTAGAAGAAATTAGGCAACAAAGATCGGACCATCCTACTCGCGCGTGCGAACCAAGCAAGAAAAATATGGAGCTCACTCAACAGTACCAGATTTGGCCACTCTGTGACAAAACGAGGGCCACATAAGTGGGGAATAACCGATGTTGACCAACGGTATTGCAGAATGTATGAAGACCTTCTAGTCACAAAATACCTAATCCCTGCAGCAGTTAACTTGTTGGAGCCTTTACATATGCATCTACTGTGGAAGATTGATCCCTCAACTTCTTTTACCTACTGCCTGCACTTTAGATTTCTATACATATGTAGACGTGAATGGTGAGGTACTGATGTGAATCAGTACAAGCGCGTATATATATATATATATATATATATATATATATATATATATATATATATATTAGGAAATTTGATATAATTTTGTGCATGGCGTGTGGAATTACATTTTAAGAGTACATGTAATTGAGTTTATATATATATATATATATATATATATATATATATATATAGGGAAAGAGAGAGAGAGAGAGAGAGAGACAGAGAGAGAGAGAGACTGCAATTAAGTTTTTATATATATATATATATATATATATATATATTAACTTAATAGCATTTACTCTGAAAATGTAATTAAAATTAATCTTAAAATGTAATTAAAATGTAACTAAAATTACATTTTAAGATGACATGCAATTATATATATATATATAAACTTAATTGCATTTAATCTTAAAATGTGATTCTGTACGCCATGCGCAGAATAATGTCAAATTTCCTAATATAAAAAACCGCTACATTTTTGATTTTCACAATTAATTCAGTACTCTGCAGACAAAAGGCCAGAACTCACTGCAGTAAACTGCAGAGTCATCCTTACAGCTTCCTATGCACCTATTATACTAGCAGCAGAATTCTTTACACTACTATTCGAACAACTGAAGCTGATTCCAATATCTCTCTTATTAATGTAACTTTAAAAATAGAGTATGCAAAATTTGGTGACCAAATTCTCATAATCAGTTTAGGTGAGAATATATTTACGGTATCTGAAACGGTTCAGGAAATATGAAAAGTGAATAGCCTTAGTTAATCATCTTGCATAAATTACAACATTGTGTGTTCTCTATTTTAGGGAAAAATACTTTTTACATTTTCATTTAGCCTTCGTTGCTGATGCAGCACAAAGCCAGAAACATATTTTGGACAGATACACATTTCAGCACAACGCAGAGTTGTTTCTAAAACGCAGTCCAGCCCAAGTCTTATGGTCAGATGAGAGACACAGCCCTCGATAACTGACGATAGAGTGCCGATCTGATGATCAGATTTTTAATTCCTTAGTTAAAATTCCTGACATCAGATTAAATGATTTTAATGTAGTAAAAATGTAATTATAACACACACAACAGCTTTGAGTGACCGATCGAGCGGAACCAAGCAGGTATGTATTAATATTTCGTCTGGTGCAAAGAAAATTGTTAATAATCATTTTTCCATGAATGACGTCATTGTGGAAATTTGCACACCGTTCTAACCAGTTCTGGGAAAATTAAATATCTCTGTTATATGACAGAAACATTTTAGAATAGTGTGCTATAAAGTGACCAACGTGTTTTAATTATTTGTGAACATAAAAGAGGCTTGGAATTGGTTTCTGCGGCAAATACTCTGCTTTTTATATCCTCATAACTTTTTGAAGGAAGAGAAACACCATAAAACCGTAAAAGTCAAACAAGACTAAGAGAATGATACTCATTTCACCTGACAATGGGCAAAATATAGATGACGGTCTTTCTTCACTTATATTAAGTACAATTTAGTTCCAAATTGCGTATGAAATTATTTTCATACATGTTTTAGTTCAGCTGTCCTATGAAAGATTCCTTTAAAACCAATATAATGGCTTTTTAATGAGTACGAAGCAATTTCCGCTTTCACACCGCTCCACGCAGCAAAACCAATTACAGTTCTTTAAGGTATACAAATGAAACGTGTGTTACCAGTTTTCTCTCTTCTTTAGAACGGGCACCTAAATTATTGTTTCACGTGGAACTTTATTTTGCCGTCATAATCAGGTTATTTTTGTAACAGGCGTGTGAGGTGAGAAGCACGTGGACACATTCGCTAAATGATCAATTGTGGAGCGGGCATCGAGCGTCAAGGATTCTTTTTTACTACAACATATAAACTGCTATCAAATCTCTGCTTTCCTTCGCGCTTCCATTTCGTTAAAGCACAGTTGCGTTACTCGAAGCGTCTCTGCCCAAGCGAGAGATGTTACTGTTGGGAATAAATGCACTCGACAATCCTTTAAATTTCATGATTAATTGCACGTACGCTATTTGAACCATATTTCGAAGCTGAATTTACTTTCATCACTCGACACTAAAACAGTTGACTCTCTTCACCGAAGAGTGGTTATCACGCACAGAAATTGCATGCCTCTGAGTCGCACAACGTTAGATACTGTCCCAGTTATTGGTCCCAGACCGTCGTAACATCACATGCCCAAAAACTGGGATTATCACTATTGACCCCGTCAGGAAAACACCGTGATCACAACGAGAAAAAGAAATAAAACTGTCGCAGTCAAGATAAACTTCTGTGATCAAAAATACATGCACGAGATATTTTAGCAACATCTGCCTACGAAAATAGAAGCTCGGAGACAGGTTACAGTCTAACAAGTCTACCATTCGTTCAGTGTTGTATCAACCATAATTCAGTGCCGTATCAACCATAGTTAAGGTCTCACATTTGCCATGGAAGCCAAATCACTTGTAAAGCCTCGACCGTGCTTGTATCGCATGCAAAGGTACCGTATATTAAAAATAACTTTGCAGCTACATATGTTAAAATTGTTTGCTTTGTCAGAATAAATATTCTCATTCCATTCATAAATCATTTGGTTTCTGAGACCAGTCATATTACACCGTGATTTAACCAATGTCTTGAAGTCATCTGAAGTAGTCTGACCAGTCAGGTGCTCTTACCCTCATCCCCTGCCCTAATCATAATCATCATCTGAGTCTTCTGGTTGGCATTTCCCAGTTGGTGTCTCCAATAGGAGCCTATAATACAGTTAGTCATCTAATTAAAATCCCTTAGTTCAGTCACTCCATGCCAGGAGCGGCAGCAAGCGATATTGTTAAGGATTATTAAAGGTCTAATGCGTTTTTGGGTTTCTGCCACTGGAGACTTTGGGTTTCATCAGTGGTACGTAACAGGGTATTACAGAGATCGAAACAATCAACTCTTCTGCAGTGACTGGGATTACAGGCTCATAAGCGACCTCGAACCGTATGTCAATGAGAAAGAGAGACAGTGACTCACCTGTTGAAGTACTCTAGTTGACCGAATTGGCTATCTAATTCTTCTTCTACTGGCAGTAGGTGTTGCTGTCTAGATGATAAGTGGTACTAATTGATAGTTGATAGGGGAAAGCTACAGTAATGGAGACGCCGTTTTAGACGTTAATTCGAAAATATAGTGCTACCAAAGTACACATTTTGAGGTAGCCCTGTTAGAGAAGTTAAGGAAGAATCATCGCAAGTATTGGCATTAATGAAGAGCATCCATCCTACTCTTGGCGGGGGAATGTGTAAGACCAACTGTTACCCTGGCTACGCTCCCATATCCGTAGCGTTCCAATGATGAGTCATCGCTAGAACGTACGCTATTATACGTGCAGTGGTGTCGTGCCTGTCTGTTCGAGTGAGTATACCTTTTAATATAAATCCTCCCCTGTCACTTAGTCTGCCCCACCACACGACAACCCGGCAATCGGAGAGTCGTTTACGAACAATGTGTATCGAAGGTTGTGGACGTTAAACATTATACAACGTGTACATTATGCAACATATTTAATATATTTTAACACGATTTGTGTTCACTGATATTAAAACATGTTCAATTCCCCACTTTCCCTCTTAATAGTCGCTCTTTATTTTTTTTCTTTCGAAAACAGATCATATTCTTCCTTAGGATTGCCGCTATCACGGAAGTCTGTTGAGCGGCATAGCCTTGAAAGCGTTACCGACAGTGTTGCTTTCGCAGTAGTAGTAGCAGAATGGAAGTATAAGTTAAACACGTTGAGCGCTGCACACTTAAGAACCAAAGAAACTGGTACACCTAATATCATGCGGGGTCCCTCGCGAGTAAGCAGAAATGTCTCAACACGCAGTGGCATAGACTAGATTATAGTCTGAAGTGGTGCTGGGGGGAAATGACACCGTGAATCCTACAGGGCTGTTCATAAATGCGTAGGACTTCCCGGGGGTGGAGATCTCTACTGAACAGCAAGTTGCAAGGCATTGCCGATATGCTCAATAATGTTCATGTTCGGAGAGTTTGGACGACAGCGGAAGTGATTCAACTCACAAGAGTGTTCCTGGAGCCACTCTGTAGAAATTCTGGACTTATGGGGTGTCGCATTGTCCTGTTGGAATTGCCCACGTCCGTCGGAATGCACAATGGACATGAATGGTTGGGGGTGATTAGACAGGATGCTAATGTACGCGTCACCTGTCAAATTCGTATCTACATATTTCAGGGTCACATATCACTCCAATGTACACGCCTCTCGCATTACGAGCCCTCCACCAGCTTCAAAAGATCCCTGCTGACATGCAGGTACCTTGGATTCATGAGGTTTTCTCCGTACTTGTAAACGTCCATCCGCTCAAAACAATTTGAAACGAGTCTCGTCCGGCCAGGCAACATGTTTCCACTCATCAACAATCCAATGTCGGCGATGACGGCCCCGGGCGAGGTGTAAAGCTTTGTGACGTGCAGTCGTCCTGAGCACACAAGTGGGCCTTCGGCTCCGAAAGCCCATATCGATGATGTATCGTTAAATGGTTCGCTCTCTTGTTGGCCGTGAGACTGAATTGGGGTATTCGGCTGGCTGGCTCAAGTCTTTTATGTGATGCTACTTTGGTGACTTGATCGTCATGATGATTAAATGATGATGAGAGGTAAAGTTATTGAAAAGGCTGTGCATGTAAGGATAATTGATCATTTTATATCACACGATTTGCTATCAAATGTACAGTTCGTCTTTAGAAGTCGTTCAACAATTGGAGGTGCTATATTCTATTTTCTCTGTGAAGTACTGGATAGTTTAAACAAAATGTTTCCAACGCCAGGCATATTTTTTGAGTTAACTAAGGCGTTTGATTGTGATGATCACCAAATATTGCTCCAGAAGTTGGACCATTACGGAAGACGGGGAGTAGTTCACAATTGGTTCACTTCTAACTTTAGAACAGACAGCAAAAGGTCATTATTTACAGTGCTGAGAATGGCTGTGATGTTGGGTCTCAGTGGGGTATGCTCAAGTGGGGTGTGCGCCAGGAATCAGTGCTGGGGTCACTCCTGTTCCTTATTTATATAAGTGACATGCACTCTAGTATTATGGGTAACTTTAAAATATTTCTGTTTGCCGATGACACTAGCTCGGTAGTAAACGATGTCCTGTACTACATTGGCTCGGTTTCAGAGAGTGCAGTTCATGACATAAGTTCATGGCTTGTAGAAATTAAACTAACGCTAAATCACAGTAAGACACACTTTCTAACACGCTATTCAACGAAACCTGACGTGTCAATTTCACAGAATGGGCACATGATTAGTGAAACTGAACAGTTTAAATTTCTAGGTGTTCAGATAGATAGTAAACTGTCGTGGAAAGCCCACGTTCAGGATCTTGTTCAAAGACCTAAGGTTGCCATTTTTACTATTCAAACGGTATCTGAAGTGACTGATGGTTCGACATGGAAATTGGTCAACTTCGCTTGATGTTATATTTTGGGGCAAGGTTATTTTTTGCTCAGAAACAGGTGGTTCGGGCAATAAGTAGTGCAAGTTCGTGAACCTCATGTCGACCCCTGTTCATGAGTCTGGGTATTTTGACATTGGCCTCTCAATATATATATCCCTTACTGTCATTTCTTGTTAACAATATTAGCTTATTCCCAAGAATAAGCAGCATTCTCTCAGTTAACACTTTGCAGAAATCTAACCTGCATTTGGATCAGACTTCCTTAACTCTTGTGCAGAAAGGTGTGCAGTGCACTGCTGCATCCATTTTCAATAAGCTACCACTCGTTTTCAAAAGTATTTGCAGTTTCAATTCTAAACTGAAGAGTTTCCTCATGGGTCACTCCTTTTATTATTTCGAGCAGTTTCTTGAAAAATTAAGCTGATTCTTGTTGTGTTGTTGTTTGCGTTTACTTAAATTTATGGACAATTTTTTCGGGTTCATAAACATTTTATTTATATCTGTTATTAGTTTCATGTTGTAATTTCATGTACTGACACGTCTAATGACCTTGGAGATTTGCTCCTCAATTTGGTCCTACGGGACTTGGTGTGTAAATAAAAATAAATAAACTCATACCCAGTCCCTAGCTGATAAAATCAGACCCGCCCGTGAATCGAACCGGAACCCCGTTACTGAATTCAGTGACACTAATACAGGACTACAAGGTGCTTGCACATACTAGTAATTTTTATATAGTGGGTTGATGGTAATGGTACTAAAAATATGTGTACTTCCTAGTTATGAAATCTCTTGAAACTGAGGAAGAACGGAAACAAAGAATTTATAATTCGGTACGGCGCAAATTTTATACTATTTGTGCGTCCGAAAACGTCAGCTGCCCTCACGTGTCTGGTCTTTACAGGCGGCTGCGCTAGTCTGTAATAACCAAATGCAGCCTCACTAAAAGCTTCCCACGTTCCATGTGTAGGGTCACAGTGCCTCTTTATTTGTCGCACAGCATTTCAATAAGGCCATCTTCGCGACTCGTCAAGCATCTCAGAAGCTGTAAGAGGCACATGACGCACACCAGGTAAAATGCAAACGGCCAGTGAGTGATTTAGTTTGAAAGGACGAGTTATGGACATAGAGGACTACGTAAGCATTATATTCATTACTTTGTATCGCAACCTGTGGAGCATATCAAACTATAAAAGCATTTTCACAGGTGTGTAACTGTTCAAAAGGCAAAGAGTAAATATATCTTTCATAGAGGAATTGCGGTTCCATATTTCAAGTTGTATTCCTTAAATCGATAAATATCTTGCACTACACACTGTGTAAAGTAGCCTATGCTCCTCCTCAGGATAAAAGGTATCTCTCTACCAAATATCATCAATATGTGTTCAGCGGTAATCGACCGAGTTACTTCCACATTTTTCCTGTGAGGTGACAAAACTCATGGGTTAGCCATATGAACAAATAAAGATGGTGGTAGTGTCGCATATACAAGATAAAATGACAATGCACTGGAGGAGCTGTCATTTGTGCTTAGGTGATTCATATGAAAAGGACCATATCTGACGCTGTTTGGCCACATGAATAGGGTGAATGAAGACAGTTACGACAGAGACCAACCCATTAGAAGCAAAGAGAGCCCCCACGACCCAACTCGCAAAGTGATGTCGTCCAATCAATGGAAGAAAGTAGTACGATCGTTGAGGAATGTCAAGGCGGATGAAGATGACGATTAGGGCAGAAAAGTGGCGCCAACCGTAAAAACCCACAAGAAGATAGAAGCGTGAGTGTGAAGAGTCTCCTAGTCTCAAAGCTATAGCAAATTGATATTACCTATTTATTATCAATATTGGTACACTTACTCCCCAGCTACAAGCTACGTGCTATTCCTAGGACGGTATAAACTTAATTTTAATCTACTTTGAGTCTTCAGCCTCGAATTGTTGCGGATTTTCAGAAACACATCAGAAGAAGTATGGGAGTTCTCCTTCATAGAAAGGAATATGACACAGGATGGACGTAACAAATAATGTGTCAAAGGCAGCAAGTTTGAAGAAAAGAAAGCCTTAATCATCAAATAAAGGATATTGGTGCCACGTAATTTCATACAGAATTGTCGAAGGTTGTGTAATTTAGCATCTGATGCCTGGTACTGCAGGGAAGCGAAATAGTGACAACCGGAACTTCAGAGGTGAAGAAACTTGTAGCAGCTAATACGTGTTGCTACAATAGGATGTTAATCACTTAGGAGACTAATAAGACACGAATCAAACAGGAATTCAAACCAGTAACCGACGAAAGAATACTCCTACCAGAAGATAGCTAATATAGTGTGACTTACAGAAATATTGAACTGTGTGTAACAAAGAGTAGTCGAGAAGATGAAACGAAAGGGAAAGAGAGAAACGAAAGAGGTTGTGTGGGTGTGGCGCTTACCAAGCGGTTAAAGTATTAGCACAAGACATGAGTACATAAAGATCAGAATCAAACCAACTTCAAGACTGTGGGATTGCGTAACCACAAGCGTCGGAACGAAGACGAAGAATGGAAAACAGAAGAAGGCCGTGAGGAAACCTCCGCCAATGGTGCGCAGAATTGGACCGCGCCACGCCAGAAGCGCCCCCTGCAAGAAGTGAATATAAGAGCCGCTCCTGCCAGCCTCGGCCGCTCAGATCGGCTCACTATATGGTCCGTTATCAGTGAAGTGTGTCAACTTGCCTGAACATTTCATCACATATCACAGAACTCTGAACTACACTTCATGTCGACCCTCGTTTCGACAACATTTTGTATATACCCGTTAAGTAATGTCAATATGCTTTACAGAAATAAAACTGCTAATGTTATTTGTTTGAAAATTATAACATTCCGAGAACTCAGTATCCTTTAGGCACCCCACAAGCGACGAGTGGGCAAGATCCAACAACTGTGTGATGAGTTTTCAAACAAAGAAACAAACCCCGTTCCTGACGGCCACGGACATGTTTTTTCAGGCGCCTTAATTCTCTCGTCTTTAATTTGCAGGGCCGTTCACTTAGCTGCAACAGTTTTAACAGTTTCTGGTCGTTTTTGCTACTCAGTGTTTGCAGGTGGGCGTTGCAGATAATCTCTTTGTATTTATTTTGTCCTTTATCTTGCATTTGTGACTTTCAACAATCCTCCCCTCCTCCACACCTGTCCCGCCCCCTGCTCAGGCTCCGCAGCCACAAGCATTAGATGGCACACAGCTAATGCAGATGTTTCGGTTCCAGACTCAACAAATCTCCACGTTACTCAACACGATGCAGAAACTACTGGCCAACGCTGCATGCCCGCCGGAACAAGCACCGCCAACTACAGCTGCTATACCACCTTTTCAACAGTTTAGCGAACAAGAAGACAAATGGCTCGAGTGGTTAGCCCAGTTCGAATCGCATCTCATCGCCCACAACGTCCCAGGTACAGTGAAACTTTCTCATCTATTATTCACAGTACGAAGTGCAGTGTTAAGATTAATTAAAAAATCCTGCCCTAACACCACTCCGAGTGAACTTGCGTATGACAGTGTTATCGCGTCACTAACAAACTATTATGACCAACAAGTCAATGTGGTAGCAGCTATCATTTCTTCAATTGCAAAAAATGCTCATAATAAACTTAAAGGAAGTGGGTAACAGATTTGCAGGGTATGGCAAGGAAATGCAAATTCAGATGGATTTGCGGTCCTTTAGATTCAGATGTATTGTTGCGTGATGCGATGGTGTACAATGTGCCTGACGTCACACTCAGAGAACAAATTCTGAAACAGTCCGACCATCTTTTCAGCAAGTAGTGCAAGTACTGGGTAGGTACGCTTCCGGTGCCTTGTCGGCTCATACATTTGAGCAGCCAACTGTTTGCCAGCGTGAATCCCTTAGTTGTGATCTCCCCATTCCGCACTAGGCGGCTTGCACCAGCCAAGCCGTGTAAACAACGCCTCTCTGTGCCGCATAGGCATTTCACTACACAGGCGGCTACACAAGTGAACAGAGTTAACCTATTTTGTTTCTTTATTGTTACTTTGAAACCTGTTTACAGGCAGGCCAGCAGCAGCATACCACGCCGCTCTTTGGCCTCAGAGAAACACAAAAGAGACAAATGAAGACAATGTGAGATAAAAATATGGTGGACAGATAAACGGAGACAAACATTGTTTAATATACATGGAGCCGTTCACGGGCGTAGAGTCCAAGATCAAATTTGTTCAGACACTTCGACAAATACATAGACGAAAATTGTCACACGTGAACGTAGGTGTACAAAACGAATAACACTGAATCACTTAAGCACAAAACGACGGCACACACAGAGACACGAGGTGTTGATCTCTGGCGCGCGAAAGTTCACTAACCGTGTACGAGTCCGGGGACCTGCCAAGAGAGGAGGAGGAGGGTGGGAGAGGGAGAGCAGATGCCATGGGCAGGGGAGACAGGGGGAAGGGGGGAAGGGGGAGGGGAAGCCCGGGGGAAGAGGGGTGGAAGGAAAGAGAAGGGAGGGAGGGTGCCGAAAGGAAAGGACACAGGAAAGGGGGGGGAGGATCAAAGTAGATAGGAGGGGTAGATGAAGGGGAGGAGGACATCATCAGGGACGGGGAGCTGGCGGAAGCCACCTTAGGAGAGGATAAGGAGGGTGGAGAGATGGAGACCGGGTGGGATGTGGGAATACAGGCGCGGCAGCGGGCGGGGGTGGGAGAGGATGGGCGAGAAGCGGGTGAGGAGGATCGAGTTTGCGGGAGGTGTACAGGATGCGTATCCTTTCAAGGAAAAGGAGGAGGTGAGGGAACGGAATGAGGTCGTACAGGATGCGCGTGGGGGATTAAGAGAGATTATGTCCGAGTCGTTCACTTAAGGTGGCCGATAAAACTGACCGCCCCTGACAACTCTAAGTTCGGCCATCTGCACAATCTGGCAACACTGTAAGATGGGGAAGTGTTAGGAGGAAGTGTTCTCTACATCAGAGATATTCTCGGACGGTGTGAGACCGTGGTCTAGCGGTAACAGTCGTGAACACTAAACTTATAGCCGCCTGTTCGCGTCCAACTGATTTTTTTTTTTTTTTTTACCACATTGCGGTCTAAAGTTATGAGTCTGATTGAACATCTAAGATAATTCACTTAACATTCTATCCACCAGCAATAACAAGTATTCCAGAAACAATTCCGCAGGACAGCTCGTGGCTGCCTCGCGATCATAACAGCTTACGCTCGAGCGTTTCCTCGCGCTGCAGAGGCTACCGGCCACCGGCCAGACGCCACCCGCCGCCTGAAATACGGCGCCGCCCATGTGAACGCGGCGCCACGCTGTCAGTGTTTGTATCAACTGTCATTTTTGAATTTGCAGTTCTAGTTATCATCTTGCAGCTAAGCATTGTATTTTGCGTACTTGAAAATCCTGAACTACAGTTAAGCATTGTAAAATTGAGTCGCAAGTGGAAAAAGGCGTAACATCTGCAACACAACGTTTACTTTTGGTATAACAGAGGGGTGAATGCAGAGAAGGAAGCTACAAAGATTTGAACTATGTGTGGAGCGAATGCTATTGGGAAGAATACGCCAGAAAAAGATTATCATTTTACCACCATGCGACATTTGCATTCAACAGGCAAAGCTCAGACGTCTGGTGTAGGAGTACTGCATGCTCTAATTCGAAACAACAAAAATCAACGGAGTTACTATTATTGAACGCCATCAGGTCGCTCATTGAACATTCCTATCCAGTACTGTTACTGGTGTCGTGTTATGATGCCTTTATCGTTAACTTCCTAAGAAGAAATGAAAGGCTGAGCCCCATCAAAAGACGTAGACTCGAGCACAGAGTAGTGTGAACCTTATACTTTACATCTGATAGCTCCAAAAGTATGTTTTGGGCTACGAATTCTGCCCCAAGGGGTGTGTGCAACACAGCTCGAATTTGTTGCCAACAACTGACACACCATTCGGTCGCAGTGTAAGAAAATCTAGCAACGAAACTACATCACCTGTGCTACTGCATGATAACTCACTCTGTTGATTTGAGAAACAATACTACCCAGGAGATTGATAGGAAAGTCGTCTCTCAAGCTCTTGTATTGATAGGGAAGTCCTCTCTCAAGCATTTGTTCCTCTCGTCCTATATTTGTAAAATTTTACATTTCCCGCTCTTGATCGATCAATCGTCAAGGCGATTCATATCTAGACGAAAATACTCTTAAAACTACACTGGTTTAATGACATCGTTTGAACCAGTTGGTTTTCACGGGCGTAGAATTTGTAAACAACTTTAGCATTGTGAGATTGTTTTAGATACCGTGAAAGAAAATTCTGCTGCTGATCAATTTCTCTTTGATGATTACTGTTGCGGTTAGGAAACTAATGGAAAATGCGATTAAATTATTCACTGTACAAATACAAATTAAATTCAGCTTACTACAGAAACATCACGACGGCTGTCTATCTTAATAAAGCATTAAGTGTCTGTAAGGCGATTGAGCCTATTTTAACACGAATTAGTAGGATATTACCGACTTTTGACTTCGAAAGGATCTGTATTTACTTCATTTCCTGTATCATTCGCAAGTATTATGAAACTGTGGCATTTCATAGATAAAATTATGTATTCACAACAACAAAAAATATATCGGCAGAAAACAAAAGTTGCATTATGAATTTGGCAGTACCGTAAGGTTTTCGCTCTGACTCTAAGGGTTACTGAAACTAGGAAGACGAATTTTGCTCGAGCGTTGTCTTACGATTCCCTTATTGAGATTGTATCTGCCTGCTCCCCCCTGCCCCCCCCCCCCCCCCCCTTGAACCATGGCCGTTGCCGTTGGTGGGGAGGTTTGCGTGCCTCAACGATAGAGATAGCCGTACCATAGGAGCAACCACAACGGCGGGGTATCTGTTGAGTGGCCAGACAAACGTGTGGTTCCTGAAGAGGGGCAGCAGCCTTTTCAGTAGTTGCAGGGGCAACACTGTGGGTGATTGACTGATCTGGCCCTGTAACACTAACCAAAACGGCCTTGCTGTTTTGGTATTGCGAACGGCTCAAAGCAAGGGGAAACTACAGCTGTAATTTTTCCCGAGGGCATGCAGCTTTACTGTATGATTAAATAATGATGGCGTCCTCTTGGGTAAAATATTCCTGAGGTAAAATAGTCCCCCATTCGGATAGAGGGACAGCAGCCTTTTCGGTAGTTGCAGCGGCAACAGTCAGGATGATTGACTGATCTGGCCCTGTAACACTAATCAAAACGGCCTTGCTGTTTTGGTACTGCGAACGGCTGAAAGCAAGGGGAAACTACAGTCGTAATTTTTCCCGAGGGCATGCAGCTTTACTGTATGATTAAATGATGAGGTGTCCTCTTGGGTAAAATATTTCTGAGGTAAAATAGTCCCCCATTCGGACCTCCGGGCGGGGACTACTCAAGAGGACATCGTTATCAGGAGAAAGAAAACTGGCGTTCTACGGATCGGAGCGTGGAATGTCAGATCCCTTAATCGGGCAGGTAGGTTAGAAAATATAAAAAGGGAGATGGATAGGTTAAAGTTAGATATAGTGGGAATTAGTGAAGTTCGGTGACAGGAGGAATAAGTATTTTGCTCAGGTGAATACAGGGTTATAAATACAAAATCAAATAGGAGTAATGGAGGAGTAGGTTTAATAATGAATAAAAAAATAGGAGTGCGGGTAAGCTACTACAAACAGCATAGTGAACACATTATTGTGGCCAAGACAGACACGAAACCCACACCTACTACAGTAGTACAAGTTTATATGCCAACTAGCTCAGCAGATGATGAAGAAATTGATGAAATGTATGATGAGATAAAAGAAATTATTCAGGTAGTGAAGGGAGATGAAAATGTAATAGTGATGTGTGACTGGAATTCGACAGTAGGAAAAGCAAGAGAAGGAAACGTAGTAGGTGAATATGGATTAGGGCTAAGAAATGAAAGAGGAAGCCGCCTGGTAGAATTTTGCACAGAGCATAACTTAATCATAGCTAACACTTGGTTCAAGAGTCATGAAAGAAGGATGTATACATGGAAGAACCCGGGAGATACTAAAAGGTTTCAGATAGATTATGTAATGGTAAGACAGAGATTTAGGAACCAGATTTTAAATTGTATGACTTTTCCACGGGCTGATGTGGGCTCTGACCACAATCTATTGGTTATGAACTGTAGGTTAAAACTGAAGAAACTGCAAAAAAGTGGGAATTTAACGAGATGGGACTGGATAAACAGAAAGAACCAGAGGTTGTACAGAGTTTCAGGGAGAGCATAAGGGAACAATTGACAGGAATGGGGGAAAGAAATACGGTAGAAGATGAATGGGTAGCTTTGAGAGATGAAATAGTGAAGGCAGCAAAGGATCAAGTAGGTAAAAAGATGAG
Organism: Schistocerca serialis cubense; assembly: GCF_023864345.2. Lineage (NCBI taxonomy): Eukaryota > Metazoa > Arthropoda > Insecta > Orthoptera > Acrididae > Schistocerca > Schistocerca serialis. Next base: position 448,199,929 of record NC_064644.1, read on the forward strand.
GGCTAGTAGAAATCCTTGGGTAACAGAAGATATAATTTAAATGATGAAAGGAGAAAATACAAAAATGCAGCAAGTGAAGCAGGCAAAAAGGAATACAAACGTCTCAAAAATGTGATCGACAGGAAGTGCAGAATGGTTCAAATGGCTCTGAGCACTATGGGACTCAACTGCTGAGGTCATTAGTCCCCTAGAACTTAGAACTAGTTAAACCTAACTAACCTAAGGACATCACAAACATCCATGCCCGAGGCAGGATTCGAACCTGCGACCATAGCGGCATGTGGTTCCAGACTGCAGCGCCTTTACCCGCATGGCCACTTTGGCCGGCAGTGCACAATAGCTTATCAGGGATGGCTAGAGGACAAATGTAAGGACGTAGAGATTTATCTCATGAGGGGTAGGACAGATACTGCCTACAGGAAAATTAAAGAGACCTTTGGAGAAAAGAGAACCCCTTGCGTGAATATCAAGAGCTCAGATGGAAACCCAGTTCTAAGCAAAGAAGGGAAAGCAGAAAGGTGGAAGGAGTATATAGAGGCTCTATACAAGGGCGATGGTCTTGAGGAGTATATTATGGAAGAGGAGGTTGATGAAGATGAAATGGGAGATATGATACTGCGCGAAGAGGTTGACAGAGCACTGAAAGACCTGAGTCGAAACAAGGCCCCGGGAGTAGACAACGTTCCATTAGAGCTACTGACAGCCTTGGGAGAGCCAGTCCTGACAAAACTCTACCATCTGGTGACCAAGATGTATGAGACAGGCGAATTTCCCTCAGACCTCAAGAAGAAAATAGTAATTCCAATCCCAAAGAAAGCAGGTGTTGACAGATGTGAAAATTGCCGAACTATCAGTTTAATAAGTCATAGCTGCTAAATACTAACGTGAATTCTTTACAGACGACTGAAAAAAGAAGCCGGCATCGGGGAAGATCAGTTTGGATTCCGTAGAAATGTTGTAACACGTGAGGCAATACTGGCCCTACGACTTATCTTAGAAGAAAGATTAAGGAAAGGCAAACCTACGTTTCTAGCATTTGTAGACTTAGAGAAAGCTTTGACAATGTTGATTGAAATACTCTCTTTCAAATTCTGAAGGTGGCAGGGGTAAAATACAGGGACCGAAAGGCTATTCACAATTTGTACTGAAACCAGATGGCAGTTATAAGAGTCGAGGGGCATGAAAGGGAAGCAGTGGTTGGGAAGGGAGTGATACACGCTTGTAGCATCTCCCCGATGTTATTCAATCTGTATATTGAGCAAGCAGTAAAGGAAACAAAAGAAAAGTTCGGAGTAGGTATTAAAAGGCGTGGAAAAGAAATAAAAACTTTGAGGTTCGCCGATGACATTGTAATTCTGTCAGAGACAGCAGAGCACTTGGAAGAACAGTTGAACGGAATGGACAGTGTCTTGAAAGGAGGGTATAAGATGAACATCAACAAAAGCAAAACGAGGGAATGCAATGTAGTCGAATTAAGTCGGGTGATGCTGAGGGAATTAGATTAGGAAATGAGACACTTAAAGTAATGAAGGAGTTTTTCTATTTGGGGAGCAAAATAACTGATGATGGTTGAAGTAGAGATGATATAAAATTTAGACTGGCAATGGCAAGGAAAGTGTTTCTGAAGAAAAGAAACTAGTTAACGTCGAGTATTGATTTAAGCGTCAGGAAGTCGTTTCTGAAAGTATTTGTATGGAGTGTAGCCATGTATGGAGGTAAAACATGGGCGATAAATAGGTTAGACAAGAAGAGAATGGAAGCTTTCGAAATGTGATGCTACAGAAGAATGTTGAAGATTAGATGGGTACATCACATAACTAATGAGGAGGTATTGAATACAATTGGGGAAAAGAGGAGTTTGTGGCACAACTTGACTAGAAGAAGGGATCGGTTGGTGGGACATGGTCTGAGACATGAAAGGATCACAAATTTTAGCATTGGAGGGCAGCATGGAGGGTAAAAATCGTAGAGGGGGACCAAGAGATGAATACACTAAGCAGAATCAGAAAGATGTGGGCTGCAGTAGGTACTGGGAAATGAAGTGGCTTGCACAGGATAGAGTAGCGTGCAGAGCTGCATAAAACCAGTCTCAGGACTGAAGACCACAACAACAACAACAACATCTGCCTGCTTGTAGCTCTGCACCGAAGAATTAAAAATCTGGCTTTCAGCGAGTCTCGAAAGGCGAACGAAAGCATTTTGCACCTGGCAGCCAAACATGTTACCTGGGAACTGGTTTTTTCCTAAAGTGGGAAGACATCCTTTTGAGGTTGAATTGTTGCCCAATGTGAGTCAGACGTGTGACGTTGGTCTAAGCGTTTCGGTGTGTTGAATTTCTAGCAGTGATTTTTCTACAGGTTTTTTATGTCCCAAATAGAGAGTTGAAGCCTCCCATTAGTTTTTTCACGTCTTCTTCGTGTATTTTGCTCAAAATATTTTCGATTGTGTTCCAGAGTTTTTCAATTTTTCGGTGTTTTTCTTATTTTCGATATTGGTGGGGGCATGTGCATTGATGAGTGTATATATTTTACTGGGGCTCTGAATGAGCATAGTCAAAAGTAGATTGTTGAAGGGCCGGCCACAGAGGCCGGGCGGTTCTAGAAGCTTCAGTCCGGAACCGCGCGACTGCTACGGTCGCAGGTTCGAATCCTGCCTCGGGCATGGATGTGTTTGATGTCTTTAGGTTAGTTAGGTTTAAGTAGTTCTAAGTTCTAGGGGACTGATGACCTCCGCTGTCAAGTCGCATAGTGCTCAGCGCCATTTGAACCATTTCATTGTTGATGGGTGTGATTTCTTTGACAGAGTTGATGATAGATCTGTGTTCGAGAAACACAATGCCGAAGATTGGTACGTCCTCGCTATCTTTTGTTGTATTTTGCTCTTTAAGATGCAATGGTTCCGTAATGCAAGGGTTCATTGTCAGATAATCGTGGTTTTTGAAGAGCAAGGCTGAGAATTTTTTGTCGGCCGATTGCTTTTGTTCAAAAAATGGTTCAAATGGCTCTGAGCACTATGTGACTTAACATCTATGGTCATCAGTCCCCTAGAACTTAGAACTACTTAAACCTAACTAACCTAAGGACAGCACACAACACCCAGTCACCACGAGGCAGAGAAAATCCCCGACCACGCCGGTAATCGAGCCCGGGAACTCGGGCGTGGGAAGCGAGAACGCTACCGCACGACCACGAGATGCGGGCGATTTCTTCTCTGAGCTTATTTAGATATCGTGTACGCATCAATGTATCGATGTTTAATTTTCAAATACATTTTTTCTGCTTGTAGGGAAATTTACCAGAGATCTTCGATATTTTCTGCCGTTCTAACCCGGACTCCCCAGAATCCGAAAATCCAACGGCCGCCTGCCGACAGCCGGGTTGTGTACCACCTGGGCTAAAGTTGACTTTGCTTGCATAGTTTATGTTTGTTTGTGTTTCATTGATTTGGCCTGGGTGATTCCAGGACCGGACAGGACCAGAGGGTGTTGAAGTCTTTGGAAACAAATATTTTCACCCGAGCTCATTGAGCTAACAGACGGTGACCAGAGTAGCGGTGATTTTCACTCAGACGTGTCTGGATTTTGGGTTCAACGGATTGAGTAGCCGTTCAGGATTGTGTTAGTATTTGATTTCCGCGGTACAACCCATATGGCGGAGGGTTTCTCCTATCCGCTACACGGGATTATTATTTTTATTATTGTCATTATGTCATCAGCAAATGCGATATGCTGTATCTTCCCACCACTGAAATAGATGTGATAGATATGTATTGTTCGATTTAGTATTTCCATCAGATAAATATGGGTTATAATTACATTACATTGCTGCTAGTAGACATATTTCTCACTTTTTCTTAGACAGTTACTACCTGTTACTCCATCATGGGAATCATGTGCGCAGCATTGTTTCAATTCAGACGTTTAAACTATCCGACTTCTGTAATTTCATTTCGATACCAGATCGTTCTAGTCGGATTCAGCTAGTCAGTCTTAATGTAGATATCCATCTACGACTCTCATCATATCATAGGCTGGGTAAACCACATTCTTAATCGGTCTGTTGAATCTGGATCACTTGTCTATGACAGGGCCTGAATTCTTAAACACCGTGGAAAATAAAAATCCAATGTGCTTATTACAAACACGTTATTTAAATATAGATATATGAACAAACGAGATACAGTTTATTTACAGAAGCAGAGCCCCATCCTTCATATCAGAGCAGTGCGAGATTGGTTTCGGGGCCAAGAGACTATAAAGCTGTAGCCGTTTGTTACGATCACCGAACATCAACTCGATAGAGAATACGTGGGCAGAGGTAACAAGGTCATTGCCATGTGGACCTACAAATGCAAGCTACTTTTGGACGAATATAGGAAACGTATGGTGGAAAGTAAACCTTCACGCTACACTGTCGACGACTTAATGAAATCTATGACCCTACGCCTTAGAGAAATCTTAGGTAATGATCGTCGGCGGGTTGGTTACTAAAAGTATACTCGTCAACACAACCAATGTGGACAATCATCTGATAATCGGTCAAGCCTTGTTTTGTCGCAGCTCTTTAGCATACAAGTCCATTTACTTTCAGTCTCCTCCTTACAATTCTTGCAATGCAAGATAATTGAAAAGCTCATCCACTCGATAGTTCAAATGGCTCTGAGCACTATGGGACTCACTGCTGAGGTCATTAGTCCCCTAGAACTAGTTAAACCTAAGTAACCTAAGGACATCACAAACATCCATGCCCGAGGCAGGATTCGAAGCTGCGACCGTAGCGGTCTTGCGGTTCCAGACTGCAGCGCCTTTAACCGCACGGGCACTTCGGCCGGTCATCCACTCGATGCCAGCTGAGAAATTGACAAGTGCATGTGTATCTCAACACATAGTAGTTGTCACCCTCACTGGAATCAATGACTGTGTGTGTGTGTGTGTGTGTTTTCGTGTTCACGCACAATTTGAATCATTACTGTTAACATTAGGATGACAACCAACAATAAATATTGCATCAGGTATGATTGTAAAGTATTTTAATGCGATGGGAAGTTACAAACTGAATTTTTACCCAACCCACGTTCTGCATATTACGTTAAGTAAGATGTATTAACTCCATAGTATCGTTAGCAGAGATAGAGCGCTCTTGTTGTCGATGCTCGCGACAAGTGCAGCGGTTTGCTGTGCCTAATGCCGCCGCGATTTCTTTATGTTGACCGAGCGTGAACACTGCAGCAGACGCTTCGCCATAAACAGAAAGACATCACCTTGGCTCTGGCTGCAGTGAGCAGATATCACTGCATGCGTGTTCTTATAGTAACCAACGTGAGACTCTACTCACAGGTGGCACGGAGCAATTGCAACGGGTATTATGTCATTAGTCATCAGAATATTAACCAGTGGTGAAATGTCCACTCTATTTGAATCCCACGAAAATAGGAAACTTCTCACAAAGGAATGTGAGGTGGTATCAAAATTTATCCAACATGCAAAAATTAACTGCAGGGCCTTCATGTATGCAGTAGGAGCACACAAGGAAATATTATGTCTTGGAAGCGTATATTTCAGTTCCTCTTCTCATATTAACGCCCTCGTTTTAGCATGAAGTGAGAAAATGAACACGATAAACTGAAGTTCCAGGAAGCAAATAAGTCATTTCCTCTTCACATATCATTACTTTTGTTTCAGCATGAAGTAAAAAAAAAAAAAAAAAAAAAAAAAAAACAGTTTAGGGTTGTGAAGCATAATATGACACCAGATTGTTATCGTAGGCGCTATCTGAAACGCAAAATGCAGGGAGCTGTCCATTCTTTTGCCAACTGTCTGATTCCTCTCATGCATTACTCCGGCTCGGAGATTCTTACTTAAGGACTTGTGGGCGTCAGTTTCTTCAGCAGAACAGGCCTTATGTTATTGTGCTAATTACGGTATGGGAAAAATGCCACAAAGACAAGTTCCCTTAGAGCAGTGAGGATATTTGCACATGTCTGTATTCAGCAATGAATGCCAGCTGCCACAACACTTTACAGAATCCATGCGGCAGGCAACACAGCTGAGCGTGCACTTCAGACTTCAATCAGTAAGAAGTCAGGAGATGGATGGAAACGTCAAATTAACGTCGCTTTCCGAGCCGTATTCAATCCAGAATGAGGTGTTATTAAGGTAGTAGGCCGTTCTAGCTATTACACTATTATAATTCCCATATGAATATTCCGATAGCCTAAAGAACCCGTTAGTGTGAAACCATCGGGAACTGCATTAATATCAAACTGCAAGAACTTGAGACAATACGTGGACTCTTCTCTTCCCTGGGTGACCTATTACTGTTATTTAGGATATTTAGGATTCTCTCCGTCCTATTTGTAATGCAAATGGAACTTCAGAAGCGCTTTCCGCTATTCTTGACAAACATCAGCCACTTGTAATCACTGTGACTCACAACTGCGTGATGGTAATGGTTCAGGTTGTCAGTAGTTGTGGTGGTGTTATGCTGTCAAACTCCTTACAATAACGTCAATGGTGGTGCACATAATTTAGCGCCGACTACCTACTTAAGTAAAGATAGTGTTGTGGCGTCGTCGCTTCTCTTTATTTGGCCTCAGCTTGAGTAATCCAAGTTAACGAACATAGTACTTCATACGAGGGCTACTAATGATACAGTGTGACTACAGAGATCATCGTGCAGGTATTACATTAATTCTGCAATGAATTGCTTAACAAATAATACCCTCAGCTATGCAGCTGGAATGACTCATTACACAGGTACTCTATGTTGCACTTGGTTAAGTGATCAGATCGCTGTAGTCGTGCTTCTACTCTTCGTAAATACTTGTATATTACAGAAATGGTTCAAATGGCTTTGAGCACTATGGGACTTAACTTCTGAGGTCATCAGTCCGCTAGAACTTAGAACTACTTAAACCTAACTAACCTAAGGACATGAGACACATCCATGCCCGAGAAAGTTCGAACCTGCGATCGTAGCGGTCGGGCGGTTTCTGACTGTAGCGCCTAGAGCCGCTCGGCCACCCCGGCCAGCATACTTTTATACTGACCATTCGTTATTTGGCTAAATATGAAGTACAATCTGATTCGAATATACACTCCTGGAAATGGAAAAAAGAACACATTGACACCGGTGTGTCAGACCCACCATACTTGCTCCGGACACTGCGAGAGGGTTGTACAAGCAATGATCACACGCACGGCACAGCGGACACACCAGGAACCGCGGTGTTGGCCGTCGAATGGCGCTAGCTGCGCAGCATTTGTGCACCGCCGCCGTCAGTGTCAGCCAGTTTGCCGTGGCATACGGACCTCCATGGCAGTCTTTAACAGTGGTAGCATGCCGCGACAGCGTGGACGTGAACCGTATGTGCAGTTGACGGACTTTGAGCGAGGGCGTATAGTGGGCATGCGAGAGGCCGGGTGAACGTACCGCCGAATTGCTCAACACGTGGGGCGTGAGGTCTCCACAGTACATCGATGTTGTCGCCAGTGGTCGGCGGAAGGTGCACGTGCCCGTCGACCTGGGACCGGACCGCAGCGACGCACGGATGCACGCCAAGACCGTAGGATCCTACGCAGTGCCGTAGGGGACCGCACCGCCACTTCCCAGCAAATTAGGGACACTGTTGTTCCTGGGGTATCGGCGAGGACCATTCGCAACCGTCTCCATGAAGCTGGGCTACGGTCCCGCACACCGTTAGGCCGTCTTCCGCTCACGCCCCAACATCGTGTAGCCCGCCTCCAGTGGTGTCGCGACAGGCGTGAATGGAGGGACGAATGGAGACGTGTCGTCTTCAGCGATGAGAGTCACTTCTGCCTTGGTGCCAATGATGGTCGTATGCGTGTTTGGCGCCGTGCAGGTGAGCGCCACAATCAGGACTGCATACGACCGAGGCACACAGGGCCAACACCCGGCATCATGGTGTGGGAAGCGATGTCCTACACTGGCCGTACACCACCGGTGATCATGGGGGCAATGAATAGTGCACGGTACATCCAAACCGTCATCGAACCAATCGTTCTACCATTCCGAGACCGGCAAGGGAACTTGCTGTTCCAACAGGACAATGCACGTCCGCATGTATCCCGTGCCACCCAACGTGCTCTAGAAGGTGTAAGTCAACTACCCTGGCCAGCAAGATCTCCGGATCTGTCCCCCATTGAGCATGTTTGGGACTGGATGAAGCGTCGTCTCACGCGGTCTGCACGTCCAGCACGAACGCTGGTCCAACTGAGGCGCCAGGTGGAAATGGCATGGCAAGCCGTTCCACAGCACTACATCCAGCATCTCTACGATCGTCTCCATGGGAGAATAGCAGCCTGCATTGCTGCGAAAGGTGGATATACACTGTACTAGTGCCGACATTGTGCATGCTCTGTTGCCTGTGTCTATGTGCCTGTGGTTCTGTCAGTGTGATCATGTGATGTATCTGACCCCAGGAATGTGTCAATAAAGTTTCCCCTTCCTGGGACAATGAATTCACGGTGTTCTTATTTCAATTTCCAGGAGTGTATATGACATGGGTTAGTACTGGCACAAAGCAATGACTAAGGGTTGGATGCTGCTGAAGTCCCGTTACATTTATGGCAAGACAAATGTTCGCAAATCACCTATATTGCCTTAAAAAACAATTGCATCTTAAATATCGAAGGACCGACGTCCACACTGTCACAGCGCGTTGAAATACGGCAACGACGGCAGATGAAAATTTGTGACTGACTGGGTTTCGAACCTGGACCTCCTGCTTACTGGACAGCACTATTATTTTTTTAAAAAATTTGAGAAGACTTTCGATACCAGGTAGGCGGAGGCAATGAGGGCAGGGGTCGAAGACCCAAGGCCAGGCCACAATGCCTCTCCCATACCTGTCACTGAGCAGCTGAATTATTCCCATGTAATCAATAAAACTGTCCACCTCTTTGTAGCCCACATAAAGCAATAGATAAAAAAATTTGAAACCATTCCTTATATTTGTTATTATTCTTCAGCTTAATATGTTCTTCTGCAATATAAAACTTGTACTCTTCTAAGTTCTAAGTATTGTTTGTTATGATGTAAAACACAAACTGTCCCAGAAGCCAAGAATAGGTCTTATTCTTTGCAGACGGGTAACATTTCCATTCAGGTTGTAAAGCTTCAGTTATCGGTCTATGACTTTCTGCGGTTCTGTTGATAGTACTAATTTTTTGCTAGTCCAATTCCAAACTCTAATTCTAACATATGGTCAGTTTTACTGGCCACCTTAAGTGAACGACTCGGACTTCATCTCTAAGGCAGCCGGCCGGCGGTCAGTTTTTATGTATAAGACTGTACATTGCCTGCCATCTATCGCTCGCATACGGGAACTGTGGCTTTTATAGTGCTACAATCAGGCTACTTTGAGAACATGTTTGGCCTTGATTCTTTTGATTAGTTTGGTTTTAACATTCAGGCCACTGTGTTGTCAGTGTCTGCTTTCAATGCAAAAGAAAGAGTAGCTAGCTTGTTAAAAGAATTCCCAGAACTGTTTTCTGAAGGTTTAGGAAAAGCTAATGATTTTGTTCCACATATTACTCTGAAAGACAACGTTCAACCGAAATTTTGCCGGGCCAGACCCGTTACCATTGCATTACGGGACAAATTCGATGTTCAACTGAAAGAACTGCAAGACAACGGAGTTATTGCACCCATATCAGCTAGTTAATGGGCAAGTCCACTGGTTTTGCTCCCCAAACCTTGAGGGCGCATTTACTTCTGTGTTACTTTTAAGTCTACAGTGAACCCACAAAGTGTAATTGCTACTTATCCACTGCCACGCCAAGAGGATCTCATGAACAAACGAGGCGCTGGGCGCTACTTTTCAAAAACTGATTTGCGCAACTCGTATCTTAAAATATTGGTCAATGAAGAATCTCAAAAAGTGTCTGTAGTAAATACGCACATGGGCTTCTTTGAATATTTGCTTTTGCCTTTTAGCAGTCCTTCAGCACCCGTAATAATCCATCGATGTTTGGAGAATCTGACTGCGCAAGTGTCAAACTGTTGAAACCATTTGGACGACACTGTCGTAGGATGTAGTACACCTCAAGAACATGTTGCAGATTTGTGTGCTTTATTTCGTGTGTTATCTGAGGCAGAACTAAAGTGTCGACTAGACAAGTGTGATTTTTTAAAAACTGAGTTGCAGTATCTTGATCATGTCATAAACAGTCAGGGGCACATCCTCTTCAGTCGCATTAGTTAGCCATACGAAACTTGCCAGTTCCTCGCAGTATCACAGAATTGTAGTCAGTCTAAGGTAAAATGAACTGTTATATTCAGTTCATACCGAATGCTGCACAAATCGCAGCTCCATAGCATCGTTGCGTCGCAAGTTTGTCCCCTTTGCTTGGACAGAGGAGTGCCAAAATGCTTTTCAAAAACTTAATGGTAGATTGCTCAGTGACCGATTCTTAGTTCAGTTTGATTCTGACAAACCCATTGTATTGCAAGTTAACGCATCGGTGCAGTGCTTTTGCACAGAATTGGTGGTACAGGCACATATATTGCTTTCGCATGAAAAGTGTTGTCCAAACCTCAGTGTAACTATTCACAAATTTAAAAAGAGGCATAGGCTATTGTGTATGGTGTCACCAAATTCCACCACTATTTGTATGGCAGAAAATTCTCCTTAGTAGCGAATCACAATTATTTGCAGTCCTTGTTTCATACTACGAAACTGGTTCCTCTACGAACTGCCCAAAAATTGCAACGATGGGCTTTGTTGACTCAGTATCAGGACAATCAGTACAAGATTGTGTACAGCGCGACGGCTCTACAAAATTGTATGTAGAGCGACGGCTCAGCATGGTAATGCGGACGCACTTTCACGTCTTCCGATTAACCCTTATACAGGCTTTGATGCTTCTGCTGCGTCTTGTTGTCACACCGATGTTCAGGATTCTGACTTACTTCACTCTTTCCCCTGAGCTATAAGGAAATTGCGCAGGTCACGGAAGCTGTTTCAGATTTGAAAGTTTTGCTTACATACATTCCTACATCTTGGCCTCGTTCCATGAATAGCATAAAGAACACTCTAGTGCGTCGTTACTTTGCACGTCAGCGTAGCGCCGCTGTACAGAAAGGTGTGATTCTAATCCAAAATGACAGTGGACAGTCACGTACGTTGATCGCCAAAAAAAAAAAAAAATGGTTCAAATGGCTCTGAGCACTATGGAACTCAACTGCTGAGGTCATTAGTCCCCTAGAACCAGTTAAACCTAACTAACCCAAGGACATTACAAACATCCATGCCCGAGGCAGGATTCGAACCTGCGACCGCCGCCACAAGACTTCCCTGTTTGGTCACCAAGGCAACGTGTGCACATAGACTTCGCAGGACCCTTTTAGAACACTCGTTGGTTGATTGTGTCTGACTCATATAGTAAGTTTCCTTTTGCTGTGCCAATAAACTCGAAAACGTCACATAACAGAGTTCCGGTGTTGTCCACGATTTTTCGCCTCGAATATTTACCTGAAGTAATAGTGCCCGACAACGGCCCTCAGTTCACATCAAATGAATGTGAAACATTTTGTGAACACAATGGCATACAGCATCTAACTAGTGCACCGTTCCATCCATAGTCAAACAGCGGAGCGGAACATTTTGTCAGAACATTCAAGTAGATTTTTTTTATTTTCATCATGGTAGCGACAACAACAACCTTTACGAAATTGTCTGGAATGAAAAACAGCCCACAGTTGCACTAAATTATGTTTAGTTTAAATCTTGACCTTGGTTTCTGCTATAATAATATAGCCTTCTTCAGAAGTCATACACACTAATAAATAAAAAAATGTCCTCTGCCACTACCACTGAGTATAACAGTGGTAGTGGCAGAGGATATGCGGTGCCATATGTAATTTTACTTATGTTCGAAACACGTTTATGTCTGTTGAAGTGATTTTACTGGTCTTGACGCAGCCGCTGTGCTAAGACATTTTTCATTTGTTAATGTGTATGACATCTAAAAAGGGGTATATTATTATAGCAGAAACCAGGGTCAAGGTTTAAAATAAACATAATTTAGTGCAACTGTGGGCTGTTTTTCATTGCAGACATTCAAGCATCAGATGGCCGAACTTCGCTCCGCACACACCAGGGATCAAGCATAGCCACCGTTTCTCCCCTCGTATCGTTGGCACATACGAGATGGACCATCGCCGGCGGAATTGTATCACTGCCGCGACCATCGGACACTGCTCCAATTGCTCGAACCTCCTCAGCATCCGCCGCCGAAGGAAGGCCCCAATTATGACTTTGCACTGCTTGAAATTGTCTTTTAAAGGGCTTTTAGCGGCAGCAGACGGTGGGCGCTAGGCAATCTAGTGGACCAGTCGCTTGTATGTACCTTGTTTCAGGTCCAGATGGCTTCCAGCGCTACCATCCAAATCAGCTTCACCTTTGTCATGTACACGATGACCTTTCAGTCTCCCTTCCCCAGATTCATGGGTCCAGCGGACAGCGCGGCCGCTGCAGCCGCCAGTGCATGTCATCACGACACCGTGGGACGACCCCATGGAGACGTCGCCTCCTCCGCCTCCTCTCGTCCAGCCGATGGAGCCGAACCCGCCCACACCACAACAGCAGTCGCCACCTTCTTTATCTGGTCTATGGCAGCAGGAGGTGTTCGTGTAGCCATCTGGTCGTTTTCCAGGCGACGTTTCCGCCAGTGCGCACGCTGGATGGCGGGTTACGACCGTAAGTTTGACGTCCCCTGCAGCAACAGCTTCCGGCCCGTTGAGACGCGCACAGTCCTGCATCCCCTCCGTGGTCGCTCTGGGGGCGAGGAATGTTCGTTCTGACGCAACCAGAAGGGCCGGAAAAAACACGAAGAATGGAAAACCAGATAAGGCAGTTAGGAAACCTCCGCCAATGGTGCCAATGGGCCAGGAGCGCCCCCTGCAACAAGTGATTAATCCGCCGCTCCTGCCAGCCTCGGCCGCTCAGATTGGCTCATTACACGAACCATCATCAGTGACGTGCGTCAACTTGCCTGAACATTTCACGGATCACGGGACTCTGAATTATATTTCATTTTGTTGATACAAGTTAAGTAATGCCAATATGCTTTACAGAACTAAAACTGCTGATGATATTTGCTTAAATTGTTGTATAGCATTCCGAGGACGCAACATCCTTTAGGCAGCCCATAAGCGAAGCGATAAGTGGGAAAGATGCACAGTATGTTGGCATTACTGGAGTGTACCTCCTAACGACAGAAAGCGGCGTTGTCTCCGAATAGCTCGGTTCTAAGCCCTTCTTTGTATATTTCGATCTTTTTCAGACATATCACAAAAGATTTCCGCTCGTTGTGGGCATAGCGCCATAAATTAACAGACAGAATAAGCCTGACCTACGTTCAACTCTTCTCATTGGGTAGTACAGCACAAATGAAACGAGGGACACAAATTTCGTAACTAGACGTCAGTGAAGCGTAAAAGTACACTGACACCGATCGTAATCAGTAGATTCTCACTCTGCCTCTCGCTTTCCTAGTCCCTCTCTACTTCCATGTATGTGTATGAGGAGGGGGGAGGGGAGAGGAAAGAAATGCCACTCATGCGATTTCATGTCTTGACACTGGTTCGCTCAAAGCATAAAGCTCCATCTCACAGCAGCCATCCTTGGCTTATCTGCATCATTAACAGTACATTGCTAAACACAGGCTGTCAGGAGACACAATACATTACACTTCATCATTACTCCAGAAATGTAATTTTGTTCAGCCCACTCTACATGTTCAGCCCACTGTACATGTGCAGATATGGATAAGAAAATAAATAATTCTTCGTTCAGAATACTTCTGCACAAGATATTCCTTTGCAAAAGATCAACAAAGTACTACTGAAACTAGAGAAACAGTCAGTGGGTGGTCAAAAACAAGAAATTAATCATACTGAAGTTAAAAATTACTATCGAAATGTTTAAAATTCTGCGACAATATTCGAAGCTGTTATGAGACACAACCTCGTCTATGAAACTGACCTCTCAGTTTACTTCCATCGGTAAAGTTTAATGGTGGACGACGATGTGAAGGTTTATGAACATTTTTGGGCCCCAGTGTAATTGTAGTGACTGACTAGAGTATGTAATTGAGCAACATGATAGCCTACTAGTGACCTAAATTAACCCCTATTTTATGAACGCTTATAAATACTGTGATTCGTAGCATTTAATTCCTGCGTGAAATATGCTGTAGAAGATTCAGTGCATAAAAAGCGCCATTGCTGGAATTTCTGCCAGTCTAAACGGAGTCTAAATTCAGTTACCAATATCTCAACTGTTGTAAATAAAGGTGGAGATGTTCTTTTCAGCCCTCAAGAGCTTAGGAAGAACGTCGATTAGCGATCTGCGGTCCAAGAGTAAGTACCTTAAGTCAATTAGTACTATGTTTCATTGTCTACAATCAAACATTCACAATACAGCTAGTACAAAATACGTATGAATAAAATTATTCGCCACCCAAGGTGACACTTCACTTACGTTAATGCAGAGCATACACCATTGGAACCAAATCTGACTGAAATCATTACCATCTGTGGGTATTAGTGTGTTTCTGTTGCCCCACGTACTCACTAGATATGTTTCTGAAAAGTTATAATGACAGTTCCAATTAGTTTGGACCATGACATCAGTTACACGGATTTATTCTGTGATGTAAATTTAACGAACCACAACTGCGGAGGAAGTTGAAACACATTTCTAATAGCAAAAATGGTTCAAATGGCTCTGAGCACTATGGGACTTAACATCTGTGGTCATCAGTCCCCTAGAACTTAGAACTACTTAAACCTAACTAACCTAAGGACATCACACACATCCATGCCCGAGGCAGGATTCGAACCTGCGACCGTAGCAGTCGCGCGGTTCCGGACTGCGCGCCTAGAACCGCTAGACCACCGCGGCCAGCTTCTAATAGCAGGCACCAGTTTTAATGTGCATGGATATTCCAGGTCTACGACTTTTTGATATGACGTACTGTTGCTATTAAAAGTCTGCCTATCAAAGAGAAATTAAAATGACGGATGTCCAATAACTCTGACGTCGGAGTATGTCTACTACTGGCAGGCGTGCTGATCGCAGGTACAGTAGTTCAACACTTAAGAAAAATACGTGTGCTGCATCTCTGATGCACGTAAAGTGTTTCACGCGGTCTGTAAGCCATGGTGCATGCTTTCTCCGTGCTCTTACTGTATTTAGTGGAGCGTGTTTATTGTAGTAATTACTGAGTCTGTTAGTTAAGTTGGATACTTCATTATCTATGTCACTGTCTCCCAAGAAACATCCTCAACGTCAGGTGTAAGCTCAGACATGTTTACGGTCTTAAAATCAGCAGACAGCTAATCGTGAGCAGAAAAGCCATGTATCGAAGTCTGATCAGCTCATATTACTCTGTTTGAAGATTTAGTTGTGAATATAGGCCGTTGTGGGACTTGTTTTGAATAGGAACCCATAACCGGAAAGATACGTTTGCCTTCTACGATGGTTTCATTTCAGATGTCTAACGCGTCCACGTCTGTTGAGGGAAATTCGGAAGTCTCAGAGTTTCTACAAAACGTACTAGACCCGTTTTTGGAAGCTGCGCCACTGCATGTCCGTCCGGAAATATGATTTCAGTATTATGGTGCATTACCTCACTTCTCACATGCAGTTCCGAGACATCTCAACAGACGTCATGCTGAAGGATGGAGAGGCCGAGGTGGTCCAAAGGCGTGGCCGCCGTGATCGCTAGATTTAACTCTTGTCCGCAATAACTGAAATTTACGAGACTCCTGTAGAGACAGAGGAAGATATGCTAGCACGATTTATGGCCGCTGCACTAGAAATTGAAGAGACATCACTTGAGATGGGAAGTGTGTACCAGATCATGCTTCGTAGGTACTATGTCTGTAACAACGTTCGTGGTCGCCAGATCGAGCAGCTGTCGTAATGCATCAGTACTTGTCTGTACGTATAGTTGCTAGGTTCTTCTTTGTTATGGAATAACGTAAACACATACTGTTTAAGTATTGATAAAAACAAATGGATGTTTCGTTATGGTTCCTTTCCAATTATTACTTAATATGGGGACAACGACTTTTCGCCACCATAGCATACCTAAGACACAGGTGTCCCATGGGTGGTGTTAGAGAACAGTCACTTTGAGGCAGCCAAACAATGCTCGATCTTGATCGTTAATCTCTGACTAATTTACATCGACTATCACTGATTCGAGACACACCAACATGCCTCACTGTAGAAAAGCCTCTTCTCGGAGCCCACGAATGATGACCTATCATCAAGATCCACCAGCTTAATATAGAACGAATAAGTTGGGCTAAATGTCAAGTACTGAGTACGGACTTATATGATGACAACATCGATCTGGTTGCAGTGCAGGAAACTCACACTTAAGATGAAGATCAACTTAAATAGAGAGGAAAAATCCCAGGTTACAGTCTAGTAGGTCCAACGTTATCATCATGTCTATGGCGTGGCCACGTATGTTTGATCTGTGATTGGAGAGTCTCACGTGTGCTGGGCAGCAGTGCATATCGACATACATGAACTTCTTGTCAAGACCGGGGAACTGCCATTGAGTAATGTGTACAAACCACCAATCACTACCTGGCTTCAAGAAGTACTATCCTGCCTACCACACCTAGCCGTATATGTGGGGATTTTAACAGCCACCACGCCCTGTGGAAATACAAAACGGCTGACGGGAATGATGAGACTCTTATCAACTTGGAATTAGTTATCGACCCAAACGACCGAGGAACATACAGGTCAGAACCTTGGAGAAAGGAATACAGCTCAAACTTCTGATTTGTGACGACTGACTAAAATTAAACGACACTACAGGTCGTGTATTAACAGACTTCCCTCACAGCCGATACCGTCCAGCCCTGATCGAAAATGTAATCAGAATACAACTACTAACAACCATACAAAGCCCAAGAAAGAATTTGGGAAAAGCGAAGTGGAATATCTACGCAGAGAAATTGGATAAATGCTTGGGATGGATCCACCCAATGGTAGTAACTATGACAGATTCATAAGTGTCGTTAGAAGTGCAACAAAGGCCGCTGGTCCAAGGGGTTTTCGTAAACAATAAGTAGCAGGCTGCGAAATAAGGTATAAAATCAACTATCAAAGGTTCCTTGAGAGTGAAGACCCTGAGATTGCAGACGATCTGCTGCACAGCCTAGACAATGCTCGGCGAGAGAAATGGGTCGAAACCGTAGAGTCACTTGATTTCAAAGCATCTAGTACAAAGGTCTCGTCTCTAATCCAAAAATGGGGTGGAGCTAACAAATTACATCCTAACTCTACAGATATATTGGCAAATGGGATGGCAGCTCACATACAGGCTCCATCCAGAGTTCAAAGGGGCAAATACCATACAAGGACTTCGTGCCCTTAAGAGTGCGCTCAAGACAAAAAGCACTTCTTTAGATCAGTACCTTCCTAATTTACCACTACTGAAATCTACATCTACATCTACATGTACATACGTACTCCGCAATCCACTATACGGTGCATAGTGGAGGGTACATCGTAACACAACTAGCATCTTCTCTCCCTGTTCCATTCCCAAACAGAAAGAGGGAAAGATGACTGCCTATATACCTCAGCACGAGCCCTAATCTCTCTTATCTTATCTTTGTAGTCTTCCCGCGAAATGTAAGTTGGCAGCCGTAAAATTGTACTGCAGTCAGCCTGAAATGCTGAAATCAGAGACAAGCTGAAAAACATCAAGGCAGGAAAGGCATCCGGACCAGATGGAATACACCCAGAATTCCATCTTCAGTGAGGAAAGTATGCCGAAAATGACTTGCAGAATTTTATACAAATTTAATGACAACAGGGAACATACCACAGAAATTGATGAACTCAAAGGTCATCACATTGTTTAAACCAGGAAATCCAAGCGACCAGCCAATGAACTGTACAACAATCGCACTGCTCATTGTCATATATATGCTGCTCGAGAGACTCCTACATAACAGACTGACCAAGTGCTTTCCTTGACAACCTATGTAGAGGCTGGTTGTCAAAAAATGCAAAAAAAAAAAAGACCTATTCCATTCACATATCTAAGCGGAGCGTCTGGAGACAAGAGCTGTTGTACAAACTTGGTCAAATAATTTCATGCAGCAGTACTATCAGACTGATTGATAATATCCTTGCTGGGGGAGCTTTTAAAATATTAACTAGAGAAAGAAAGAGATTCGTCAAATTACTCCATGATGGGCTACTACAGGGCTCAGTCCTAGCCCCACCGCTCCTCAGTCTTTACATTTCCAACATTCCAAATACACAATCTAGGAAGTTTAGCTACGTTGAAAACTTGGCCCTAGCTCCACAACACGGATCATCTGTGGCCACTGAAGACGTCCTGTGCTCCGATCTGAAGTCGCCTTCGCAAATGGAGACAGCAGCCAAACGCAAACAAGACCGAAGTATCATGCTTCCACCTTTGCAGCCAGTCAGCAAGAAGAGAGCTCAATGCTGTCTTTAACCATAATAGCTATTCCAAGTGTCTAGGAGTTACACTGGACAGGACTCTCTCTTACAAGGAGCATTTGACCAACACTGCAGACAAAATGATGGCCTGAAACAATATCATCCATAAATTGTGGAGCACCACTTGTGGCTCCACAGCAAATACACTCTGCACATTAGCAGTTGGGCTTCTCAACTCAGTGACAGAATAGTGCGCTCCAGGAGGGATTAATAGCCCGCATACAAATAGTATTGATGTGGTATTATGTGACACCATGTGCATCATCAGCGGCACAATAAAAACTACTCCTACCGTGTGGCTGCCAACCCTAAGTCATATATCACCACCAGAGGCACGGCCAATAAATGGTCTCCTCAGAGAATACAAAAAGATAATTAATAACCCTCAGCTGCCCATACATAATGATACAGTGACCCGGAGCGCGGAAGACTTTAACCGAGAATATCACCACTACTCACTGCTAAAGAGATGACGACCTCAAACTTCGACAACCACAATCTCTGGAAACAACACTGGGGAGAACACAGCTCACCAAAAGTCCAAAGCCGGCCGAAATGGACGAGCGGATCTAGGCGCTACAGTCTGGAGCCGCGCAACCGCTACGGTCGCAGGTTCGAATCCTGCCTCGGGCATGGATGTGTGTGATGTCCTTAGGTTAGTTAGGTTTAAGTAGTTCTAAGTTCTAGGGGACTGATGACCTCAGCAGTTAAGTACGATAGTGCTCAGAGCCATTTGAACCTAAAGTCCAAAGCTTCACCATAAATGAGAATGAATAACTTCTTTTCGAGACACCACCAGTTCTGGTCAAATAATCTTCCAAGGCTTTTACCATCTCTGTAAATATTACTGCGCTAAAGGCAAATGCTTTTTCGTCGTTCCTGAAACTGAATACCCTTTTATCTTAAATTCCCTGTTGTGCTTTCTCAGTTCACAGGATGAATGAACCCAACTCACTCCTTTTGTTATTACAACATTCCTTTAAAGTCTTAACGCTCTTGCAACTTCGGAATGGTTCCTATATGAGTTGTAGATACCCTCTAGTATCCTGTACTTTTGCTATGCCTACGTAAACATCATCTTATTCTTAGAAATTTTCGTTTTATGTATGACGATATTCGTACCTTTAAATGTAATGGCAACTTTCAAAGCACGATCAGTGTAGGGCAGTGTATTTTACATTTATCTCTACGTAATTCACTCTTGAGGCAAATGTGACATGAAGAGCTAGTAATGCTAGCCATTTTTTAAGTTTTAGATCTTGGTTATCCACGTGATGTTGAGTGTTGTAATGCACCTTCCAATTTTTCACTTTATGTCGTTGAAGACACATAGAGCCGTGCTCACTCGAAGTGGAGAGTAGTGTATATGGAGACTAACCACAAATAATAACAACAGTCGAAGTAACTTATACTATTAGGTTTCCCTGTTTGACTTCACCAACGCCTACGGCACCGGCAGAAATTAATAAACTTTGGAACCCTTCTCTACTGAACAGAAACAGGAGCACCAATCTTGGGTTGATGGCGTGACATTTGTGGAACACTACTCGCTTTGAGGAAATAAAACGTACGATCTTCAAAAAATTTAAGAGTAATGCAGTATGAATTTTGTAATGCATCTCAAATGGTACAACGTTTTTTAACGAACTTGTTATCTCCAGAGGTTTTACAGATGGATGGGCTGCATAATCAACACATCTGAATCATGCGACTTTTAAGTGTCTTGATATCTGAAAGAATTCGTTTATCATGGACATGATCGGTTACTACTTGACCTGAAAGGTAGTATATACACTCCTGGAAATGGAAGAAAGAACACATTGACACCGGTGTGTCAGACCCACCATACTTGCTCCGGACACTGCGAGAGGGCTTTACAAGCAATGATCACACGCACGGCACAGCGGACACACCAGGAACCGCGGTGTTGGCCGTCGAATGGCGCTAGCTGCGCAGCATTTGTGCACCGCCGCCGTCAGTGTCGGCCAGTTTGCCGTGGCATACGGAGCTCCATCGCAGTCTTTAACACTGGTAGCATGCCGCGACAGCGTGGACGTGAACCGTATGTGCAGTTGACGGACTTTGAGCGAGGGCGTATAGTGGGCATGCGGGAGGCCGGGTGGACGTACCGCCGAATTGCTCAACACGTGGGGCGTGAGGTCTCGACAGTACATCGATGTTGTCGCCAGTGGTCGGCGGAAGGTGCACGTGCCCGTCGACCTGGGACCGGACCGCAGCGACGCACAGATGCACGCCAAGACCGTAGGATCCTACGCAGTGCCGTAGGGGACCGCACCGCCACTTCCCAGCAAATTAGGGACACTGTTGCTCCTGGGGTATCGGCGAGGACCATTCGCAACCGTCTCCATGAAGCTGGGCTACGGTCCCGCACACCGTTAGGCCGTCTTCCGCTCACGCCCCAACATCGTGCAGCCCGCCTCCAGTGGTGTCGCGACAGGCGTGAATGGAGGGACGAATGGAGACGTGTCGTCTTCAGCGATGAGAGTCGCTTCTGCCTTGGTGCCAATGATGGTCGTATGCGTGTTTGGCGTCGTGCAGGTGAGCGCCACAATCAGGACTGCATACGACCGAGGCACACAGGGCCAACACCCGGCATCATGGTGTGGGGAGCGATCTCATACACTGGCCGTACACCACTGGTGATCGTCGAGGGGACACTGAATAGTGCACGGTACATCCAAACCGTCATCGAACGCATCGTTCTACCATTCCTAGACCGGCAAGGGAACTTGCTGTTCCAACAGAACAATGCACGTCCGGATGTATCCCGTGCCACCCAACGTGCTCTAGAAGGTGTAAGTCAACTACCCTGGCCAGCAAGATCTCCGGATCTGTCCCCCATTGAGCATGTTTGGGACTGGATGAAGCGTCGTCTCACGCGGTCTGCACGTCCAGCACGAACGCTGGTCCAACTGAGGCGCCAGGTGGAAATGGCATGGCAAGCCGTTCCACAGGACTACATCGAGCATCTCTACGATCGTCTCCATGGGAGAATAGCAGCCTGCATTGCTGCGAAAGGTGGATATACACTGTACTAGTGCCGACATTGTGCATGCTCTGTTGCCTGTGTCTATGTGCCTGTGGTTCTGTCAGTGTGATCATGTGATGTATCTGACCCCAGGAATGTGTCAATAAAGTTTCCCCTTCCTGGGACAATGAATTCACGGTGTTCTTATTTCAATTTCCAGGAGTGTATAAACACGTTGCTCAGATTCCACTGGAACTGTTGCGAGCAACTGTTGATCACGGGGTTGATCACGGCGTTTTACGCCTGTCGCACGTCGTCAACATCTTCAGTACTCATATAGAATAAATTGTGTATGCGGCGCTTAATAATAGAAATAACATTAAGCCTTTTCACTTGTTTGACCTTTTCTACCCGTTCCCAATACATTATATATGGAAACATTTCTCTAAGTCTTTCTTGCACTCACAGCGCCAGATTTGCACCTGGTGGCCAAAACTGGAACTAACATTTTTCCAATGTAAGTCGGTTCTGTATATCTACCATGTTTGGCTGCTGTGCAATAATTACAGCCTTCATTGGACCCCTTTGAGTAGCTGCTCTTTAATTACAACCACCCAATACATGTCTGTACAGTCCCCAGAAAAGAAAACCATTCTTCACTCAAAAATATTTTTTCTGACTGTCGCACTACGTAACTTTCTTCCCTGTGACGTGCAACAGGTGGTCCTTAAAATGGGTAACACTTGCTGATACCTGTTCAATTCACCACAATGCAGTATATTTATAGAAAGAAGAATAAGCAGGCTAGAAAGAGAAATGTTCTCAGAATAAATAATATAAACTATAAGTTCAGCACGTTACCTGGTTTTAATACGTATCGCCAGCAATTTATGATATACTTTCAACCCTCCGCCATTTTCTTCCTGTACCCAGTTTGCCCCGCATGCCGTATTACGTCGAACTTGACGGCCCAGAAAACCGAAATACAGAGGAGCCTTTTGTCAACGACGGAAGTATATGCCAGCACGAGAAGACCACCTGCTGCGATCAGGAGATTACTTCCTGCCTGCCCTCTGTCTCTGGCCATAACACTGTGTTGTTGACACGAGAGCACCTTCTATTATAGTCCTTCTGCTCTCTAGAAAGGGCAAGAAACCTCGTCACACACCCGAGGAACCTTCCCTGAAGGTCAATGCACTCGGAAGTGTAGTGGAATGGAGATCTGCCGCTGGCGTGTCCCCGACAAGACACTCACAACTTCTCGGAAAACGATGAGTGAAATACTGCTCCCGCTAGCAGTATAGCCCAGTTGTTACAGTAAAAGTAGCACCACATGTGGTAGTTTTATTCAAGCGATTAGGGTGATGTGGTCACTCGTTTTCTACTCATAAGTATCACGTGCTCCAACGGACGCTGAGAAAGTGGAAGAAATGATATGTATTCATCTTGATGAAGGAACTGAAAGTAATGGCCTTCAAAAGAATTGGGTGACAGTGAGTGCGATTTTGTCTCAGATTTGTTTTTATCTGTTTTCTCGTTTTTATCCATTTTAGCCAAATTCGCTTCTACTAATTTTGTAATGGTGCTAATAACCTCATAGTTGATAGTCGTTCGCTCCTAACCTGCACTCAAACACACACACAGACACACACACATGCACACACACACACACACACACACACACACACACACACACACACACACACAGGGTGAGTCAGGAGGAAAGGTACATGCTTTGTATTAGTGATTCGCATATTCCCTATTGCGAATGGTGTCCGAGATAGAACACGTATAATATCACTTTTTTAAGTTTTTCTTTAATAACTCGAAACCGGACACTCAAACGAAAACTCAGTACACAATTGAACTAAATTAAATTTGCTACAAAAAAGGTCATGTTTATTTTTGGTCTAGGACTAACAGTCTGCGCGAACAGATAGCGGGAATATTGAAAATCTCGTGCTGTAGTTTGGGTACTTTTTGTAGGCCAATTTGAGGTAGTTTTCCAACCTGATAGACCACAAGCGTCCTGTATCAAGAAGTTCGTCTCAACTTCCTCTATACTTATGCAGCTCGTTGTAAACAGTGGCAATGATTAATACAGAAAATAAATAGAAATGTACATTAAAAGTGTTCTATCTCGGAAACCATTCGGAATATGGCATACGTACACATCAAGATTTTGTTCAGAATCAGTAATCCTATCTCCCGTCAAAAGAAGTACCTTTCCTCGAGACTCATACTGCAAAAAATGCCTCATTTTCTAGAAATCTACAGTGTAATCATTATCATTTTCAAGGTTCTCAATCGTCGAAGGACAGGAATTCTGACAATATGATATATTTATTGAACAGCAGCTTTGCAACAGAAAAAGAAAACTTTTAATAAAGAGCGTGTGCTTCGCGATAATTCGTTATGGTAATATTTCAATTTATGTATTTTGGATCCAGTGAGCCCCTGTCCCTTTGACGCAAGGTTTTAGAAATATTACAGAATTGTTTTAAAATAAAACATTACCCTACTCCGCTGACGAGAATACCCAAGTGCGACTACAGCAAAGAACGAACGACAGATCATTAATAAGAGACCCACTCTTACTGCTTACTATATACACTGAGTCTCTTTATCAGGTTACACACAAACTTACAGCTAATAGACTCTCTCCGTTCTCTTTTCACTCTAAATGTAAATAGCATGTTGTAACTGAAATACGCCTGTAACATATTTATACAAAGTTCTCTAGCTCGTTAACGGATTGTTTTTAGTTTGCCTGTCGACTTGTGCTATTCAATGAATCTTAAAGTATTTGCATTCTGTCGGAAGTATCCTTATCATACATAAAACTTTTGGTAGAGAAAGATCCATATTTGCAGTATATACAAATTTCCAATATTATAAGAGCCGTGGGAATACGGGAGGACATTGAACTCTAGATTCCGCCATAACTGATAATGGTGTTGCAATGAGTAACTCATACAACAGGACGATCGTTATTTCGCCAGAAATCACATACTTTACGCATCTGATAAACCTTCCCCATTTGCGTTAAATGAAAGAATTTTCCAAGTGTATGAATCTTTATATTAAGATGAATTTACGAGAGGAAATGACCATTCAGTAAGCATTGTGTATTCTTTACTCCTGAAAAATATGTCGTAATTGGAGTGGTGTCTCCATGGACATGGATAGGGCGTTATTAAAACGGGAGACTTAAAATATAGTGATTTGCATTATTTTTTTATTTATTGTGAGGACGTCGAACTCTGATTGCCCAGATGCTTTGAGACACGTATGATGCAGTTTTCACTGTGTTGTTTTTCCTCGCAGTACACAAGTCACACTATAACTGAAATGATGAAATTTAAAATAAAATCTATTTCCTTCAGTTTCTGACCGCCGTCTCTCATGACCCAACAGTTAGTTGAGGCTTCGTTGGAGACGAGGGAGCTACAAACGCACCGCATTAGTGATGGAAAAGTCAGCTGTATTAAACCACCTATTGGCTCGGCAAAAGCTTTTTGTTGGGACTGTATTATCCAGCCGCAAGAAGCAACCGAAAGAAACACGTCTCGTTGGCCATGTCAGCTACACGAATGTTGTCAGTCATTCTGCATGTTCCAGTGGTTCCACATAATATGAAATACTCTATTGGAACAAGTCTATACCTATTACGGAAGTTAAATTAGTATCTTCGCCCAGTCTCTGGATTAGGGTGATTTCATTAACACACAATTTCAGCCTTTTCCACGATACACCAACCATTAGCAACTATACTAACTTTCTAGAGACGAGTAGCACATCTTGTTTCAATGAGCAGTGAACAAAAAGTATATCTCTATAAATTAAGTAATTTCAAAATTCATGTACTTATTCACTTAAATACGAATTATTCGTACTTCTGGCATTGAATATGAGAGCTTTTGATTGATTTTGAAAGACTAAACACTTACCCCCACATTACTGATTTGTGTTAAAACTACCTTAGCACTCGCTTATACGCTCGCATTTGTGTAGTAATTACAACGAAAATAAATTTGTAAACATTATTTAGGCTTACTGAAAAATTAATGTAGTAAAGAGTCATTTCTTTTTCTGTGCAGCTCTGACGAAGCCGAACTGTCGTGGTGACTGTTAAACAGTTTTCTTTCATTTTTATGAATGGTGGGCTCCTTGTGGTCCCCAAGTCGTGTGACCACTCAGGGCACATATTGGTTGAAAGCACCGATGATGGATGATAATCAGTTGAAATCGATTTGCAAAAGTGAATAAATAAAATATGATTTTGCGACTGGTTGCTGCATATTTGGTAATTCTTTGATTTTGTTCACAAACCGCAACACCTAAACGTTTCACGATAATTACGGCCATAGAATCCAGGTCTTTCCGAAGTACTTCGGACCAAAAAGCGGTTGTGGTATATGAAATCGGAGGTGTATGTTAGTCCTGCCTTTTCAGTTACACAGAAAATTTCATCCCCTGGCACATATTTATTCATTTCTAACAAAGAAGTCAAGTAGCAACTCTCGTAAGTTACACTTTAAAAATCTTTTCATGTGACGAAATAGTTTCATAAAGAAATTTTCATCCCGTATTACAACCCCTGAGAAATTGAACTTCCAAAAACACTGAAATAATTTCTTTTTCACTTCCAAACTATAAGCCTAATGTAATTCTCATAGATTTACCTTTAAAGATGATTCCATAATGAGATACGTTTATAAAATTTTCCAACTCTTTTTCTCGCACTTTGGGATTGAATTTCCGAAAAGAATGAAAAAGAGAAATGTTTGTCATCATTCGTTAATTTTCTCTGAATTTCCTTAATTTAGTTTCAGAGCATGAGTCATAGTTGCCTATACTGTATATCACAATGAGTTTATCTTCATGATCACATTTTGTCCCCTCGTACGGTTTGTTCCATTCCCAGCGTCTCGGCATAATGATCCAGACATTGAAATTCACTATATAATAAACCCTTTTCGTACACAATGAGAAACAACTTAGCTAACAGCTACTTACAGGAAATCAACAAAAAGCAGAAATCGGGACAGCAATAACAGTGACAACAGGCGACAACAGAGTGCAATTAACAATAATAATGTAAGGTAGGAGGAAGAGCTGCATGGTAAATTTTTGATTCGTTAACTGCCGTACGATTTCAGCCTCATTACTGTGTAGCTACCTTCTTTGCAGTTACATCCAAGTCATGACGACTCATAGTGCCAGACGGTGTGGCTGAGAGGTTCTAGGCGCTACAGTCTGGAAGCGCGCGACCACTACGGTCACAGGTTCGAATCCTGCCTCTGGCATGGATGTGTGTGATGTCCTTCGGTTAGTTAGGTTTAAGTAGTTCTAGGGGACTGATGACCTCAGAAGTTAAGTCCCATAGTGCTCAGTGCCATTTTAACCATTTTTTGAACGACTCATAGTAAACAAATTCGTAAGATAACAAACAGTTATAATGCCTTTCCACCTATCTTGTATCTCATTAATTCCGTCTTGGAGCACGCTGTTCCAGGTGGACAAAAACCCGAATAATGATTTCACAATGGTAAAACTATCGATTTTTTTCGCTCGGTATTGCGGTATTGGGTCGACTGTTTTCATCCGAAAGGTGCCTCAGTTTGGTTTCATTCAAAAGAGTTGAATGCGCAGTCGAACTGCTAAGTAAAGCTACAACCGACTACATTCTTTGCGTTTATTCGGTGGTGCTATCGCTACACTGCCTTTGCCAAATGCTGTCTCACATGGTAACATCGTCATTCCTAAGATTCTGTAGTTCCTGATGACGCTCCAAGTCTCGAACCATAATTACCGAAACAAGCCAGTTTGAATTGGAGATTGGAAATTTGCGAAGCATTCCTACACCGACAGAGCAGAATGGGTTTTCAGTCACTATTCTGCTGTTTGCGATGCGTGCACACTGCTGTTATCGTACGTGGAATCGATGGTAGGCACGACAGAGCCATCGTACGTGTGGCAGCACTAACTCTGTTAAAACATGAGTTGATTTCTTCAAGTTTATCCTGGATGTACTACTACCACCTGTCAGACTACTAAGGAAAACATCAAAGTCCAGTGAAGTGTCTCTTTCCATTTCGTTCAATGGAATGATGTGTTTTGGAGCGTGACAAACGTTACTGGGTCTCTATAAGAATGATTCACCATCCTCCACCCTCCTCCCCCCCCCCCCCCAAAAAAAATATGTTTCGTCGGACCTGACCACCAAGTCGCAGAAGTTAATGTGTGACGGAAAGAACTGAAGAGAGGACACTGACCTTTCTTGCAGTGATGGAAACCAGTAGCCTCAAACCTTGGAAGTAGGCTGTTTAGGTTTTCTTATTGGTAACGCCACGTAGCGCTCTGTGTGAGAATCACTGGCGGTGCTGTGTGCAGTCTGTGGCTAGTTTGCATTGTTGTCTGCCATTGTAGTGTTGGGCAGCGGCAGCTGGATGTGAACAGCGCGTATCGTTGCGCAGTTGGAGGTGAGCCGCCAGCAGTGGTGGATGTGGGGAGAGAGATGGCGGAGTTTTGTAATTTGTCATGAACTGATATATATATTATGACTAGTAAGGTAAATACATTGTTTGTTCTCTATTTAAATCTTTCATTTGCTAACTATGCCTATCAGTAGTTAGTGCCTTCCGTAGTTTGAATCTTTTATTTAGCTGGCAGTAGTGGCGCTCGCTGTATTGCAGCAGTTCGAGTAATGAAGATTTTTGTGAGGTAAGTGATTTGTGAAAGGTATAGTTTAATGTTACTCAGGGCCATTCTTTTGCAGGGATCTTTGATAGTCAGATTGCGTTGCGCTAAAAAATATTGTGTGTCAGGTTAAGCACAGTCTTGTATAATTGTTCAAAAGAGGACGTTTCATATGGCGACCCTTAGCCGAGGATACCTCACTGGAATTTTCTGATTTTTTTCTTGTAGTTTGTGTAATTAGTGGAGCTATTGTTTATTGCTAGCACGTAATTATAGAGAGAATTTCCTTTGTAGTTGTAGCTTTTCATTGTTGTACAGTAAAACAGTTGTGGCATGCATGTAGATTTGCACGAAGTATTGCGCAGCTGCACTTGCAACTAACGAGATATTATTTTCAGTGCTATGTTAATGTGTTCTCTTACTTTTGCTCTTCAAATTGTCTTTTTCTGTGTTGTCGTGTGAAATATTGTGACAATAATATTTGTGAAAGGTATAGTTTAATGTTACTCAGGGCCATTCTTTTGCAGGGATCTTTGATAGTCAGATTGCGTTGCGCTAAAAAATATTGTGTGTCAGGTTAAGCACAGTCTTGTATAATTGTTCAAAAGGGGACGTTTCATAACCTTAGATGGACTGTTACCAGATGGTGTCTGTAGATTTCATACACGGGCACGATATATAACAGAAGAAGTAATGACAGAAATCGTATCCTTTTATGATATAAATCTTATAGGGAGTGCATAGCAAAAATAAGGATCGCAACTACACAAGTTGCAGATGTAAATAATGATTAACACCTGATATAAATCAATTCTTTATTCCTTTCTTACAAAATATCTTTTCAAATAGACTCATATAAACAATTTATTTGTTTGATGGTATCTGTTTGGTAAAGCCTCACAGAAAGCCACAAAAATTGCTTAGACATTAAAGTTCATATTTCCTTGGTATGGCGGTATCTTTTAATGGTAAATAATGAACGACTGGCAGAGGAAAGCCCATACTGAAAACATCTACCATCTCTTTTCGTTTCGCTTTCAAGAAAGTGCATCTTGTCTAACACATCTTGTGATTCAATTCGGGCGGCAATCTTTGACAAGAGCAGCCCATCGCAACAGGCATATGAGCCAATCATTCCTCCTTACAAGACACAGAATTGTTGTATGAAGCATATCTACCAACGATAGTGTACGTAATAACCTAACCGGTTCAGCAGCGTATACTCTCTCATCTGACGAAAGAACTTCTGTGGGCTGACTGAACTACCATATCTGGGAAATATTTCATTGAAACTGTGCACTGATATCTTTAGCTTCTGGAAATAAATATCGTTATGGAGATTGGCTAACGGGTTTTCTTTAAGACTCCAGAACTTCATAATAATACTGAACGAGTTCTGCTGCTTCTGAATAGCAGCCGCACCCTTTGTTGGGAGCGACTACCACTAAAGTTAATGTTCATCAAACAGAGCTGCAGTTAAAGACCCGACCGTTAAACAAATGTAAAGAGTAAATGGAATAGCAGATCTCCATCTCTATCAGAGTAAAGCAGGGCCAATTAATACAATGATGGAAAGAAATCGCAATACCAAAAAGTAGATAATGTAGAGCAATGAAATTTAAGGAATACATTTGTTCGAATCGCCAGAGTGACGCACAGTTTTGCAGATAGTGTGTGTGGGATAATCATGAGAGTGCTCATGCTGTTGTACGAAATCACACTCCTGACCACAACTTCGAGTGTACCTAGCATGAAGACAGGTTGGTTGCAGGCCCTCAAGTAGCCTCCTTCTAACGAATATAGGGCCATCATCGTCACCGACGCTGAACCAGCTTTCATGAGAAAACACAACATACCTCCAAACTGCCCTCCAATAAGCTCTTGCTAGACTCCACTAAGGTCACAAATGGTGGGGGTTTGGGTTCTGTGAAATACACGCTACAGGGCATCTGGATAGGAGCTCTCCTTTAAGTATTCAATTTGTAACAGTCCATTGTCACTGTCTCCGCCCCCGGTAGCTGAATGGTCAGCGTGACGGAGTGTCAGTCCTCTGGCAGCGGGTTCGATTCCCAGCTGGGTCGGAAAATTTTCTCCGCCCAGGGACTGGGTGTTGTGCTGTCATCATCATCCTATCATCCTCATCGACTGCAGGTCGTCAAAGCGGCGTCAAATTGAAAGACCAGCACCCAGCAAATGGCCTGCCAGACGGGGGGCCCTAGCCATACGATTAAATAAAATAAATAAATAAACTGTCACTCTGATGCCAGGTGTTCTACAATTACTGCTTCAGATACAGTACGATGCGCCAGATCCCTGCGCTGTACACGACAGTCTTGCCTCTCTCTAGTTCCATGTGGCCTTCCAGAGGCCGTCTTCTTGATACTGTTCTTTCTTGTGATCACTGCTGCCAGCAATCTCGTACACTGGCTACATTTCTGCCAAGTCTTTTGCAGTGTCGTAAAAGGAACACCCAGCTTCGGGTAGCATATTACATGACCATGTTCAAATTCAGTGAGATGTTCTTAATGACGTCTTTGTCATCTTAAAAGCATTCTTGAGTAATATGAACACACCAAGTCCAATCTCAAAGGTAACTAACGCTCTCGAACATTACACCGTGTATTTAAAACAAAACTGATTTGCATTCTCATAGTACTGCAATCAGAGTAGCTCTTATGCGCCTATCGCGAAATTTGGACAGAGATCATCTTTCAGATATAGAAACACGCCTACCAACTTTCGTTTATGTCGCACAACTCCTTCTATACGTTGCGATTTTTCTCCATTAGTGTATTTCCATATGGCCTTAATGTATGGAAATCACGAACTATATTTTGAAGCCTAGCCGGCCAAGGAGGTAAATGTGTGAAACTCTCCTTAGATACCACCTGAGCTACAAAGCAAACGTGGGAGTATCAAACATTGCAACACTACTCCAGTTGACTGTTGGTAATGGATTTGAAGTGGAAATGCTAAGGAACAACCACAGGTAAGCCAGGACCAGGCGGACTTCATGTATTGAGGAAAACTACCGTCGAGCTTTGAGGAGGACAGTTGTAAGTAATGGCATGAGTTCCACAGTGCAGCCTTAAGTCCAGACAATGCATAGGGATTTAATAAGAGTGGGGTACAATAGTCTATGGGAAGATCATAAGCCACAAATTTCTCAAATCGGTTCTGAGCAATGCTTCAGTAAGTGTGAAGAGCGATAGCGGATAAATGATAAAGGGTGATTTGGAATGACGAACCGCACTGTCCCCTGTAACATTCTGATGGACGGGTTCAGGTTTGGCGAAAGCCTGCATCATGCTACCTGCCATAATGCTTAGAGCTAACGGTGAAGTATAAGAAAGAGGTGGTACAGTACTTGGATTTTTTCCTGGTTCAGGAGTCGTCCCCCTACTGAGCATAAGAAAACTGTAAATATGGCAATATATGAAGAAATTTTACAACATTGTGTACTGCGAGCAGTAGAGGAACATTTTGGAGATGATGACTGTTTGTATGAGCATGTCAAATGTCCTTAGTCATAGAACAGCATCTGTGAGGCAATGGTTTATGCACAACAACATTCCTGAAATAGACTGGGCTGCCAAGAATCGTGATCTGAACGGAATGAAACGTCTTTGAGATGACTCAGAACGTCGACTCCGTTCCAGACTCAAGTGTCCAACAGCGCTCTCTTCTCTGGTTTCATCTGTTAAGGAGAAATAGGCAGCCATCCTCCACAGATATAAAGACACCTCATTGAAAGTGGCCGCAGCAGAGCTCCAGCTGTCATAAAGGAGGAAGATGAGCTCACCCCATGTTAATGTCCAGCTGCTGTATATTTCCATAATGGCACTTTTTAATAAATTTATGACAACGGTTCTAACAAACTGACCTGATGCCCAGTTAGATCTCTGAAACGTTCACAAAAATAATCATGTAATTCTCACTCTGTCTCTCAGCATCTCTGTCTAATTTCAGAAATCTCTGTTATAAAGTCAAAGCCATTACCGATACAGGCAATCGGCCCAAACGTTTGGCAATGGAAGTAGCGTTCACAGCCCTAGCGTGTGCACACACACACACACACACACACACACACACACACACACGCAGGCTGAGAGAGAGAGAGAGAGAGAGAATCTTTTCAATTTTAGTTTGGTGCAATTGTCAGTTTTGTCACAGGAATAGGTTCAAAATTATTGCAATCCTTAAATTTCGACATTAGATTTCAAGGACATTTCTGTTGGTTGTAAGGTACACTCGACAGCAAAAAAAGTGGGTCACCCCTGAATTTCTACGTGTAGGCTGCACCTGAATGTATGCAACCAACATAGCATATCCGTGTTGCCCATAGTCGCAACCCTCCACAGTACAGTCGTTGTAAGATACACAATGGGTACCGCTAGAGACTACAAGAGAACACCAGTCTATATGACAGTCCATCCAGATGTAAAGTAACACCACGATAGTACAGATGAGATCAGACAGTCCTTAACGTTTGTAAACTAAACTTACTTACAATAAGTGACATTTCAAATGTTATGGGACAACTCGTTTTGTCA
Organism: Schistocerca serialis cubense; assembly: GCF_023864345.2. Taxonomy (NCBI): domain Eukaryota; kingdom Metazoa; phylum Arthropoda; class Insecta; order Orthoptera; family Acrididae; genus Schistocerca; species Schistocerca serialis. Next base: position 448,232,704 of record NC_064644.1, read on the forward strand.
CATAAATCGTTCAGTAATCCTTAGGCACAATTAAATATTTGAGACAGTATATGGATTTATAAAGTTGTATGACAATTGGAGACAAGTTCTTTGCTATCTAAAAGGTTTACCCAACACATTCTGAACGTCGTTCAACGTTCAACGGGGGGTGGTTTCGTATCAACTTATATGTAATACTAAGCAGTTAAAAGAAAACGTGATTGACGGCGGCAACCACTCTACGGAAACCCCAACATTAACAGCGAATCACAAGTTATATCATTGTTCACATTACTCATCAACAGTTACTTGTACACGTAGTCGTACTTTAAATGACATGACCAACGTCTTCGTTCTGGATCCGGATGCAAACCCAGAACGTAAAGCCATTGTTAACCAAGCAAAGCTTTGTACCTTATCGAGAGTCGATCACTAGGCAGAAAGAGACGTCAAATACTGACGTTTGCACCAGTATCAGTTATCAACTCTCAACTTGAACGTAAATGACGATAATGTTTGTACGAAAGCAGGAACCCAAACATGACAATTACCTTCTTGGTAATTAACCTGGAAAGACGTTGTATAGTGTTGGATTGTCAAGGAATAAAGGATACACACGTTTAAAATTTAAATGCCATCATGTAATACTGGGGACAAGGATGCGAACCCAGCACCTAATCGGATTGTTGAATAAGTACGTAAAATCAGAATGTAAATACCACAGTTTGTCACCAGTAGTGGGGTTGGAACCTTACATGATGACTGAAGTTGTATTGCCTGACTGCGATTCGAACCCGGCGCCTACCGCCGTCGTTGTCTAACCAGGTACAGACGAGAAATGGCCAATTTTGGTCCACCATCAGCGAGATGTCCACACGTTTAACTAGAAATAATGTGACGAAAACGTCTATGCTGACTGAGTGTCGAGCGCGGCACACATGGTTATGAAGACATGTTAACTTCACATGTTAACTTCACATTCAGTAGTAGCTAGGAGTAGCATGTTTAGTTGCAAACCTTAAGGCCTTACTCATCCCTAGTAAAGTGTTGCCTAATATCTGCGATATCATGATGTTAATTTACAAGTGGATTGACTGCGTAAAGTGCAATGTTCTCTATTAATCGTGTATCATTGAGATGTAAATTAAGTGCCTCAGCAGAAAGTAATTTCCGTCGTGCAGCACGTATTGTTTCAGAGACACCGAGTACATGTTATAAGTGCACAAAACGTGTATTATATACTGAGTATATACTATTATTTTGAGAAGCTGCCGCCCAACCTGTTTACTTTTACATTCCGCTTAGTTGTCGTGGGTGAATACAGGTTTTCTTAAGGCTACATCTAATGCACAGCGCTTACAAGAAAGTATAGTTTCCTGCGTCATGCTATTGCTAGGTAGGTGAAATATTTTGTGGTTGCTATGTTTAAGATGAATGTATTTTGATGTGTTGGTAAATGTGCCAACACCTTGTAGATAGAGGCGCCCTAAATGCACGCTATCTAACGCAGACGAGCGTGAATTCTGGAACAGGATAAGTAGTGAATTCTAATAAGAAAAGTATGCAGCTCCTCGAATACTTAACTTTATTCTATCCTTGTGGTACATCGCTCTTGATAATACAAATAAGACTATCTTCAGATATGGTTAATGGCGCCTTGCTAGGTCGTAGCCATGGACTTAGCTGAAGGCTATTCTAACTGTCTCTCGGCAAATGAGAGAAAGGCTTCGTCAGTGTAGTCGCTAGCAAAGTCGTCGTACAACTGGGGCGAGTCCTATTCCGTATCTCGAGACCTGCCTTGTGGTGGCGCTCGGTCTGCGATCACACAGTGGCGACACGCGGGTCCGACATGTACTAAATGGACCGCGGCCGATTTAAGCTACCACCTAGCAAGTGTGGTGTCTGGCGGTGACACCACATATTTTTGAAAGTATTGTTCGTCAAATATTTGAATAAACCGTCAACTGTAGGTGTGCCTGCACATGTTATAGCATAATAGCTGTAGCTGCGTTAGTTTGTACTACAGACTTGGGTAGACTAGGTGTAACTTTTGATCCTTCAATGGGTGAACGCGACCATGCGGCCCGGGTCTGTACTAGCCGCGGCTCGCGAGCTACGGGCCAGCCAGGCTGGCCGAGGCGAGACGGAAGTGAGCGAGCTGGCGGTGGCGTTGGTGGGCCAACAGGCCGGGACGAGCCAGCACGGCTGCCCCGCATGACTCTGCCTCTGCCGCTCCGTTTGTCGTAAATATGTTTACCTCCTCTCCTGGAATCAGTATAAGAGTGGCAAGCAGAAATTCACATCAGGCTGTCTGCCGTAATGGCTCACTGGGAGAGGTCTATTCGAGGTAGAGTCAAAAAATAAAATGGGTTCAAATGGCTCTGAGCACTATGGGACTTAACATCTGAGGTCATCAGTCCCCTAGAACTTAGAACTACTTAAACTTAACTAACCTAAGGACATCACACACATCGATGCCCGAGGCAGGATTTGAACCTGCGACCGTAGCGGTCGCTCGATTCCAGACTGAAGCTCCTAGAACCGCTCGGTCACTCTGGCCGGCCGAGGTAGAATCGTCGCTTTCATTGAGGACGTAGGGTGTTCCATCAGGAAAGCTGGCAGACGGTATGGCGTAACACATACCACTGCAACGAGATGGTGAAGGATCTGCCTTGAAAGAGGCACCACCAACAGGGCACCTGGCTCAGGCAGGCAGAGAGTGATTTCACAGCAGGAAGACAGGGACCTAGTGTCTAGGAGCAGAGAAAATCCCTTTCTGAACACGAAGCAGTTGCGGCGGGAGACGAACTTCCACGGCTCCAGTGACACGATTCGCCGAAGGCTGAGGGACGCTGGACTGCGTGCACGACGATCCGCTGTGAAACAAGAGCTCAGCGAAGACAACGTTTAATACCGGCTAGCATTTTCGGAGTTCCATCTGAGGGCGTCGTGGGACATCGTCATTTTCACTGATGAGAAGGTGCTTTCCACCAATAACGACGGTCCACGAATCGTTTACAGGCCTCAAGGGACTCGCCATCGACGCGAATATGTAACCACGACGAGAAGAAGTGGCCGGCTATCTGTTACCTGCTGGGGTTGGAATTCTGCGAGAGGGGCGGGAAATCTTCCTAGGATAGAAGGAACTCTGGACAGCGCGTAGTATGCCTACATATTGGAAATTGTGATGCTTCTGTCAGTGCGAATGCTGTACGCAGAAGGGGACGTCATATTGGAAGACGACCATTCTCCCATTCACAAGTTTGCATTTGTCCAGCAGCGGATCTCCACGATTGGCGTCAACGTCATGGACTGACTGCCACGGGCGGCTGATATGAACTCCATGGAAAACATGTGGGCTGAGGTCGCCAGAACATTAACAGAGAACTGGCCACGAAACCAACCAACTACTGCGGACGCTCTTTGGGACTGCGCCCTGGAAGCCTGAAGAAGCTGTTACTTCCGACGGCTTATACATTCTATGACAAGACGCGTGATAGAAGTACAAAATAATGAAGGATTCTGGATAAAATATTAGAGTTCTTAAAATGTTTCGTTATGTCTTCTTTTTCGTCATTTTTCCTCATTGGGAGCTAGTGGAAGATCGCGTGGCAACAGAAAAGATGGATTAGATTTCTTTTGAGTTGCCTTTTAATTCAAGTGGGTTTCTTTTGAATGTACTGTTTGTTAAGTATTCTATTTTGATTTCATTTATACCCTGTCTAGATACTTACAAACTTATCAGCGTAGATGGACACTGTCACAGTAGTTTTTGTTATTTCAAATACATCTCTCTCTTCCACTCCATCCATGAATACACCCTCCGTCCTTCACACAATACGCAAACGATTTCATATTATGTTTACTCCTTGTTAATATCTCCTCTATTCTCTCTCACCCTCACTCTCTCTGACACTATCGCCGCAAGTGTCCTTTGTTCCATTCCCCCAAAACTTTATAAACAAATCTAGCGGTATCCATTGGCACTACATTTTCTCTTTTAATTCCTGCTGCCTTTACTCTCTATCATTCCTCTCACCACCTATGAAACCGTATTCTTTGATCTCCCCTTCCCTATAACTCATTCTTCTTTCCGAGAACAGTCCTTCCTTATCTCTCGGTCCTAAGATAAAACGAACTGTGGCACACATCTAAGTAAGCAATACTTTGCAAGAATTTCACGCTTATATTTTGCACTTCTGCACTTCCATCCATTCCCGGATCCCGCCCTCCTTTCTGTTACGCGGCCCTTGACATCTGCATCTACATCTAAATAAATACTCTGCAGTTCATAATTATGTGCTTGGCAGTGGGTTCTGTGGTCTGGTGGGTTAATCTTGTATTGATGTGTAAAACGTGTAGGTTCACATCTCACGTCAGGCGTAGATTTTTAACACACACAAGTAGCTCTCCTTCACCCCTAGTAACGCCAAGTGCAGAACGCCAGTAAGCTCCGCAGTTCAATATCCGCAGTAAAGATAACATCCCTTCGCTGCCGACTGGGCATTCGTTTAAGCTGTGACAAATGGAGAAACCCCGTAAGGCAGAGACTCTGTCACCAGCAAGCCGTCGTAAACTAAAAAACGTATTTCATTTAATGAACCAATGACCATGTAAGTTCACAAGGCTCTTACTTTATTTGTAACTGAGACGTTGAAAACTGTGGTGCTGGACTGCGATTAGAATTCGATTTCACTGTGTTCTCGAAGATTGCAAACTCTTATAGGCGTCCTCGAAAGGCACCTATCTGGTTTCGAATCCTGATCAGCACAAAATATTCATTATTTCATTTCAAGCCCTAGCATGTGCACGCCGAACTACTGGTGAAAAAAGTTGCATTTTCAACGTCTCTTCGTGCGTTGTCAACTGCAACGTGTTCGTTTCAATTCACAGCCACATGATGAGTTTTTTATCACAACATTACAAGTTCAAACTTTTCCTTACATCTTTTCAAATTCAAACATTCCTCTCCATCCTACTGGTGAAAACGAATTTGGGTTTGACGTTGTGTTCGTTGCGATCACCAACGACTTCATGTTGTGGATTCAACTTCTAGCCGACAGAGTATTTTCCACCACATCATTGAAAGTACAAACATGCCATTCCTAGCTATTATTGGAAAAGAATTTGGTAGTTAATGTTTCCTCATGACCACGTGTGCGGGGTTTGAATTCCATTCAGCACAGAACTTTTCGTCGTCTGATGTCTAGCTAAACATGCGCCCATCAGGCTACTGGTGATAGCTATTTATCGTCTGTTCCTGGCTAGAATACGACGGTGCTAGATGCTGGGTTCGAATCCCAGTCAGACAAAATCAATTCTACCGTCAGTTAAGGTTCCAGCATTTCGCTATTGGTGAAAACATTTTATATTTAACTTCTGATTTTATGTACAGTCGTGCTCAAAAATATCCGAACGACCTGAATTGCTTTTCGCCTGATTCCCATGCGACCTACATAACGCAGCTGTCTAGCAAGTCCTCTAATCGCTCCTTGGTACATTCGTTCCAGGAAATCACCACTAGAAAACACTACTCTGTGTCGCAATAACTCAAGATGTAAAGTAAAACCACGATACTACCAATATCAGGGAACACCTCATCACAGATAAGACTGTCCTTAAGGCTTGTAGGCTCATATTTATTGCAATAAATGACATACCTGATATGTTAGCACTCTCGTTATTACGTCAGATAGGTAATGCACGTAGTAAGTTCGCCGTATTCATGATTTCCTCTTCAAAGTAACATACCATACTTGTTATTTAACACAAAATATCATAAAAACTTCAGGTTATTCGCGAGCAGCTAGTTGAGAATATGTATGAACTTCCAATGACACGACGAACCGCCTCGTTCTGCATATGGATTCAAACCCAGGTCATGCAGGCTAGGCCGTGGTGGCCGTGCGGTTCTAGGCACTTCAGTCCGGAAACACGAGACTGCTACGGTCGCAGATTAGAATCCTGCCTCGGGTTTGGATGTGTGTGATGTCCTTAGGTTAGTTAGGTTTAAGTAGTTCTAGGTTCTACGGGACTGATGACCTCAGATGTTGAGTCCCATATCGCTCAGAACCATTTGAACCATTTGAACCATTTGCTAAGGCTAAGATTTCGTAGTTGGCGTAAATCGACAGTCATTGCTGACTAGGCGTAAAGAGAGTGACATACCTCATTTATGGACAATATCAGTTAGCAAATATCAACTTTAAATCACATAATGTAACATTTATAACGGACGCGAACTCCTACCCAGCATCTATTGATCCTGTTAACGAATTATTGCTACATCACAAGTAATTTACTTGAAATGCAGTGAGGTAAAGCTTTGTGTTGGACAGGGATTCAAACCTGGAACCTAATCGGATTGTAATCGAAGCACAATGAACTTTAACATATCGGATTTTCTCGGCAGTAGCTAAATGTAATAAATGAAATGGCTAGACGAAACATTAATTTTTCCTTCCCAGTACTCCAACCCGGCACATATCGCTGTTATATTCTAGAGAAAAGGAACGTTAAGTATGTGTCTGTTACACCAGCAGCGACATGTGAGCATGTTTGAAGTAGAAATAGTATGACGAAGTGTTCAGTGCTGACTGAGAATCGAACCCCAAACATATCGTTGTTGACTACATACAAAGAGACAACAATTAAGGAATTTTTCTCCACCAGCAGCTCGGAATAACAGCCTTGAACTTAGAGTGATGTCGCAAATAGTTCTGTCTCACTGGGAGTCAAAAACGTCAGATGTCGTTAGTGTTGACAACGAATGAAAATGCATTAAAAATAAAAGTTATTATCCACCAGCAGATAGGTGTTCTCATCCTACAGCTTGATAATACATAGTTAAAAGTTTAGTGCTGGGCCATTCATGCGCAATATGTGGAGATGTTGAGGAATCGGCAGTTTTGTACAAACAACAAGTTGTAGTCGAGCTGTATTGTCACGAAGGGATCAAATTCCGCGTAAAGGGCGGTCTGAGTTGCATTCCCAGTTCAGAACCAATTTTATCGACATACAGAAGCTCAAATAAAAGGTGGAATAAGTGTCCTGTGACCATACACAGGGTTTCTTTCGTCACTAGAAATAAATAACTAGTATAATAAAGGTTACTGGTGATAGAGTTTCTACATGTCGCCACTCCTTACTTTATTTTGGTTCTCCCTAACGTCAACTTGCTAGAGAAGGAATATCATGTTTAATGTGATTTTCAGACAGTAATGCCGTTGTACCTTCTTCACTTGGCGTAGCCAGAACGGAATAAAATCTGCGTCTCCCTATCAAAAAACATCAGCAACAGTTGGAATCGAACCGAGACCACCATCATACGAAACTATCAGCAGTCCACCAGACCACCAAACCCTCTTCCCTACAACTCACTTGACTATCATGACACCGTAGCGGCGCACAAGATGAGAATTCTGACACACAGGCTCCCTGCAGTGTTTGCAGGATGTTCAATACATTCATTTACTTGGTTGACCGAATCGCCATGAACTACCTTCTTGGCTACCCAGTGCATACATTCGACTCTATTTTGTAATCACCGAAATAAAATAACGTAACTGCCACCTACACAGAACTGCCAACAGTGTAGGATGCAGATGTTCCTTTCCATTTGAGCTACTCTATTGCGCTATCTGTTTGTTGAAACCATCGTGCAGTGCAAGAGAAATGCTTTAACTGTCTAAACATTCTGCGTGGTGTCTGTTTGTTCTACATCGTGTGTCCCTACCACTTTCGCGCAACGACGCTCTGAGCGCATTTTTTAGTGAATTGACTGGTTTGAACCTGGGACCTGTTGCTGGTAAGGAGACGCCAGACCACACATGATATGTAGAATTCAGAAGAGTTCAGTGAGACTAGCGATGATACAACCAAATACTTAATGATTTCAGCGTCAGCTCCACTGCACTCCCTGTAAAAGAATCTTAATACTAACTAAATTTAGTGGAAGGGGTTCAAGGCTTTCCAATCTTTAGTTAGCTGGTAAAATAACATCGAAAAAGCAGTTAAGTTTACCACTTGAAATTCTATTCTACTCACAAAACATCGTTTATAAATTGGACTATTGGTAAAAGGAAATGTTTTAATACAGGATACTAAAAACCAATTGCGTTCAACAAAAATGTGAAGGAATATTCCCTGAATGGGTTTCCAAGTTCTACAATGGATCGAAGGATGACCTATGCCATGTCACATCTATAATCTAGGTTTAAATTAAGTTTCACAAAAGAAAAAACTATCACAATGGTCTACCGTGACCCTCAATTAGCTTTGATTACTTATCTAACTTGTCGTAAATTACAGTGGCTGATGTGGCTTCTCAATAACTATGTAACAGAAAAATCATCGCGTTTCAGATTTTTACTTCAAGTGGCAAATGTGAACACCATGAGCTTTAATTGACGATCGACACTAGTATTACGCAAAAAGGGGGTGTAACAGATGAGGCCTCTGCAGTTCTGAGTGAAGCCTTATGCGCTCAAAAATGCAGCATCGCGTGCGATCATTACCTTGTCGGTGTTCGTCAGGGGGCGGCTGGTAGCACAGCTCCATTCACCTCGCCGTCTCCGAAGCAACTCGGTCCTAACATCTCCTTACTACAATTTACCGAAGTTGGTTTAAAAAAAACTATCTCGCTGGGTTTTCATCTGACCAATCAGGGTCTCAATGATAACCTTAAGCTCCGCCTGCAAAAGTTCTGTCTATCCAATGAGAAACGTTATACCTTTCTTGGTGGGGCAATGTTTTTTAAGTTTGCAACGCAACAGAGAAGCGAAAAAGTCTCACGCTAAAACTTGCAGCTGGTGTGGTCCTTTTAGCGTTATCGTAAGATCTATACTGTTCTTCTGGAGGGCTCTAGCTTTTAACATGGGCTGGGGGGTGGTCCTAACGTAACAGAGACGCGAAAAAGTCCCAAGCTAAAAACTTGCGGGTGGTGTGGTCCTAGCAGTTAGCTGACGACGTGGGTGTCCGTCCGTCCCTTATCGTAAGGCCTTCCAGCTTGACACGGTTCTGCTCTCGGCTTCTGTTCTCGTTTCTCCCCTCGGAACTGCGTCTGTCCCACGGTGGGAAGGTATGACATGCGTTTAGGCATTCTTATGTTAGTCTGTGGTATTCCATTTGCTCACTCGTTACTCGTGTTACTTTGGTTAATTTAATGTCACGACTTATTCGGAGCTATGTGACATACTACTGGATTAGCTTATCATGTCAGGGTTTTCATGGAAGGTGTTGGATTTGCCTGACACCTTACAACGGTCTGTCTCTCAGAAGTCTATATCCGGCCATATGCATTATCTCACAGCACTGTGGAATGCCGAAATTCTGGAGGAACTGTTGTTCACTTACAGCGATACCGCAGTTACTTCACAGCTAGTAGCGTAACGGTAAGCGTCCCGCACTGTTGATAAAGCGTCGCAAGTTTTATTACATTCGCTACTACATTTTTTAAAAACGCAATTCTGCTGTCTGCTGAAGATATCAATTTAATGGAACTTTGAACATAATTTTCTTCACTTCTCAACCCAAAATAGACGCATGTGAAACAAAGGATAGCTTCTGCGTCATTTTGTTCTTTTCAGGTTTAATAGACGGCCAGGCAGCAGATACGCTCGAAGCTTTTGTATTATGTATGGGGAGAGCGCATCGTACCAAAATAGTCAGAAAGGTATTCTCTGCATTAGCTGTCGTCTGGTAGTGGTAATTTATACTTCTTCAAACCTTGTTTGACAGCGTTAACTCAGAACAAGTCTTTATATGCATGTAATCAATAAACTGCATGTGCATTATGAGACTGTTATAGATAACATCAGGGAATTCGCATACATCGTTGATGATTAATTTCTCTCTCATGTTTAGTATTGTATTAACAACACTAAAAGAAACCTTATGAAACCGTGCACTGTATTGTGAGAAATGAAATAAAACTACCCACGATAATCTTACTACGAAACTGATTATCTGTACACAAGCGTGCCTCTATCTGCACGGATTAGTAAAACACTATTCACTTAGGTTTCGATTGGGTCTGTGTTTAAATGGTATGCTGTGTCATACTCAACAGGTATGCAAATGTGGCATTTCCTAGATAAAGTTAGGTATTCCTAGAAACCCAAAATTTGCTTGTCAGCAGCGGAAAGAGGCGTTACCTGTTGTGCAGCATTGTAAGTTTTTCACCATTGCACTTTGAGCTGAATCTATTTTCTTGCGATTTGCTAATCAATTTATTTCTTTCATACTTATCACCCTGGCATGGGAGTCTTAAGTGAATAACATTATTCAATTTCGATTCGTTGACGGCCGATTCGAATTTCTTCAGAGACGCTTGTATTGTATAGCAGCTTGGCAGTCACAAAGCCGAGATCTTCGACCATTTACACAACTTAACGAGTCGAGCTGCCTAGAGGATTTGATGTATAAATGTTTTCTTCTGTTTTTGTTACATAATTTTTTCTGGGAATTCGCAGTTCCATGAAATAATACAGAAAAAAAGCTCGCACGCGCTGCCCCTACCACGGTTAGAACTGACGATTTTCTTAAGCGTTGGAACACGAGACACGGGCGGTACCACGGGGCTAGGGACACACTGCTGCCAGCACGTCTTGGTATTGGTCGCTCAGCCTCATAACGCATCGTGAAATATATTAAAAGTTGTCACTTATGTGAATAATAGCATTTCTTTAGCCAAAAAATTGAAATTTCTGTCTCAGTGTCTTAGTTTACGTGAGGATTATATACCACGTATCATTCAAATGGAAAGTGATTATTAAGTGAATTTAGCGAGTCAGTTCAGTACCATACGCAGAAGTGATTGCGCTGTCACCGTGTTGCCAAATGTTTGTGACGATGTTGCCAATTCTCAGCTGTGCTAGGAACAGCTCTGTAGCGTTATTGGAGGAGAATCCTGTGCTCGTGTCATAGGAGGATACGGAGAGGAGGCGCGGGGTTTGGTTAATATGCAGCGTTTTCTCCTACCAGCTGTGTCAAACATTCATGTTACAGTTTCCCACAAAATATATACGAATAAAACACTTACCTTCTTACTTTGTTACAAAACATTATTTCAGTACAATAAAAAGTCTTTGGAAATCAACTGTGCCAACCTGTCACGAAAAGTAAGATAACAAACACTTTGCACCTCGAAATCGATTGCATCTATGTGCAGTCTTGTGATCATACAAGTAGAATTTCATGAATTGCACGAGAATGTAGAAAAATGTTGGTGCGAATTAAAGCTGTAAGAAACACAGTTACTTAATTATTCTGTACCACATATTAATCAATTCATTTGATAATTCAGAAGAGAAGAAACTAAAAATTATGCCCATTAAGACAGAAATTAAAGTGCAGATTCGAGCACTGTGCAGATCTGCGCTGTTTCATCTTCAGATCTATACAAATATTGTAATGTTTCCCTCTTGTTTAGTCTTCTTATGATGAACTGGATCCACACCCATGAGTCTGATTTTTTCTTTGTATCCTTCCATCTACTATTTTTGTGTGTTATTGTTCGGTGTTCGAAAAGCAAAATATTATGCCTGCTCCCACGAGGTATTAAAATGAGGTCGAAAAAGCTAACGAATCATAATCAAAATACAGTGAGACGCCAATTTGTCTCTCGTCATGGTGTTAAGTGGACGGAAATAGTTGGGTGTTATTGCCGTCTTTTCTTATTGAGATTTTCATATTACCCTGACACAAGACGCCGAGATAAATGTGTATATTCTCCGTGACGAAACATCCCACATTCCATTCATCCTGATCCATTCGTTACGTGCATCGGCGGCAATGAGTGATAGGAAAGCTGTTGTGGGGTGATGAATAACAATAACAATGGTAGTAATTACAAATCAATAATCAAGGATGTTTACTGCATTACAGTCGATTAACACAATAGCCAAGAATGGCTGAGTGTTTAATTGGCGCACTGAGTAGGTGTTCTTACCACTTTGTTACTGAATTCTGTTCTGGTTGTTTGTAGAGAGAAAAGAAAGAAGCCTGTAGCCATACATTACGCTAGTACAACGAGATAGTACCTATCAACTATCCTTGATTTACATCACGAGGCGAACATGGCGTCACTGAGCTGATATTTGAAATACATTTCTGTTTTCTCTCTCTGTCACTCTCTCTCATTTTATTTCTATTTTAAGTTTTTGAGGAAAGAATCGAGAAGCGCGGTAATAAGCAAGTAGGCATATAACCTGTTTACAGTTATTTTCATCGGGATACATAATGCAAAAAATACAACTTTTAAGTGTGTTATTGCGTAATTCCAGTTATTGACACTCTATTCGTGAGCTTGCTCGCATTCAGTGGGGTGAAGCCTATCACAGAAGCAAGCAAAACACTAATATTTCTTGCACCATGCGCAACGCATAAACGAAATCTCGCTGCACTGACGTGTTGTCCGATATATTGCACGGAAAACATATCTGATTCATGTTGCTAAATACAGCTCTATCATATATAAATTTGGAAGCGTACCAAGTGTGTAAAAGTATATCTTAAAATACGCAGAAAGGCCCATAGAGGTATTCGACTGAAACATATCCATGACCAAAATTGTAACTGGGGTCGACAGCATCGTCGTGTTCCACCTTGACAACTCGAACGGTGACCGTCCTCGGACGGTAACTTACTTTTACTGGTATCAAAGCTACAGCATGAAAACACGACAATGTTAATAACCCGAAGATCATTAGTTTTCGAACCCATAGTAAGTAATGCAGTCATCAGTCACAAGAGTGGTTTGAACACCACAGTGCTTTAATAGACACGGACTTGTTGGAGGTGGTATGCTGTTGCTTTCATCCGACCTTCGAGTTGGCTTACCTAGCCAGTTAATAGGGGAACCTACAGTTTTACGTGGCTTTCGGACCACAGTGCAACTCGGCATTTTTCACATCAACAAACACTGTCCCAGGGGAAATATGTGTAAAACGGCACATAAAAATCGTGGGTCTGGTGAGGGATCGAACCTGAGACCTTCGTATTCATAGTCTTGCTCTTTATCACCTTGCCACCATGCAACCAACACTATGGTTTCTGCTTGCCATTAAAATTAACAATCTCTCGTTTGTGCCTGCGTTGGCACTTGCGTGTCCCTTAGGCGACCTTACCTTTGGGATTACCCTCGTATACGTGTGTGTAAACACCTTCCAATGCCCACTCAAAGAAGACAAGGATACCTAGTCCAGCTTCAATATTACAAATACACCTCTGTTTGTGGATGAACGTAGACTTAGGTTGATAATCATTTTGAATATTTATCAGTACTGTACCCATTGGTGTGAAACTCGTTTTCTACCAATGATTCCCACAGCTACAGGAACACTACTTTAATACCTCTTACACAAAATACTTAGTGCTATCAGACGAAAAGATCAACCTGACACAAACTGTGGGAAGTTTGTTTTACAACCTTCGTACCTGGATAAAGAGCTTTTCCTATTTGAGATATCTGTGAACGTTGCTGCATAAGACGATATAAGAAGAAACTAAATTCCTTCAGCTATGTCAGTGTTTAAAGAAATAGTGTTAACGGCACTAAATCGTGGTTTGTAAATCGTTTACCAGCCGTACTCTGCCGCATTTCGCTGGTTCGAAGGCAAAAAGCTTACTGACAAATTTCACAGAAGGGAAAGTGGGACGAAATGTCTCCCACTCGAAGGTCATGTTGTTTTACTTAAATGATTACAAAATCGGGTAAAACGAACAATTAGGTTGTCAGTATAAGCACATTACTGTTGTTAATATGATGTTGCACCACCCAGGGCCTGTAATGATAAAGGGCCCGTTTAGGTCGGGCATATTGTACACAGGAGTGGAAGAGAGAGCACCACTAAATTCTACAACCCGTATGCATTGCATACACACAGAAATTACTGTTACAGTGTATTTATGGAGCCTAATGAGTGAATTGCATATTTTCCGGTGAGAAAGAGAACTGGCAAACAGTCTTCGATATATTAGGTTACTTAAACTGGCGTCACTTTGAGATCGAATTTATGGCCAGCGACTAAGTGTAAGGACAGTGAGTCGGATGCGGGTTTTACAACTGTGAAATACTTTCCTTACATTATGGAAGCGAATATTAAATTTGAGCTAATATTGCGAAAATTTTGGACTTGGATAGCTTAGAATGAATATCTTTCTGTTTACTGCAAAGGAAAACAATTGATTTTCTAAAACATTCTGTGTCATACACAACTTGAAACAGGTCACGTCGACCAAATCATATGGAAGAACAGACAGCGACGTATATTGGAAGGCAGTAAGATCCCATGGATTTTGGTTTGGCAGTATTCGACAGCCATTTCTAGGCGCAAGTAAATCAAGAAAGGCAGCACGTTTTCGTTATCAAGTAACGTCTTCATCAATTACTTTAGTTTTAATGTGATCTACGAGTAGTTGCTGATGACTGATATTAACATGGAAAGGATTCCGTAGACAGGGAAAGAACCTGTTCTTGGGCAACTACTTCTATAATGACCAAAAGGACTCAAATGATCTACAAGCACATGTGTTCCAGCAGCGGTATGAAGAAAATGATAGTAATAATGAAGGTGATAATCGAATTATCCGGTAACTTCACACTACACAGTGGATTTTCTGGAACTAAGAAATTTCCTGAATTAGTGAAAATTTCAAAATGGCTTCAAAACGAGGCTATGACGCCTAGAAGAGTCTTTACACGCTGCTGACATGAGAATAGCATAATCTCCACGTCAGAAGCTTGCTTCCACTTAACCATTTAATAGACTCGCGTTTTTTTCCACCGTGACTATTTTAGTAAGCTAAGCACATCATCCATTACAGCACCCTCCTGGGGCTGGGAAATGTGGCCACAATGGTCTGGTGGAACGAACAATCACAAACGCAATGCGTGGGTTCAGGCATTTACTTTTAAGAGGCTCAAACAGATTTACGTTAGCTCTGGTAACCTCAAGAGAAAGCTGTTATAATCCAGAATCCGCATTAAACATCACGTTCCTTCATTCCAAACTGGGCAGAGCCGGTTTAGGTGGAGGTCAAGGTAAACAGAAATACTGTCACCAGTAAACTTACTTACATTAGAAAATTTTATTTTATTTGATGAACTGATAGCCGTCTAAAGGAACAGGGCTCTTATTTTACTTGTACTTCATTGAACTAGAGACGTTGAAAAATTTGGTGCTGGACTGTGATTCGAATTCGTATCTCCTCTTTCGAGATCTGAATCTCTCGGAACAGTATAGTTCAATCATTTCATTCCTTTTCCCAAGACTGCAGTCTTCTCTAGGTCTCCTCCAGAGGTAAATATGTGGGTCCGAATCCTGATCCAGTACAAAAATATTCATAATTTCATTTCAAGCCCTATCACGTGCACACCGACCTGCTAGTGAAAATTAACGTGCATTTTTAATGTCTGTTCATGTTGCCAACAATTTCTGGACAAGCACGCACACATCTTACTGTTGGTGAGTAAGCAATTGATGCTTAAGCATTATTCGTGGACAATAAAGAAGAACGATAGGAGTGCGGTTCGATTGTAGTTCAGGCACAAAAATTTGTGTCCTTATTTTAGATTGAACCCCTAGCAGCTGGCAAGAAAAACCGATACGTAACATTTGATTTTACTTAGTTGACAATCCGATTACATCTTGGGTTTGTATCTCCGTCGCAGAACTTCACATCATGCGCTTCATCTTTAAATTCATACAGACTTCGTTACTTCTGAATTGAGGTATATCAGACATCTCTCATGGTTAGTTAACAGGGATGAAAGGAGTCCCAGTTTATTACAAAAACTGTCGTCTTTTATTTTAAAGTTTAGATTTGGTTACTGATATAGGCGAAAATTCCGGTACTTCAAGACTCTTCATGGATAGTCATCAATATGATTAGATTAGATTATATTAGATTAATACTTGTTCCATAGATCATGAATACGACATTTCGTAATGATGTGGAATGAGTCATTTTAATGAAAGATTTCTTTACATACCAGTATTCAATTTCTTTACAACAATTTTTTACCCCCCTCTCTCTCTCTCTCCCTCTCTCTCTCTCTCTCTCTCTCTCTCTCACACACACAAACACACACACACACACACACACACACACACACACCTACATTCTCTTTTTATTTTTATTTGTTTGTTGCGCTCGACTATCGGCGAGGCACGAAAACGTCCGTCAATGAATTTCTTAGTTTTGAGTACAGTTACGAAAGAAATGTAAAAACATCTATGAGAGTTACTGATTTATGATGCTTAGTAGCATTCAGTTCTGAGTATTATTAGCAACTAAGTTCCAGTCCCTAATCATAGTTACAGAAATGCGAATCAGACGCATTACGTATTCCAGGCCGTAGCAGCCGCGTCTTTGAGGCGCCAGCTATGGTCACTTCCCAGCCCGATGTAGGATCACATCGGTTCCTCTTCTTCCTGCTGGTAATGTAACTGAGATTTGGCAACAACGCAAGGTATATTTGGCAACTCTGTGATCGACGAGTTACTTCCTTGTGTGCACGGAATTATGCCTCAAAGTTCAGTTGATTTCTCGTGTCATTTCCATTGAATAACCTGAGCTGTTATCGCTTGAGGTGTAACAGAAGATTGTAAATTTACGGTTTTCAGCCCAGAAAAGTCATTCAACGTGGCAATCGCAACTAATCTCATCCTATAAATAGTGGTTTACGAGTTCTGGCCACCATTGGCCTCGTATGAGGAAGGCGCATACCATATGTATCCGCTAGCTTTGTGTTGACGTGCTGACTTCTGGAAACGCGGCTGTTATGGTTAGCGGTTCCAGCCTCGCGGAATGTGTCGTTTTTATCCCTTCTGTGTAAGAGCTGCAAGCAGTCATAACAAACATCGATAAGCAAATCGTAAGAAAATACTTTCAGCTCATAGTCCAATGGTGAAATGCTTACAATGCTGCACAACAGGTAACGCCTCTTTCCGCTGCTGACAAGCAAATTTTGGGTTTCTAGCTTTATTTATCAAATGCCACGTTTGCTTACCTGTTGAGTATGAAACAGCATACCATTTCAACACAGACCCAATCGAAACCTAAGTGAATAGTGTTTTACTAATCAACGAAAGGATAACGTTCTACGAGTCGGGGCGTGGAATGGCAGAAGCTTGAATGTGGTAGGGAAACTAGAAAATCTGAAAAGGAAATGAAAAGGCTCAATCTAGATATAGTAGGGGTCAGTGAAGTGAAGTGGAGGGAAGACTAGGATTTCTGGTCAGATGAGCATCGGGTAATATCAAAAGCAGCAGAAAATGTTATAACAGGTGTAGGATTCGTTATGAATAGGAAGGTAGGGCAGAGGGTGTGTTACTGTGAACAGTTCAGTGACCGGCTTGATCTAATCAGAATCGACAGCAGACCAACACCGACAACGATAGTTCAGGTATACATGCCAACGTCGCAAGCTGAAGATGAACAGATTGAGAAAGAGTATGAGGATATTGAAAGGGTAATGCAGTATGTAAAGGGGGACCAAAATCTAATAGTCATGGGCGACTGGAATGTAGTTGTAGGGGAAGGAGTAGAAGAAAAGTTTACAGGAGAATATGGGCTTAGGACAAGGAATGAAAGAGGAGAAAGACTAATTGAGTTGTGTAACAAGTTCCAGCTAGAAATAGCGAATACCCTGTTCAAGAATCACAAGAGGAGGCGGTATACTTGGAAAAGGCCGGAAGATACGGAAAGATTTCAATTACATTACATCATAGTCAGACAGAGATTCCGAAATCAGATACTGGTTGTAAGGCGTACCCAGGAGCAGATATGGACTCAGATCACAATATAGTAGTGATGAAGAGTAGGCTGAAGTTCAAGACATTGGTCAGGAAGAATCAATACGCAAAGAAGTGGGATACGGAAGTACTAAGGAATGACGAGATACGTTTGAAGTTCTCTAATGCTATAGATGCAACTATAAGGAATAGCGCAGTAGGCAGTACAGTTGAGGAGGAATGGACATCTCTGAAAAGGACCATCGGAGCAGTTGGGAAGGAAAACATAGGTACAAAGAAGGTAGCTGCGAAGAAACCATGGGTAACAGAAGAAATACTTCAGTCGATTGTTGAAAGGAGGAAGCACACACAAGTTCCTGGAAAATCAGGAATACAGAAATACAAGTCGCTGAAGAATGAAATAAATAGGAAGTGCAGGGAAGCTAAGACGAAATGGCTGCAGGAAAAATGTGAAGACATCGAAAAAGATATGATGGTCGGAAGGACAGACTCAGCATACAGGAAAGTCAAAACAACCTTTGGTGACATTAAAAGCAACGGTGGTAACAATAAGAGTGCAACGGGAATTCCAATATTAAATGCTGAGGAGAGATCAGATAGGTGGAAAGAATACATTGAAAGCCTCTATGAGGGTGAAGATTTGTCTGATGTGATAGAAGAAGAAACAGGAGTCGATTTAGAAGACGTAGGGGATCCAAATAAGGCAGAAGGGATAGATAACATTCCATCACAATTTCTAAAATCATTGGGGGAAATGGCAACAAAACCACTATTCACGTTGGTGTGTAGAATATATGAGTCTGGCGATATACCATTTGACTTTCGGAAAAGTATCATCCACACAATTCCGAAGACGGCAGGAGCTGACAAGTGCAAGAATTATCGCACAATCAGCTTAACAGCTCATGCATCGAAGCTGCTTACAAGAATAATATACAGTAGTATGGAAAAGAAAATTGAGAATGCGCTAGGTGACGATCAGTTTGGCTTTAGCAAAAGTAGAGGAACGAGAGAGGCAATTCTGACGTTACGGCTAATAATGGAAGCAACGCTAAAGAAAAATCAAGTCACTTTCATAGGATTTGTCGACCTGGAAAAAGCGTTCGACAATATAAAATGGTGCAAGCTGTTCGAGATTCTGAAAACAGTAGGGGTAACCTATAGGGAGAGACGGGTCATATACAATGTGTACAACAACCAAGAGGGAATAATAAGAGTGGACGATCAAGAACGAAGAGCTCGTATTAAGAAGGGTGTAACACAAGGCTGTAGCCTTTCGCCCCTACTCTTCAATCTGTACATCGAGGAAGCGATGATAGAAATAAAAGAAAGGATCAGGAGTGGAATTAAAATACAAGGTGAAAGGATATCAATGATACGATTCGCTGATGACATTGCTACCCTGAGTGAAAGTGAAGAAGAATTAAATGATCTGCCGAATGGAATGAACAGTCTAATGAGTACACAGTATGGTTTGAGAGTATGTCGGAGAAAGACGAAGGTAATGAGAAGTAGTAGAAATGAGTACAGCGAGAGACTTAACAACAGGATTTATGATCACGAAGATAATGAAGTTAAGGAATTCTGCTACCTAGGCAGTAAAATAACCAATGACGGACGGAGCAAGGAGGACATCAAAAGCAGACTCGCTATGGCAAAAAAGGCATTTCTGGCTAAGACAAATCTACTAATATCAAATACCGGCCTTAATTTGAGGAGGAAATTTCTGAGGATGTACGTCTGGACTGTGGGAAAACCGGAGCTGAAGAGAATCGAAGCATTTCAGATGTGGTGCTATTAGACGAATGTTTAAAATTAGGTGGACTGATAAGGTAAGGAATGAGGAAGTTCGACGCAGAATCGGAGAGGAAAGGAATATGTGGAAAACACTGATAAGGAGAAGGGACAGGATGATAGGACATCTGCTAAGACATGAGGGAATGACTTCCATGGTACTAAAGGGAGCTGTAGAGGGCAAAAACTGTAGAGGAAGACAGAGATTGGAATACGTCAAGCAAATAATTGAGGACGTAGGTTGCAAGTGCTACTCTGCGATGAAGAGGTTAGCACAGGAAAGGAATTCGTTGCGGGCCGCATCAAACCAGTCAGTAGACTGATGACCAAAAAACATCCGTGCAGATAGAGGCACGTTTGTGCACAGATAATCAGTTTCGACGTAAGATTATCGTGGGTAGTTTTATTTCCTTTCTTACAATATAGTGCACGGTTTCATAAGGTTTTGTGTAGTTTTGTTAAAACAATACTAAACATAAGAGAAAAATTAATCATCAACGATACATGCGAATTCTCTGATGTTATCTATAACAGTCTCACAATGCAGATGCAGTTTATTGATTACATGCATATAAAACCTTGTTCTGAGTTAAAGCTATCACATAAGGTTTGAAGAAGAATGAAATACCACTACCAGACGACAGCTAATTTAGAGAATACTTTTCTGACTATTCTGGCACGATTCGCACTCCCCATACATAATACAAAAGCTTCGAGCGCATCTGCTGTCTGGCCGTCTATTAAACCTGAAAAGAACAAAATGACGCAGAAGTTAGCCTTTGTTCCACATGCGACTATTTTGGGTTGAGAAGTGAAGAGAATTATGTTCAAAGTTCCATTAAATTGATAACTTCAGCAGACAGCGGAATTGCGTTTTTAAAAAATGTAGTAGCGAATGTATTAGAACACACGACGTCTTAGCAACAGTGCGGGACGCTTACCGTTACGCTACTAGCTGTGACGTAGCTACAGCACCTCTGGAAGTGAACAACAGTGCCCCCAGAACTTATGCGTTCCACAGTGCTGTCAGATAATGCATATGGCCGGATATAGACCTCTGAGAGACAGACAGTTACAGCATTTCTTTTGCACTGCACGATGGTTTCAGCAAACAGATAGCGCAACAGAGTAACTCAAATGGAAAGGAACACTTCCTATTTAAATTTCTGCATCCTACACTGTTGGCAGTTCTGTGTAGGTGGCAGTTACGTTATTTTATTTCGGTGATTACAAAATAGAGTCTAATGTATGCGCTGGGTAGCCAATGCAGGTAGTTCATGGCGATTCGGTCAACCTAGTAAATGAATGTACTGAACATCCTGCGAACCACCACAGGGAGCTTGTGTGTCAGAATTATCGTCTTGTGTGCCGCAACGGTATCATGATAGACAAGTGAGTTGTAGTGAAGAGGTTTTGGTGGTCTGGTGGACTGATGATAGTTTCGTATGATGATAGCCTCGGTTCGATTCCAACTTCTGCCGATGTTTTTTGATAGGGTGAGGCAGATTCTATTCTCTTCTGGCTACGCCAAGTGAAGAAGGTATAATGGCACTGTGGTCTGAAAGTCACATTAAACATGATATTCCTTCTCTACTAAGTTGACGTTAGGTAGAACCACAATAAAGTAAGAAGTGGCGACATGTAGAAACTCTATCACCGGTAACCTTTCTTATTCTAGTTATTTATTTCTAGTGACGAAAGAAACCCTGTGTATGGTCACAGGACCCTTATTCCGTCTTTTACTCGAGCTTCAGTATGTCGATAAAATTGGTTCTCAACTGCAACTCAGACCGCCCTTTACGCGGAATTTGATCACTTCGTGACAATACAGCTCGACTACAACTTGTTGTTTGTTGAAAACTGCGGATTCCTCAACATCTCCACATATTGCGCTTGAATGGGTTGTAATCCTGGCCCAGCACTAAACTTTTCACTATGTACTATCTAGCTCTAGCATGAGAACACCTATCTGCTGGTGGATGATAATTTTTATTTTTAATGCATTTTCATTCGTTGTCAACACTAACGATACCTGACGTTTTTGACTCCCAGTGAGACACACAATTATTTGCGAGATCTCTCTAAGTTCAAGAATGTTATTCCGAGCTGCTGGTGGAGAAAAATTCGCAAGTGTCTGTCTTTGTGTGTAGTCAACAACGATATGGGTGAGGTTCGATTCCTAGTCAGCACTGAACTCTTTATCATATTATTTTTAAGTTCAAACATGCTAACATGTCGCTGCTTGTGTAACAAACTCATACTTAACGTTCCTTTTCTCTAGAATATAACAGCGATACGTGCCGGGTTGGAGTCCTGGAAAGGAAAAAATTAATGTTTCGTCTCGTCATTTCAGTTAATACATCTAGCTACTGCCGAGAAAATCCGATATGTCAAAGTTGATTGTGCTTCGATAACAATCCGACTAGGTTCTGGGTTCGAATCCCTGTCCAACACAAAGCTTTACCTCACCGCATTTCAAGTAAGTTACTAGTGAAGAAGCAGTATTTAACATCCCTCGTAGTTCGTTAACAGGGACAATAAATGCTGGGTAGGAATTCGCGACCGTTAAAAATGTTTACGTAATGTTATTTACAGTTGATATTTGTTAACTGATACTGTCTAAAATATAGGTATATCACTCTCTTTATGCCTAGTCAGGAATGACTGTCAATTTCCGTCAGTCTCTAAATCTTAGTTTGCATGGCTTGGGTTTGAATCCATTTGCAGTACGAGTAGGTTCGTTGTGTCATTTGAAGTTCATGCATATTCTCAACTAGCTGCTAGTGAATAACGTATATTCTAAAGACATTTTGTATTATATAACAAGTATGGTATGTTACTTTGAAGAGGAAATCGTGAATACGAAGAACTTACTACGTGCATTACCTATCTGACGTAATATTGAGAGTGCTAACATTTCAGGTATGTAAGTTACTGCAATAAAGGCGAGCTTAAGCCTTAAGAACAGTCTCTTCTATGATGATATTTCCTGATATTTTTAATATCGTGGTATTACTTTACATTATGAGTTATTGAGATAGAGAGCAGTGTTTTCTAGTGGTGACTTGTTAGAACCATTTTCAATAGTCAAACGACTGTATCAAGGAGCTATTAGAAGACCTGCTAGACAGCTGCGTTATGTGGGTTGCATGGGAATCAGGCGAAATGCAATCCAGGTCGTTCGGATACTTTTGAGCATGACTGTACTTTGTTAACAATCCGATTAGGTGCTGGGTTCGCATCCCTGTCACAAGCTTTCTATGATGGCATTTCAATTTTAAACATAAGCACACCTTGTTCCTTGTGAATGACACCATATTAAACGTCGTTGGGGGTAGTTCCCAGGATGGTAACTGTTATGACAGGATTCCCAGTTCAGTACAAACATTTTCGTCATTTATTTTCAGGATCTGAATTGATAACTGATACTGGTGCAAAAGTCTTTACTTCACGTCTCTTTATGCCTAGTGATTCGGTCTCAATAAGGTACAAACAAAGCTTAGCTTAGTTAGCAATGGCTATAGATGCTGGGTTTGAATCCAGGTCCAGGAAGACGACGTTGGTCATGTCATTTAAAGTTCAAATTTGTGTACACGTAGCCTTTGATGTGTTACGAGAACAATGTTATTACTGGTGATTCGCTGTTAATGTTGAGATTTCCTTAGAGTGCTTGTAGCCGTTAATCGCGTTTTTCTGCTGATTCGTCCAATATCCAGTTTCCAGAGCCACTCGCTGTTGAGCGACCTTCAGCACGTGGATGGAAAACCTTTTAAAGAGAGAAAAAGATTTTTCCAATTGCCGTACAGCTTTGTAACTCCATATATTGTTTCAAGTATTTAATGTTGACTAAGGATTACTGTACGATATATGTAAAATAATCCGTTTTCTCAGAACTTTTGGAATGTCACTTGTTGTAATAATGGTTAGTTTATGAGTTCTCATAGCTAAGGACGTGTTTTCTAATATGTTTTGTATGGCGATATTAGTTGACGCTTAGACTGACTGCCATAAAGACCTTTGGTCTCTTAGTAGTCTATTGCGGTACCCATTGTGTGTAGTCAAAGGAATGTACCCCACAAGGTTTTGGTGTTTAGAGGACCTGCAACACAGCTACATTATGTTGGTTGTATTCAGCAGTGACCCACTTTTTTTGCTGTCAAGTGTACATACAGGGACCAGTAATGCCCTACAATTTATTCCCAATAGGAAACCCCTGTGCCCCACTACGAGCCCATCTGTTATTTAGTTAAAAAGAAACTATTCTCCAAAATGGGTCGGTTCCGAAATAGCATGCTCTACCCTTTCTGTAGAACACAGAGAAAGAAATGCTATTCGCCTACGTCTAAGAGGAAAAAATGCAAAATATGATAAATTGGGCGGTGTCGCTTGTCACGCTACAGGTTTTTTTCATCCCATCCGATATCCCCTAGCACACGACAAAGAATTGGATGGGAGCTTCAAATTTCTGATGTTTTTGAGACAGGGTAATGATGCTTTGCAAAACAGTTCTAGAGCTTAGGGTAAAGATGCTCTGATATAAGGTAACCAACGAGAAAAGTACACCATATGGTTCACCGCAAATAAACTCTCATAAGAAGTGAAGCACCAAGAAGACGTGGTCGAATGTCAATGTAACTTTGTCCACGTGCACTACGGATCTGACTGTGAGTCCTCATTTAGGCGGCTAGTCGAATCCTGCAATATTCAGGTATGTAGCGCGTTCATATATGAGAAAGGCTTAGGACAAGCATACCCCTCGTCAGTGTTTCAGTCGACCACACGTGACCACCACTTTGAGCGACGTATTTTGTACCAAGCGCGTCATACACCATTAACGTGTACGTCTTCCATCCGACAACAAGTAACGGACTACGTGGAACATCTATGTTACCAAGTACCAATGATCGGAGACCATCAGTGGTCCCATACTTAAACTGCAGTTAACACCACAACGCAAAAGGATGCGTCTGGAGTGGTTTAATGACCGGGAACCATGGATTGCTGATAAATGGTGCCACATCGCAATGAATCGCGGTTCTGCACAACCCCAGATGCTCGTTGTCACTGAAAATGTCAACCGGCTGGTTAGGGGACGCTTTATTCCACTGTTATGGAGAGGCGCAACAGCGTAACGTCCGACGTAATGGTTTGGGGAATCGTCAGGTATGACCTCATGTCACAGCTTGTAACGTTTGAAGGAAATCGGACGGCACAACGGTACGTCACTGCCATCCTGTATCTATATATGTTGCGTCTCGCACTAGTATATCGTAGTGCCGTTTTTCAACGCGACAATGCTAGTCCGAAGATGGCACCTGTGCCTATGTGATGCTGAGGTAGCCCATGGCTGAGAAATTCTCGTGTTCTCTCCAAAATAGAACAAAATTGAGCCAAGCTCACACCTCAGCTGCGTTAAACCAGTAACAATGATATCAAAATACCATTTCCAACAATTGTGAACTTGCATTCCTCAGAAGACGATACAACGCGCATATGACAACCCTCCCAAGCTCTGCAATTATTGCAACCAGGCCAGAAGAGATGTAACCTCATAGTGATAAGTAGGCCCTTATTGCCCAGTCATTTGCAACGTTTATTTGATTTTGTAATCTGTGAAGTATTATCACATACCCGTTAAAACCGTGAATTTCGTTTCGTTTCTTCCTCCTCTTCCGGGTGGTACACTATTTTGTCAGGCAGTATATTTATTTTTGAAAGGTAGCGTCAATTACCTGTAGCGTCACAGTGTCCTAATAATTTTAGTGCATCCCTTTCAAACAGTTGCTCCCTCTCCACCTGCATTACACAGTAAATGTGTGCGTGGAAGGTGCGCAGCGTTTTCGGTGGCAGAACACTGCCGTACATGCTTAGACGCTTGCCCCAACGACAGTAAAAGTTGAATCCGTCTCCTGCATTCGACCTCGAACCAATCTCCTCACCTATAAGAAATGTATCTGAGCCAGTATTATATGGTTGCGCCTCGTCTCTTGCGTGAAGAATTCGATTAGTGTTCTAGAGAGTTCGGGTAACTCCTACAATGAAGAGCGGTTAGGTGTAGGGCAGCGTAGGGGTGAAGTGGTCTGCGGTAATCGTCGTGGGGTTGTCGACCACTGCGGCTGCGGCGGGAACAGATCCTCTCTGTCGTTTCTAGGCCCCCGGTTAACATACAATACGACTACTACAATGTCACTGACCAGATGTTTGGGCTAACTTTCAACAAAGACGAATAATTACTTGTTTAGTAATAGCGGACACGAATAAATTACTGCCAGTAGAGCTTCCATACTATTCACAGTGTCTCTAGGGAAAGGTGCAAGCTTATTGGATGACAGCTTTAATCCAGTTGGAATAGGAATCAGAAACGACATTGGGTTATACAAAGGCTGAGGAGGAGCTAGACAGTTTTTTATGAATACCGTATCGTGCGGTAGGCCTGTGAGTAGGCTCATGAGGATCTGTCAGAAGGTAGAGCACTATTTATTGGGGCCCCTTGCTATATTACTGTTCACTGGGATGTTTCATTAAAGAATTCCTCGCTCCACAGTGCTAGCCGCTAAATATTGATTTCCTGACGAGAACATTCTTGGTGAGACATATTTGCTATCAGTAATTAAATAACACGCTATGTACTGTGAAATATTCCTCCGCGTCGAATAAACAACGTGTATCTGCATGGGGCAACACATGGGAACAAACAGTACGTGATGCTACCCAGAGGCACAAAAGAGGTATTCTCGGCTTTTCTATTGTTTGGTGTTGTTGGTAACGGTTCGTGTGATGAATGATGGGAACAGAATGCAACGAATCATGAGCCGAATATGAGCAGCCAAACACAATGCTTGTCCATAACTATCCATGTTTCGTAAATGTAGTTATTTGGTACTTCGTTTCACTCCCAGAAATTTAAGATGAGATATTACGTCGGACACTAAGCACCAACTGAAAACAACGACATTATCCGAGGAAACAGGCAAATATTTGTGACAATGGGGATCATAAATGTCATTTTTCTTAGTTTCATTCAGATTACGTATTAATTTAAGATCTTCTATTATGTACCAGCCTAAACACAACGTCGACATTCTTGAAAAAACTAGTAAAAATCAGTCAAACACGTGAGACGACTAAGACCATAAAATTGATGGAATCTTAATGGGTACCATTCTAGAAATCGATTTTCACCCTACGTTCGTTGTCAGCACAGCGAGATGCAGGAATTTAAAAAAGTGACGTAAACCTGTACTGTTGGATGGTGGCGGTGTGTTTGGGCTTATGGGCGCTCAACATCAGCGCCCTGACACACATTAAAAGGAACGAATGTGGACAGACCTAATAAAACTAAGGCACACACTCAAAGAAAGCAGGAATAGATGGAAAATGCTACATAAGAGAGTAAAACCTAAGGAAAGGGGAAACATAGCAACAAGAATGTCACAGGAAATTGTTATTGGCTGGCCATTTAGATAAAATATGGACGAGCTTGTCACACAGTGAGTAAATTAAAATCCTCTCCCTAAAATCTTTGCAAAAACATTTGTCATGGCACAGAACTTTAAAACTTTAGCCACATTCGTCCGAGTGTTGTTTAAAAGAGATGGCAGGTCCGCTGGCAAGTCTGCCGCGGCCAGCTGGTCAGAAAATAAAACGCAATCCAATAAAACGTGGCGCACAGTGAACTGGACGCCGCAAGCACCACACATTGGAGGGTCCTCTCGCCGGAGCAGGAAGCCATGCGTCATAGGGCTGTGGCCTATTCGAAGCCGAGGTTCTCGTCCCGTCGATGGTGCTGAAAGGAAGTACACCACACACGCGTTGTGGGCTTGACTATACGGAGCTTATTGTCAGTCACTTCCAACCACTCACGCTCCCACCGACGCATGACCCGTGAGCTCAACAGCGAGGTGAGTGCGTGCAAGGGGATAGAACACTGAGATACTTGTGGGGCGAGACACGCCTCCATGGCTGCGAGATCTGCCCCTTCATTCCCAGCAATGCCGACAGGCCCCAGAACCCAGCAGAGAGCTACAACCTTCCCCAGTCGCTGTAGTCGGAGGAGGGCATCCTGGATGGTCTGGACAATTTTGTCTGCCGGATACAAACGTTGCAATGAGTGAAGGGCACTGAGTGAATCGGAACAGATAAGAAATTTAGGAGAGGAAGAATGTCTCATTTGCTCCAGTACCCGCAAGATCGCAGAAATTCTGCATCAAAGACAGTAAAAGTCTGAGGCAGTCGGACCTTGAGGACCCGATCCGGAAAAACAACTGAGCAACCAACGGAATCCCCTTGTTTCGACCCATCCCAAACGGCAACGTAGCCTGGGGACGGCGGGAAAAAAGGCGGTCCATAGGTGGATGGGCAACAAGATGGTGAGCAGGCGAGCTGGGAGCTGCAAGAAACTTACAAGCCTGGGCACCAGCAGAAGCTGCCGCCGGATGGTAAGTGGCGGTTCGCCAGCCTCAGCACAGAGGCTGGGTACGGGACTGGTCCGATAAGCACCCGTGGCCAGTCGGATCCCAGCATGGTGAACAGCGTCAAGGATCTGCAAATAAGACGGCCTCGCTGACCCATATACCGTGCACCCATAGTCTAACCGTGAACGCACAAAAGCTCGGTAAAACTGAAGGAGACGCGCCCTGTCCGCTCCCCAAGACCGGTGGCAGAGGCACTTGAGGATGTTGAGTGCCTTCAGGGTTCTTGCTTTCACGTCACGTAAGTGTGGCAGCCATGACAACCTGGAGTCAAAAATTAGGCCCAGAAACCGCACTGTGTCTCTAAAATGTAGAACAGTATCCCCCATATCCAAGGCAGGCAAAGTAAAACGACGACGAAAACGATTAAAATGAACACAAACACACTTATCGGGAGAAAACGGAAAACCCGTCTTTGCAGCCCACTCCTCTAACCGCCGCACTGTTAGCTGCAACTGACGGCTCACGGTTGCAACACTGGAGGAGGAACAGAAAACAGCAAAGTCGTCCACAAATAAGCAGAACTGTACTGGACTCCGCACTGTAGACGTTATGCTGTTGATGGCTATGGCAAAGAGGGTAACGCTTAAAACACTGTCCTGTGGGACACCGTTCTCTTGCTCAAAGCGATCAGACAGTGTGTTACCAACGCGGGTCCGAAAAAAACGCTGAGACAGGAAAGACCGAATGAAAATGGGGAGGCGGCCACGAAAGCCCTATTGATGTAGTTGTGCTAGAATACAGTGTCTCCAAGTAGTATCATATGCCTTACTGATATCAAAGAAGATACCGATACAGTGATGCTGAGGGAGAAAAGCCTGCTGAATAGCCGCCTCTAGGAGGGCCATGTTGTCGACCGTGGACCTAAATTTTCGGAATCCACACTGAAAGTGGCTAAGGAGCTGTCTGGTCTCTAACAGCCAGACCAGACGCCGTTTAACCATCCGTTCCAGGGTCTTTCCGACACAGCTTGTCGAGGCGATACTACGATAACTACTGGGACATGTGCGGGCCTTTCCTGGTTTGAGGAGAGGGATGAGGATTGCCTCCCTCCACGAGGTGGGGAACACTCCTGTATGACATATGAGATTAAAACATTCGAGGAGGTTTTCCTTTGACGCCGCTGGCAGATGTCGAAGCATGGAGTACTGGATGCGGTCGTAACCTGGTTCAGTAAGTCTCAGTAAGTGCCGATTCAAGTTCCCACATGGAGAAAGGAGAGTTGTAGGCCTCAGAACTGTTAGAGCGAAAGTCCAAGTTCGCTCTTTCGACAGTCACACAGTAGCGACGAAACGCTGGCTCCTGATTTGCAGTGGCAGTACTTTGTGCAAAATGCTCTGCCAGCGTCTGTGCAATGGCTCTGGGTGTCGTTTGGAGGCATCCCTGGTTCAGGACTGCAACTATTCGTAAACGGCTATGTTTACCGGAAATCCTCCGGATGGCTTCCCATACTTTTGTGGAACAAGTGGAACGGTTGATGGAGTCCAGGAACTCCGGCCATGACTTTTTCTTGCTCTCTTTAATGACACGGCGTGCCCTGGCTCTCGCGATTCGAAAGGCGGTAAGACTGACCACTGTTGGGCGGCGTTTAAATCGGCGAAGAGCCGCACGCCTGTCACGGATGGCTGAATGGCACTCTGCTGTCCACCAAGGCACAAGGCGCCGCTTAAGAGAGCCAGAAGACTGTGGGATGGAGAGGTCAGCAACATGATGGATCACGTGTGATGTGATCCACCCATTCCTGTACACTGTTGTGGCGTTCAAAGACAGCCAACCGAGTGAACAGTGGCCAGTTAGCTCTGCCAATTATTCATGATGGCGGCCTCTGCTCCAGCAATACACCATCCAGGAGATGAATGCGGATGGGGAACTGATCGCTGGAATCAAGGTCGTCAATGACCTCCCAGTGAACAGAGTCAGTGAGGGTTGGGGAGCAGAAAGATAGGTCAAAGGCTGAGAATGACCCAGTAGCAGTAGAAAAATGAGTCGGAGTACCTGTGTTGAGGATGCACAACACTTCAGATGTTAGGAGGCTCTCAAAAATTCCACCTCAAGTGCAAAGAGAAGTGGAGCCCCACAGGACATGATGGGCATTGAAGTCTCCCAGGAGAAGAAATGGGCGGGGGAGTTGGCCGAAAAGTTCTGTGAGAGCGTCTGAGGTCATTGCATCCAGAGGGGGTAAATAAAGGGAGCAAACGGTAAGCCTCCTACGGGAATTAATTTCAACTGCAACTGCTAGCAGGTCAGTATCCAGGGGGAGAGCAGAGGAGTGGTGGTCATTACTGACAAACACGGCGACTCCGCCTCTGGCCCTTTCTCCAGTCAGGTCATCTTTGCGTTATGACGTACAGCCCCTTAGTACAGGAGCATCAGATGGTTTTAAATGCGTTTCCTGTAAACACAAGCACAGTGGGCGTTGCCGTGCCAGGAGGTTCAGTTCCTCCACGTGTGCCCGGAGTCCATTCATGTTCCACTGTATAATGGGAGCCATCTATCAGGGTGGGAGTACCTTCATTCTCACTTTCTGTCGGGGAGGAGAGCCCACAACAGTGGAGGCTCCGTTTTGGGGCGAGATGATTGCCCCAGTCTGACATCAAACTCCATCGCCTCTGAAGAGGAGTCGAGAGAGACGTCAGAGAGAATGACATCAACATCAGCAGACTGTATAACTTCAGTCTCCTTTAGTGGATGAGTCTTTACCTTTGGCTTGGGCTTCGATTTTCTGGCCTGAGGTGGCATTGGAGCCAAAACTTCAGAAGCAGTAGGGTGTGTAGCAGCGCTGGGCAGTGCACAAGACTGGACCCGGGAAGGGGCAGGAAGTTCCATGATGTCAGCTACCACGGCCTCGTCAGAAGGCCGAGGGGGGGGTGGGGGGGGGGAGCAGCAGGCTTCACAGGAACGGCAGCAGCACACGTACATTGACAAACGCAGGTGCTAGTGCTTACAGTAGCAACCTCCATTTGTGTAGCGGCATCGGTTTTCAACACTGGCTGTTTGAGAACGGAAGAAAAGGAAGCAGCGAACGTGGGTGGCTGCATGGACTTGTAAATTTTCTTCGCCTCACCATACGGGATGCGTTTCGTGGTCTTAAGTTCCTGGATATTCCGTTCCTCAAGGAAAACTCTACATTCCCTACTCCACACAGGGTGATCCCCAGAGCAGTTGACACACTTGGGAGGAGAGGAGCAACCAACTCCCTCATGGGCGGCTACCACAATTCCCGCAAGCGGCTTCCCCTCTACAGCCAAGAGTAGTGTGTCCAAAGTGTTGGCATTTAAAACACCGCATGGGGTTGGGGTAATAAGGCCGTACGCTGAGACGTAGGAAGCCTGCCTTCACATGCTCTGGCAATTTGGTGCTGTTCAATGTAAGGATAAATGAGTCAGTCTTTACCATCCACCCGTTTTATAACGTGCTGCACGTCGACAATTCCTTCCCCGGACCATTCAGCCTTCAGTTCGTCTTCGGGAATGTCAACGAGATCTCTACAAGTCACAACACCTTTTCTGTAGTTCAAGGTGTTTTGAAATTCAGTCTCTATCGCAAAATCTCCAAGAAATTGTGCTTTCTGAAGGTTCGGGACTTGCTGGAAACTAGATGTTTCAACTAACAAGGTTCCATTTCGCTAGCGCTTGACAGATTTTAAGGTGCCAGTAATGCCTTCTAAGCCCTCCTGAATATAAAATGGTGAAACTTTATCAAAATTTCCCTCCTTTCTTTTAAATAGGAGAAACACATTCTGCGAAGCAGTTTGCATTCTGTTACTAGTAACTGAATTAGGAGGACCGGCTACACGAGACCTCTTGTTGGATTGAGTGTGAGAACCCACCAGCGGTCCACCCTTTCCGCTGGCGGGAGAAGAATGAAAGTTCGAGGGTTCCATCTCGGTCCCACGAGCAGCTAGGGAATTATAAGTCCACCTAGACAGAGTCCCGCGTGCCTAGGTAAGCCTTATACAACTGAGGTGCGGCAAGTTCCCCAGAGGTTGCCCGTTAACGACTGTTCCACCTCAACAGCCATGCATCTCATCGGCGCGCCGCACACCTTGAGATTCAGGGGTTGTTTATAGAGGTTTATTCCATCCTCGCGATCCGGGCAGTCAAGCCAAGATCCCCACTCCCTGAGACACACAACGTTCCATCGCCGCGCCCACGGTGGTCGTTGAAGTACGCCCAGAGGTTACGGTGGCAGAGAACTGGAGGCGCTTACCAGTCCCCAGCTCAGGAACCCCTGGATCTACAAGCCTGTACTCAGTAAATGAATGCTGAGCCCCTGGGGGCTGTACTGTTGGAAGCAGTGTCCTTTCTTTTGGGGCAGCTTTCACACTTAAAGCGCAAAGTAATATATTGAACTTCACCAATAAAAAGATTTGTCTAAAGAAGGGAGGGGGGACATATATGAGAAATGGGGCATGGTTTGAGGGGCGTGGGGGATCTCCCCCTCTTATCCCTCTCTCCCTACATGCCCTTCTTCTTATTGAGTAGCGAGAAGAGAACAGTAAAGCCTACATATGGGCAAGTCTCTATAGGAAAATTACGGCGTGTTAAACAACTGCGACCAGCAGATTCGGAAGAATGAAATCTGTCGTTATTTGGTGAAATGCATATCCTTCGCTGGTAACAGTGTATGTTAACATACGCAATACCTACACAGTCGTATTTCCAGAGATGGAATTTGCTGCCGTGTCGCACGTTCTTCCCTTATTTGTCTTGGAAGTGCAAAGAACGAGGATGAATAATGTAAGTGGAGAATAGTGAAATGGGACAGACTGTGATAAAGATCTGCGTGAAGCGTTAACTTGGTGTCTGCTCTAGTGAGGACGCAACGGAAATCATACAGCACGTCCAGTCCAGCATTTGTGCAGTGTGCATAATGTTCAGTTATGATCAATTGTAAATACTTCGCTGAAGTTCCACATTTACACTTCAGTGGTGAATAGTAACAACGTATGTGGAAACAGAAACTTTTGTTACGGAATTTATGACTGCAAGTGCGCCATGTGTTGGCAGGTATTGTTTCTAGTAAACGTCTAGCATTTTGCTAAGTAATACTTCATGTATGTGTCATATAAATCGTCTCTGTTTCACGATATTGCTTCTCCATCAACTTGCGCTTGTATAGTTTCTACATTCATTACTCTTCAAACCTCTGTTATAAACACATGTGGAGTTTTACAGGTAAATGGTCTCGATAGGTTGTAGAATGGGGACAAGTCCATATTTTGGAATGATTTTCGTTCGGCTTTAGCCTCTGTCTCGGGGTACATCCTTAGTTAGAAGCGGAAGAGCTACGCATTTTCAAAAAAATGGCTCTGAGCACTATGGGACTCAACTGCTTAGGTCATTAGTCCTCTAGAACTTAGAACTAGTTAAACCTAACTAACCTAAGGACATCACACACATCCATGCCCGAGGCAGGATTCGAACCTGCGACCGTAGCGGTCTCGCGGTTCCGGACTGCAGCGCCCAGAACCGCACAGCCACTTCGGCCGGCTACGCATTTTCAACAGGGTGTCGCAAAACATGACCAGCTAATCTTACTCAGAGGCTTTACGTATAAAATGTCGATCATAAAAGAAAGTCTTTTATGTGTACTCTTTTAAAGGACATTATGTTCGCCGTTAACTATAGATATTTACAGTCTCGGTCTCTGGGTGATTTTCAGATTGTACTGCAAACGATTTTGCTCCAGCACATGTCAGGCATTAAAATCCTATGACATGTATGTATGTTAACGTCAAAACTAGCTATTCACTATAGAAATATAGTAACCTGAGACAAATATGAAGCTGTGTACATCGTGAAACGATTACGTGAAGTGCAAAGAATGTAATCTATGTCATTTCACTATGTAGCGAGCTTCGCACTCGCTTGATGTTACTGTATTTCTACAATGAAAAGTCTTAGTTTTTGTTATGGTGTTCAGCGTCGGCACCGAACGATATGTTCCAGAGACGGAGGCTCGCATATAAAATATGGTTCAGTTCAAGAAGGTGCACAGGAAGAGAAGCCTATATCAAACATGAAATGACAAAGTAATATCACTGAAAATACCTATTTTGAGAATATTCAGCTTATCCTATGAAGATCTGCATGTGGTGCAGTACAAAGTCTTTTGTCTATTGAGTGCGCTGACACACACGATTGTAAGTCTCCGTACAATAGTTTAGTTTTGTGCCTGACTAAAGTTAAATTCCACAAAGCCGAGAATTGAGGTCTCTCTGAGGCGAGGCAAACACTGAATATCGATAGAAGTCACTGTGCTTCTAAGTCGCTTCTCTGGTGTCGTCGTGGTCTGGACTGGGCTGGAGAGTAACTGGCGGGTAACTGCAACTGCCACCGCCGACGGGGCTTGTATCCGCTCGATTCTCGCGCCACGTTGGTGGTGCCACGCAGTAACGACCGCTGGTGGGTGACCGCAGTACTTGTGCCCCAACTTCGGATGCTTCAGTCACGACGGCCCCTGTGTTGTATCGCATGTGTAATGGAACCACAATTGTGACGATGACATGTATTCGCGCCCAAGCATCTTACTGTCTGAGACGTGCTGGAGCACATTATTTTGCAGTACCACTTGATAGTGTCACGAAGTCCTAAATAGCAGTTGTAAGATTTATAATTTCCACAGTCGTTGGCGAATACAATATCCACAAAAAATTCTGATTTTGAACCCTGACCTTGAGAAATTAATCTTTATGTTTAGTGCTTGGTAAAATACGTGAGGGTAATACATTAGAATAAAATGAGGAAAGTGTCGCAGATAATCAATAACTTCCACGAGCAGCCTACTGTCGTGGAACAGCAGTCTCTACTGGAGCCAGTCGAAGTGTATATATTCCTCATTCCATAGGTCCATGGTCAAAGTCTCGAAGATACGGGATTTGTCACAAAAACAAATGTATGTGAAATGTACTAACAAAATAACTCGACTTCTAGCCCTCCTACCATAGCTCAGATGTGAAACAGTCCTTAAGGACATCAAAGAAAGTAAGACAAAATATATTCATTTACATGTTACATAATAAGGCGCCTTAGCAACGCTGATTGTAAATTAGCACATTTTAGAAGTACAGTCGTTCGCTGAATTCTAATTTCTACAGCAAGGATTCTGTAAAATACAGAATAAAGCTACTAGCTGTCTGTTAAATGTAATGTATGTCAGTCTCCTCTTCACAGCTTTGTCTGTTGCCATCTCTTGATCATGAGTAGCAGAAGATCTACACTCCTGGCAATTGAAATAAGAACTCCGTTAATTCATTGTCCCAGGAAGGGGAAACTTTATTGACACATTCCTGGGGTCAGATACATCACATGATCACACTGACAGAACCACAGGCACATAGACACAGGCAACAGAGCATGCACAATGTCGGCACTAGTACACTGTATATCCACCTTTCGCAGCAATGCAGGCTGCTATTCTCCCATGGAGACGATCGTAGAGATGCTGGATGTAGTCCTGTGGAACGGCTTGCCATGCCATTTCCACCTGGCGCCTCAGTTGGACCAGCGTTCGTGCTGGACGTGCAGACCGCGTGAGACGACGCTTCATCCAGTCCCAAACATGCTCAATGGGGGACAGATCCGGAGATCTTGCTGTCCAGGTTAGTTGACTTACACCTTCTAGAGCACGTTGGGTGGCACGGGATACATGCGGACGTGAATTGTCCTGTTGGAACAGCAAGTTCCCTTGCCGGTCTAGGAATGGTAGAACGATGGGTTTGATGACGGTTTGGATGTACCGTGCACTATTCAGTGTCCCCTCGTCGATCACCAGTGGTGTACGGCCAGTGTAGGAGATCGCTCCCCACACCATGATGCCGGGTGTTGGCCCTCTGTGCCTCGGTCGTATGCAGTCCTGATTGTGGCGCTCACCTGCACGGCGCCAAACACGCATACGACCATCATTGGCACCAAGGCAGAAGCGACTCTCATCGCTGAAGACGACACGTCTCCATTCGTCCCTCCATTCACGCCTGTCGCGACACCACTGGAGGCGGGCTTCATGATGTTGGGGCGTGAGCGGAAGACGGCCTAACGGTGTGCGGGACCGTAGCCCAGCTTCATGGAGACGGTTGCGAATGGTCCTCGCCGATACCCCAGGAGCAACAGTGTCCCTAATTTGCTGGGAAGTGGCGGTGCGGTCCCCTACGGCACTGCGTAGGATCCTACGGTCTTGGCGTGCATCCGTGCGTCGCTGCGGTCCGGTTCCAGGTCGACGGGCACGTGCACCTTCCGCCGACCACTGGCGACAACATCGATGTACTGTGGAGACCTCACGCCCCACGTGTTGAGCAATTCGGCGGTACGTCCACCCGGCCTCCCGCATGCCCACTATACGCCCTCGCTCAAAGTCCGTCAACTGCACATACGGTTCACGTCCACGCTGTCGCGGCATGCTACCAGTGTTAAAGACTGCAATGGAGCTCCGTATGCCACGGCAAACTGGTTGACACTGACGGCGGCGGTGCACAAATGCTGCGCAGCTAGCGCCATTCGACGGCCAACACCGCGGTTCCTGGTGTGTCCGCTGTGCCGTGCGTGTGATCATTGCTTGTACAGCCCTCTCGCAGTGTCCGGAGCAAGTATGGTGGGTCTGACACACCGGTGTCAATGTGTTCTTTTTTCCATTTCCAGGAGTGTATATCACACCTGATAATTACATTTACATGAACGGATCAGTTACTGTTCACTGCTGACTGGATCCTGTGTATACTGTTAATTTTGAATGACTATTACCAAACTCAGGAACCGGCCTTGCCGCAGTGGATACACCGGTTCCCGTGAGATCACCGAAGTTAAGCGCTGTCAGGCGTGGCTGGCACTTGGATGTGTGACCATCCAGCCGCCATGTGCTGTTGCCATTTTTCGGGGTGCACTCAGCCTCGTGATGCCAATTGAGGAGCTACTCGACCGAATAGTAGCGGCTCCGGTCAAAGAAAACCATCATAACGACCGGGAGAGCGGTGTGCTGACCACACGCCCTTCCTATCCGCATCCTCACTGAGGATGACACGGCGGTCGGATGATCCAGATTGGCCACTTGTGGCCTGTCGACGGAGTGCATTACTAAACTCAGCTTTCAAAAAATACTGCACAAATGTTGATGTATGAACGAGTGTTAACAATTAGAAACATTGTGTATAAGAGAACAGTCAGGCAATTGTAATGTCAACAGCAGTGTTCTCCTCACTAATGTATCTTGAAATCAGAAATAAAACAGTGGAAAAAATTATGATTTATATGGCGTATTTTATTAACGATTGGGACAAACCAGATGGATTTTTGCACGTAATACGTGTTTGAGGGATGTTCAATAGGAAAACGCATCGCATATTAAAAAGTCTGGACACACAGAAAATCTAACAAATTAGTCGTCCGCCTGCGCCTGAGGAAGGAAACAATGCTGAAAACCAACTTAGTGGAAACTGAAATCACTACAGATGAAAGAGGAGGCCATCTGAGTAATCTCAGGTTCGAAATAGACGGCTGATGCCATGTATAAGACAGGCAGTACCACAGACAAAATAAGACAGATTTAAGTATTAGAAATACGAAATATGTGGAACGAATCTGCACACAGAAGCGAAGGAATCAAGTGCTGGCGCCCAGTAGTCAGATCAGTTGAATGAACAAGCTGACAGGATTCGGGAGTAGGTCCGCTGCAGAGCGTGCGGCGATGAACTTACGATTGTTGAACCCCATTTGTAACAATTGTAGAGGAAGATAGGTGTAAAGCCTACAGGATGGAATTGAGATTACCCTAATGTCACAAAGGTAAAGAGAAGAAAACAGAAATATCTTGAACTTAGAGCACTAGTCTTTCTGCTATAGTACGTAAGAATCTATTGAAACTTCTGTGGGGGTCGTATGAGCTAAGTGTGCTGGATATTGTCAATGAAACAGTGAATGTCTGCAGATTAATATTAATCGAATGAACATCTGCAAGAGTTACATGTATGTGAGTCATAGACTGTGGGAAAACTGGAAAAGCAGGGGATGGAAACGTTCGAAATGTGTTATTACAGAAGGAATGCTGGGAACTGAAAATACCGATAAGGAATGAAGATGCTATTAACAAACGCTGTGGAATGAAATGGAAACACTTATCAGGAAAAGATATGTAATGATAGCGCACCTGTTAATATGTGAGAGGAGGACTACACCATTCACGATAATAAAGGAAAAACGGGAGGCGTAGAACGAAAATATAGTAGAGCAAGATAGAACTTGAAATAAAAGGAATAAAAAGTAATTGAGACTTTAGAGTGTAATACTAGGAGGCGAAGTGCAGAAATGAATGATGGCCAAATAAGATCATTCTCATTTCTTACGACATAAAAAACTCAAAATTTGGAATTTAGTGAAATAACAGCATTAAGGATGAAGATACCAAACATACGGTTGTTAACTGTCTAGGCTTTGTATGTGATGACTAAAATTACTGAATGATATTTTACATGCAGTATATTACTGCCACCGATGCGCTGATGTAATCAACACAAGGTGTTAAAAATTAATGATAATGTTGTATACAGAGAACATGCAAATAGTAATTCTGATAGTTCATGATTAATCATCGGCGGTATTATAAGCTTTGCGGCAGTCTGGCCAAAAAATTATTTTATTTCAAATCCTATGAACAAACGGAGAAAGCATAGAAATTAATTTTGCGTTTAAGTTTCTCGTTTTTACAATTGAAAGTCAAATATTTTTTCACCCTTGAATGGTGTAATCTCCTGAAGAAGTGAAAACTTAACATTACTGTATTCGTTTTGAAGCAGATATTCAAAGACAGAAGTAAGTTAAGGCACATTTACTCATCTGAGAACAGCACATGGTAGGGTAACGAGCTTTCTGCCACAGAGACATAGCAGAAACCATCGTCAGTGATAGGCCGAATTTGAAGCTCAGCTGCTATCTTCTAAAAAATTTGTTTCAGTTCAAATACTATGAGCAGATAAATAAACTATGAAAATAAATTTAAACTTAAGTTTCTCATCTGTAAAACTGCGAGATAAATATTTCTTTATCCTTCAAAGACAGACTCTCTTGCAGAAGTGAAAATTTAAGCGTATTATTTTTTTTTTTCAAGTAGATATACGACGAAAGAAGTATTATGAAAACCCAAATGAAAACATATGGATCTATGGTACCGTAAAGCTCTGTGTATATACTTACTCGCCAGATGCATTCACCGTTACAATAGAAGCGAGGTGTCAGGTACACTGTGCGTTTGTACTGTCAGGTACAAACATGTATTTAAATTTTGCAAGCTATGATGTGCGAATAACTATAATTCTTGATAGAACGTTTACTAACATGACCCTTAGGTAGAAGATAAAATATACATGAGAATGCATTCGATAACGCTATTAATACAACATGAGGTTCCATCCACGTAGAAAAATTATCTGTGCCGTTTGCTGAAAAAAATTAACTTTTTCGTAATCAAATAAATTACCACTTCGTTACGAACAGAAAGCTACAGTACAAGTTTACAAAAAATCATATTTTATTGTTAGTGAAACTATTATCTCATTCTTCTGAAGTCATATTCCTCTAAGAGAAAATCTTTGTGAGAATGCTTTAACCCACACTTGAAACGATCGTCATTTCTGTGGTGTTCTGGAGTGCTTCCGTTGCTCTAAATTTCTTGCGTTCCATTAAAAAGCGCTATAATCATAAAAGAATAGAAAACTGCGTTATCAAAGAGTTGAAACGATCATATTAAACCAGTGGCTGAGACACGAGAGTTGAATAAACGCGAGAAAGCTTTCAGCAGGGCTCTAAGATGGGATACGTGACGACGTCTGAAGTGCCGTTCTCTCTTTATAGCAGGAAACCTAGCTCGCTTCAAGGTGTTAACGCTAGACGAAATTCCATGCAGTCGAGTGGCTGTTATCACCTCGTAACCGTGAAAACGTTGAGCACGTGGCTGCTGGAGTCTTTGTGGCACAACATGGTCCACGAACGTGTAGTGATCGTTCCTGAAACTACAGAATCAGTGAATGAAAGAGTTATCTGTTCCTCATCCCAACACTCTATGCAGCGTGTTCAATGTTGAATTTGTCCAATACTATCGCCATTGTCTACGCTGCATGTCAATTATAGTATGATGTACAAGTATCTACTCTAATGTTTGCTGTAATTTAGGTCTTTGTTTAAATCACACTGCATTATGTGTTTCTAACAGCAAAAGGTTGCCTTTGATATATTTCCTTCTACGGAAGACAGAGTTTCAGTCAGTTTATCATTATGCTCACATAGGTTGACACTTCAAGTGAGAAAGGGCCTCAATGAGGAGAAAAACCGGTAGTGACACAGATAATTAGCGGACTTTCTCTCTAATAATGCACAAAATGAACTCAATTAGGTTCGAAAATACTAAATCAATTAGTCCGTCAATCAAAGTTAGTCTTCGGTTTAGGGAAGCTTCCTCTAACGTCGTAATGATATTTTAACACGAGCCAGGTAACTGAGATAATCTGAAGATTCTTTTGACTATAAATTTTAGTAAACGTAATTCACTGTGATACTTGAGTATAATGACTCCAATAAAAAAGTCATGATACTCATTCTAAGTATTATTTGAGAGATGTGCCAAGAAAGTTATTGCGTTTGTCATAGTAATCAGATTTTGTTGCTTCATTTGCTGCAATAAAACTGAAATATGCCCTGAGAAACCATGATGATGACATCACAGAAGAAAAAATACATTCTTACTTTAATTTAAAGTTCACATATGTCACACACTTGAAAAACATAAATATCATTTCAGCAAATTGATGGTAGAAAACCAAAACAGAACTCTAGAAAAGTTCTACTCTTGCGGATATATTTAGGGTGGTGTTAAAACAGCCGCCGAATATAACTGCGATATTTCAGACAACTTTCTCACAAACAACGCTAGACGCAATAAAAACTGCCAAAGGATAGAAAGCAACTGTGGACTCTTTGTAGTCCGCAAAATATTGGTTTTTCTTTATTACACTTTTGCAGTGAAATTAAAAAAAATTATCTACGTCTGCATATATTTGATTGCTCTGGAATTCACAATTTAGCACCTAGCAGGCGGTTCGTCGAACCATCTTCAAGTATTTTCTCTACCGTACTATTCGCGAATAGCGCGTGGGAAAAACTAGCACTTAATCTTTCTTTCCGTACTCTGTTTTGTCTTATTTTATGATGATGAACATTCCTCCCCATGTAAATGGACGTCAACAGAATACCGCATTTTCATCATCGGAGGAGAAAGTTGGGACTTGAAATTTCACGAGAAGATCCTGCCGCAAGTAAAACAGCCTTTCTTTTAATGATTGCCACCACATTTCACGTATAACATTCGTTGCGCAATCGCTCATATTTCACGACAGTACACAATGAGCGGCCGTTTTTTGAATTTTTGCAATGTCCTCCTTCAGACCCCTCGGATGCGGATTCCAGACGGCAAAGCAAAATTTCAGAACAGGGTGAATAAACGTTGCTTAAGCAGCCTCTATAGTAGATCTGTTGCAGTTGCAAAGTGTTTTTGTCAATTCAGTGCAGTCTTTGGTTTGCTCAACCCACAACATTAGATATTATACTAGCGGACCCCACAGACGTCGTCCTGCGTGATATTTCAAGCGATTAGGATATTAAACAAAGTATAAAATGGAAGACCAAAAATATAATAATTTCGTTATTCTTTATTTTGGAATAACACCAATTTTTCTAAAAACAAATCGTTATTATCAATAA
Organism: Schistocerca serialis cubense; assembly: GCF_023864345.2. Classification (NCBI taxonomy): domain Eukaryota; kingdom Metazoa; phylum Arthropoda; class Insecta; order Orthoptera; family Acrididae; genus Schistocerca; species Schistocerca serialis. The sequence goes on from NC_064644.1 coordinate 448,274,446, forward strand.
TGTTTGTTTAATTTTATCTTGATGCGAGTTGATGAACAATAATTTTAGTCAACTCCTGAGGAGTATAAATGAATAACCTCGACAGTTTTCCAATGTGAGAACATGCCACATATAATTGGCCATGTGAAAAGACCGGATTTTGTAGATCAAACTCACAAATCTACATTGTTTGACGTTGCGACTTATTAATAGTCATGGCAAATGCCAAGCGAATAGGAAATTGCAGACGGCTGAATGGAAATGGGTGAGTCTGAAGGGATCATAGGGATTCGTTGCACGAGAACAACTTCACCTTCAAATTTGCCGTTCAAAATTGTAGCTTCAAGAACATTGCCCATAATTTTTTTATGACTAATCTTGAACCGTTGCATAGCTTAGGTGAATTTAAATACCGAAGCAAAATGATAGGTGAGCCAATTTTTAATCGCAAGTTATATGGTGGCATTCCTGGTATATCCAGCGAATTCAAACATTCAGCAGGATAGTTGACTGCTTCGCCAGGATCAATCAGTAACAGTGTTGATCGATTTGAACAATATCTCACTGCCGGGCAATGACTGTTGTATTTTTAAGTGAATAGCGTGAACATCGATATTTTTTGCGGCTAAAATAGCTCGTTAACGGAGCTTGTAATTTGCTTGTAAATCTGGAAATATGCTTTCAATCAAAACATCTTTCGTATTTACCATGTTGCAGAAATTGCCTGGCAGTTTGATGCATTGTGTGTCTCCATGCAATGGTATTATTCCATTTCCAAAGTTGAGCAATTGCTGGCAGAATGATAGTGCCAATGGAACGTTTTGTATTTGAACACGTACATTTGTGCTAAGACGTAATGTATTGACATTTCGCAATAGATAAGATTGTTTTATACATGCGTTAATTTCATCCGCATATCTAGCGTGAGGAATAACCAGTAATGTCTATCTAATACCACCGGACAGCAGCAGTAAGGTACCACCAAAAAGCCTGGCGTTATTATTTGGATCGAATGAGCGCAAGTAATAGTGAGATGAGAAACTTTTTTCCAGTGCCACTTGGTGCGTCCAAAAAAAAAAAAAAAATCCACCTTGTTCTGCTGCAGTTAACAAATTAATTCAATCGTATACATTCTTTTGTTCATCAGTGAGCAGTTGCTCATTATTTTCAACGACAGTAGTTAAAGAGACCGTATTGAACTGTTGTTCGCGCTGAATATCGCCTTTAATGATGTCTGTTGCTGGGCGGTTAGGCGAGGGCATACTAAAATGAATGAGTGACATATTCGAAATCAGAATGCAAATATCTTCAGTCTTTATTAGCGCCTCGTTATATACTTCCGGCGAAAAATCAATATTGGGACCTTGATCAGCGATCCGAACGCGATGCAGAATGTCGTCGCTCATGGAATCTTTATATTTGTCCCAGAGGACAGAAGCTTGAGATGGAAAACATGTCATCAATTATATGGCGAATAACTGGCGAATCTGATGAGGAGAGGAACTCAATGCTGCATCTGCAAGTATGATATCCCAGTGATTGTCATCTTCTAGCAAATGTAATCCCCGACACGCATCATGATATGTGTCGTACAAAATGCCATTGACTGTTCGCAAGTATTGGAAGGACGTCGGTCCAGCAACATTAACGAACAATAAACGCAAGAAGAAATATTTGCGTTGCTTTGGATGGACTGTGCATAATCGGCCTAATGTATTTCCTATAAATATGTCATTGTATCCTTCAACCGGATCACCTCGCTTTCGTGGTTCCCATTTGTTTGGCTGTTTGTTCCATGTGAAATGTCGTGGCACATCAGTATACATTAATGTCTTTGCGAATTGACAGGGAATACCTGATCGGTTGCCGGCCGAAGTGGCCGTGCGGTTAAAGGTGCTGCAGTCTGGAACCGCAAGACCGCTACGGTCGCAGGTTCGAATCCTGCCTCGGGCGTGGATGTTTGTGATGTCCTTAGGTTAGTTAGGTTTAACTAGTTCTAAGTTCTAGGGGACTAATGACCTCAGCAGTTGAGTCCCATAGTGCTCAGAGCCATTTGAACCATTTTTGAACCTGATCGGTTGCAAAGTTCGAAAAACTCAGTTAATGTGGTTTATGGGGCAACTGATGCACGTTGTAGAGCAGTCTCTTCCGTGAAATAAACACGCTATCCATTTTCAAGGTGCACGGACAAATGCAAAGCAGTAAGGTCTCTTTCGTTTATCGGAAAACGCAAAATACGCCAAACTGCTTCATTGCTGCTGATGTATCGGCACATTTGATACCGTGTTATTTCGTCGTTTTCGTTAACATTGTGTATCTCTGCTTTAGATTCGTGTATCTCGAAGTTCAAATGCGTCGCTAACCATAATAACTGCAAATTCATTAATGGCCGGTGCATTATATCGGCCCGCGTGCTGCCCAGATGTTACTTTGTCTGCTTTGATGACGATAGTATAGTTGTCGTTTTGCGGTCTGTTCCAAACGGTATTGAACAACAGGACCAACTGGTTGCGATTCTGTAAAAACGGTTATAAAATACCCACAATTTCTCGCTCCTGCATCTGCTATATATGGTTGTACTGGCAGCGTGCGTTTATTTGCTGCTCCTCATCACCCATGAGGTAAATTTGCTGAAATTTTGAATCGGTATCAGGCATCGGCATTAAAGAACCAATGTGATGATCCACTTGGCCCTCAATCTTAAACGTTGATTGAAAATTGCGACCATCCTCATTGTGAACGATTTTTATTGCTCCAATTGAGTCATTTGAAAGCACGAATTGAATTCGTGAATTTTACGCAAAAACATTTTAGATTGAGATGAAGCTTCAGCCAAAAGTGTTTTCAATGGTTCTGGCTACGAATTCAATGGTGGCAATACAACTTTTCCAGATGCGCAGCAGAAACCGGCCGATTCTCCTTTGTAATTGAGTGTATGACAGTGTTGCCATTGTTTGTTTATAGCACCGATTACAATTTGTGAATCTGACGATTAGTCGATGTCCAACTCATATTCAAACGCAAGGCGAAGAAGTGATGCACGTGTCAATGCGCGATACACTTGCAAACGCTGTTGTTCACGTGTGCTGAATGTGTCGGTGACTCGTTGACCAGCCAGTCTTTGTCTCAACGCATTAGCTCGAAGGTGTTCGTTGCGTTGCTCTTGACTTTCATTAGCACGTCTGATTGCATTCTGGTTTCTTAAATTTTCATTGTCCGTCAATTGATCTTCTGCCGATCTATTTAACCGTCGGTTCTGGACTAATTGTGAATTCCGAGTCCGTCGACCAACATTTCCTCCTCGTGCACGAAGACGTGCCATTGTTTTATGTACGTAACTTACAAGTGAATATAATACACTTAATATTCACTGAAATGCGACACCTGAAATATCAAAAGACACCGTACAAAGAAAAAATTAAAATGTCAAAATAACGAAACACACATAATTGGATACACTGAAATTAAAATGTCGAAAAATAAAAGAAATCCTATGCACGTAACTTATATCTGAATACAATACCCTCAGTATTGCATACAAAAATGCAACGCCACCTACCGTGCTGATTTAAGAACGTAAATATTCCAGGCCCCCAGTTGAATGCATACACAAAAATTCATTCAAGTCGATCCAGCCGTTTAGTTGTAGTATAGATAAATAACCTAGATGTCGACCGAATTGCCATCTGCCAGGCTGATTTGTGAATCTAAATCATCCAGGCCCACACTTGAATGCATTCACAAAAATTCATTCAAATCGATCCAGCCGTTTAGTTGCAGTATAGATAAATAACCTAGATACCGACTACAGCGCTATCTGCCGGGCTGATTTGTGAATCTAAACCATCGAGGGCGCCACCCAAATGCATACAAAAAAATTCATTCAATTCGGTCCAGCCGTTTACGAGTTCAGTGACATACACACGTACAAAAGGTATTGTATTTAACTTAATCGTGATTATAGCCCTTTTTTTTTGTTTTTTTTTTTTTTTTTTTGGTCATCAGTCTACTGACTGGTTTCATGCGGCCCGCCACGAATTCCTTTCCTGTGCTAACCTCTTCATCTCAGAGTAGCACTTGCAATCTACGTCCTCAATTATTTGCTTGACGTATTCCAATCTCAAAGAAGGGAAAGCAGAAAGATGGAAGGAGTATATAGAGGGTCTATACACTGGCGATGTACTTGAGGACAATATTATGGAAATGGAAGAGGATGTAGGTGAAGATGAAATGGGAGATACGATACTGCGTGAAGAGTTTGACCGAGTACTGAAAGACCTGAGTCGAAACAAGGCCCCCGGAGTAGACAACATTCCATTGGAACTACTGACGGCCTTTGGAGAGCCCGTCCTGACAAAACTCTACCATCTGGTGGACAAGATGTATGGAACAGGCGAAATACCCTCAGACTTCAAGAAGAATATAATAATTCCAATTCCAAAGAAAGCAGGTGTTGACAGATGTGAAAATTACCGAACAATCCGAATTCTTTATTGACAAATGGAAAAACTAGTCGAAACCGACCTCGGGGAAGATCAGTTTGCATTCCGTAGAAATACTGGAACACGTGAGGCAATACTGACCGTACGACTTATCTTAGAAGAAAGATTAAGGAAAGGCAAACCTACGTTTCTAGCATTTGTAGACTTAGAGAAAGCTTTTGACAATGTTGACTGGAATACTCTCTTTCAAATTCTGAAGGTGGCAGGGGTAAAATACAGGGAGCGAAAAGCTATTTACAATTTGTACAGAAACCAGATGGCAGTTATAAGAGTCGAGGGACATGAAAGGGAAGCAGTGGTTGGGAAGGGAGTAAGACAGGGTTGTAGCCTCTCCCCGATGTTATTCAATCTGTATATTGAGCAAGCAGTAAAGGAAATAAAAGAAAAATTCGGAATGGGTATTAAAATCCATGGAGAAGAAATAAAAACTTTGAGGTTCGCCGCTGCCATTGTAATTCTCTCAGAGACAGCAAAGGACTTGGAAGAGCACTTGAATGGAATGGACAATGTCTTGAGAGAAGTATATAAGATGAACATCAACAAAGGCAAAACGAGGATAATGGAATGTAGCCGAATTAAGTCGGGTGATGCTGAGGGAATTAGATTAGGAAATGAGACACTTAAAGTAGTAAAGGAGTTTTGCTATTTGGGGAGCAAAATAACTGATGATGGTCGAAGTAGAGAGGATATAAAATGTAGACTGGCAATGGCAAGGAAAGCGTTTCTGAAGGAGAGAAATTTGTTAACACCGAGTATAGATTTAAGTGTCAGGAAGTCGTTTCTGAAAGTATTTGTATGGAGTATGGCCATGTATGGAAGTGAAACATGGACGATAAATAGTTTATACAGGAGAAGAAAAGAAGCTTTCGAAATGTGGTGCTAGGAGAAGAATGCTGAAGATTAGATGGGTAGATCACATAACTAATGAGGAAGTATTGAAACGTCCCCTTGAACAATTTATACAAGACTGTGCTTAACCTGACACACCATATTTTGTTAGCGCAACGCAATCTGACTTTCAAAATTCCCTATAAAAGAATGGCCCTGACTAACATTAAACTATACCTTTCACAAATCACTTACCTCACAAAAATCTTCGCTGCTCAAGCTACTGCAATACAGAGAGCGCCACTACTGCCAGCTAAATAAAAGATTCAAACTATGGAAGGCACTAACTACTGATAGGGATAGTTAGCAAATGAAAGATATTAATAGAGAACAAACAATGTATTTACCTTGATATCATCATATATAAACATAGCAGTTCATGACAAATTACAAAACTCCGCCATCTCTCTCCCCACATCCACCACTGCTGGCGGCTCACCTCCAACTGCGCAACGCTACGCGCTGTTCACATCCAGCTGCCGCTGCCCAACACTACAATGGCGAGTATTACAACAATGCAAAGCAGACACAGACTGCCCACAGCACAGCCAGTGATTTTCATACAGAGGTGGCGTTACCAATAAAAAAACCTAAACAGCCTACTTACATAGCCCCCATGCTCCCCACAAAAAATTTTTATAAATGGTGTTGGGCACTGGCCAATACAGATTTGACAAAAATTTTTCACAATTACAGTAACAAAGATATAAAATGCACACACTTATTGATGCAATGTTGGTCAAAAGCTAAAATTTTCTCACAGTCCATAAAGACAGTCCTCATCATTCGTCACCATAAAATTGCAGTGTTTTTCTCAAAGTCTGAGCAGTAAAAGAAAATGCACACAGAAGTAGTGGATTTCCATGCAGTCTTGAAGAAGTAGTGTTGTCCTTCCAACGGAAAAACAGTGCTGACTCTTGACATGCAGACAGGTAATGGGCCACAACATAGCAAACCCACAGCAGAGTCATTCGACGTTTTGAAGAATATTGGTAGGTAGGTCATCACAGAACAGACCCACTGTAGTCCTGGTAGAGATTACGGTATTGGTGGGTCATCAAAGATGCAGACCCACTGTAGTCCTTGTAGAGATAGCCAGCAGCCATCTGTTGTGACTGTGCAGGTGCACAATCACCATCGAAGAGTCTTGCGAATAATATAGCAAGTCCATAACCACCACTTGTGCATTCACAAAGTTTTTGGAATTGTCCTTAGAACCAGCAATGCTGTTATCCAGTCCCTTGCTGAATTATTAACACACGTGCAAACACTAACAGTCCCAACTTCTCACATATTGTCCATATACTATGACCAACAGAAATGTGTGCAGTGAAATGTAACAAACAAGTTAATAATATCATGAACTGGTGACAATTACAATTTTATAACATAATAATACAATAACAAAGGTACAGAATACATTATTAAAAACATAACAATACAGATAACATTTGTAGATAATAGGGGCTTTACAAAAGAATAGAAATAAACATAAACATCAGTGTTACAGGAATTATGACATAAGTACATACATAAAAGATCACAATAACTTTTGAAACATCAAGAGCATTAAAGAGAACAGAATTAATAATATCTAACATCTTTACAAAGTAAATAACATATTATTAATGCCAATTATATTCGAGGATAACAGTATTCCTCATCATAGTGAATGTAGCTTAATATTAAAAGAAGAAAAAATTCTATGAAACTACACGGAGACAGGAAGAAAACAAATACACAAGGGTACACAAACACATAGTGGGATAACACAAAAGGAATGGACAGGGTTTGTTTTCAGTGTAACATTTGGTACTGCAGTCCAACCTAAAACGTCATTCCGTAGATTTTTCGTCTTATTTCAACATTTGTTTCCACCAAAACATTCTATCCAAGCATGCTTTCTGTATTTATATGTTCACATATTTCTTACCTCATTATTTATTTTCCATTATCTTACATCATTTCTTTCCAAGAAAATCCTACCTAAACTTGTTGTCTCTAAACCCTACTTTTTTGTTCATATCCTCTTTCAAAAATAGTTTTTCGCCACTGTACACTACTTTTTTGGCCAAACCATTTTCTTATAGGTTCTCAATGCATTTCTTCCAATTCGTCATAGCTAGTTTCTTATATAGTCTACCCCCTCTTAAGCTAACTTAAATCTACTGAGCTCAGATGCTAAACTAAGGGACGAGGCAATGCAGCAGCACAAAATAAGTAACACAAACAGCAATGACCAAAAAATTGGAAAATTGCAAAGCAAGCTACAGTAAATCTAAATTACCAAGCAATGCAACATTACAACTAATATGAGCCAATGTGCAGCAACAATAAAAATAAATGAGTAGTAAAACTGGCTTAGCAGAGTAACATAAAGTCAAATGCAGTAACACTATGCCTGGCAAACAGCAGTAACTTATACCTAAACATGACATAGCTCAAGCAGAAAAAATAGTACACTAAAGATAACAATGCAGATAAGGGAAATGTATAATCACATCTTAATATCTATGTAATTAAAGTGGTGCACCACAACAACTTATTGTAAAAAAAATATTACCATGTACTTGAAAAGAAAATTATGAATGCAGTTCCTGTGAAGGTAAATGTCATTTTATGCTCTCTCACTTTTTTAAAAAATTATTATTTACTCGACCTGTAGACAGAAAATATTTATATTAGTACATCTATAAAATTTTATTTTAACCAATGCTGCAGTGCAGCTAGAAACTAGATATCAAATGAAATAAGCAACTATGTACAAAGCAAAGTGTAAGAACATCGTTCAATAGTCATGTGGCATTTCATAAGTAGTAAGAAAATCTCTTATCTAGAAAGACAGTAGTCATAGTCAGGTGTGTAGACAAACTATTTCTTGTCATTTCATTAGGCATTTCAGTAAATATCAGAAAGTACGATATGTTTCCAAGTAATCAGCGTGTCGGATTTGCGATGCTTTCTCTAAAGGAATGACAATGGCCAGGATAATGGCCTCCCTTTTTTTTTCCTGTGCTCTGAAAGGCACGCGCTAATGGCTTTTTCTCCAGGCGTCTGACACAGCTGGGTGCCCACGACGCATTACGTGCAGGTGGTCACTTAATTTTCTTACCGAAATATTTACAACTCCAGTTTCCGCTACAGTGACAGTCTCATATAAAAATATTTCGCAGGTCAAGAATTTGTGTTACAAATGTGTAGATCAAAATCCTGTAAATATAAGTGTCCAAAAAAAATATTCGTCAGCATTGTGATACAGTCACACATTTCATAACTCTTAAAGTACGTTTCTTGGTTTCCAACATCCTTTTCATAAATCAGAGTCCCTAAACACTACTCATTATTCCTTACCTCATTATACATATAAATATTCGTCGACACTTCTTCAATATTTCATCGTGAGAAATACGTAGCATAATAGACATTCCTCAACAACATAATACACATCGTCGTCGTAATAATAACATCATAACACTTCAGTCAAATCTCAAAATCGTCGTAACTTCCTCCAATAATTTTAAGCCTAAAAAAATTCTCTGCTCATGTCAAAAGTGTCATCTGCCTCAAACATACTTTAAAAATCATGAATCCATACCAAATACAACATTCAAAGCTCTCATAGTATCACAATGGTTCCGAAAAAATATGAAGAGTTCACACAGTACAGACAGAATACAGTTTCATAAGTGTGAAGTTATCCAACTGTGTAATTACGTAAACATCTGTCACTGATACAGTAAAATAAATGTTTGTCTCTCTGTCAAATAATCAGATAGCTGTGTAATTCTGTGTTAGAGAAATATGGTACCGAAGTGTAAAGTTGTATAAGCAAATACCATATTAGCTAGGGTTCCTTGTGGTTGCCAAACACATGGTACACAAAGTAAGCGTGTACCCCCCTGAGGATTAATGTAATTATACCCTCAGGTGTTACAGATTACACCAATGGAATGAAATATATCACGGAAAACTTTCTTTGTAATTCAAAAATCTTTAAAAATAAATGTTTTAAGTATAAAATTGATCACTCAAATGCGTGTACTGTAGCGCTAAATGTGCGTCTTGCTGTAAGATAATTCTGTGGAAGTGTCGTACTTATCGTTCTCCGAAAGCTAAGTTCTGCAGAAGTCAATGTACTTACCTCATGATAAACAAAAGTGAAATGCTTTATGTATAGATATCTTAGTTATTACGCTTATTGCCATGATGAAGAAAGTACTGTGTTGTAACGTATTGTTGTGTTACGGAAAAGGCAATCTCATTGTAGCTATACCACAAAAGTTACTACTAAAACATGTTTTACTTTGCAGAATAAAACAGAAAAACTGTGCAGAAATAAAACAGAAACACTACAAAAGCAACATTGTAAATTGTCACTCATTAGTAGCGTCGTGATAAAAATCGTGTAGCTGTCACATAAACTAACCTCTGTGACATCTGGTATCTCACAGAAAGTACTTTAAATCCAGAATATATTTTCAAGTAAACCAAAATGTTGCATTAAAATCTCATTAGCAGTACTGGTAAATGTTCTAAGTATGTAAGCCTGATAGTCGTTACGTAATCGTGCAACTAACAAGCAAGAATGTACAAATACAACACTGTGTCGTCTGTTCACTATAACAATGCATTCGTAATTTCTGTTTAAAAATGTTCCCTAGGTTCTAAACTGGATATTTAACTTCAAACATTGTTGTATGTTAGCAGTTTCTTAAGTCTAACACAGCATACTAGTAATGTAAAGTGAAAAGTTATATGGCAAAGACAAAGTTAAAAAGCAGATTATCTTTCAATAAAAGGTTTTACACGTGAAATGTGGTGTAAACCTTTACTCTTCCTAGTGCACAGAGTTTCAACTTCAAAGAATTATCATGTTGTATACATCGGTAAAGAATGCTAAAATTTTTCTCAAGGCTAGCGTCTTATGTTATTTTTCTCGGAGCCAGCGGGCGCACGCGGCTGCCTGCTGTGCGAGTCATTGTCTGTCTCTGTGTTGGCGCGCGCCGTTATTGGGATTTGGAGACCTAACTTCTACAAATTCACCGTGACGAGAGGGCCCAGCTCTGTTTGAATCCCGCCAGTTCTGATGCAATTCAGGTCTGTCGTTACAATCACATCGTCTGTCGTCATGTCGGTAGTTCCTGTAGTTACTTTCTTGTCGGTTAAGTGGTGGAAAATTTCTCCCTGAATCGTACCTGCGCACTGAACTGTTGCGTCTGAAGTTATTCTGTCTCCCTTGATAATAATTATTTTGGTTCCCATATTGTCTGTTTCTCTGATTGTCTCTGTGATAGTCACTACCGCGGAGAGGTGATCTTTCCCTGTAATTATTACTACTCTGCCAACGGTTGTCGTACGGGTGGTGTCCATTTTGGTCACGATTTGCGTTGTAAGAATAGACCAGTCGTGTCCGGTTATCGTTTCTGTCGTCACGGAATTGTGACGGATGTGACCTGTAATTGTTGTGTCCTTGTTTTCGCGTTCCGCGATTATCAGTGTCAATTTCTAGTTCTTGTAACAGTCCCTGAAAAGCTTCAATGTCGTCTTTGCAACGTCCTGCCAAAATAATATGTCGTAAATGTTCAGGTAATTTGATTAAGCAAATGCGGATGAGTTCTGAGGGGCTGTATGGGTTTGACAGGTACTGATTCTTGTGCAACATGTCTTCAAAATATTTCACAAGACTGGAGAATTCAGATTGTTCGAAATGTTTCATCATTATGATACCATGTTTTCCGCGGTCTTGTGTGGCTTGAGACCAATATGCTGAGAGGAAGGCATGGTAAAATTCTCCTTCACTGTGGCAATCGTGAATGACCGATCGCATTCTTACAGCTGGTTCATTCTCTAAGTAGCCACACATAAATTCTAATCTGTGTTCCAACGACCAGTTGGGAGGAAAACAATGAGAGAATTGATGGAGCCATGCTTGTGGATGAATGTCGTTGCCAGAATTCTTAAATGTTTTGAATTTACGTGTAGTAATGAACAGCTTATAGTCAAAATCGTCATGTCGGCGAGTCGCATATCGGTCATTGTTAGGTCGTGTCGGCCGTTCCATCTCAAAATTCGGTGCACATTGCCAATTTCTTTCATAACTTCCGAAATGCCCAGTGTTATTATTTTGCGGCTTTTCCGTGTTTCTAAGTCCCTCTTCCCTTATTGGGGCGCGAGTGTCCTCTGAAATACGTAATTCTTGTATTACCTGTGTTAGCTGATCTTGTACTTCCCGGGTTTCTCTTTGGTGTTGCGTATCAATTTGATTCAGATTTTGATTCTGTTTGAATTTTCTAATTTGTTCATACACTTCTGTGTCAGTGAAGGCTACAGGTCTTGTGTCATTCAGATCATCATCTACCTTGGTAGATAAGTTAGTGACCTGATCCGAAAGTTCGGCTACTTTCTCCGATAGTGAACACATTTCCTCAGTGTGTTTTTCTGAACCAAGTTTCAGAGTGTCCATTTGTGTTGAAATCGAATCTACTGTGTCCTTTAAGTTTTCCTGAGTTTTTGCAAGTTGCGTAACCGAATCGGTAGATGCAACTGAGTCAATTTTAGCCCACAAGATCTCATGATTTTCATGAACAGTGGTTTGCAGTTCCTTTATGGCTGCTTCGTGATTCTGTAATGCATTTTCATGCCGCGAAAAAATAGGTTGAAAATGCTCACAAATTTGTGTTTTTACGTCATTACAGACTTTTTGACATTTCGATTCAATGTTATGTAACTCAGTAGTTAAATCTTCACGTGTTTGTTCAAGCGTATGTTCCACTGAGTCTAACTTTTGAAGCTTTTCTTCCATTGCGTCTAACTTTTGAAGATTTTGTTCCATTGTGTCTAACTGTTGCTGTGTTTGTCTCTGGTGTTGTTCCATTGTGTCTAACTTTTGAAGCTTTTGTCCCATTTGTTGCATTAATTGTAATAACAATGCACTGGTGTCTGAAACGTGTTCCTCAGTGCTTTTCGGCAGTGAATTTGCACCAGCAACATTCACATTTTGACAAGCGGAAAATGTGTCTTGACTCATTTGAGAAAACGGTGAGAACCCAAAACCTGAGTCTACAGTATTTGCAAAATTGTGTCCTGTCATTCCCGATTCCTGAGGCGAGCTGTTGCCGACCGATCGATCGATAATGCGTCCATCTTCACTAATTGTTTCACTGTCCACGCCATTGTTTGCCGCCCGCTCCATTTCCCTATGCACAGTTACCAAATTACTACTTTGAATGTCTGTTAATTCATTACTCTGCGGCGCTAACACACTGCTTTCGTCTTCACTGTCATTTCCAAGTTTACTTTGGAGCCTAGTATTACGTTTTTCACACGCCATTATTGTCACAATATTTCACACGACAACACAGAAAAGCACAATTTGAAGAGCAAAAATAAGAGAACATATTAACATAGTACTGAAAATTATATCTCGTTAATTGCAAGCGCAGCAGCGAAAAACTTGCTGCAAATCTACATGCATGCCACAACTGTTTTACTGTACAACAATGAAAGACTTCAACTACAAAGGAGATTCTCTCTACAATTACGCGCTAGCAATAAACAAAGGCTACTCTAATTACACAAACTACAAGAAAAAAAATCAGAAGACTCCAGTGAGGTATCCTAGGCCAAGGGTCGACATATGAAACGTCCCCTTGAACAATTTATACAAGACTGTGCTTAACCTGACACACAATATTTTGTTAGCGCAACGCAATCTGACTTTCAAAATTCCCTACAAAAGAATGGCCCTGACTAACATTAAACTATACCTTTCACAAATCACTTACCTCACAAAAATCTTCGCTGCTCAAGCTACTGCAATACAGCGAGCGCCACTACTGCCAGCTAAATAAAAGATTCAAACTATGGAAGGCACTAACTACTGATAGAGTTAGTTAGCAAATGAAAGATATTAATAGAGAACAAACAATGTATTTACCTTGATATCATCATGTATAAATATAGCAGTTCATGACAAATTACAAAACTCCGCCATCTCTCTCCCCACATCCACCACTGCTGGCGGCTCACCTCCAACTGCGCAACGCTACGCGCTGTTCACATCCAGCTGCCGCTGCCCAACACTACAATGGCGAGTATTGCAACAATGCAAAGCAGACACAGACTGCCCACAGCACAGCCAGTGATTTTCATACAGAGGTGGCGTTACCAATAAAAAAACCTAAACAGCCTACTTACAGTATTGAATAGGATTGGGGAGAATAGAAGTTTGTGGCACAACTTGACCAGAAGAAGGGATCGGTTGGTAGGACATGTTCTGAGGCATCAAGGGATCACCAATTTAGTATTGGAGGGCAGCTTGGAGGGTAAAAATCGTAGAGGGAGACCAAGGGATGAATACACTAAGCAGATTCAGAAGGATGTAGGCTGCAATAGGTACTGGGAGATGAAGAAGCTTGCACAGGATAGAGTAGCATGGAGAGCTGCATCAAACCAGTCTCAGGACTGAGGACCCCAACAACAACAACAACAACAACAACATTCCAATCTCTGTCTTCCTCTACAGTTTTTGCCCTTTACAGCTCCTTCTAGTACCATGGAAGTCATTCCCTCATGTCTTAGCAGATGTCCTATCATCCTGTCTCTTCTCGTTATCACCGTTTTCCACACATTCCTTTCCTCTCCGATTCTGCGTAGAACCTCCTCATTCCTTACCCTATCAGTCCACCTCATTTTCAACGTTCGTCTATTGCACCACATCTCAAATGCTTCGGTTCTCTTCTGTTCCGGTCATCCCACAGTCCATGTTTCACTACCATACAATGATGTACTCCAGACGTACATCCTCAGAAATTTCTTCCTAAAATTAAGGCTGGTGTTTGAAATTAGTAGATTTCTCTTAGCCAGAAATGCCTTTTTTGCCATAGCGAGTCTGCTTTTGATGTCCTCCTTGCTCCGTCCGTCATTGGTTATTTTACTGCCTAGGTAGCAGAATTCCTTAACTTCATTATCTTCGTGACAATAAATCCTGATGTTAAGTTTCTCGCTGTTCTCATTTCTACTACTTCTCATTACCTTCGTCTTTCTCCGATATACTCTCAAACCATACTGTGTACTCATTAGACTGTTCATTCCATTCAGCAGATCATTTAATTCTTCTTCACTTGCACTCAGGATAGCAATGTCATCAGCGAATTGTATCATTGGTATCCTTTCACCTTGTATTTTAATTCCACTCCTGAACCTCTTTTTTATTTCCATCATTGCTTCCTCGATGTACAGATTGAAGAGTAGGGGCGAAAGGCTACAGCCTTGTCGTACACTCTTCTTAATACGAGCACTTCGTTCTTGTTCGTCCAGTCTTATTATTCCCTCTTGGTATATGACCCGTCTCTACCTATAGCTTACCCCTACTTTTTTTCAGAATCTCGAACAGCTTGCACCATTTTATATTGTCGAACGCTTTTTCAAGGTCGACAAATCCTATGAAAGTGTCTTGATTTTTCTTTAGCCTTGCTTCCATTATTAGCCGTAACGTCAGATTTGCCTCTCTCGTCCCTTTACTTTTTCTAAAGGCAAACTGATCGTCACCTAGCGCATTCTCAATTTTCTTTCCCATTCTTCTGTATATTATTCTCGTAAGCAGCTTCGATGCATGAGCTGTTAAGCTGATTGTGCGATAATTCTCGCACTTCTCAGCTCTTGCCGTCTCCGGAATTGTGTGGATGATGCTTTTCCGAAAGTCAGATGGTAT
The DNA here is from genome assembly GCF_023864345.2 of Schistocerca serialis cubense. Classification (NCBI taxonomy): domain Eukaryota; kingdom Metazoa; phylum Arthropoda; class Insecta; order Orthoptera; family Acrididae; genus Schistocerca; species Schistocerca serialis. Next base: position 448,289,527 of record NC_064644.1, read on the forward strand.
GTCGCCAGACTCATATATTCTACACACCAACGTGAATAGTCGTTTTGTTGCCACTTCCCCCAATGATTTTAGAAATTCTGATGGAATTTTATCTATCCCTTCTGCCTTATTTGACCGTAAGTCCTCCAAAGTTCTTTTAAATTCCGATTCTAATACTGGATCCCCTACGTCTTCTAAATCGACTGCTGTTTCTTCTTCTATCACATCAGACAAATATTCACCCTCATAGAGGCTTTCAATGTATTCTTTCCACCTATCTGCTCTCTCCTCAGCATTTAACAATGGAATTCCCGTTGCACTCTTAATGTTACCACCGTTGCTTTTAACGTCACCAAAGGTTGTTTTGACTTTCCTGTATGCTCAGTCTGTCCTTCCGACCATCATATCTTTTTCGATGTCTTCACATTTTTCCTGCAGCCATTTCGTCTTAGCTTCCCTGCACTTCCTATTTATTTCATTCTTCAGCGACTTGTATTTCTGTATTCCTGATTTTCTCGGAACATGTTTGTACTTCCTCCTTTCATCAACCAACTGAAGTATTTCTTCTGTTACCCATGGTTTCTTCGCAGCTAACTTCTTTGTACCTATGTTTTCCTTCCCAACTTCTGTGATGGCCCTTTTTAGAGATGTCCACTCCTCTTCAACTGTACTGCCTACTGCGCTATTTCTTATTGCTGTATCTGTAGCGTTAGAGAACTTCAAACGTATCTCGTCATTCCTGAGTACTTCCGTGTCCCACTGCGTATTGATTCTTCCTGACTAATGTCTTGAACCTCATCCTACTCTTCATCACTACTATATTGTGATCTGAGTCTATATCTGCTCCTGGGTACGCGTTACAATCCAGTATCTGATTTCGGAATCTCTGTCTGACCAAGATGTAATGTAATTGAAATCTTCCCGTATCTCCCGGCCTTTTTCAAGTATACCTCCTCCTCTTGTGATTCTTGAACAGGGTATTCGCTATTACTAGCTGAAACTTGTTACACAACTCAATTAGTCTTTGTCCTCTTTCATTCCTTGTCCTAAGCCCATATTCTCCTGTAACCTTTTCTTCTACTCCTTCCCCTAGATTAGAACAACCTGCTCACTGAACTGTTCACAGTAACACACTCTCTGCCCTACCTTCCTATTCATAACGAATCCTACACCTGTTATACCATTTTCTGCTACTGTTAATATCACCCGATACTCATCTGGCCAGAAATCCTTTTCTTCCTTCCACTTCACTTCACTGACCCCTACTATATCTAGATTGAGCCTTTGCTTTTCCCTTTTCAGATTTTCTAGTTTCCCTACCATCTTAAAGCTTCTGACATTCCACGCTCGCACTCGTAGAACGCTATCCTTTCGTTGATTATTCAATCTTTTTCTCGTGGTAACCTCCCCCTTGGCAGTCCCCTCCCGGAGATCCGAATGTGGGACTATTCCGGAATCTTTTGCCAATGGAGAGATCATGACACTTCTTCAATTACAAGCCACATGTCCTGTGGATACACGTTACATGTCTTTATTGCAGTGGTTTCCATTGCCTTCTGCATCCTCATGTCGTTGATCATTGCTGATTCTTCCGCCTTTAGGGGCAATTTCCCACCCCTAGGACAAGAGAGTGCCCTGAACCTCTATCCGCTCCTCCGCCCTCTTTGACAAGGCCTTTGGCAGAGTGAGGCTGACTTCTTAAGCCGGAAGTCTTCGGCCGCCAGTGCTGATTATTTATCAAAATTTACGCAGTGGTGGGGATCGAACCCGGGACTGACGACGTTTTGATTATGAATCAAAGACGCTACTCCTAGACCACAGGTGCCGGTAGTTGTAGCCCTATATATTTAAATGAATTAACAGACTTTACATATGTATTTTATTGTATAACAGAATCCAAGTGGATTTATTTTAGTACTCATTTACTAAAATTATTTGTTCTCATTATTTAGAGTCAACTCCCTCTTTTTACACCATACAGATATCTTACATATGTCATTTTGCATTTAGTTTTGATCATCTGAAGACGGTAAAAATGACCGTGTCATCTGCAAACAATCGAAGAGGGCTGCTCAGATTGTCGTGTACGTCGTTTATATAGGTCAGGGACAGTAGATGGACTACAATACTTCCTTCGGGAACGGCAGGTATTACTTCCGTTTTACTTAATGACTTTTCATCTGTTGTTAAGAACTGTGACATTCATCACAGAAAATCACGAATCCAGTCACACGACTGTAGCGATTCTCCATAGGCACACAACCTGATTAGAAGATGCTTGTGAGAAACAGTGCCGAAAGCCTTCTGGAAATTTAAAAATATGGAATGAAATTGACCCCTTGTCTACAGCACGCATCATTTCGTGAGAATTAAAAGCTATTTTTATTTCAGAAAAACGACATTTTCTGAATCCAAAGTGACTGATTGTCCATAAAATTGTTTGGATCGTAGATATTCATATGCAAATAGCCACAAACTGGTAGAGAAAATGAGGTTCAAAAATTAATTGAATTGCAGAGGTTTGGAAAATGAACTCTAGCGTTGCAGGTGTTGACGCTGGTTTTGTTAGATCAGGATGTCTCGCAAGTTGCCACCCAGGGCGTGGTTGCAGTGGTACGGTGCCAGGTGTCTGATCATGATCCATAATTGTAATTGATTGAATTATCTCTCTATTTCGTATCATGAGCGAAGAAGGTAGTCAAAAATGGCCAGTGTCCTCTGTGACGCCGGTGGCTTAGGCTGGCAAGGCATGTTGGTGTCAGTAGTGGTCTGTCGGAGGATGGCAGTGATGGCAGCTTGCGGGGCGCCGCTGTCAGCACGGCGTCGGCGGAGTGGAATCGGAAACAGAGCCGGGTTGCGTGCACCAGACGAACGTTTTGCAGTCTCGATCAACTGGCCAGGACTTGCCCAGGACAAAGAGTACTGGCGGAGACTGGATCAAACGTCAACCCACTGGATGGATGATGTCGATGGCACGCTCACAGGGCGATGGCAGACAGTGACAATGTTTGTTCGTTCGCTCGGTGTTGGCTGGGCAGCTGCATGGTCCAGGTTCGAATCATGATCCACGAGGAAGGCGACCAGGAACAGACGACTGTCACCCAAGGGTGACACATAGGTGGAAAGGCGCCAAGTCAGACTCATCCAGAAATAGCACAGCCGGCGGGCTGCAGCTACTGAACACAGATGGACGCAGCTTGCTTCATCTCAGCTCGATGATCGACGCGGTGCTCTCCACTTGGTTATTGGGTCTGAATTAAGCGGTATATGAGAACCATTGCTGTAAAATATTTTATTTCAAGAACACACATATTTATTCACTATCACCCTCAACATACACTCCTCCTTTATCCCTACAACGCTCCAGGAAAATGTGCACTGATGGAAAAAGTGCTTGGAGTCTTCCTCTGTGAGGTCCTTCATGAAGTAAGCTGCATTTTCTTTCACTGGTTCAAGGGCTTTTGTCTTGTTCCATTTAATACAGAGATAAAAATCACGTAGCACTACATCTGGCGAGTTCGTTTGGTGGTCTAACAATAGGTTGCTGTATTTCGCTAGAAACCTCTTTACTGAAATTGCGTTTGAGCAGGTGGATTGTTTTCTTACAGAACCCTTTACTTGTTTTTCATGAAAGGGTTTCCCTGTTCTCAGGGAGTTGGGCAAGAACCTCAAGGTAGTGATGTTTATTAATAGTTTGATGTTGAGCAATCTAGTGAAGATACATTATTGTTTGAATTTCGAGTAAAAGGATTTTGGCTCTGCCTAAAGTTGGACACTTCTGATGTATAGATTAGCGCTTGGTTTCTTGATCATAAGTGGAAAACTAATATTCGTTAATTATTATCACTCGTTTCAAGAAATTAGTATCATCCTTAGTGGGATTCAATGTATCAGTACAAACATTTTCAAGAGCTTATTTTTGTTCGATCGTGAGAGTTTTCGTAACCAGATTTGCATTCACTTTTCTCGTGTTAAAGTGGTTATGTGAAATTTGCACTACGCTCTCTTTGTCAGTTGATACAGTTTCAGAAATCCTTCGAAATCTCAACCACTGGTAAGACTGAGCCACATTACCTACTTATCAATATTTTGATTTTTTTTAAAGTTGAAGTTCGTTCCAGCTGTGAACGACTTTCAGCCTCTTCTCGGCCCCCTTGGAAACGCTGGAGCCGCTCAAAAACTCGTGTACATGATGAGCACCCTTCGTCATTTATTTGGTTTACTAAAAATAGTTTTCACTACTATTTTTTCCTAGTTTCATGTGAAACTTCATGATTCAGTACTCTATTATTACACTTAACACTCTTCTGACAAAACAAAACATCAGCTCTTACGGTAAAGAAGGTCACGGCCACATTGATTTGTGTACAGGCGCAAGAGATGCCGTATCAACCGAAAAACCACCACGCTTTACAGCTATTCGTCATTATTCTTCGGCTCATGTGTACTTTATCTATGACAGCATGACACCCTTGGTTTCTTAGCCACAACTCGTATATACAAGCTGGTTGTCTAGTCTTTCTGAAACAGACGTGCTCGCGGCTTCTAAGAAATAACAACAGGCCGGAGGCGCCAGGCATTATCATTGGGCGACCATGACACCTTTTGCCTCACAGTTCTTATAATGTCGGCGCCTCCAGGAGCACAGCCAGTGCGGGGATGTGTAACAAATCGTCCTTCTAAAAGGCCCTGGGCGGCGTCTCCTGCAATGTCTGCTTACTGAATACTTGTTATTGCGCCACGACTCCTAGCTGATGAGGCGTCTTGTGATACCCTCCTTGTGGCGTTGTATCGCTGAGTCGGTTACAAGAACCGTCCGCTACACCATGAGGGCGATGGCACTACAAAGGCATTAAATTATTGGAACATATACGTTATTGAATCATCAATACAAATCTAAATTTAAGGGACAATATTACTGGGAACAGACAGGATTCAGTAAATGGCTAACTGTTTCCTTTATCCCTTTTTCTGATGTTTCGCGGAAGCTCTGCCTTTCACGAACGTCGACTTCCTGATTTTATGTTACATGATAACATTAGTGACCGTAAAGCCGTAGCAGGACATCGAAATCACATTCTATTAATATCCTCATGCTTGGTTACGTTTAGATTAAAGTTCAGTCTTGATCACGTTATGTCTGTTTTAATGGGTAACCGGTTTCGGTTTTTTCTATAAAACCATCATCAGACCCATTGGCTCCCTTGGGTTGGTAGGTGGAGCTCTCCTTGCTGCTGTGCAGATCAGTTGACTGCACAGCAGCAAGGAGAGCTCCACCTACCAACCCAAGGGAGCCAATGGGTCTGATGATGGTTTTATAGAAAAAACCGAAACCGGTTACCCATTAAAACAGACATAACGTGATCAAGACTGAACTTTAATCTAAATATAACAATTGATCACTGTATTCCAAAAATGTTTACCAAAATTGGTTACGTTTGCTTATTACATGTCTACATGGGATCTTCTCCAATGGATCTTGGTACGTGCATCTGATAACAGCGTTCTGGGTTAACAGTGCCCGTACGCTCCTAATAACTTGTTATACGCCTGAAGATTTCAACTTCTTGTAGAAGTTTTCTTGTGTGGTTTTTAATAATGCCTGTAATGTAGTCCACGAGTTTTTCATGCAGAACTCTTGTCATGCCCAATCTGGGCGCTCTTAAAATTAATCTTAAATATCTCTTCTAGATGAACGGTAGATTTTTAGTATTTGTCAGGTTTGATGTTCCCCAGCTACAACAATCATATATCACTCCAGGAATATGATTGCTTTTTACAGTTCTCAAGATTGTGATGGTGTTCATTTGATTGTTAGATAAAAGCGGGAGTATCTCGTGTATGAAGTGAATCATTTTGGTCCCGTCTTCATCATGATATTCCTTTTAAACAGAAACTTATTATTGTTTGTAACACGCAGGTAGTCATCTGAAGCGTCCATTGGATTTCAGTGTTACTCTCTTTCCCATAAACATCACGGGTCCTATTCTTTCAGCTTTTAATGTGTTCATATTGTTTCGTGCCTTATCTATGGTTATTGTGAACCATCGCTGCATTCATTACGCGACTGCAAGGTAATAGCGCCCTGTCATCTGAGAATTGGGGAAGCAGGGATGAATTATTTATCTCAACACTCAACTGATTCAGTTATGCATGAGGGCGTGTGCAATAGATTCGACAGCTTGGGCACCTCAACTCGTTGCTTCTTCGAAGCTCGCCGGCTCAATACGTCCCACAGAAACGGTGTTAGCGTATATTTTGGAGGCGATTCGTACAGCTAACTGAAGGGATTCGTCCGTTAAACATTGAGGGTAAACGAGAAAGTCGCAGACTGATAATAAGTACCGGAATGAATGCAGATATCCGACTCAAAGCCTGAAGAATAAATCGAAAACTGGTTGCCTCTGGAAAGTAAACCCATTGTCTCTTCTGATTTTTCTGGCTGCCGGCCGACCGCCTCCTACTTCACGATCCAGTGTCTCATTACAGTCTGACAGTTACCTGCCCACTTTCAGTTCACTGTCTCTGCTGTTCTTCGTCTATTGCGCACAACCTCACTTTTAAGTCTTCCTATACGGTCAAAATTTCTGAACTTGCGGCGGTTGCTGTGTAACAGGGGAACTCCCATCCCGTTCCTACATTTTTCCTTGTTATGGTACTTCCTAGCAATGGCTGCAGTCTCCCCAAAGAACCGTACTTGGCTAGGTATTGCCACAGTTGTTTATCTGCTTTCGTGACTTAAAAGATAGCAGCCACCCTTTAAAAAAAAAAAAATTGCATTCTACAGAAATTCTTGTGCTTTGCTCAAGTGTCCCCAAGTTCTCTAGAGTAGCGACATCTCCCTCACTGTCGGTCAGATTTTAAGGACAGAAACACTTGTGCCTCCTTCTGCGCCATTTCGCTGCAGCAGTCATCCAGTGTGTAGCTGGTCGAAGTTGCAGTGGCCACTGCGGGGTGGTAGGAAACATTCTTCTGAGTGACAGGATGGGTTTTGATTCTCCGCTATGGACGTTGTGGGTTCGGTGAGTACTTGGCTATTCCCTATTGAAACAATTACTTGTCGTCACCAGATACCTGTGCGCAGCATGTGATGCCCCTGCATCAGTTTAACAGTTTCGGCAGTCACGCATGATGCCAGGAAATTGGATGCTTCCATAGCAAATGCCAATGCACCGGATGCCGAGGTGGCGGCGGGAGACATAGAATACCACTCGGTTTATGGCCAACAGTAGCCTAGCTAAGACGTCTAACGTGATGGCCCAGTATCCCACTTAACGACAGATAGCGCTGTTCGCCAAAGGACCAAACTGGAACCATGGGCTTCGGCGCTGCAGTAGTGGCACGGAGATGGATGGACGTCGGCTCTTTCCAACGACGATCAGATGGCCGTGTGTGTCTCGTGAAGCCAGCGGCAGGGTAAAGGTTGCTTAATGGCGAGGCCGCCAGGCAGCAATCGTTGGTCCACAGCCCAGCCATGTTGATGGTAGCTACATCAGGAGGACATCGTCGACACTGATGCGGGGAACGCGATAAGACTGGTGTCGCTATATAGCTCTGCCGCGCTGATGACATGTTCAGCTGGTCTGTCAGTTTATACACAAATGGTTCAAATGGCTCTGAGCACTATGGGACTCAACTGCTGTGGTCATCAGTCCCCTAGAACTTAGAACTACTTAAACCTAACTAAACTAAGGACATCACATGCACTCATGCCCGAGGCAGGATTCGAACCTGCGACCGTAGCAACAGCGCGGCTCCGGACTGGAGCGCCTAGAACCGCACGGCCACCGCGGCCGGCAGTTTATACACAGCAGGAGTAGGCTTTATAATGTGGAAGACACGCAGAGCTACATATTTTCAATGCTTTGCAACTCCCTTTTAAAAGCAGAGAACGAATACTGCCATGTACTTCCCGGCCCCTGAAAGCTGCTCACTGCCTGAAGAGCTGGTTTGATGCCGATACGACGAAACGTTGTTGCAGTTGTGATAACCTCTGCTGGAAGCAGATGTCTTGTTTGACTGTCCAGTTTTGCTGTAACATATCGAGACGTGAAACTATTCAACTCCTTACGTTTATATAAACATAAGATTCCGCAGCCATTGTCGCAGTCTGTAAGTATTTTATGGGTTTCTGACCGCATTGTGAATATGTAAAACTACAGATGTTTCGATCACTGGTGCATGTGACCTGCAGGTTGTTTTTGTTTACTTATCTTTAGTCTTGGCTGACGACATGCAAGCGGCAAATACCAACTTTTACTTCATCCGAAATGGGGTAGGTACACTTTTTTCATCAGTACGGTCATGCTCGATGGTGTGAAATAATAGCTCCAAAGATGTCCGTGTGACCGATGCCGATAACGCAGAATATCTGAAAAAAAAAAAAAAAAAAAAAAAAAAAAAAAAAGAAACGCCTGTCTTTAGCGTTCTCCGTAACTGTTATGACTATATCACTATTTATTAAAATATTGTAGATTTTCTTTGCAATCATCATTTCATTCTTAATTTGACAGTATTTTGTTTCTGACAACTTCAATATTTCATCAAAATTTGTTTACAAATCTGCAAATTCTGTATAAAGCTGAATTCCATCCAAAGGAAGTCGTACAGCCTGTTTTGCCTTGAGTGTTCCTACGTTTCGTCGGAACCCAAATGGATCTTCTACCGGGGGCATTTACAGGACGGTCGATCCCTCTGTGGACGATTCATGCTAGTATTTTATAATTACGACATATTAAATTGGTTTTCTCGTAATGGACCTGTAAGTACCTGTCATTCTTACTACTGGTGCTACTATACTCATCTTGAAATCTCAGCGTGTTACGCTAGCCTGATATATTCTGCATAACATACGGAACAGTTCCTTTTTTCTACTGGTTCTTCCAATGGTCTTCATAATTCTGCGAGAGCACTGTCTAGTATCGCAATTTTCTCTCTCTGAAAAGCTACTATTCATCTGCTGTCAAGGTGAATATGAAATTGGCTGAAGAGTATCATTCAAGCAGAAATAATTTCAGTAAGGTAACAGATCACTGTCTCGTGGGAGAACATCCCCCCCCCCCTCCACACACACACACACACACACACACACACACACACACACACATACACATGTTGTACGTTTCTCGACATCAAGCAATACGTTATTCACTGCCATTTATTCAGTCAATGTCGTTTCGCAATGCGCCTTCAAGATAAGAGAAGCATTTTATAATGGCCAGTGGCAGACATAGGGAAGGCTTACGGCTAGTCACGTATTTTCATAAGCGTGTATAAATATGCATCTCGGTTAGCGAGGTGCCCCTCAGAAAATGGTTCAAATGGCTCTGAGCACTATGGGACTTAACAGCTGTGGTCATCAGTCCCCTAGAACTTAGAACTACTTAAACCTAACTACCCTAAGGACATCACACACATCCATGCCCGAGGCAAGATTCGAACCTGCGACCGTAGCAGTCGCGCGGTTCCGGACTGCGCGCCTAGAACCGCGAGACCACCGCGGCCGGCTGCCCCTCAGATTCCGACCATTTAGTTTCTAAATTCGTCTGACATTTCTCTCTACTTTCTGTTCAGCTGAAATTAAGGTATGCTACAGCAGTCTTACAACGAAACATCATACATTGGCCGGTATATTAATTCCGTGTCAGACTTATAAGACTTATAAGAGACAAGCAAACGAAAACCGAACATCTGCAATAACACACAGTCCGCACGAGAGGTGGCTCCAATGTTGTTTCGCTTCGATACTGTCATCGCTGTGGTAGGGTGACGGCAGAATGCCACATCACAGGTGCAGGCAGTAATTAATTTATAACCTTGATTGCTGGCGGACTGGTTTAATATGGTCGTCCAGCTGTCATAACATTCTTCAGCTAGAACGTACTATTCGACTAGCCTTCACACAGCTGTGCAGTGTAGACTTGGCCTCATTTCCTCTCCCGCTCGGTACACGGACTCCGGCGATCACATAGAAACAAGTTCCTCTGGTAATTGGACGAAGGCAACCTTTCAGCGATTTGGCTGGGAAACACTGTAACATCCTCCGTACAGCCCTGTCTTTCACCGTGTGATTTTCACTTCTTGGGCGACCTGAAGAAAGATCTGCGTGGACGTCGGTTTCAGTCGAACGGAGAAGTGCGAGAAAGGGTGCGGTTGTGGATCCTTCAATGGCCGACGGCGTTCCACGAAACAGGAACTGTTCGTCTCGTCTCCCAGTGCGACAAATGTCTTAAAGCGAGTAGTGATAATTTTTGAATCGAACCATTTCATGGTGCCGTTGTTGGTTTTCATTTGACTGCCACTCATCTGTTTCCTTTAATGCCAAGAACACGTCGGGTGTTACGAGTGAACCCTTCGTGCCAACTAGTCAGACTGTACATCTACTGAAGTAATTGACTTCGATTTTCAAGTGTAAATAAACTGCATTTTGACAATCCGACAGCAGAATATCCCAGATCTCGTGAGATCATTACTGTCTGTTCGTCTTTGTCATACACATTGTTTAAAAAGCTTCAGGAACTAGTTATAAGTGAAAATTTTAATAATATACCACAGTCTCTTACGTATCGCGAGGACTCCGACGACATTGTCACAGTAGTTACAACGCACATGTTTAAGTACGCATTCTTATTACGCTCTGTATGCGAATGTGAAGAAGAATCCCGTGTAATTGATACAGTGCGAAATATCCTGCGCCTTAAACTACAGAGTGGTTTACAGAGTATAAATGTATACGTAAAATTATTCTATATAAATCCTGGGTAGCTGCCTCGAATTAAACGGTTTGTGAAATTAGTCTGTTTAGGTGGGTCTCAAACCTGAAAGAGAAAGTGAAAATCAGTCACATATTAAACAACTACTTACTTTTTGTCTCAATGGTATCAAAATTGAAAGAACAGTTTTATGTAGCAAAAGCTTTACCGAGAGCTGCTTCCATAGCAAATGCCAATGCTCCGGATGCCGAGGTGGCGGCGGGAGTCATAGAATACCACTCGGTTTATGGCCAACAGTAGCCTAGCTAAGACGGTTAACGTGATGGCCCAGTATCCCACTTAACGACAGATAGCGCTGTTCGCCAAAGGACACCAAACTGGAACCATGGGCTACGGCGCTGCAGTAATGGCACGGAAATGGATGGACGTCGGCTCTTTCCAACGACGATCAGATGGCAGTGTGTGTCTCGTGAATGGACCAGCGGTTGCATACCTAAATTCCCTGCCCATTGAGTGTTCGAAGGCGGGACTTTCTCCGTGAATTTAACAGCACTAAATGAATAAACAGCTGACAAAAAAAAAATGGCTCTGAGCACCATGGGACTCAACTGCTGAGGTCATTAGTCCCCTAGAACTTAGAACTAGTTAAACCTAACTAACCTAAGGACATCACAAACATCCATGCCCGAGGCAGGATTCGAACCTGCGACCGTAGCGGTCTTGCGGTTCCAGACTGCAGCGCCTTTAACAGCACGGCCACTTCGGCCGGCTAGCTGACAATATAGGTTGTTGCTCAGTTGATGAGAAGTGTATGAGCTCCACGTACACCTCGACTCCTCTCTCCTCACTATAACAACGTACACTATACTATACAGTAGTACACTATACACACTCAACTTACACACGTTTAAAAACTTGAACTGAGAAGTAAACTGATTTCATTGAAAGCATTTGCAACCTACTGATGACTCTAAGTTGATATCAGGGACAAGGATTGTGGCAAATAATTTAATTTGCTATAAACTTCTCTTTGTCGATAGGATCTCTGCCTGAACCAAATCACGCAAACTATTCTGTACAAACCAGTTGTTGTGAAAAAGGAAGTTGTAAGTTAACGCTACGCCTAACTCCACGTATTATATGATGGACGAAAACCCAAATAGTCAAGATGTATCATATTGAAGAAAGTAAAATTGCCTACATTCATCTTCAGTTTGATCTTGAAAGCCAGTGTAACATCCAATGTGATAATAATAAAAAAAAACATAAAAAGCATAGGTTGGAGCAGTTCGTACAATCTAAGGCGGAAAGCACTTGTTTCTAAACAGGAAGGCGACATAGACGTATACTGAATCAGCGCTTCAGATTTATGAAGAGTGATCTTGTACAACAGTCAGCGTATGCATAGTGCTTAGGTAGATTCCCTCTGTCATTATGCTGATACCTGACTACTCCCCATATACAACACAAAAATACAATGCATTAACACATTAACTGTGAACACATCAAGACAGGACAGTATAAGATTCACAGTCTGTCCTTAAATAAATCTACGACTGCAGTGGCAGGAGTGATTTCACAGTATATACGAAGGTTGGAACTTTTCAACTATTTGCTTACAGCTCGTGCTAACTGGATACGTGTTTCAAAATTTTAGTGACCTTCAGAGTAGTCGCCAGCATTGTGTAAAACCCATAGCCAGCCATGTGGAAGTCGTAGGATACCCTTAGCAGTGCCAGTTATGTTGAAAGTTCGAGCTGTTCGGTCTATTGCCAGACGAATTTGCAGCAGCTCTGAAGCAAATGCCGTGAAGTGTTTTCTTCAGTTTAGAAATCAAGTTGATCCTACGAGGGCTTACGTCAGGGGAGTGCAGTAGGCGGTACAGCACTTAGCAGCCCCATCAGTCCAACTAATCAGTTACAGCTTGCACTGTACGTGCTTGAGCATTGTCCTGCAAAATGATGGTCACGTCCTGCAGAAAGTGTCATCACTTCTGTTTCTATGCTTTTCATTTTTGGAGCACAATCTACGACCAGCATAGAGGCAGAAGTGAAGACACTTTCTGCAGGACCTGACCGTAAATTTGAAGGCCAATGCTCAAACACGTACAGTGCAAGCAGTTACTGATTTGTTTGACTGATGGGGCTGCTAAAAAGGGAACCTCCACATCGCGCCCCCCTCAGATTTAGTTATAAGTTGACACAGTGGATAGGCCTTGTAAAACTTAACACAGATCAATCGAGAAAATAGGAAGAAGTTGTGTGGAACTATGATAAAAATAAGCAACATATACAAACTGAGTAGTCCATGCGGTAGATAGGCAACATCAAGGATACTGAAACCTGAAGAGCGCTGTGTTCCCGTGGTTAGCGTGAGCACCTGCGGAACGAGAAGTCCTTAGTTCAAGTCTTCCCTCGTGTGAAGAGTTTAATTTTTTACTTTCAAACAATTATTATCTGTCCGTCCGTCCGATGTGTGGTAACTGCGCCTTAGTATGGGGACGCTACACCTAAACAAACATCGAAACACACGACGTCAGTAAACTACAGCGCATGGAAGAGAGAGTATTCCTGCTAACGAGGCTCCCTGGCTAGCAGTTAACTGTTCGCTACTTTGGACGAGAGTGCATTAAATACGTGAGATGTATTCCATGGGCAATATGAATCCAGCAAATATAGCTCGCAACTTCAATAACAAGGTCAATGAATATTTTCCGAACTGTAAGAAATCGGAAAGTGTCTTAAAGAATCGAACGATTGTCGAAAATTTATGTGATTATTTCCTACATTTGTTGATAAACAGTACGTGTGGTGATGACGATACCTTGCTGATTGCTGCGGGGCTGTATGTACCAGATGATGAGATTGTTGACGATCCGTAAGAAGAACACGAACAGGAAATACTGCGACATTGATCTGATGGTATTTCTTTGGGTTACATCAAGGAAATGCTCCAATACGGGTTACTGTCCAAACCAATTAAAAGACGCAAATATAGATTATGGAGTAAAGTAACAAATACATTAAAAAATTTAACGGGATGGAGGGAAAAAACACAATTAAATATTGCAAAGAAGTCGTGGAACGAGGTGGAACCCGAAGACAGAAGTTCAGTGAACCAGAAAACCATGTACACCGACAATTTATTAAAGCCAGAAATGAATTAAGTGCAGTGCATGCTATAGACCTACAGATTTGGGGATTGCATTACGCTGAACAAATCGGCCTGGACTTTAAGGCTTCATCTCATTGGCTTGTCACGTTCAAAAGAAAATACGAAATTAAGAGCAGGAAGATTACGAAATATGTAAGCAAGAACTACGCTAATAAACCGGAAGAACTTTTAGAGTGTTCCAAGACGTTTGTTACAGAAACTAACGTCAGATTCCAACAGTATGAAGGCGCATATATAATGAACGCAGATCAGGCCAGTTTTAACTGTGAAATGAAATCGACCCGCTCGTTATCGTTAGTTGGAGAAGGCGACATGGAATGTACTGTAGACCTGCTGCATGCCACTTCATATAGTTATACCATACAATATGCTATGAACAAATCAGGATTTCTTTCACCTACATTTTATTTATGTTTACAGGAAAGAAATGGTATATTTGGACCACAAGTTCAGCAACAGGTGAATAGGGTACTTGCGCAAACGCCGAATGTCATTGTAAATTGCAGTGCGTCAGGAAAAATGGAGAAAAGACTAGTGAAAGACTTTAATGAACGTGTGATTGCGCCTTACGCGGACAAAGATTTTGCCTTACTCCTTGATAGCTCTACAGGGTAGAAGGATCAGGCATTGTACAATTTTAGTGTGGGAGTAGACGTGATTACCATTCCTCCAGGTTGTATTCCTCTTGTGCAACCGTTAGATGCGTTTGGTTTTAGGGAAGTGAAATACTTTGTGAAAAGATTGTATGATTTTGAGAAGCTACACAGGTGCACAGAGCAGTATTATTTACTTGATCGTGTGTCAATTATCGAAGTTCAGGCACTCACACATATTCAACTTCGCTCTCCAAAATTCCAGGACATGTTCAGATTTGCTTGGACATATGCAGGATTTGACGGTCTACAAAGGGATAAATTTGAAAACGTTAAAAACATATGTTTTGACAGAGCACAGGGAAAACTGTGCGACTGTGAAACTGTTGCATTCATTTGTTGCAGTTTACGTGACAAACTCTTATGTTTTCATCACTAATTTGGGAGTGGTTATCACATCCACAAGAAAACCTAAATCGGGCAAGGTAGAAGAATCATTTTACCCATTCACCAAGTGTACAAGTTAGGTGGGTCGACAACATATTTCTGTCATGTGACGCACATGCCGTCACCATTGTCGCATAGAATATATCAGACGTGTTTTCCTGTGGCGGAATCGGTTGACCTATGACCTTGCGATCAAATGTTTTTGGTTCACATTGGAGAGGCACGTCCTTTCGTCTACTAATCGCACGGTTTTGCGGTGCTGTCGCAAAACACAGACACTAAACTTATTACAGTGAACAGAGACGTCAATGAACGAACGGACAGATCATAACTTTGCGAAAATAAAAAAAAAAGTAAACTTTTCACCCGAGAGAAGACTTAAACCTAGGTCCTCTCGTTCCGCAGCTGCTCACGCTAACCACGGAACCACGGCGCTCCTGAGCTTAAATTATCCTTTATATTGCATATCTTGCGTCTCGACTACTCAGTTTGTATATTTCGCTTATTTTTTTCATGGTTCCACACACTTCTTCCTGTTTTCTCGATTGATCTGTGTTCAGTTTTTCAAGGCCTATCCACTATGCCAACTTATAACTAAATTTGAGGGGGGTGCGATGGGGAGGTTCCTTTGTAAGTGCTATAGCACCTACTGCGGTCCCCTGACTTAGACCCTCGTGAGTTCAACTCGATTTCTAAACTGAAGGAACACTTCACGACATTCGCTTCAGAACTGCCACCAATTCGTTGGGCAATAGACCGCGTCACTCGAACTGTCAACACAACTGGCACTGCTAGGAGTATCTTACGACTTTCATATCGCTGGCAATGGGTTATATACAATGCTGGTGACTACTTTGAAGGTCAGTAAAACTATTTTGTACGATCTGTAAATAAACAGTTGTCACTATTAAAGTTACAACCCTCGTGTTTAAAAGAGATCTGTTTTCAGTTATGGATGGATATTTCTGATTCTCGCACTGTCGTACATAGACGGGAAGAAGACTAAAGGCAAAAAAGAAAAATGAAGGTAGAAAAAAATGGAACATAGATGGAAAATACATCATAATTTACATAAGGAAACTGGAATCAGCCAAATCAACATGCCCACTGAGACATCTTCCTGCATTGCTTCGGAGAATCTTATTCGATGTGATAACTTATTCATCATTGAAATGTCTGTATTTTAATAAACTTTTTCAGTTTTACATTTCCACACGTTCCAGTTAAGGTTCTCTTTGGAAAACATCGTGTAATCGTAGAATACAGATACCAATAATTGTCCAAATAAAATTTAATGAATGAAAAATTACATTCCAGTGGCACGGAATTGCAATTATTTTATAATGAATTAGGAATGCTGTTTCTAACGCCGCATGTGACTTGGAATTAGGTTAATTAAATTAAGGAAAATTAATGTCATTATTTTGCCTTTTGTTTAATCCTACCGCGTCGAGGTTGTTTATTACGCGTAAAATCGCACAGGCCCTTGTAATTCCTCACACCATGTTTACTGACAGAGTAAACTTCATTAAAGTACTGTTCCAAATTAAGATACTACATTCGTGAAGCGTATACAAATTTATTGATTTCTGTCAATCAAAGTAATGATTTACGTCGGCTAAGTTATTCACATTAAAAATAGTAACATATTTCATGTTCTATATTATCAGTGTCCCAAGAATTCGTTATGTGTAGCTAAACGCACGATATAAATAGTTGGAATAAGAAAGACAATTTGAGCTTTTGAGAATGCTCAAAAACCCAGGACTTCCAAACGGTTTCAGCAGTTGATAATTTACTGATTACAGATTTGATAAGATTGCTGTTTGCAATTCGTACGAAGCTAGTAACAACATTCTTTCCCCAGTGTCATAAGACACTTATTTTGATAATAACCACTGTGTGCTATGAGGCATATGTCTCAAATCTACAGTGACCATTCTACAATTTCTTAAATAATCAGAAGGTCACGTCTCACAGTGTACAAAAAATGGGAAACCACAAATGCTCTGGAATTGTTATGATACGAACAATATAGTCTTATATTTCAATTTAATTACTTTTAGAGGATCTGTGAAAATGGATATTTATCAGTTGTTAGTTTGGGCACAGCAAAAAAGGAAACTCATTAATCAATTATATAAAGTTTATATTTCATGAACATAGTGTAAGAGATGGCGAAATGGAACTGCAAAAACTTATTAACATTTATTAAAGGTGTTGGCGTCGGAGATAAATTGCGGAATTTTGTAAGAACTGGGAAATTGAATTATTATATGAAAAAGTTAATGGTCTTCTCAGCCGAAATATCGTTCGAAGGAGAAATTTTCATTTCTCCTGTTCAATTCTAAGTAAAGATAATTGACTGCTGGCACTTATGTATCTATTTCACTTAGAACTATGGACACTTTCTAATCCGAAGCTTTGTAAACAGCTATTAACTGTCCTCCTCATTCTACGCTACTTTCATACTTCTTGCTGGTACAGCTTTAACCTTCGCATTTGAAATTTTTGACTTTAACCTATAAAACAGTCTTTTCGGAAATGTTACTGCGCTAAGAGCTAACTAAACATTGAAGCTGAATAAACTACTACTTTTTACTTGATGAAATTCTGCAACCAAATTCGGTTTTACCTTGTCCTACCTTAATTCCAAGACACGATTCGTACTTTAACCCATCGTAAATTCCTTTAAGATATTCATATCTTTGTCAGCATAATGTTTTTATCGAACTCATTTTCACCACTACAGCTGCCCTCTACAAAATAGGATTCCTTTAATTACCATGTATACCTAATTTATATTTACATTTAATTAATAAATAGTTTCCGTATCTAACTCGTAGCTCCCTTCTCCGCCTTTATTTAGGTAGGCAGCACGAATAGTTAGGTTTACTGATACAGTGAAGAAGCATTCGGCATGTGTATGACTAATACCTCCGTTTATATGAGAAATTTCATCTAAAGCAATTTACACATTCCAAAACAACGTAAGTCAGATATGATTACAGAGTTAATGACGCTTACTCTACAACTTCGTTCAGAGAAAGTTCAAACAATGTTTCGATCAAGTTTCACCCATATTTATACAACAATTTTTCGAATATCGATCTCTAGATACTGCAGCCTGAAACGAAAAATTCTTTCCTTGGAACTTTTTAAATCGACATGGGTTCTTTTTTTCTCCTTCTTCCCCGTATTGCATTTCTAACTAGGACAGAATGAATGTTACACAGACCCGTAGCCCAAATAAAGGCAAAACGTGTTACGATCATTGGATTATTGGATCGGTACGTGTAGGATAAATGCCTTTTCCATCTATTATAAGTATTGCTTGAAAATTTACTATAGAGTTAGCTGTGGTGCATATGTAAATGATCAAACTGGCATTCTTACCTCTACGTCAGGAACTGTGTTGCGGTGTCTTTAGCTGGTTGTTGAAAAAGTACAACGCAACATGTCTACCACACGCATTGCAAAGAGAGTGCGAGCTTTTCATTCAAACAAACCACAATGAAAAATGTAGCTAGATTCTAAAATTGTACCTAGTATTAGTATAGATGGAGAAAGCCAGGTGGTTGCTACGCGAAGCAAGGAAATACTCTACTGCAATAAATATGCGTATGGAAATTTTATTTATTTTATTTATTTATTTATTTATTGTTCTGTGGGACCAAATTAAGGAGAAGTCTACATGGTCATGGAACGAGTCAATACATGAAATTATAACACGATAGTAGAAACAGATAAAATGAAATATAAGAAACATATTCAGCCGAAAAGTCGTAAGTTTAAATAAAGAAAATCAACAATGTAACACTGGAATTTGCTTAATTTTTTTAGCTCTTCCGTCTCGCTTATAATATGCCCATTCTGTCTGATCAAAATATCGGTTTCGTTGAATTGTGAGTTAGAAACTGTAAAAACTGAGTCTTACTGTGATTTAGCATTAAATTATTTTCCACAAGCCACGATCTTATTTCATGAACTACATTACTTGATACTATTTCAATATTACACACAAGATCCTTCATTACCAAGCTGGTGTCATCAGAAATATTTTTGAATCACCTGTAATACTAGAAGGCATATCATTTATATAAATAAGAAACAGCAGTGGCCCCAGCACCAACCCTTGGGGAACGCCCCACTTAACAGTGCCCCATTGGGACTGAACATCACTACCACTCTCAATATCGAGGAGAATTACCTTCTGCTTTCTGTTCTTAAAATAAGAGGCGAACCAATTGTAAGCTACTCCCCTTACTCCATAATGGTCCAACTTCTGCAGTAATATTTTGTGGTCAACACAGTCAAGAGCCTTCGTTAAATCAAAGAAAACACCTAGTGTTCACAACCGTTTATTTAATCCGTCCAAAACCTCACAGAGAAATGAGAATATAGCATTTTCAGTTGTTAAACCATCTCTAAAACCAAACTGTACGATCGACAGCAAATTATGTGAATTTAAATGCTCCAGTAACTTTGTATATACAACCTTCTCGATAACTTTAGCAAACACCGATGGCATAGAAATAGGTCTAAAATTGTCAACATTATCCCGGTCTCCCTTTTTATAAAGTGGCTTCACTACTGAGTACTTTAATTGGTCAGGAAACTGACCACTTCTAAGGGAAAAGTTACAGAGAGTGCTATATGATTTCCCCGTTGGGAACAGGTTTCTGTTTAGTTCACCTGCTATATTCAGAAAGTGATTATTAAATACTGTACATATATGCGACTCATCGGTAACACGGATACTCAAACCACGCGCTGTTTCTATATCCTCGGCCTGTATATGCAGACCAGCCACTTCCTTTCCGACTGACCATATGGTTTTAATTTTATCCTGGGACTTAGCTATTCTATCTGCAAACCACATACCGTGATCAATGAATGTTGTAATGATCGAAAGAAAAGTGCAATTGTCTTTTTCCCACATTGACAACAGAGATTATCATTACAAGCGATGGACTAGCTCAAAAAACATGAACTGTTAATGAAACCAGTAATGAAAAGTACAGCATGATTCCCTAGCTTTTTAAGATATATACAGTGTGTAAATTTTAAGTTAACAATCCAGAATAATTCGAGAAATAAGCTTGACACGAAAAAATGCGCAGTGTCCAAAGTTGATTATTTTCGAGGGGGACGTTTACTGGTGCTAAAATTAGCCCGCCACCCTAGCCGTGGGGCGGGAGGCAATTTTAAAACTTCAAATGGGAACCCCCATTTTTTAATTGCAGAATCGGAATCTACAAAAAAAATTACATGCATATTGTCTTAAACTTTCTTTAATTCTTGGTAGGCGGCGCTGTTATTCAAGAAAATCCATGTTCGTATTTTTGCGTGGAAAATGGTTACGGATAAATCAAAATGAGTCCCCTCGTTAGTTTGTAGGATGTTTGGTAGTTAGTTAGCTATTCAGGTGATTTGTTTGATAGTTAAAAGTTGTGTGGTCTTATGACCACGAAAGAACGAAAACTTATCCGAATCTGCTGAAAAAATTAATCCAGTATTTGAGTCAACATTTGTAAAACTCTAATTCCTGTCTCTCAAACCCCACCCTATGGGGAGAGAGGGAATGTTTTACTTTTAGCGAATGAAAATTTATGAAATAAATAAGCATGTTTTACTTAAGCGTAACCATTTTCCACGAAAAAATGAGAATATGAATTTTCTTGAATTATAGTGCGAATTACCAAGAATCAAAACAAATATTTAAGGCAAAATGTACGTAGCTTTTTATGTGGAATCTGCTTCTGCAGTAAAACTGAGGGTTCCCATTTGAAATTTTAAAGTTGCCTCCCGCCCCACCCCCAGGGGGCTCGGGTGGCGGGCTAATTTTAACACCAGTAGGTCCACCTCCAAAATAATCATTTTTGGATTCAACACATTTTTTAGTGTAAAGCTTATTTTTCGAGATATTCTGGTTTGTCAACGTAAAATTTACACCCTGTATATTGGAAAGCCATTTATATATTTACAGATGGAATGGCAATCTACTTGTGCACACGGATATAAACAGGTCACTGGGCGTAATCGAGGCCCACTTGAAAACTGGTACCTATCAGCGCGATAAGCTACTTCGAATAAACATATACCGAGCGTGGTCGCGCAGTAGTTAGTACACTGGACTCGCATTCGGGAGAACGGCGGGTCAAAACTGCGTCCAGCTATTCTGATTTACGTTTCCCGTGATTTCCTAAATCGGTTCAGGCAAATGCTGGGATGATTCCTTTGAAAGGGCATGGCCAACTTTCTTCCCCATCCCTTCCTAATCCGATGGGACCGATGACTTCGCTGTTTGGTCCCCTCTCCCAAAATCAACAAGCCGAGCAATAAACATTAATTGAAAATAACTTTGAAACTCAAGTACCATCAGTTTAATGAAACTGATTGTAGCAAGCAGTTTGCTGAAGCTCTATGGCATTACCATTTCCGCCAGATCGTCTAACTACAGCATGGTGGAACCCAGAAGTGAGTACGAAAGCTTCCTCATTCAAAACATGTAGACATAACTAGTTTTCGACTGCTTGCACCCTCATTGGCTCTCGGGGTCAAAGTTTCTGAACTGACCGAGAGATGACACGAGAAGTGGCGCAGTGATCTCTGCACACTGTCTGG
The DNA here is from genome assembly GCF_023864345.2 of Schistocerca serialis cubense. Lineage (NCBI taxonomy): Eukaryota > Metazoa > Arthropoda > Insecta > Orthoptera > Acrididae > Schistocerca > Schistocerca serialis. Next base: position 448,311,059 of record NC_064644.1, read on the forward strand.
TCGACTTGCGAGGCACGTGATATGTTACAAACAAATGACTCCCGCTGGGTGCGCTTGCGTGGTACATGTCCCATTATGAAACAGGATTGAGCGGACGTAGCCGACGTGTCTAAATGTACGTTAGAAAAACAGCTGAAAATACATTGTATGTACTGTGATCAGCTACAACATTAAGACGACCAAACTACTATCGATATAAACCCGTCCAGGCACGATGGATGTACTATTAGTGACCGTGTGTCCTTAGGTAGAATGGGAATGGATCGCCATCTATATGAGTCTGACATAGGGAAGTCGAAACTTCCTCGCAGATGAAAACTGTGTGCCGGACAGAGACTCGAACTCGGGACCTTTGCCTTTCGCGGGCAAGTGCAGGTAGGAGACGAGGTACTAGCGGAAGGAATTAAAGCTGTGAGGACGGGGCGTGAGTCGTGCTTGGGTAGCTCAGTTCGTAGAACACATGCCCGCCAAAGGCAAAGGTCGCGATTTCGAGTCTTGGTCCGGCACACAGTTTTAATCTGCCAGGAAGTTTCATCTGTGATATTATTGGGCCGGTACTGGTGGCGCATTAAGACTTGTCGTACTGTCGGTGAAGAAACTGGACGAAACTGGCCTGACTCTGCCGGTGTGAGGAGTTGGGATGAAACTGCTTACACTACCAGCTGGTAGTAGGCCACACTACGCTGTAGAGTGAAAATTTCATTCCAGAGGGAAGTTTGTAATGGCCCTGAAGCACGGCACGAGTATAGGAAACTGCATGACTTGGCGACTGTTTGAGGGATGTCTTCAACACCTGGCGAAACCAAGGTGAAAGCAGTTTCAGACTTCGTTATGTTATAGGCCTCCACTCATAGTAAATTTCGGACGTCATAGGCTCGATACGCTGGTAAAATAGGCGGCGAACTCTAGCGGTATTTATATTAGAATTTACCGCTGGGCGGAGTATAGGTGTGACTGAACACACAGTGCACGAAACACTCGGCATGTGCTGATGTTATCACCGCGATATCAGCTGCTACGACTGAAACGAGCTTCTGACCATCGACAATGGACGTTGGCGCAGTGGCAGAGAGCAGCATGGTCTGGTGATTCCCGATACTTTCTTAATCATGTGAGTGTGCAAATAAGTGAGCCTCCAGGGGAACTGCTCCTTGACACCTGTACTGCAGGGCAGAGGCAAGCTGGCAGCGTCTCCATTATGCTGTGGAGAACATTCAGGAGGGCATCCATCGGTCCAGTGGAGCTCGTGCAATTCATCATGATGGGCAAGGAGTATCATACAGTGGTTTCCGGCTACGTACACAGCCTCATGACGATTGTGTTTCGCAACGGCAGTGACGTCCGCCCCCGATAGCTGATTGGTCAGCGTGACGGATTGTCAATCGTCTGGGTCCAGGTTCGATTCCCGGCTCGGTCGGGGAATTTTCTCCTCCCAAGGACTGAGTGTTGTGACGTCCTCAACCTCACCCTATCATCCCCATCGACTGCAGGTCGCTGAAGTGGCGTAAAATTGAAAGACTGGCACCAGGGGAATGGTCTCCCCGACGGGGTGGCCCTAGCCATACGATTGAATAAGAATAAACGGCAGTGGCATTTTTCATGAAGATAATGCACCATGCCACAAGGACAGGTGTGGGATGGAGTAGTTAGAGGACCACAGTGGCGAGATGCATTTGATGTACTGGCCCTCCAACTCGCCAAATCTCAATCCGACCGAACGCATCTGGGATGTGATTGAACATGTCATGAGACCTCAATGCTCGAATCCCCGGAATTTATGGGAACCAGGCGATTTGTGTGTGGAGATGTGCTCCCAACTCCAGTTACCTCCAAAGTCTCATTGCTTTCATGCCACGATGGGTCGCCGCACTGTTATTTGTGCCACACGTGAAAGTACTGGCTATTAGGAAAGAGATAACAATGTTCTGGGTGATCAGTGTTTTGTAATGGGTCACATGGATAATTTTACTGATGGTTTCCTTAACGATGTGAAGTGAGAAATAACAAAAGCAGCACCTAACATTAATGGTTATTACCTTCAAGGGCAGTGACTGGACTAGCTTTCAGTGAATGGTGACTACATTACAGAAAATGTTAGCAAAGTAATAAGGACTATTTTCTCATATAAGTAGTTATATTACATACTTACCAACAGTTAACAGATTGACATGGTAGCATGACATTTTTACATTAGTACAGTATAAAGTAAGTGACTTATACAATACCGGCTGAGTTTTGATGTGGCGTTATTTGGTACACAATTGTCTTTGTTATCGGTTATGTAGGAAGTTATCTTAATATTCAACTCCTCTACAAAATTTGACATGATTCATTCCTCTAACGAACTGTTACAGTGGCGTTTGGTCGGTTTAATTACCTGGTTCGTACTGGGCTTGGCGAATTCCGCTGACCATTGGTCTGCACTAAGTATCTCGTGCTGATTATAGTACCATAAGAGGTACATGATTGTGAGTAGTTCTTCAAAACCAATAAGTAGAAGGATCGAAACATCATTATATTCCATAACCACACAGTGAAAAATAAATTTCTAAATTCATCTAAAGACGCTGCCATCTAAAATAGTACGTGATTACCGCATTAGTCATCAACAACATAGTTGCATTGACGTACGAGGTCTTCTCATGATGTCAATGTAAACATATCATGAACAGAAGGGCAAATGTATCACTCAAATTTCTCGGTCCGGAAATGAATGAGCCCGTGTCGCGTAGGACAGCGCTTCCACGCATAGAGGCGTTGAGATAACAAGTGACGACAGATGAGAACTGCGCATGCGCGGCAGCAGAGAGCCGGCAGACAAAGTCCACTTGTCGAAGTGCATTGCTTCGGACAACAGTCACGCTCATTTGCCTAAGGCACATCGTATGATACGTTAAAATATATGAGGGGAATAGTAAAAATTAAAACCAATTTCGATCAATCGTCATTAGAGAAATATTAATTCACGACTTGACGATGTTACGTTCACTGCTCCACAGTTTTAGCCTGCGTCACGTCCGGAGGGGAGAACAGCTGATACAGCTTTGTGAAGACGTGAAGTACAGTTTTTCTCACAATGACAATTGTCTAACGACAAGATCATTGAAACTGCTTGCAATAATTGCCATATGTTGCGATTTGAACAGTGTTACAAGTAAAAATTTAATACACAACCAAATTAACTTCAAGCACAAACCGAAGTCATTATATTTGCTTGACTACTGTCTCTACTCAATAGAATTTTTAACACTGTGTAAAGAACGTGTGTGAATGTATTTGATAATAGTTCAGTGTAATCACTGTGCGTAAAAATGAATCAGTGGTAGAGATGGCTAATATGAAAGACTATCGTAAAATGGTCAGTAATCTGTCATATTTTTCACTATTCAATCTGTATATTGAGCAATCAGTGAAGGAAACAAAAGAAAAATTCGGAGTAGGTATTAAAATCCATGGAGAAGAAATTAAAACTTTGAGATTCGCCGATGACATTGTAATTCTGTCAGAGAAACCAAAGGACTTGGAAGAGCTGTTGAACGGAATGGACAGTGTCTTGAAAGGAGGATATAAGATGAACATCAACAAAAGCAAAACGAGGATAATGGAATGTAGTCGAATTATGTCGGGTGAATGTGAGGGAATTAGATTAGGAAATGACACACTTAAAGTAGTAAAGGCGTTTTGCTTTTTGGGGAGATTTAAGTATCAGGAAGTCGTTTCTGAAAGTATTTGTATGGAGTGTAGTCATGTATGGATGTGAAACATGGGCGATAACTAGTTTGGACAAGAAGAGAATTGAAGCTTTAGAAATGTGGTGGTACAGAAGAATGCTGGAAATTAGATGGGTAGATCATATAAGTAATGAGGAGGTATTGAATAGGATTGGGGAGAAGAGAAGTTTGTGGCACGACTAGAAGAAGGGATCAGTTGGTAGGACATATTCTGAGGCGTCAAGGGTTCACCAATTTGGTATTCGACGGCAGCGTGGAGTTTGTCGGCCTCGGTGGCCGTGCGGTTCTGGGCGCTTCAGTCCGGAACCCCGCGACTGCTACGGTCACAGGTTCGAATCCTGCCTCGGGCATGGATGTGTGTGATGTCCTTAGGTTAGTTAGGTTTAAGTAGTTCTAAGTTCTAGGGGACTTATGACCTAAGATGTTGAGTCCCATAGTGCTCAGAGCCATTTGAACCAAGAGCAGCGTGGAGGGTAAATATCGTAGAGGAGACCAAGAGATGAATACACTAAACAGATTCAGAAGGATGTAGGTTGCAGTAGGTACTGGGAGATGAAGAAACTTGCACAAGATGGAGTGGCAAGGAGAACTGCATCAAACCAGTCTCAGGACTGAAGACCACAACAACAACAACGGGCATCATGAGTGTAAACTAAGTCGTTCGACATTGCAGTGAGAGACCGCATTTATAACCCATTGAACAAGCGAACAATTCACATCATCTGCAAGTAACTCCAGGGAATGCTGACTGATAACATCTGGGACGTGAATCACAAGAAAACGCTAACACAGGCTTGTAGTTCACAAAGATTTACCACATATATATCCAAAAAGAATTGTACAAAATCTTATTCCACTGAACTCATTAATGGCCGGCCGCGGTGGCCGTGCGGTTCTGGCGCTGCAGTCCGGAACCGCGGAACTGCTACGGTCGCAGGTTCGAATCCTGCCTCGGGCATGGGTGTGTGTGATGTCCTTAGGTTAGTTAGATTTAAGTAGTTCTAAGTTCTAGGGAACTTATGACCTAAGATCTTGAGTCCCATAGTGCTCAGAGCCCTTTGAACCATTTGAACTCATTAATGAACCCGCGCAGGATAGCCGAGCGATCTGGAGCGCCTTGTCACGGTCCGCTCGCTCCCCCCGTCGGAGGTTAGAGACCACCGTTGGGCGTGGGTGTGTGTGTGTTGTCCTTAGCGTAAGTTAGATTAAGTAGTGCGTAAGCTTAGGGACCCATGACTTCAGCCGTTTGGTCTCATATCTTACCACAACTTTCCTTTTTTCATTACTGAAATCGCTTTCAAATATGACAACAATACTTAGGCAGAAAGACAGTTACCTTAATAGTTTAAGTTCCACATAACAGCGTAACACGGATGACACACCCTAAAACAAGAGTGACCAAACTACTAGAACAGGGGACGCACCTTTGCGCCGCCCGAACGCATTAACGAGAGGAATCTCCAGTAATTAGGAGATACTGTAGAATACTCAACTTCTGTCAACCATTGGGACGAGCAGCGACTCTGACAGGACACAGCCAATTAGCGCCTAGCGTCACCAAGACGTAGCCGGCCGAGCTAACGGCATCCACCATAACCGCATCGCGAAGTATAGATTCACCGTTATGCGTCCACGGGCTCACACTTCAACACCTGATCTGCTGCCCAGGGAAAACAAGCATTAACGTCCTACTTGGACGTACTAACCGACATTAAAACATGTTATTTCTCATTGCTATAACGTGTACTTTACAAATGACGTAAACATTGGTGTAATGTTGTTCAGTACACTGAGTCACTAATAAAACTATTTGCAATTATAGCCCTAACACCCGTATTTGCTGGATGATGGAATTAGTGCTCACAGTGGGGGGATAGTTGTATTGTTACTAATGGTATGCATCTGGGTGAGTTTCAATTTTATGCGTGAACCGGAAATCGCAACTCAGCATAACACCCAGAAAAAGTGAATGTAATGGAAATAACAACTTGTAAGAACACCTGGATGCATACCATTAATCGATCCCACTGATAAACGTTAGCTATATCTGTTTCACTGAAAGAAAAGCTAGATATTACAATGAGCAGTTACTGTATATATGTTTTCAGAACATAGTTGTATTTGAAATATTTGTGTTCAGTATTTCACTTTTATTAATTTTAGGTAATGAGAGAATTTTTATAATACTGGGATTACTACGGGGTGACACAGAATAACGGGAATGTTTGAAATGAATAGTGGCAGCACTGAGAACTCGTGGCAGTTAGCGAGTGCACAGTCCGCCATTTCAGTAATGATGGATCAGTGGGACGGACAACAGCGTGCGTTAGACATAAAAATCACAGTTTTGCAGCGGTGCAGAGGGAGTTTCGACGTTTTTATAAATTAGGTCGTCATGATGCCTTTCCGTCGAAACACGAGATAAAATGTTGGATTAATAACTTTGAAGAGACTCGATCTGCCCTCAAGAAGAAAGGAACACGACGACCAAGAAGTGGGCGCCCACCTGCATACATTGATGCTGTACTGGAGCCTGTCTTGCGGAGCCCACGGCGTTCATTTCGTAAGTAAGCAGCAGTGGTTGGAATGTCCCAAGAGAGTGTACACAGAATTCTTCATCTTCAGTCAATATTTCATCCGTACGAACTACAGATGGTACAACAATTGAAGGACAACGATTACCGGTAACGATTAGGTTTCTGTCAACAAATGATAACAAAAATAAACCCTGACGATGAATTCCTAAGCAAGTTGTGGATGTCAGATGAGGCACATTTTCATCTGACCAGTTATGTGAATAAACAGAACTACCGTTACTGGACAAACACAAATCCTAAAGACGTTCATGAGTACCATTTAAACGCTAGTAAAGTGAAAGTATGCTGTACTACTCCTGAGAATATGTCAAGAGTGAACATGACAGAAGATGACGAGTGTATTTCCAATAGTACTGATATTTCCGAAAAGGATTCAGAATACATTCCTGATGACTCAGAGGTATGTTAATTTGTAAATAGACTGCATTTAGTACGTTTCAATAACATAATGGTAAATATATGTACATACAATTATGTCCCTGAAGTACATGAATTTTGAGGTTATATTAGAATCAATACTTTTTTTGGTTAAGTGATGTGTGTATGCACATTTTTCATGTACATTATTACATGTAATAGTATTAATGGTTACAATAATAATAAATTTTTTTGTTATTCAGTTTAACAGCGAATCAGATCGTATTGCCCAGAACAATGAACAGTGTATTGCTGCTGCACTAACAAGTCAGGAAGGGGCACTCGGAGTGACGAAGAGGTCGCCTCAGAAAAGGACGCGGTTCGATTCTCAGCGCAAAATTAAACAGAAGATTCGTAATTTGGGCGAAGAATATGTTTCGCGTATAGGAGAAACTGTATGTGAAAAAAGCGGGAGAACTAATGGCCAGTGTCCTTGTAAGTATTTCGACAAAGTGGGAGATTCAAATGGGACGGAAACCTTCAAAACATTTTGGGAAATAGATGATCTTAACGTTCAAACTTCATTTTTATTTCCTGCAATGAAATTTAATGCTGTTGCACGTCGTCGAAAAGTAGGTGGTGAATCTCAGAGAAATTTACTATTTTCTACTGTGTAAATGTTGGCGGCAGTGATATTAAAGTCTCCAAGAAAGCTTTTTTTACCATTCATTGTCTGCATAGTAATTGTGTTAGGCGTGGAAAGTACACAGAAGATAACACAACCGGATTGAGCACGCCATCAAGGACAAACGCAGCAAACATTCCGTGCGTCAACCTGCTTACTCTGAGACAAGCATTAATCATGTCAGGGAACACATCGACAAAATACCGAAATATCAGAGTCACTACTGACGATCAAACAATGGTGGCAGACTGTACCTGGGCGCAGACTCAACAATCGCCTCCTGTTACGATTACTATAAGAATGTCTTCTGCAAAGAGATGTGCTATGATCTTCTATCTGCAGACAAGTACAGGCGAATCTTCAGTGTAGTGTATAACATAGGAATCAAGTAACCAAAGAATAATACGTGTGAGACATGTGACGTGCTAAAAGTGAAAACTGAGATACTCTTGACACCCAGCTAAAAGCAAGTCTCGAGTGTCAGTTGAAATTACACCAACGTCGCGCAGAGGCCAGGCAGGCTAACACTGGAATCCAGAGAAAACGAGCAGAAGCAGACAGTAATCTTCATGTTGTGACTTTTGATTTGCAGCAGACTCTCCCAGTTCCAGAGATGTTGGCCAGCATTTTACAAAAGGAACATTTGGTTATACTATCTGAATATTCATTACTGTGGCATGAACAAAGGGCACTGCTTATTGTGGAATGAGGTTACTGCTGCCCGTGGATCAGAGGAAATTTTAAGCTGCCTTTTAGGATACTATGATGAAAACGACATGGAGAGACTCTCATCGCGATATCTGTGCTGTGGCCAAATTAAGAACTGTAACATGGTTCTGTTTTGGAAGTATGTCATATCAACAGGAAAATTTGGTGTGACTGAACATCACTTCCCCGTTAGTGGGCAACGATATTGCTCTCTAATACAGATTTCGCGACAGTTGAAAATTAAGTTCGCCAGCAAGTACAAGATGTGTACAGTCCAGATCAGTGGTTGGATATCATCCAGAAGTCAACTACGAAGAATCCATTTGTTGTGTACTATATGAAAAGAGAACATTTCATTCAAATAGGGCACTCGAAATAAGCATTTGTATCAAGAAAGAAGTCAGTTGATGGTCGAGATGTCAACCTGAGGAATGTATGCAGGTGGAAGGTGACCTCAGAATCTCCGTCATCTTTATTCATAACAGAGGCATTCCGTCATTACATCTGGCACGAAATAAGTTCCAGAAAACGTGGAAGGCAATGCCCTGTTCCTAACTTTCGACTTAAATACAACCGGCCAAGACTTTCGCTTGTAGATTACATACCTCAAATCCATCATGGATTCTTCTTGCCACTAAAGCTACTTGTTTCGGACAGAGAACACGTCAGTGATGATTGCCAATGTAGTTTGAGTAAAGTGTTGAACAGTTTTGTAAAGTTTCTGTAAAGTTTGGAAGGTAGGAGACTAGGTTCTGGCAGAAGTAAAGCTGCGATGACGAGGCGTGAGTCGTGCTTGGGTAGCTCACTTGGTGAAGCAGTTGCCCGCGAATGGCAAAGGTCCCGAGTTCGAGTCTCGGTCCGGCACACAGTTTTAATCTGCCAGGAAGTTTCATCTGTGATATTATTGGGCCGGTACTGGTGGCGCATTAAGACTTGTCGTACTGTCGGTGAAGAAACCGGACGAAACTGGCCTGACTCTGCCGGAGTGAGGAATCGAGATGAAACTGCTTATACTACCTGCTGGTAGCGCTGAAACTGAACTGCTGATATGGCTGCCCGGAACTGTTGGTAATGCCGACTTGAAGCGTCGGGTGTAACTGACTTATCACGGTCAGGCGGTGACTGAAATAGTCGGGCGATGATGGATATACGCGTGGCACTGCGAGGGCGTGTGACCTGGTACAGCAAAATAGGGCTCCGCCCACAGCCCTCTGTGTTACGACAGGCACGTCACCCGTCGGCCAAATCGGCTCCCCGAGACGCTGTGTTGGTGACGTGTGGTAAACAGCCCAGGCCACTCTGTGTTTAAGAGAGCCGTTTACGCTCGCACTCCTAGCGTGACAGCTGCCCACAAGGCCTGCCTACTGTATGGGGGAAATGACTACCAGGCCAATACAACAACACACCTACATTTACCTCTCTCCATTATCCAATAAAGCTTCTATCGTCATCACGGATACACACTGTAAAGAAGCAGTACCAAAAAGTCGCTTTTGTATCGTCATCACGGATATGCACAGTAAAGAAGTACTACCCAAAAGTATCTTTCTATTATAAATAACACGGATATATTATCAAATGGTTCAAATGGCTCTGAGCACTATGGGACATCTGAGGTCATCTGTCCCCTAGAACATAGAACTACTTAAACCTAACTAACCTAAGGATATCACACACATCCATGCCCCAGGCAGCTTTCGACCCTGCGACCGTATTGGTCGCGCAGTTCCAGACTGAAGCGCCTAGAACCGCTCGGCCACAGCGTCCGGCGAAATATTATCATTTACACAGTTTGTATTTATTGTCAGTACTTCAGAAATTTCGCCACATATCTCAGACTATGGAAGAGCCGCTGATGTAAACGCCCTAACTGTGTTCTGTTCGCGAAGCACTATCACAGTTTAGAAAATGCAATACAGAAGTCCCAGCGGTACAGGGCACAGTTGTCACTCACGAAAGCGCTTTATTTCCTCCACGTTTCATTCCATGCACAAGATAATCACACGTCTTACGTGAGTTGTCGGCTCACTACGAAGATCGAGTCATTACAGAACAATGAAACCGAGCTGGAATTTGGGATAAAGAGTCTCCTTGTTGGACAGATGTATGTCCAATGGTTCGCCGGGTTAGCACTGCAGTTTATCGGCGTTAATGAACAACCTTCGTTGTGGCCTTTCCTTTTACACCTGAAGGGCGGATGCAAGTAAAGCGCAACTGTAAAATAGCTAGCAAACGTAGAAAAATGGTCTCTTTTTAACAGTTTGACAGTAAATTGTTGCCTGAATACCAAATAAAGCCGTATACAATCAAGCTATAATTTATTTTCGTGTTGGTGACTGTTTGCTTTGCAATCTTTGTAACTACAGAGAACCGAGGGAAACATTAGATAAAAATAGGATACAAATATACTCTGTAGCCTTTTGCGTTCGTTAATATTCTATGTACTAATCTAATTTCACAAAGACCATTGTCATACAGCGGTCTTCTGTAGCGTCCCGAGATTCGATTATGCAAGTCATTCTGCTATCTTGAATTTCACTATAGTTTATAAAACAGTTGCTTTTCCATGTGATGATGATGTCCTATACTCCTTGACAGAGCGTAGGGGACGATGCGGGAGACCCGCACCGCCGTACTAGGCAAGGTCCTAGCGGAGGTGGTTTGGCATTGCCTTCCTCCGACTGTCACGGGATGATGATGCTGAAGACGACACAACAACACCCACTCATCTCGAGGTAGGCAAAACCTCTGACCCCGCCGGGTATCGAACCCGGGACCCCATGTTCGGGAAGCCAGAACGCTACCACGAGACCACCAACTGCGGACGTTTCCATATAATGGAAGTGTTTTCTATAGTCAATCAAGGATATCCTTACCGTGGCAAAGACATGTGACAAAACATACTGTAATATACGATGAGTCCATGTAAGGAAAAGCTTTTGAATTCTGCCAGTTCCTAAATTTTTAATTTCAGCAGAGGATAAATACGTGAAAATGCTAACTCTGAAAAAGAAACGCTAAGTTTTTCCTGAAACCCTAAACAGTCGGACAATCTTACCAAATCATTTATTCAGCTCCAGGATTGAGAGAATTATAAAACCATCCTGTGTCACACGATACATGGATTGGAACTTGCTGTTGTACCAAGCCACAAGGTCATAAGATAAGGTGTAGGTAGGCTGTTTAGGTTTTTATGTTGATAACGCCACGTAGCGCACTGTATGAAAAACACTGACTGTGTGTGCAGTCTGTGGCTGGTTTGCATGGTTGGAATTTTCGATATTGTAGTGTTCGGCAGTTGGATGCGAACAGCGCGTGGCGTTGCGCAGTTAGAGGTGAGCAGCCAGCAGTGGTGGATGTGGGGAGAGAGATGGCGGAGTTTTTGAGACCGGATGATCTGGACGTGTGTCCATCAGAAACAGTAAATTTGTAATATTGGATAGCATGAACTGATATATATATATATATATATATATATATATATATATATATATGATGACTTTTGAACATTATTAAGGTAAATACATTATTCTCTATCAAAATCTTTCATCTGCCAACTATGCCTATCAGTAGTTGGTGCCTTCAGTAGTTAGAATCTTTTATTTAGCTGGCAGTATTGGCGCTCACTGTATTACAGTAGTTCGAGTAACGAAGATTTTTGTGACGTAAGTGATTCATGAAAGGTACAGGTTATTGTTAGTCAGGGACATTCTTTTGTAGGTGGATGCATTACACACTGCTGGCGTGTACAAGGTGGGATGCGAATGTGGAGAGGCATAAATCGGCGAGACCGGCAGGCGAATAGCAACGCGCATTCGGGAACACGAGCGCTATACCGTCTAGGGCAGCACAACCAATCTGCAGTGTCAGAACATCAGCAAGATTGCGGAAAGGAAATAAAATTCAGGGAAGCTTGAGTGTAGGCCAAGCAGCCGGTTATGGCGAAACGCAAAATCAGAAAGGCCATCCAAATAGTTAAACACCCGAAGAACATGAAGGGATTGACTCAGGCTTGACCCATCTTGGCTGCCAGCAATCAGAGCCCAACAGGTCGCACTGTCAACACAAAGAGCGGGCGCTACCGGCAAGTAACTGCCTGCGCGCTACTGACGTCCAGCAATTGGTAAACAGGAGCCAACTTCTCATTCGCCGGTGACCACCAGTCAAGGCACGTAACACAAGAACCAATAGGCAACAGAGGTTATGCTCTCCTCCACCGCAGTAACCTATTACAATGAAGGTCTCTCTCCTTCTTCCTTAAGTGACCAATGAAATGAACTGTCTTTTTAAAACTGTAATGGCATATACAGTGAAAAGTAATAACAGAATATATATATGACGGTAGTATCTGTTCCCGAAAGAACAGTTACCGTGGATGACCATGCAGCTTTGCTAGAAATGAAATGATAATTAAATAGACACCCTAGCTGCAAGCAGGCGTTAATACACTTCATTGGGGACATGTTGAAAATGTGTGCCCCGACAGGAACTCGAACCCGGGATCTCCTGCTTACATGGCAGATGCTCTATCCATCTGAGCCACCGCGGGCACGGAGGATAGTGCGGAACAGATACTACCGTCATATATATATAGTTAAAAATATGGGTTCCCGGCCTTTTACCTTCTTGTGCGAACGCACACGCTATGCCCGAACTCGTACGGGACTTGGTAGATTAATCTGCCACGAGTAATGAGTATGATGGGCAAACATCTATTAGGCGCACTACGAATGTAGTGTTGTGGACATGTTGGGAATGTGGATCTCACGGGGAGCGTGCAAGTGATAAGTCCCTGCAGACGCACTATCCTCTGTGCCCGCGGTGGCTCAGATGGACAGAGCGTCTGCCATGTAAGCAGGAGATCCCGGGTTCGAGTCCCGGTCGGGGCACACATTTTCAACATGTCCCCAATGAAGTGTATTAACGCCTCCTTGCAGCTAGGGTGTCCATTTAATTATCATTTCAACAGAATATATGGTACACTGCATAGCTAGAACGCACCAGTAGACCAAGAAGAGGACCGCTCCTATCGTGGCCGAAACGCTGTTTTTTTTTCCAGCTTTGGTTTTATGCAATATGACGCGGTATCATACCCAACAAACTTTCTTGTCGACTGACTCTGGCCGCGGGAGCTTACGGAACTATGGTATAGTACGTGGTGAGGTGGCAGTAGGAAAGTGTTCTACACATATGAAAACTGTGGACGTAATCGATGTAATGATGGTTGGAGGAGATGAAAAATAAGCAAAATTTATTGGTATCTAACTATATGTAACACAAGGGCGACAGCCTCAAGGAAGATCTCTAACATGTAATCAAAAGCGTTATAATTTCACTCACCTTGCACTTTGAATAAGTTATCGTGTTGTTCCTTTACTGTAGTAGGCAACTGTCCTAAGAGTTAGGTATTTTAAATACAGTGGCATAATATATGTATATTCATCTGTCGATGTTTTCCATTAATCATCCACTAGAGTTTCGAAGAAGAATGAAATCTATAATATCACATTACTTGTATGCCTGAATTACACTTTAGAATGGCAGGCCATATCACTTTTATTGAATGACGCACAACACACCTAGGTGACACAGACAAATGATACTATTTTTCAGCTGCCTATAAACAACGATCCTAATATTCTACCAAACGTTGAATTTCTCGACGACAGAAATTCTCTCCTTAGTCACGGATATATTCAGAATAACTGTACGAACGTCTTCGCTGTCGGAAAATCTGCAGCTGCTGCGAAGCATTTTCTCGATTTCTATGACATTCTTGTCTGGGCTCGATGCCGATGGTCTTCTTTTCTGATCAGCATCACCCACGTCCGTGAGGCGTTGTTCAAAATGATGACACCATTTCACTGCGGATGTACGCGGGAGGTTATTTAGTCCATACAGCGACATAATTTCATAGAGAATCTGTAATCCATTTAGAATCGTACAGTCTCGCTCACTTTCATTCTGGGGAATGTTTCCATTTAGAGATCATACTGTCTCGCTTACTTTCACTCTGGAGAACGTTTCCAGCTGTTACGCAATGCTATTCCCACACTGTGTAGCACCTATGTTTCATCTGTAAGGCGGCAGAACTGTGTCTACATTACTCCCAAAGCATTTATTGCCTTCTGACAATGCGTCAGTATCGTTGTGCAATGATGTTATCGCGGGATGAAAGTGTAACTTACTTATTCGCGTCCTCTCGTGTGATACTACAAGTAGAACTAACATTAATCTTCAAAACAACAGATTTCAGCTGTGGAAGTTGACACCTACGAGTATTTCGCCTTGTCCACTTACATTGGTGCATCTGTTTTTCACAGAGACATGAAAATGACAAAACGATACAACGCATTTGTGCAGATGAACTCTCTGTGGCATTAACTCCAGGACTAGAAGGTGCTTGCGACCTACGCTACAACGGATCTCTCTGATGCATGTTGCAAATTTATCTTTTCCAGCACCGCCGCAACCTGTCATATCCCACATGCCACCAGCTAGTCTGTACTCGTTCTGACTTTACACTCAAACTAGTGGCACATGAACCATTTTGGAATTAAAAGAAAGGCCGTGGAAGAGGTTGGTAGGGCAGCAAATAAGTGCAAAATGCTTCCGGTAAAAAGAGTGTCTTCCAATTAATTTGGTGCACATCAGTAAGAATGTTGAACCGATCTAAATGTGCAACTCACGAGAATTCATTTAGATTTCAAGAAAGTAACTACTTTCAAGTAATTAATTTTCAAAAAGTAACTAGTACTAATTAATAACCCCTGTGGGATATCAAACGGACGGGCGCTGTGACCGAGCAGTTCTAGGCGCCTCAGTCTGGAAAGCTTCTGCTGCTACGGTCGCAGATTCGAATTCTGCCTCGGGCATGGATGTGTGTGCTGTCCTTAGGTAAGTTAAGTTTAAGTAGTTCTAAGTCTATGGGACTGATGACCTGAGATGTTAATTACCATAGTGCTTAGAGCCATTTGAATTTGGATATCAAACAAAACACGCACTCACATAAGATTTTGTAAGTGAAACGCCGGAATAATTGTGATATCTCTTAGCATCTAACACCAACAGTCTCCACTACCATAAAAATACCACCCATAGTCACGACCTAAATCCCTCTGGCACTATCTGCCGGAACATTGAGATTATACAGAGCAAGTAGTGTAGTGAGAGATGATGTAACAGCTTTGTTCTTCATAGTCATACTTCCACAACATTTGATGATCTAACAAAAAGCTTATTGTGTCACTAAGGTTGAGCTGGCGTCAACTAAAGCTCTGTTGTCACTCAACACCTAAACTGATCTGTTGAGAACATGGGGCAGTGACGTCTAATTGCACATTTGAGCAGATGTATCAGACATATCAGTTTCCCTGAGAAAACATTATTTTGATACTTTGATGCTCCACGCATGTACCTCACGTGTAAGCTCAATGGAACACTTCCGGCGAAAATTTGGCAATTAGTCTGCTACTCACCGTCTTCACACCGACGGTCGACATTTATTCTCACACTCTTCAGGAACTAGGAAGAGTCCATCCACCTGTTGCTGGTGGGTGCCGTCCCACTAAAAGTGTGTCGTACTCTTCAGTTTAGACGGTAGTATTTGTGATCTAATCTTGCGGAACGTTCCAGCCAACTGGCTGTCGCCTCTATTCGGACCCTTGCTTCCGCCCACTTGGTTGACTTGTGTCTCGAGTAGGCACACCTCGCCCACACCATAGCTATGGCTATATCTGGGCCGGCCGCGGTGGGCGAGTGGTTCTAGGCGCTTCAGTCCGGCGCAGCGCGACTGCTACGGTCGCAAGTTCGAATCCTGCCTCGGGCATGGATGTGTGTGATGCCCTTAGTTTAGTTAGCTTTAAGTCGTTCTAAGTTCTAGGGGACTGATTACCTCAGATGTTGCGTCCCATAGTTCTCAGAGTCATTTGAACAATCTTAAGCTATTTCTGGCTGCCACGCACCACAAAGCGTATATTCAGGATATATTCCGCCACAAGTGATTCTTTTGCTCCACTTAATAGTTTATGAAATGTTATCTTTAAGAATTGAGGATGGTTCGTGTAGTCAAATCTGACATACACGAACATAATAGATGTACAAAGAAAATGCAGAATACGATCAACGAAAATGACATCAAAAAACTGCTAAAATTTCATCACTTACAGATATCTTTATGACCTTTAGAACAGAGTAGAAATTGTAGAAAGTAATACCGATACTAAATTTGAAGACACATTGCCTTCTCCTTTCATTTAGTCCGAACAATTTCAATCTATGAACAGTGCTATTAATGAGCTGAACCCACTTAACAGTGTACTGAATCGTAAGTTAATAGTTTGCACCCTGAGATTGCCACGTTAAAAGATTAGACATCATACAATCAAATACATGCTACCCTTCAATATAATCAGGCAGAACAATTTGACACTATACCACTAGAGCACAGTCTTGGCAGATTACAACGTGTGAGAGAATTAGACGCGCAACAACGTCTCTAAAACCTTTTTTTCGACGATAATGAACCAACATCAAATATCCGACACGATGGTGTCGATTTCAAGCATTTCTCGTCCGTACGTAAGTTCAAACTATTCCGCAATAACGAAACAGACGTCCATCTCTTAGACTTAGTAAAACAGTTTTCATTCTCGTAGCCACTATTACCTGTAAACTAGAATTCATTTGCAGATTTTTGGAGGGCGAGTTCGCCGTCCGGATGTACCCTACTCCAAGACAAAGCTACTCATTAGAAGAACTTCACAATGCCTTTTTGTCAGCTTATCGGCCAGAAACTACATTGTTTGCCACCCTTTAAAAATTCTGACTTCCAAATCTCTAAGAAATTTTTTGAACTCTAGGTTAAAGAAAGAAATCTGCAACTTACAAAGCCATATAATAAATCAGCATTAATACAGAAATGCATCCATAAATTATCACATTCATTATGAGTCTACCTGTTAACGGGACAACAAAAGAAATTCATTACTGCATTACACTTTCTCTTACAACTTCTTTAAGTACGACATTCTGACTATTCCTTTGTTAACATAAATTTCTTGCAAAACAACAACAGTAATAACACGTATGGATATCGACACTTATCAAGAAATTTTAATGACAGACATAACAATAGGTTTAGGAATAACAACGAAATTTTAATAATCAGTATTCACAAAACCAGCAACAGAACCAACAGTTTGGTAGCAACAACAAGAATTCTCAACAACAAAACCACCAAGTTCAAAATTCCAGACTACAGTATTTTCCCCAAGGTGAACTCAACTTCAATGGTTCGGCGCAAACCTTCGTGAACAAGCAACAGCATAGCAATAACAGTACAACACAAGACAATAATCTGTATGAGACTAATTACAGCAACAAACGAAGAGGTCATAATCAAAAGTTTCTGCGTAAATGTGAGAATAAACATTCATTCCAAAATCACGGGCAACTCCTGCAACTACGTCCACTTACTCTGAATGAACTTGACTTACGTTTACACCCACCTCAAAACCCTAACGGCCACACTAGCAGAACTGCAAAAATTAGTGAGGTGCCACAACAAGCTTGGACATGTAATCAAAGTCCAAATGCTGTATGACTAGAGGACAACCCTGTTGCTTTAACTTGCAACGATGATCAGCAATTAGAGCCTCACGAAACAGTAACTGAAAATATAATCACTTTCGATGACGTCAGAGAAAAGCTTTTACAAGAAAAGAACCACACTAAGAAGAAAGCTTCAAACCCCATCATTGATATACTAATAGGTACACGTAAATTTATTGCTCTGATGGTTTCAGGTTCTCCTGTTACTGTGATAAGTGATGATGCATTTAATAAGTCCGACTGTTCCACTAAACAAATCAAAGAACACAGCACATTTCTAACAAAGGTGTCGATGTACACCTTCAGACTTCTTTACCTTCCTCTGTACATGGTCACACATTTTATTCCAATTTTTGGATTGTTCTCTTACTCACCACCGACGTAATGTTAGGTATGGACTTTCTGATCCAACATAAAGCTATTTTTGATTTCAAAAACCATTACCTCATATTAAATGAAAATGACAATCAGGTTTCATTGGAATTTAACCAAATTTTGAAACTTCCTGGCAGATTAAAACTGTGTGCCCTGCCAAGACTCGAACTCGGGGCCTTTGCCTTTCGCGGGCCAGTGCTCTACCAACTGAACTACCCTAGCTCGACTCACTCCTCGTCCTCACAGCTTTAATTCCGCCAATACCTTGTCTCCTACCTTCCAATTTCATTCTGTAGCCAAATTTTATCATCTGAGGAACAAAACGCCAATAAAACTGAACTTCTTTCTGTACCCAAAAACACACATTTGGGTAGATCTTTTTACACTGACACTTACTTTCACTGTACTAATGTACAAGACGAAATGGAGTACGAAGTTGAACATACAACTACCAACAAGGCTAGAAAAAGCCAAGCAACAACACATGACGAACGGCGACAATTACATAATATTTTACTGCAGCATTCACGAGTCTTTGATATCATTCCAGACACTATGATGGGTTTCTTATCGGAATTTCACGTCAAACCTTACGATTGTTTCAAATCTAAATAGTATTCCAAATCATGTATTTGTAGGGTTAGAAAGGAACTTCAAGCCTTGTTTGACCAAGGAATTAGAGAACAAGCTGTTAGTCTGTACATAGGCCTACTACATATTTTTATTAAAAGGGATGTATCATTATGCCTTGTTCTCTATTCACACGAGATCCACGACATTACAGTAATGGACAATGATCGACCACAGACTTCAGACGAACTTTTACAGAAATTTCATGGTAATCTGCTTATTCAACACTAGACCTAAAATCCAGTTTGTATCAGATTGAACTTATGCCCAACTGTGGAAAATACCCGGCATATCCCTGATCTGGCAGTTGCTATCAATTTTCTAAACTGCAATTTGGTTTGATAGTATCTTCTGCTGCATTCATACGACGTATAAACCCAGTAATACCGGTTGAATTGAAAGACAGACTAACCACATATGTTGATGACATTTTAATTGCGGAACCTACTTGGGCTGCCCATAAGAATACTCTTCAAGCTTTACTTCAGACATTTCCTCAGAAAGGCTTCACAGTTAATCTAAGTAAATCCCACTATGGCTAAGCTTCTAATAAATTCCTACACTGCTTCATTTCTGCCGACGGCATAGCTCCCGATCCACAGAAACTTCAAGGAATTCGAGATATTACGATTCCTATTTTAAAACAGTATCTTCGTAGCCCCCTAGGACTCATGAACTTTTTTCGTCGTTTCATTGACTACTCTGCGCTAGTTCCCCCGAAACTATATTAATTAACAGCCAAAACTACTATCTGGACATGGGATGAATAAGCTCTTGCCAAATTCTTGAACCTTAAACACGCACTCTTAAATGCACCGATACTACCACACCCTGATCTCACTACGAACTTTCCGATCACCACTGACAGTTCCAAAACAGTCCTCGAGGTATACAGAGTGATTCACGAAGGTATGCAAATAGTTTCATATGTTAGTCTCCAAGTAAAGCTAAAAAAAAAAAAAACGTTCAGGTAAACATGGGTCCGAAAATGTTTAGTTACGGAGTTATGGCTAATAGACGATTTTGCATGAAATTTAGAAACTTCGCTAGTATAAATCCATCGCAAAACTGTACGAGGTAAAGTAAAGCACTTTTTCCATTTATTTTCTTGGTACTGATCTCGTGAATCTAATAAAACATGTCCCAGACGCGTATCTGCAGCAGTTTTCCAGAACATCCAGAGAAAACTGAGCCTCATCAGTAAATAAAATGTATTTGTCTAACGGCCCATTAGTATTTAACCAGCTCCACAATTCCAGGAGAACAGCCGGATCTCTCGAATGTGAATGATGCACTTTTTGTTTATGACAACGATACAGATTATTGTACTTCTATGTACGCGATAACTTAGATTGTGAAATTCATAATCATTGAGAGATATGTCGTGTTATGGTACAAGGGCTATGTTGAACAGCCTACATAATATCCTCATCATTGTCTTCATGTATCGAGTTCTCGTACTGATTATGAACGCTAGGTAGAAAACCAGTCTCTCATAAGATTCGAAATACTACGATAATGATTCGTACATTCTGAATCCTCCGAAGTGGATAATGTACGCGATATTCGTTAACTGCAGCCGTAGCATTAACATCATAAATAAACACCATATCGGCTTATTTCTCTGTCGGAAATTTGGAAGGCATCCCTATTTCATAAATAATCTACAAACTACAAAAGTTACTATGTGCTTTCACTTAAATAGACTCTTATTACTATGTTCTTTTACTGAACAGCACAGAAACTAACTCGCTTCAAGGTTAGGAAACGCCTGGAAAAACTCACTAACGGTTGCCAATAATGACATAAACGTTTCTACATTCTTAATGGAAAGTTTAATTGTTTATATGTATCATAATCCTTGCTTCTCTGGACGATCTCGAGTACTACGGAAGATACACATCTGGGACATGTTTTATTTGAGTCATCAGACCAATAACAACAAAGTATATGGAAATCGTGCTTTGCATTAACGTCGTACAGTTTTGCGATGGCTTCATATTAGCGAAGATGCTAAATTTCAGGCAAAATCTGTTATTAGCCATAACTCCGTAACTAAATATTTGCGGATCTATGTTAATATGAACTTTTCTTTACTTTTACTTCTAGCATAACGTATTAAAATATTTGCTTATCTTCGTAAATTATCCTGTATACTTCCCAAGAGACAGAATTCTGTCAGCTGCAGAACATAACTATTCGATTACAGAGTTGGAAACCTTATCTGTCGTTTGGGTCTTTATTACATTTAGACACTTTTTGTAAGGAAGACCTACCACTGTTTAAACTAACCACTGTACTATTCCATTTCTGCTTTCCACAAAATTTTCTCACTACCGTTCTGGACGACGGAAGTTGTAATTACAAGAATTTGACTTTATGTATACCCTGTTCCCGTTCTCAAAGTGTGTAAGCTGATGTTTTATGCCTCTTACCACCAGACAACAAGATATTGCCACATAATTTTGCCACACTGATTACAGTATACTGTTCATACAGCAAGTATCGGTTGAAAACTTTGTTGTTTCATCTGTTAAAAGCAGTTTCAAAGAACAGGTTATGACAGTATCAGGAAGAATATTAAGCAGCTTTGGCATAACAGGACCAATTCAACAATCAGACGTCACTACTTAGTACGTAATAATATTATCTTTCGACGTACACATCCACACAGTGACAACTGGGTCTTATGTAGATCTGAAGGTACAATCAACAAGTTCATTTGGGGCACGCATTTAAGTTAAACACATTATGGTTCACAACAGTGTTTCCTCACTCTCCGAATTGTTAATTTCAGAATATGGGAAAATGTGTACGACGTGTACCAGCAACATGCATACCTTGTCAGCAAGCGAAATCATTGACGAGCTAATTGTTAATGTATAATCAGTTTATTGTGTGTTAACTGTGAGCATTATTAATTTTCAAAGAGTCAAAATACATATTTTAAAGTTACTTCCATTTGTTACTCACCCCAAGTCAATACCAGTTCCTAGATCCATGGCGTTTTTGATTAACTGTTTTGTTATAGTCTCAGTCATATTCGATTTAATTAAAATGTATGCTAAGCAACAGCCTTGAAAAATAGCTGTGTGCTAACTATAGAATCTGAAGTACTAACAGAGCACTGCGAAGAGTGTGCTATTGCGCAGATCAGTGTAAGAAATGTTATTATTTCAGGGACAGCATTTACTAAGCACAGGGACCATTATTTTGAAATTGAATAAGTTTTGTTTTATTACCACAGCCAATTTCAAGTCAATATTGTTGGATTAGATTCAGTTCTTGTGTTACGTAAATTCATGCTGTTTTGGTCTGGTTTAAAGTTATTGACAGTTTACATTCTCGGAGTCACTTGAGTACAGGGCAAAACACGTAAGCGACGAGATAAAATACCCGTTCGCGTACCATTCCCATTGTCGTAGATGTGTTTCCATCAGTATTTCATACAATGACGGCTGTTTTATAGATAGCTGAAATATCCGCTCACGTGAAAAAAGCCGAAGAAAGACACTTAATGAGCAATTCATACTTAGAGGCACCAATTTCATGGATACCTGCGATTAAGATAGTGATAACTTCCTTTGAAGCCTTTTTGCAAGTCAACAGCTGTAGGCAGTTGTTTGTAAACGTAAATCTGTAAGCAGCTGACAACGCATCCAATCATCTGCCCCGTTAGCTGAATAGTCAGCTTGCCTGACTGCCATGCAGCGGACCACGGTTCGTTTCCTCGCCGGGTCGGAGATTTTCTCCGCTCTGAGACCGGACGTTTTATTGTCCTCATCATCATTTAATCATTTTCGACACGCAAGTTGCTCAGTGTGGCGTCACCTAGAAAGACTTGCAACTCGACTGCCGAAATCCACCAGGTGGGAACTCCAGGCCACCAATGTCATAAGATAGTTTCATTTCATTTCTGAGCGTCCAAGCTAGGCAGTAGTTCCAAAATTATTCGTTAGAGGACGTACCATTACAATAGACTCGGAACTCGTCCACTGTAGGTATTTTACACTTTTATAAATTCTAAATAATTACTTTCAGCTTTCACTTTTAAAGCCACAAAATTTTAATTCTGCCACAGGTCGGAAAAAATCTCTTTTAAGTTAAAGCATATTAACAGATTTTCGAACAGCACGCTTTTATAATTACGACACGCCCAGTATCTCACTGGAGCAAAACATTTATAAATATGTTTAACTTTGTTGTTTTATAGTTTACTTTAATCATTTTATCTGAAAAAATACGCAATGTAATTCTGAAACACATCAGAGAACTGCTTTTTATGCTAAATCATTTTAAGAGTTTTAATGTATCCGATTGTACCATTTTTATAATTCCAATTCCCATATATTTCTAATGACTTCATTAAGCGCGAAACTGTTTTTTACTTCATTTGTGTTCTACTGTTTGTATATTTGACGTTGCTTCTGTACAAAATACGGAATTTGTATATTATTTATGCACTTGTGCTGAACATACATAAGCGTTGTCTCTCATCTCCTATATTCAAGCAAAAGTATCTATGTGCCGATTATATTGTGTATCAACATGTGACAATTTCGAATGCGCTTATTAAAGATCTAATAAATACGCTGAAACTGATAGCGAGAACTTAATAAAGATCTAAAAAAGACAGCTGGATGTAATTTTCTTTAAGTTCTAGTATTTCTTATCACGTAAACCCCAAGGTTCACTACTACCATTTTAAAATACCACAAGCATTAATGCGATTACTTACCACATCAGTGAGTACGTACAAAGTAAGACAATAAACGTAGTCTTACTTACAAGGATGTACGTGAGACATGACGTAATGACACGACACAAGCTTTATTCATCTGTTGTAACTTATCTAAATCTCTAGTTAGTGTCGCAGTCAAGAGTGTCATTTTTATACAACAGCCAATGTCACTTCCTATATGACCACCCACAGTTATTCTTAAACAACATGATACGAAATAACGAGAGGCTCGTTTTGTCAGTTATGTTGAACTGACATTAGCTACAGGTCTTTCCTCATTCTACATCCATCCTGATCTGCTGATAACATGGGGATGCAACCGAAGCATATTACTTTGTGGCAAACTGTGACGTCAGATACGTCACTTTACCTAATAAACATGAACTGACGCTATGTTGCTCCGCACTTACTCATTATGTCTGAACTTCACTCAGAATACTTCTCGTAATAATTTTGTGATTGCTCTGTCTATTGCACAACGTGTTTCTGTGAAAAGAATTGTTTGTTTCTCCCACCCTTCAGGTCCAGCGACCACTCCCCTCAGCTGTTGCAGAGATGTGAATTCCCATTAAAACTGAATGTTACCTCGTAGTTCTGGAGGAAGCATTGTCGCGCTAAGCTTCCAGATCATTCGAGACACTCACTATTGCTCCTCATCGGCACCTCAATTCTGTCCACCTGAACAATTCTATCTGGCGGAGTCGTCCATCAAAGTGATAAACGTCAGATATGGTTTCCGTACATTTTCCCAGAATTCTCATAGGCTCCTCAATCAAAATTCAAATATCTTCTGAACTAAATGGCTGATTTTGATACGGTCTGCATCAATTGATCTTAACTATAAAAAAGAAGATGTAATGATGACTTTTCCACCACAAGTTACATCTTTCCTAAAGTTAGTAAATCATGTAACATTATAGGTCGGAAATAAGTGTGGTCACTGAAATACCACATTTCAGGTGAATAATACTACCTACAATGTCTTTGGTCGCTGACCAAACAGTATTATACATCTGAAACATGGAAAAGCTAAATGTGAAATGGTACTGAGGAAGTTCCCTCCATATAACTCCTTCAAATTCGTAGCAGAGTATTTATTTGGAAACTTTCTGTTTATTTACTGGAAAATTTTTTCAAACCTACTGGTGTTTATTAAACCAATCGTCGTTTAATGTATTGTGATTCAGCTGTAAATAGACTTTACACAGCACTATTGAAATAACAATTGAGTTGCTATTCTGTAAACTGGCTCGTCCATCGCCATTATGACACAGCTTGGAAAGTAGCCTCTGAAATAGATAACCAACTGCCTTACATTTCAGGCTGTCGCCGCGCGGGATAAGCCGAGCGGTTTAAGGCGCTGCAGTCACGGGCTGTGCGGCTGGTCCCGGCAGAGGTTCGAGTCCTCGTTCGGGCTTGGGTGAGTGTGTTTGTCCGTAGGATAATTTAGGTTAAGTAGTGTGTAAGCTTAGGGACTGATGACCTTAGCAGTTAAGTCCCATAAGAATTCACACATTTCTTTCAGGCTGTCAGTCTATGCCACTGTGTTATTGTATCAAGGATGTAAATGAGATTGAACGCCTCACTCAATACACAAGTAATAAAAATTGTTTTCATTGTGAATTAAATGATTTTATATGTGTTTAACTTTCGAGCTATACTTTAGTATGTTTTACAAACAAAGTACGATTTAAGTCTAACGCATAACCAGTTATTACCCTAAATCAGTGTACAGTTTCTTTTTTTTTTTAAGCTAGTGGTGTGCTTACGTTGGAATATGCATAATTAACTCTTACCTTGACAATACTATTACAGAATGAAGAGAAGCTAAATGTTGTGGCTGTGCCCACTTTTAATGTTTTGTGGTTCTTGGCTAGATGAGGAGCGGGTAGTAAGATAGGTGGGTGGCTAGTTCCCTCTCACGACAACACGAAATCCACACGTGGTTTAAATACACTTTATTACTGGATCCAGTAGAGTACTTATCTTCAATGTTGTCCAATCTGAAGTTCTGGGAGTAGCAGCAATCAGATAACATCTACTAACTATCGAATCTTGTCCGTGTCCGTGTCACAACTATATACGACTAATCTTCTCTGGAAGCTGGCTAATGTGCGGGGCGATGACTATCACTGTGAAAACCTAGAGCACAGTGTGACGTAATGAGGTGCAATGCTAACTGGGTCAGAATGCAACGTACCGAGGTACTGAGATCGAGAAATTGAACCGGCTCGGCCCGCAGCGGTGGCCGATATGCACTCTGCCTCTGGCACATTACCGGCACCTAAGGGCGTGGCTTCGTCTCCTCTTGTCACTGGCCTGCCTAGTTCAGCGCCTGCTGTACAGTATTTGCTAGTGCCAACTAGTGTGCTGGCGAACGTGTACACCAGCACGCTTAAGTCGATTTAGCTACTTTGGCAACTTCAGCCCTTAAATAGAACGTGTTTTTCAATTACTGGCACTAACTTGCGCCATGTACCCATGTCGTTCTCCTTGTGCATGTGACAGTGTAACATGACATTCTTAAACTAATTAAATTGTTGGGCTTATCTAGCTTGGTATCGATCGATAATTTGTCTCCTTTTGGACCACTAGAAGTGAATTTACCATGTGATCGAATCCTTTTTCATCTACTGTTGATGTGGATGCCAACGATTTTGGCAGCTCGGCATTTCTTTAAATAAGTCTTAAGTTTTTATTTTAAATCCCCTAGACTACTTGTAATTTTATCTCTCACTCCTACAGTATGTCAGGAAAAATCACAACAGCGAATTTTTTTATTCTTCTGTGGGCTGGTCAGAAAGTCAGGGCCGCCCTATGATTACTGTGATCATTCATATATTTGTTAATTTGTTGTGTTGTAGGATATTGCCTCCCATTTCTGCATTATATCTGTCTTCTGTATAAAGTAACATAATTACTCTGAAGTATTTTTACCTTCTCCATTGTTTCCCAGTTCAGTAGTTTTCATCCATCATCATAGTTATTGATTTCGACGTGTTTATCAATATTCTATAGTTATGCTTTGCTGACCTACTATTTAACTGCGATTCAATCCATTATAGGTTTTCTTGAAACAAACTACTAGCTCTTGATGCTATCAAAAAATGTTTTCCAATGGAGGATAATAATATTATTTATTAGTCAAATAACACTTTATGATACGCTACAAACGTGCCTTTACTTTTTCTTTCTCTACTAAAGTTTGGTTGAACATACATGAGTTTCGTGTAATTTATTACATCATTTAGTATTCTCCAATCTTCCAGATGTGGATAAAATTTTGGACATTTCTCAAATTTTCTCGTCATTCAAAGAAAGGAAATGAAACACTGAAAATAGAAAATTATAGTCTCTACGTTTTTTTTCATTCACATACATACGTGCTTAAGTGTGGTAACTGTTTCCCCTCGTATCTGTCAAGATCCATACTGGGATTATTACTTCAGACAATACACCATTGGATTCTTCAAACATTTACATAAAATTTTGTGCTTATTGTTCAAGCCAAATCGTTCCATGCTCAGAAATTTCCAGAGCATCTCACGTCTTCACTGAATTTAATTACTTTTGTGTTAGCCGTAAGAAATCTGCCATTTTTATATAACTTTATTTCCAGTTAGCAGCAAAGTATTTTACTTATCTTGTGCTGGTCGTATTTCTTCACTACTAGCTTGTCTCGGCCAGCATGTCATCACTTTATTGTCAAGTCTACTTGTTGATGTTATAATTAATAGAGCTTACTTACACCTACGTATCTTCCATGTAAAACGGTTTTAGAATTTTACTTAGATCTAGCTGAAGTGAGGTTCATAATGCATCCTGTAGCGGGTACCATCTGGTGACAATCTGTATAAATCAAGGAATTTTTCCATAATATAATACAATTACTGGCAGATAAAATGACAGTTTTCGCTCCTATGATGCTTTATATTGACAGACTAAATCGTGTCTCTGATGGTCAAAGATGGTATTTGCATATAACAGGTATTAGATATTTGTTGTGAACTGGACTTAATAATTTTCCGTTGATTTTGCGTGTCATACGGTTTTCATTCGTTTTTTCCCTAGAATTACAATAAAGTTTGCGAAATAATTTTTATATTTCAAATCGATTCGTTCGTTAAGATATTTATTCACACGTGTTTAATTTCCGGATTATGCAAAATTTTCGTAGTATGACCTTTAAGTATTGTATGTAGAATTTTTAAACCACTTTCGATGTGTTTGCTGTGTGAATTTGGCTCTTTGGTTGTAAGTAGAAGCATGACTGATTGCTTTCACAGTTTCCTACACATTATTTAATTCGAATTGTAAGGCTTCTACGTCTTTGCCTAAATAAGACTTTTTGTAGGTGCCTGGGTTTGAATAAATGTGGGCTTTTTCTTTCCTGATATCTGTACGTTCTTTAGTTATTGTTAGTACTGAATGCTAGTTTTATGTTCGTTCTCTTTAACAGCTCGCTCATTCTCTTTCAAATGTAGTCTAACTATATTGTTGGTACATATGTTGCTCTGGTTTTTCTTTCGTTTTCCTTTTTCAGTGTTATGTCTTGATACAGTTTGAGCGGTACGTCTGGGTTGAAAGTAATCTTTTCTGGTGTATACTGTAGTGTTGTAAATTCTTTTTTTTTGCGATTTGTTCCAGAGGTAGATTTACAGTTCTATTGACTATTGATTTCAAATATCCATATTTGTGAGAGTGAGGAATATGTGAACTTTTCCTATAAATTGTGAATGTATGACGATTTTCCCTGTTGCTTATTATTAAGTATAGAAAATTTATTGATTTTTTTACGTTTCTATTGTGAATTTTATTTTTAGATGTAAGGTGTTTACTTTCTAGTGAACTGATGGAAAGTTGTTATCATCTCTACCTATTGCAGTAAGATACCGTCTACATGAATTAGGTAAATAAATTAGTAATTAATAGTAATAGTTATAAATAAATAGTAGTAAATAGTAATAAATTAGTAAATAGTTTATGTAAGTGAAGGGCAGTATAAATTGAAATAAATTTCTTCTAGCGTGTTTATGAATGTATATCTGCCATTGGATACGTGATACAGTTTCCCATTGGTACTCCGTCGGCTTGACAATAAATTTCCTTACTAATTTGCAATTAATTTGGGGAAAAACTAAGCTACAGGAGATGTATGATTTCGTACGCTTCTGTGATAGCAACTTTTTATATGTCTGAGCCGGTATACAGCGAGCCCTGCAGGGAAAATGTGGTAGATAATCGCCGATATCTCTTATTTAACTGAACGCAGTCGAAATATTGGCAGATATAAAATGAAATTTGATTTATATTTGGAATGTAATAGGTTAATATGTGCACCGTATTCACACTCATTCCCAAATATTTTATAATTTCACATACTGTTTATACGCCGACTAGGTTAATATGTGCACCGTATTCACACTCATTCCCAAAAATTTTATATTCTCACCTACTGTATATACGTCGACTGAAGGCTTTTCGGTGGGACCGTGCACCTGGTACAATTCCTGTTTCTGTGAAGATACAAGGAAGTCAAAAACCTGAAAACAGTTCAAGACGATTGGGGGCACAGAGAGCCGTTATATTAAATGGAGTGCAACAGTGGAAGATATGTGTATTACCGAACGCTATCGAAAATGACCGCTGTATTATGGTAATGGGTAGTTTTGTCTGGCCTCTCGTATACTTATTGATACGAATCTACATCATCTTTTGGCTTAGAAACTACAGTAATAAAACACGCTGCAATTTTCGTTATTGTAAGTGGAAGGAGACACAATTGTAAGTTAGGTTAGCGGAATTTTTTCATGGCATTCTGTACAGTCGCCAGTCGGGGTAGTGAAGACTGTTTATGGATTTGAACCAAATCTCCGAGTTTTGGGTGCCTTTGGGAGGAGCCAAACACTTTGAACGTCAGAGGTTCGATCGCAGTAGTCATGTTGGCCTGGTAAATAATCATCAATATATCCCTGAACAGTGACGAACGTTATTACTGATACCAAGGTTTAAAAAAATTGCTGGAGACTTAGCGCGGGTTCAGGCTTTGCCACGTAGCAGAACTGCCGATCGCGAACGGTGCATGCATAAGAACAGTTTCGCAAGCAGCCAAAGGCACTGAACGGTGGCTGTGCCAGCCGTCTCGGCGGTCTGCTTCAGCGAGACTAGTGTCCTCAGAAATTGTTCCACCCGTGACTACGCAATGGACGAAACTGTAGCTCTCAGGCTGCGACAAGGACGCCCCCCCACCTCCCTCCTATTTCAAATGACCGACCGCAAGGGCAGTCTTTGGTTTGCCCTGTCGTAGACAGTGGTGTTGGACCGGAGCACATGGACCAAACACCAGTAGAGCAGTTTTGCTATTGAGATTGAATAGTGGCCTGCCATATAAGATCCTCAACACGACGATTACAGCAACGAGCCCGCAAAGAAGAATGCGTAGTACTCCATCATAAGCAAATTAGAAATACATCTTACACGTCATTAACAGAGAAAAGTCAATCGGTTAGTAATATTTATTTCCTATAAGTGTCAGCAATACAAGAAATAGTGTACCAGCTAAAATAATTTATAAATACAGTTCATTCAAAGTTGGATTTCATGCATATCTCACAGCCGCATGATAATCCAGATTGGAAATTTGATATGCAGTACATTTAGGTCATTTTCCTAACCCTTCATTCGTGAAGTAATCAGCAGATGCTGTTGAGACGCATTTAGTAGAGTTTCCAGGTATCTTATCGTGTAGTCCAGCAACACAAATTGCCCCCCAGACTTACACCCATGTCTTCCCTGGAAGAAGGTATGCAGAAAGCAGTAAGTTTCTGTTGCAATTTCTGCGAAATATTGTTGACCGTTCAACGAAGTATTTCCCTGTTATTGCTCAGTATTTTACAGAAGGTGAGCAGAGCTTTCAACACCACTAACGTCCCTTATACCGCCACTAATGCGCGTTTGGAGCGCCACCCATGCTCGGTAGCTGCGCCACTAACACCGGCGGAAGTTCCTCTTGCGAACCACTGAGCAGCTTTGCAAAGTGGCCCCGTGTGAAGGCGCTCACGTCAACCACTGACGAAGTCACTACCAGGTCTGTTAGTGAATCGATTGTTGTACATGAAGTTACTCGGGTAACTGGGTGGCGTTAGGATAATGTAATCGACTCACTAAAATACCAAGACTGTCTTCACGCGCCAGTGTAATTCACACGGGCGGCCGGAAGAGTTTTTTTCAAGAAGAGGTAACATACTAAAATTGTAATTTTTTCTATATCTGATTGAGTTCTCCCAAAAAATCTATTTTACATTATTTTTCTTAAAAGGTGTTGTATCGCAATGACTCTTACATATCAAAGCAATATTGTTTGGAAAGTAGATGATTTAGATGCCTAATTGGGAGCATGTTTAATTAATGTGACCTAACTTCTACAGCTACATCTACATCTATACTCCGCAACCCACCTGATTGTATGTGCGGTGGTTACCGTGAGTACCTTGAGTACTTCGTGCTTTGATATTGAAAATAAGAAAATGAGGGAAATCACTATAATTACACGATCTAAAATTATATTTTTCTGGCGAATGAATCCAGGTGATCAAACGATTTATTCACAGAACAAAATTCTTATTGGTATACAAATGAATTTAGGATTTCGCAGCAAATTAATAATCTGAAACAGAAAAAAACAGAAGTCACTAAGAATATCGTATAGCAACAAAAAGCAGTAACCAAGAATTACACATTGTTGTTGTTGTTGTGGTCTTGAGTCCAGAGACTGGTTTGATGCAGCTCTCCATGCTACTCTATCCTGTGCAAGCTTCTTCATCTCCCAGTAACTACTGCAACCTACATCTTTCTGAATCTGCTTAGTGTATTCACTTCTTGGTCTCCCTCTACGACTTTTACCCTCCACGCTGCCCTCCAGTACTAAATTGGTGATCCCTTGATGCCTCAGAACATGTCCTACCAACTGATCCCTTCTTTTAGTCAAGTTGTGCCACAAACTTCTCTTGTCCCCAATCCTATTCAATACCTCCTCATTAGTTATGTGATCTACCCATCTAATCTTCAGCATTCTTCTGTAGCATCACATTTGAAAAACATCAATTCTCTTCTTGTCCAACCGTTTATCGCCCATGTTTCACTTCCATACATGGCTAAACTCCATACAAATACTTTCAGAAACGACTTCCTGACACTTAAATCTGTACTCGATGTTAACAAATTTCTCTTCTTCAGAAACGCTTTCCTTGCCATTGCCAGTCCTCCCTACTTTGACCATCATCAGTTATTTTGCTCCCCAAATAGCCAAACCCCTTTACTACTTTAAGTGTCTCATTTCTTGATCTAATTCCCTCAGCATCACCCGACTTAATTAGACTACATTCCATTATCCTGGTTTGCCTTTGTTGATGTTCATCTTATATCCTCCTTTCAAGACACTATCCATTCCGTTCAACTGCTCTTCCAAGTCTTTTGCTATCTCTGACAGAATTTCAATGTCATCGGCGAACCTCAAAGTTTTTATATCGTCTCCATGGATATTAATACCTACTCCGAATTTTTCTTTTGTTTCCTTCACTGCTTGCTCAATATACAAATTGAATAACATCGGGGAGAGGCTACAACCCTGTCTCATTCCCTTCCCATCCACTGCTTCCCTTTCATGCCCCTTCACCAATATAACTACCTTCTGGTTTCCGTACAAATTGTATATAGCCTTTCGCTACCTGTATTTTACCCCTGCCACCTTCAGAATTTGAAAGAGAGTATTCCAGTCAATATTGTCAAAAGCTTTCTCTAAGTCCACAAATGCTAGAAACATAGGTTTGCCTTTCTTTAATCTCTCTTCTGAGATAAGTCATAGGGTCAGTATTGCCTCACGTGCACCAATATTACTACGGAATCCAAACTGATCTTCCCTGAGGTCGGCTTCCACTAGTTTTTCCATTCGTCTGTAAAGAATTCGCGTTAGTATGTTGCAGCAGTGACTTATTAAACTGATAGTTCGGTAATTTTCGCATCTCTCAACACCTGCTTTCTTTGGGATTGGAATTATTATATTCTTCTTGAAGTCTAAGGGTATTTCGCCTCTGTCGTATATCTTGCTCACCAGATGGTAGGGTTTTGTCAGGACTGGCTCTCCCAAGGCTGTCAGTAGTTCTAATGGAATGTTGTCTACTCCAGGGCCTTGTTTCATCTACATCTACATCTACATTTATACTCCGCAAGCCACCCAACGGTGTGTGGCGGAGGGCACTTTACGTGCCACTGTCATTACCTCCCTTTCCTGTTCCATTCGCGTATGGTTCGCGGGAAGAACGACTGTCTGAAAGCCTCCGTCCGCGCTCTAATCTCTCTAATTTTACATTCGTGATCACCTCGGGAGGTATAAGTAGGGGGAAGCAATATATTCGATACCTCATCCAGAAACGCACCCTCTCGAAGCCTGGCGAGCAATCTACACCGCGATGCAGAGCGCCTCTCTTGCAGAGTCTGCCACTTGAGTTTATTAAACATCTCCGTAACGCTATCACGGTTACCAAATAACCCTGTGACGAAACGAGCCGCTCTTCTTTGGATCTTCTCTATCTCCTACGTCAAACCGATC
Organism: Schistocerca serialis cubense; assembly: GCF_023864345.2. Taxonomy (NCBI): domain Eukaryota; kingdom Metazoa; phylum Arthropoda; class Insecta; order Orthoptera; family Acrididae; genus Schistocerca; species Schistocerca serialis. Next base: position 448,344,102 of record NC_064644.1, read on the forward strand.
TGGTACGGATCCCACACTGATGAGCAATACTCAAGTATAGGTCGAACGAGTGTTTTGTAAGCCACCTCCTTTGTTGATGGACTACATTTTCTAAGCACTCTCCCAATGAATCTCAACCTGGTACCAGCCTTACCAACAATTAATTTTATATGATCATTCCACTTCAAATCGTTCCGCACGCATACTCCCAGATATTTTACAGAAGTAACTGCTACCAGTGTTTGTTCCGCTATCATATAATCATACAATAAAGGATCCTTCTTTCTATGTATTCGCAATACATTACATTTGTCTATGTTAAGGGTCAGTTGCCACTCCCTGCACCAACTGTCTATCCGCTGCAGATCTTCCTGCATTTCGCTACAATTTTCTAATGCTGCAACTTCTCTGTATACTACAGCATCATCCGCGAAAAGCCGCATGGAACTTCCGACACTATCTACTAGGTCATTTATATATATTGTGAAAAGCAATGGTCCCATAACACTCCCCTGTGGCACGCCAGAGGTTACTTTAACGTCTGTAGACGTCTCTCCATTGATAACAACATGCTGTGTTCTGTTTGATAAAAAATACTCTTCAATCCCGCCACACAGCTGGTCTGATATTCCGTAGGCTCTTACTTTGTTTATCAGGCGACAGTGCGGAACTGTATCGAACGCCTTCCGGAAGTCAAGAAAAGTAGCATCTACCTGGGAGCCTGTATCTAATATTTTCTGGGTCTCATGAACAAATAAAGCGAGTTGGGTCTCACACGATCGCTGTTTCCGGAATCCATGTTGATTCCTACAAAGTAGATTCTGGGTTTCCAAAAACTACATGATACTCGAGCAAAAAACATGTTCTAAAATTCTACAACAATTCAATTCGACTCAGGTCTTTCAGTGCTCAGTCAAACTCTTCACGAAGTATCGTATCTCCCATTTCATCTTCATCTACATTCTCTTCCCTTTCTATAACATTGCCCTCAAGTACATCACCCTTGTATAGTCCCTCTATATACTCCTCCCGCCTTCCTGCTTTCCCCTCTTTGCTTAGAACTGGGTTTCCATCTGAGCTCTTGATATTCATACAAGTGGTTCTCTTTCTCCAAAGGTTTCTTTAATTTTCCTGTAGGCAGTATCTATCTTACCCATCGTGAGATAACCCTCTGCATCCTTAAATTTGTCCTCTAGCCATCCCTGTTTAGCCATTTTTCACTTCCTTTTTGAGACGTTTGTATTGCTTTTTGCCTGCTTCATTTACTGCATTTTTATATTCTCTCCGTTCATCAGTTAAGTTCAATATTTCTTCTGTTACCCAAGGCTTTCTAGTAGCACTCGTCTTTTTACCTACTTTATCCTTTGCTGCCGTCACTATTTCATTCCTCAATGCTACCCATTCTTCTTCTACTGTATTTCTTTGCCCCATTCGTGTCAGTTGTTCCTTCATGCTCTCCCTGAAACTCTGTACAATTTCTGGTTTAGTCAGTTTATCCACGTCCCATCTCCTTATATTCCCACCTTTTTCAGTCTCTTCAGTTTAATCTACAGTTCATAAGCAATAGATTGTGGTCAGAGTCCACATTTGCCCCTGGAAATGTCTCACAATTTAAAACCTGGTTCCTAAATCTCCGTCTTACCATTACATAATCAATCTGAAACCTGTCAGTATCTCCATGCTTCTTCCATGTATACAACCTTCATTTAGGATTCTTGAACGAAGTGTTAGTTATGATTATGCTGTTCTTTGTGCCAAATTCTACCAGGCAGCTTCCTCTTTCATTTCTTCCCCCCAATCTATATTAACCTACTACGTTTCCTTCTCTCCCTTTTCCTACTACCGAATTCCAGTCACCCATGACTATTAAATTTAGGTCTCCCTTCACTAACTGAATAGTTTCTTTTATTTCAGCATACATTTCTTCAGTTTCTTTGTCATGTGCAGAGCTAGTTGGCATATAAACTTGTACTACTGTAGTACGCGTGGGCTTCGTGTCTATCTTGGCCACGATAATGCGTTCACTATGCTGTTTGTAGTAGATTACCCGCATTCCTATTTTTTATTAATTATTAAACCTACTCCTGCATTACCTCTATTTGATTATGTGTTTATAACCCTGTATTCGCCTGACCAAAAGTCTTGTTCCTCCTGCCACCGAACTTCATTAATTCCCACTATATCTAACTTTAACCTATACATTTCCCTTTTTAAATTTTCTAACCTACCTGCCCGATTAAGGTATCTGACATTTCACGCTCCAATCCGTAGAACGCCACTTTTCTCTCTCCTCATAACGACGTCCTCTTGTGTAGTCCCCGTCCGGAGATCCGAATGGGGGACTATTTTACCTCCGGAATATTTTACCGAAGATGACGCCATCATCATTTAACCACACAGTAGGGCACGAATAAGACTTCAATGTACAGGGTGGTCCATTGATCGTGACTGGGCCAAATATCTCAAGAGATAAGCGTCAAACGAAAAAACCACAAAGAACGAAACTTGTCTAGCTTGAAGGGGGAAACCAGATGGCGCTATGGTTGGCCCGCTAGATGACGCTGCCGTACGTACAACAAATATGAAATGCTTTTTTTTTTTTAAATAGGGACCCCCATTTTTTATTACGTATTCGTGTAGTATGTTTTAGATGGACCACTTCTTTCAATTAGTGATAGATGTCGCTGCAATGGTCACAAACATATGGCTCACAATTTTTTACAAACATTTGGTAACAGGTAGGTTTTATAAATTAAAATACAGAACGTGGGAACGTTTGAACATTTTTTTTTTCAGTTGTTCCAATGTGATACATGTACCTTTGTGAATTTATCATTTCTGAGAACGCATGCTGTTACAGCGTGATTACCCATAAATATCACATTAATGCAATAAATGCTCAAAATGATGTCCGTCAACCTCAGTTCATTTGGCAATATGTGTAATGACATTCCTGACAACAGCAAGTAATTCGCCTTCCGTAATGTTTGCACATGCATTGACAAAGCGCTGACGCATGTGATCAGGCGTTGTCGGTGGATCACGATGGCAAATATCCTTCAAGTTTCCCCACAGAAAGAAATCTAGGGACGTCAGGTCCGGTGAACCTGCGGGCCATGGTATAGCGCTTCGACGACCAATCCACCTGCCATGAAATATTCTATGTTCTGGACATTTATCATGTTGGTAGTACATCACCATTCTTTCATGCTGTGAAACATCTTGTAGTACATCGGCAGAACAATACGTAGGAAATCGGCGTACATTGCACCATTTAGATTGCCATCGATAAAATGGGGGCCAATTATCCTTCCTCCCATAGTGCCGCTCTATACATGAACCAGCCAAGGTCACTGATGTTCCACTTGTCGCAGCCATCGTGGATTTTCCGTTGCCCTGTAGTGCATATTATGCCGGTTTACGTTACCGCTGTTGGTGAATGACGCTTCGTCGCTACTTAGAACACGTGCAAAAATCTGTCATCGTCCCGTAATTTCTTTTATGTCCAGTGACAGAACTGTACACGACGTCCGAAGTCGTCGCCATGCAATTCCTGGTGCATAGAAATATGGTACGGTTGCAGTCGATGTTGATGTAGCAATCTCAACACTGACGTTTTTGAGATTCCCTATTCTCGCGCAATTTGTCTGCTACTGATGTGAGGATTAGCCGCAACAGCAGCTAAAACACCTACTAAGGCATCATCATTTGTTGCAGGTCGTCGCTGAAATGGTTCAAATGGCTGTGAGCGCTATGCGACCTAAATTCTGAGGTCATCAATCGCCTAGAACTTAGAACCAATTAAACCTAACTAACCTAAGGACATCACACAAATCCATGCCCAGGGCAGGATTCGAGCCTGCGAGCATAGCGGTCGCTCGGCTCCAGACTGTAGCGCCTAGAACCGCACGGCCACTCCGGCCGGCAGGTTGTGGTTGACATTTCACATGTGGCTGAACGCTTCCTGTTTCCTTCAATAATGTAACTATCCCGCGAACGGTCCGGACACTTGGATGATGTCGTCCAGGATACCGAGCAGCATACATAGCACATGCCCGTTAGGCATTTTGATCACAATAGCCGTACATCAATACGATATCGCCTTTTTCCGCAGTTGGTAAACGGTCCTTTTTTTTTCTCTTTATTGAATTTCAATTCCCCCCGAAGGGGGGCGGGCTGGCAGCAGCTTAGCATGCCACTCTTCAGCCTACAGACTTTATGAGAAATATGAAGAGAATAAATAATAAAAACAGGCCATAAAATCGGAGACTTAAAGAGTAACATGGCGAAAAGAAATCGTGGAACTTAAAACAAAGAACAGACGGACGATGTAGCTAATAAAATACATACGAAGCAGACAGGTAAAACAATGGACAGACAATAAAAAAAAAACACGGCGACAGTCTGGATTCTGTTCGCAAAAGACATAAAATGCACACCTAGCGACAGCATGGTGTCCGTTCGCAACACGAGAAAGACGAACAACACTGAATAGTCACTGGAACACTGCACGAAAAAGTTGGCAAATGCGACACACCACAGCCGAGAGCAGGTGGGGGGAAACTGGACAGATGAGGGGAAAACAAAAAAGGGGGGAAAGGAGAGAAAAAGCGAAGAGGAGAACTGGGATAGGAGCTGATGGAGGAGGAGGACCCATAAGAGGGGTGGGGTAGGCAGAGGAGGGGAATACAAAAGGACTTGGGGGGGGGGAGAAGGGAGGTTGGGAGAGGTTTAGTTGGGAGAAAACAAGACGGAAGGGGGGGGGGAAGAGGGAGCCCTGGGAAAGGACAGAGGAAAGGAGGGGGGAGTGAGGATCAGAGTTGATAGGAGGGATAAATGGAGGGAGAGAGGGCAGCATCCGGGAAGGGGAGTTGGCGGAAGCCACCTTGGTAAAGGAGATGTAGGGTGTAGAGATGGAGGGTAGGGGGGACACAATGGGGAAGACGTGGCAGGGGGCGGGGATGGGAGAGGAGAGGAGCAGCCAGGGGGTGAGGGGGTGCAAGACGGCGGGAGGTGTAAAGGATGCGGATATGTTCGAGGAATAGGAGCAGATGGGGGAAAGGAATGAGATCATAGAGGATCCGCGTGGGGGACGGGAGGCGTATTCGGAAGGCGAGGCGAAGTGCATGACGCTCAAGGATCTGGAGGGGCTTATAGAATTTGGGGGGGGGGGGGGCAGATATCCAGGCAGGACTGGCATAACAGAGGATGGGGCGGATTAAGGATTTATAGGTGTGGAGGATGGTAGAGGAGTGCAACCCCCATGTCTGGCCAGAGAGGAGTTTGAGGAGTCGGAGGCGGTTGTGGGCTTTGGATTGGATGGAGCGGAGATGAGGGATCCAGGTGAGGTGATGGTCAATGGTGAGGCCAAGGTAGGTGAGGGTGGGGGTGAGGCGGACAGGACTTGCGCAAACAGTAAGAGAGAAATCCAGGAGCCGGAAGGAGCGAGTGGTACAACCTACGATGAGTGCCTGGGTCTTGGAAGGATTGAGTTTCAGGAGCCACTGGTTACACCATGCAGCAAAAAGGTCAAGGTGAGTCTGGAGAAGGCGTTTGGACCGTTGGAGGGTAGGAGCGAGGGCGAGGAATGCGGTGTCATCAGCATATTGCAAGAGGTGTACTGGAGGGGGGGGGGGGGTTGGGGCATATCCGCCGTGTACAGGAGGTTGAGGAGAGGGGAGAGGATGGTCCATTTTAAGACAGGTAATATATCACGAAGCAAATACCGTCCGCACTGGCGGAATGTAGCGTGATACCACGTACTTATACGTTTGCGACTATTATAGAGCCATCTGTCACAAAGTGAAAAAAGTGGTCCAACTAAAACATTCAAATTTCTTTACGTGCTACACGAATATGTAATAAAAATGGGGGTTCCTATTTTAAAAAACGCAGTTGATATCCGTTTCACCTATGGCAGCGCCATCTAGCGGGCCAACTATAGCGCCATCTAGTTTCCCCCTTCAAGCTAGACGAGTTTCGTTCTTTCTAGTCTTTTTCGTTTAATGCTTATTTTGTGATATATTTCACCCGGTCATTATCAATGGAGCACCCTGTATATAAACAGGAACATGTGACTGTGAACTTGTTTTAGAGAAAAGCGAGTTTGAAAGTTTTAAAACTGCTTATACATTTATATGGTCGCTAATATGCAAAGACTTCACAGACTAATATCTAAGCGCTGAATCTCCTAACGGTGAGGTCTCTGTATCGAATCCCGCTGCCAGTGCCACTTTTTCTGTGAGCTATGTGCACCAGCATCCGGTGATATGCCTCGGTATGCGTGGTAGGCCACGGAATTGTGTGTCGACTGAGAAGCATTTACGAATATAAACTAAATTTGTTTCGCAAGAGACACAAAAAATTACCATGCATATGCTAAAATTCGGCGTTCATTGCATGTGTTGTATATCGCAATATTATTGTCTTCCATCTTCCTACGACCAGTACCATTCTGATTCGTGCATTACCTCAAAGTTTACACATTACAGTTGTCACACATGTAGATGCTATAATATAAACGAGCGGCTGTACTGATTTCTCGTGTATCGTTTCTTTCTTTTTTTCATTCTCCTGAAGAAAAAAACTTATCTCCCTGTTTCAAGATAATGACTAGGGAAGATAATAAATTAATTATTAAAAGCTGAAAATTTGTTCGGTCATAATAAATCTTTCGTTGGAATTACGTGCAGGTGAAATAAAACCGCCGTTCCACAGACCACACGCCTACGTAACTACGCGCTTATTCACTCGGCTGCGGGCTCCTTAAATGTTAGTGGCTACACAAAGTATATAACCACACTAACGGTTTTCAAGCTCAATTTTTTTGGAAACGTTTGAGAGTGGCGCCTTTCTGTTGGCATATGTTAACGTCCTTATCGTGCCGTACAGACCATGTCAATATGAATAGAATCGATAAGGGGAATTTCATACGATCCCCTTGTAAGCGAATGGAATTGACTGCAGCATCGGGAAGCCTCTGTAGATCTTCTGTATCAAAAGAAAAGTGGTAGAATACACTGGTATGGAAATAGTAAGGAAGAAAGTAACTTTCGACTGACGTGTCACTGTGAACATAGCTCGATGAAACTTGGACCATACGTAGAAAGGACCGCTGCAGTGTAGTCCAGCAAGTAACTGAAAGAAATAAGTAATGAGGAGAACAGAAATGACACTTTCACTCTCATTCATAGTCAATAATTACTCTATAGTCACTACGATTTACTGTAGTCCCCTGGACATTACAAAAGGCGGGACATGGTCCTCAATAGGGTTTGTGATCACCACAGACGGCATTCTCTGCTACCTTCTCCAATGGTGGCAACAAAATTTGGAAGGAGTTCTTGTGGTGAGGCGTTCCGTTTCTCCATCAGTGCAATTTATTACAGTTGGGTGGTCGTTAGTGTATGTGGACTTGTAGCACTGCATCTCATAACACATCCGACACGCCCCGATGGGATTAAATCGATGGAACGGGTAGGCAAGTCCATTCGACGAATATCCTCTCATTCCAAAAGCTCCTCTCCTTGCTCTGTTCCATGCGGTCGTGCATTGGTACTCATAAAAATGGATCCATGGCCAAATGCATTCCTCAAAAGACAAACGTGCGGGAGGAGTTCAGTGACGAAATAACGTTGATTTGAAACTGTACTGTGTTGGACCTCAAAAACGGTCATGTTTGTTTACCTCTCGCCGTATGAGGTTACGTCCAGGATCGCTACTCGGAGTGTCTGCTTTCAGCTGAGGAGACCGAAAGACCTTACTCCTTGTTGATAGGCTCCCTATGCTCTTGGCACCACTGCGAATAGTGCCAATGATATACTAGTGTCATCGGATCACAATGTACTGACCATCGGGCAAAGAGTCGTTGTGCCACTTTGGAGCGCAAGATTACGTGCCTCGCAGTCGTGTTAAGTGAGGTCATAACTGCACCCAAGTTAAACGTTGTTCCTTCTTGCCTGTCGCACAATATAGGGGTCAACTACTGGGCAATATCAAACTCCTGCGCAATACTAAACTCCTGGGCTACATGTGTCACACTTCGACCTTCTTCCAGTTTCCCAATAATTCTTCCCAGTTTGAAGTCATTAAAATGATTTCTCTGGGCCATGTTGTAATGAAAAACATCTCAGTGAAGCGTTACTGCTCGCTAGTTGAAACATACTGTAATTTCCTGTTCCTTCAACTACCTCGTGTTGCATGGTCATCCTTGTTTGTCGTTACAGTCATGCTAACACCAAGCCATATGACATCTACCTTTATGAACACAGCTGATAGAGCTCTGATAATATGCTTCCCCACCTTCATGTATTTCCAACGAGCTACAAATATCCTGTCGTTAAGTTTGGCACAGAAGTGTAGGAAGCGTAATTTCTTGTTGGCCTGCTGAAACGTCAGACTTTGATAAACGCACAGTTCAGTTTCCTGCTAGTGATCTCACGGCATGTGGGCGTCGTGTATACTGTGTGGACGGAGGCAGGATCCGCAGGTGGAGCACCTGTTGCGTTGTCGCCAGCTGTTTTACCAGCTGGGTTGCTGCTTGCCACGGGGAAGGCAAATAGCGGGAGTTTACGGCCGCAGAACGAGTGGGAAGCGGTCAGTCGCGCCCACTCCTGTGTGCGTTGCTCCTCTGACATTATTCAAACTATGAACTACAGAGGCCCCATGTTTTCACAGACGAAGCGGGACACGCTTCAACATACTTGTAGATACTCCCGCACTGTGTGGGTTGAGTCCATGCGCCGTGTGGGTTGAGTCTAGTGTATTACATCCGGGTTGAATCCAGTATACGTAGAACTGTAATGAGCATGTCGTAAAATCCACAGAAAGAGAAATTTCATTCCTCCATCTTGAATTACGTAATTAACGGCAAAGGAATTGCCTATAACATTGTCACGAGCGGAGATGACGCCCTACTAAGCAAGAATCATATCACACAAATAGCGAAAAATTCACCCGATAGCAGCGTAGAATAGAGATATCTAAGGATTGAGCGCAGCGTACTGCGTTTTTCATGAACGTGAAGCAGGAATTACCAAATTACTTTAGTGCCAGTCGGGGTGGCCGAGCGGATCTAGGCGCACCAGTCTGGAACCGTGCGAACGGTATGGTCGCAGGTTCGAATCCTGCCTCGCGCATGGATGTGTGCGATGTCCTTAGGTTAGTTAGGTTTAAGTAGTTCTAAGTTCTAGGGGACTGATGACCTGAGATCTTAAGTCCCATAGTGATCAGACCAATTTGAACCATTTTTGACTTTAGTATGACGCACTTTACTTATATTTCGTCTTAAGACCGAAGCCTTGTTTTATTTAATGCACCTTCTTGCTTAGGGAATTTCGAAAAACCGTGTTTATTAACTCCAATATAGTGCTCTCCCATCGGTGAAACGAGAGCTATTCGGAAAGTAAGGTCCGATAAGACGCGAAATGGAAACGAACGTAAAAGTCCGATGAAGTAGTGCACATATGTGTTGGGCAGTGTTTATGATAGCGTGACGTATTTCTTTTCCGTTCTGAGTACACAGTGTGCACTTAATGATGCTTAGAACAATGGTCTCTCCCGCCAAGTCTGGGCATGCGGTGAGAGATTTTGCCTGATTTCATGCAGCACACATAACACACCCGTGATGAGATTCCTTCTTCACCACATTCCTCGTACACACACTGCAGGGCAATGAGGACGCTTCCGCAGCGTTTTCTACTGGAAGTGTTTGATAATCCACCAAAAAGCCCGGTCTTATCTGCTTCTGATGTTCATCTTCGCTCACATGGGCATCTAAATATGAAGACAACATTTTGGCACAGAATCCAAATTGCACACCGACGTAGAGAAGTCGTCTTCCATGACGAGGGTATAGGATAATTGGTACAACACTATGACAAGCGCGTATGTTGGAGTGGAGAATATGAAGAGAAATAGCTGCAAGGTGTACAAACTGTTGCCAGTAAAACTTTCTTGTTTTCCAGTACGCTTTCAATTTCGTGACCGACCGGATATTACTTTCAAATATTCTTCGTATTTCTGTTGTTATACCTGAGTGGGGGTATTAACTGTGTCTTACTGCTGCTACACCTCAAATACTTACAGAATTCAAGTCATTCTCTGACACAATCGTAGACAGACTTTCATTATGGAGGCTATTAGAACCATCTAGCTATAATGTCTGTAGTAAGGAAAGTTTCCAACATCTGTCCATCGTCACAAGTCTTGGAGATTTTGCGTTGCGTTATATTTAGCATGCATTCTTTAGTTGCTTCTGCAACGAAGTCCTACTTACGTTGTATGCCGTGAGGAATCTGTTCCTTCCATTATTCATTTGACTGCCGGCCGTTATGGCAGAGCGGTTCTAGGCGCTTCAGTCTGCAACCGTGCGACCGCTACCGTCGCAGGTTCGAATCCAGCCACGGGCATGGATGTGTTTGATGTCCTTAGGTTAGTTAGGTTTAAGTAGTTCTAGGGGACTGATGACATCAGATGTTAAATCCCATAGTGCTCAGAGCCATTTGAACCATTCATTTGATTGGTATAAATCTCTGAAATGTCGTCAATACTGTTTCCATGAATGTGAGCCACATTTGTTCGACGATTACACAATTAGTATGTAAGGAAGTACATAAGTGTCAAGCGAATTATTATCTGTTTTCTTAAATGGATGTAACTTAGACGGATATTGATGTTACGGTGTCCTGTCTCGTTAAGTCGACCTTGTAGTCCTAATTATTGTAGCTGTCATGTCGCTCCTATTTGCTAAGCATTATTTGTCATTGAGAGGTCTAGAAGATTTCTAATTTGGTCCTAAACTAATTGCTGAAAACGTTTTTCAGAAAAGGCATTTTGTATATTTTTGGATGATGTTTTGCACGTACCATTGACTTTTAAGACGTAATTTCGTCAACGTATTTTCCTTGAAGTGAAAGTTCCCTCAAACATTTTAATTGAAATGACGCTCAAATTTTCGTTGAATCTTATTGAAACTGTATCATATGTATTGTTGAGCAGAGGGGGAAAGGCAGTGTATTCACTAAAAGAAACCAATTATTAAATAATTTCCTTTGTCAGGTATACTTTGGCCAACTCAGAGAAACTATTTACTTCATTGTAGGAATGTAGTCTTTTCCTAGTTGATAGTAACAACTTCAGCTAAAGGTAAATGCCTAAAAATAGTAAATGTTTAAAGAAAATAAGAACTTAAATGATTACGTGTGAATTTTGTATATTTTTCGTGCTATTTGAAGGTTTCTGTTAGGCCTTCTCTTTTTATCTGTTTGCTCCTCCACTGCCTTCACTGTTTCATCTCACAAATATAACTATTGCCTAATGCTGCCTCGCAACAACCTCTAATTCCTTCAGCTTATCCAGGTCCCATCCTACCGTTTTGCAATTCATTCTGCTTAGTCTACGGTTCATAACCAACAAATTGTGGTCAGAGACCACATCTTCCCCTGGAAATGTTTGGCAATTTAAAATCTGTTCCCGAAATCTCTGTCTGAACATTGTAGATTCACCCTGAAGTTTCCCTGTGCCTGTAGGACTCTTCCATGTCTACAAAACTGTTTCATGTTCATAAACCAAATGTTACCGATGATAAAAATTACGCTCTGTGAAAATTGTACCAGTCGGCTTCTTCTTTCATTCCTTACCTTCCAGTCCATATAAATCTACTATTTTCCTTCTCTTCCTTTTTCTATTATCGAATTCCAGTTCCCCACAATAGTTAAATATTCGTCTCCCCTAACAACACACGTCAATATAAGTTTTGCGTTGGAACTCCTGAAGATAGTCGTTGACTGTGGATATTTCATCACAGACACAGGCCCTTTGACTGTTCAGAGATGCAACTAAATCCGCCCAAACAAATAAAAAATCATTCATGAGCAGCACCTATTAGAGAGGTCCGACAGTTGATCAGTTTCAGTCATTCCACGGCTCGTGTTGTCTGTAGTTCAACCATGCCATGATGGTCAATACCGCGGTTCTATCGCGTTCGCATTGTTACTTTGTACCAGGAAGGGCTCTCGACAATGGAAGTGCACAGGCGTCTGGGAGTGAATCAAAGCGATGTTGTTCGGAAATGGAGGACATATAGAGAGACAGGAACTGTCGATGACATGCTTTGCTCAGGCCGCCCAGTGGATGACCCCTACCTACGGATAATGGCTCGCAGGAACCCTCACAGCAACGTCGCCATGTTGAATAATGCTTTCGTCCAGCCACAGGACGTCGTGTTACGACTCAAACTATGCGCAATAGCGTGCATGTTGTCCAACGTCACTCCCGCCATCCATGGGAGGTCCATCTTTGCAACCACGACACCATGCAGCGAGGTACAGATGCGCCCAACAACATTCCGAATGGACAGCTCAAGAATTGCATCTCTTACTATTTTCCGATGAGTGTCGCTTATGGCTTCAACCAGACAATCGTCGGAGACGTGTTTGGAGGCAACTTGGTCAGGCTGAACGCCTTAGACACATTGTCCAGCTAGTGCAACAATGTAGAAGTTTCCAGTTGTTTTGGGTGGCATTATGTGAGGCCGACCTAAGTCGAGGGTGGTCATGGAAGGCGCCGTAATGGCTGTACGATACGTGAATGCCATCCTCCGACCGATAGTGCAACCACACCTGCTGCATACCGGCGAGGCATTCGTCTTCATGGACGACAATTCTCGCCACTATTGTGTACATCTTGTGAATGACTTTCTTCAAGATAACGACATCGCTCGACTAGTGTGGCCAGCATTTTCTCCAGACAGGAACCCTATGGAACATGCCTGGACCAGGTTGAAGATGGCTGTTATGGAGGACGTGACCCTCCATCCACTCTGAGGTATCTACGCCGATTCGCCGTGGAGGAGTGGGACATTCAGGACCATCAGAGCCTTGGTGAACTTTTGGATGGTATGCCACGATGAATACATGCATGCATCAATCCAAGGGGACGTGCTACTGGGTATCAGAGAAATCTGAACCCCCACGTCTGAAGGTTTCGCTGTATGGTGTTACAACATGCAATGTGTGATTTTCATGAGCAATAAAAAGGGCGGAAATGATGTTTATGTTCATCTATATTTCAATTTTCTTTACATTTTCCGAAGCTCTCGGAATCTACGTGATGCAAAACTTTTTTCGATGTGTGTATATGAATAATTTCTGTTATCTCATCACACATTTCTTGAATCTCTTCATCATTTGCGAAGCAAGTTATCATTTCAGCTCGTACTTCTGTGCTGGGTGTGGTATTCGTGTCTATCTTGGATAGGACACTGAGCTCACTATGCTGTTCATAGTAGCTTACCTGCACTCCTATTTTCTTATTCATTAATAAACCTGTTCCTACATTACCTCTTCTTCATTTTGTGTTTGTAGATGTTTATTCTCCCGATCAGAAGTCCTGTTCCTTTTGCCACAGAAGTTCACTAGTTCACACTATAACTCACTTGAACGTATACGTTTCCCTTTTTAAGTTTTCTAAGCAGCTTGCCCGATTGAGGGATCTAACATTCCATGCGTCGATCGGTAGAATGCCAGTTTTGTTTCTTTTGATGTCGACTTCCTCCTGAGTAGTCCTTGCGCGCAGTTACGATTTTGGAACTATTTTTCCTCCGAAGAGGATGTCGTCATCATTTAACAATACGTTAGAAGTAGGAAAAAGGAAGTACGAAGGTCCAAAATATTAAGTTTGACAGAAGGTGCAAAATGGCTTGGCAGAAATGTCTAGAGCACAAATGTAGGGATTTAGAAACATCTATTAATAGGGGAAAGGTAGATACCACCTACAGGAAAATTGAAGAAGCCTTTGGAAAGACGAGAGGCAGTTGTTTGAATATCAGGAGCTCTCTAGGAAAACCAGAACCAAGCAAAGATGGGAAAGCTAAAACAAAGAGAGGGTACACAGAGCACTGAAGCCACTTTTATGGACTTGGAAGATGACGTACACAGATAAAGAACAGTTGGGAGGTACGATACTGCTAGAAGAATTTGCCAGACCAGTGAATTACGTAAGTCAAAACAATGCTCCGGAAGTACACACGTCCGCACCTCGTGGTCGTGCGGTAGCGTTCTCGCTTCCCACGCCAGGGTTCCCGGGTTCGACTCCCGGCGGGGTCAGGGATTCTCTCTGCCTCGTGATGACTGGGTGTTGTCCTTAGGTTAGTTAGGTCTAAGTAGTTCTAAGTTCTAGGGGACTGATGACCATAGATGTTAAGTCCCATGGTGCTCAGAGCAATCTGAACCATTTTTTTTTAAGTACACGACATTCGGTCAGAACTACTGATAGCTTTGGAAGAGCCAAACATGGCAAGGCCCTCCCGTCTGGATGAGACAGACAAAATACCCTCAGCATTCAAGAAGAATGTAGTAATAGCATTTTCAAGGAAACAAGTGCTGACAGGTGTGATTATCACTGAACTATCAGTTTAATAAATCATGTCTGCAAAATATTGACGTAAGTTCTTTAGAGATGAATGAAAAAACTGGTCGAAGCCAACCTCTGGGTAGATTATTGTAGATTGCGGAGAAATGTAGGAACACCCTAGGCAGTACTGACCCTGTGACTCATCTTAGAAGATAGACTAAGGAAAGACTAACATACGTTTATAGCATTTGTAGACTTATGGAAAGCTCTTGTCGGCGTTGATTGGAACACTCTCTTTGAAACTGCGAAGATAGCAGGGGTAAAATACAGGAAGCGAGAAGTTTTTTACAACTTTTGCATAAACAAGACGGCAGTTACACGAGTCGAGGGGAATGAAACGATAGGATTGGTTGAGAAGGGAGTAACACAGGTTTGTAATTTATCCCAGATTTTATTCAATCGGTAAATTGAGCAAGCACTAAAAGAAACCAAAGAAAAAGTCGGTAGGAGGTAAAAATCACTGAGGGGGACCAAAAGATGAATACACTACGCAAGTTCATACGGGCATAGGTTGCAGTGGTTTTGTTTAGAGGAAGAGGCTTGCATGAGATGGAGTAGCATGGATAGCTGCATCAAACAATTCTTCGGACTAAAGACCACAATAACAACACACTGAAACTTCCTGACAGATTAAAACTGTGTGCCGGACCGAGACTCGAACTCGGAAACTTTGCCTTTCGTGGACAAGTGCTCTACCATCTGGGCTACGCAAGCACCACTTCGAAGAAGCTCTCCTGCGAAACTAGCAAGTTTCGGTTAGAGTGGGACGGGTGTTATTGTGTGTTGCGTAATTAGAAATGATATTAGCTTTCATTTTCTTCTTGCGGTGGTCTGCTTTTTCCTGGTCCTACCTTTCTTCGTAAGTATGAACTTCCAAGGAATGTGTTACATCTACTGGAGTTCTGTCATCCAATAGATTTCCACCGAAATAATCAGACACCTCAACTACGTGAACTGGAGAGAGCCTAGTAATGTTCATTGTCCCATTCGCTTCACCCTCAGCATTGGAAGAAGCCTTGAAATTTTACTCATTTACAACTTATTCATTTTCCATTATACAGTTTGCTTTATAGCTACTCAACTGTGCCTGAGACAAAAGAAAAATCACATTGACAAACTGTCTATTTGCCTATGTCCCGGGTTCTTCGGTCGACGTTTGTCTGATGATTTTACTAACTTTTCGCCAGTACGTGTGGCTGGCGTTCTCAACTCTTCACCCTCCATTGGCGGTGGTGAACTGGAGCCGAGCTCGCGGCCGCATACTATATGTACCTAGCGCGCAAACGTCCCAGGGCTTCTCCGCGGTGATTACCGGTGCGGTGCTCCTCTTACTACTTGCGACGGTCGTTCGCAGCAGTAGGGGAAGGTAGGGTCTGAAGGCTTTCTTGTTGAAGCTGTTCCGTGTTTGTGTATTTCTACAGCTTCTCTGAACAAGCGGATGTGATAGTGCTTCACCAAAGCCAGCACTTCATGAGTCTGTGAATTTTATTACATGGTCGGTCTCATTCAGCGCGTGCTCTGCCACGGCCTATTTCTCCACCTGCCCCAACCTGCAATGTCGCTTTGTTCATTGATCCTGGTGCTGATTAATCGTCCAGTCATTCCGACATATACTTTTCTGCATGTGCATGGTATGCGGTATTTTCCCAACATTGCAAGTGGGTCCCTTTTATCTTTTACCCATCTGACGTTCTTTGAACTTCCTTGTCGGTTGGAAAATTGTCTTTACGCCGTGTTTGTGCAACATACGGCCGATCCTGTCCGTCACTCTGCGAATGTATGACAGAAAGGCCGTACCCGACATTTCTTTTACTAATTTCTTACTTCGCCGCGTGTTTGTCTCTGCTACATTTCTAATATAATTTGTAGAGTAGCTATTGCTCCTCTGAACACTTTCTAGGTGTTGCACTTCGCGTTTGAGATGCTGCGGCTCACATATTCGTCCTGCTCGCATTACGAGGGTATAAATCATGCCTCTTTTCTTGCTCGTGTGGTGATTTGATAGTTTGTGCAGCTATCGGTCCGCGTGTGTCGGTTTTCGGTAGACGCTATGTCCCAGGTTTTCGCCATCCCTTGTGACCATCACATCTACAAATGGTAGTGTTTTTGTCCTTTTCCGCTTCCATGGTAAATTTAATGTTGGCGTGAAAGCTGTTCCAGTGCCATAGGAGGTCACGCAGCTGTTCTTCACCATGGCTCCACACAACGGAAGTATCATCGACGTATCTGTACCATACCTTACGTTTACAAGTCGCCGAGTCCAGTGCCTGTGCTTCGAAATGTTCCATGAAGAAGTTGGCCACCATTTAACTAAGAGGACTACCCATGGCAACGCCCTCCAGATCTTGTTAGAAATTGCCATTCCACGTGAAATAGCTCGTGGTGAGACACGCATGGAAGAGCTTTGTGATGTCTTGTGGGATAATGGAACCGATGTGCTCCCGAGCGTCACCGAGTGGCACTTTCGTAAACAAAGAAACAATATCGAAACTGACCAGGATGTCGTTTGGTGCAAGTTTTAGTTTCTTCAGTTTCTCAATGAAATGTCCTAAGTCCTTTATGTAAGTGCCGATCTTCCCCATGTCCGGTTGGAGCAGAGAGGCCAAATGTTTTGCCAGTTTATACGTCGGTGAGCCAGGAGCGATAACAATCGGTGTTAGTTGAACGTTGTTCTTATGGATCTTGGGTAATCCATGCAGCCGCGGTGGTATGGCTTCTGTGTTGCGCAGGTTTCTCTGTATGTCCGTCCGCAGAGAAGATGCCTTGATTAACGGATTCGTATGCCGTGTGATTCGCTGTATAGGATCTGCGCTTAGTTTTCAGTATTCATAGGATCTAATAGGTCTCGGATCTTTTGCTCATCTCTCCTGGCAGGAAGGTACCGCGATCCTGTTGGATTTCTAGGCACATGCCTTCCTGTCGTGGAAACAGAGCTCCTCAAGGTAGTCAATGATCCGTGGTTTCCCGCCATTAAATGCAATGCAGAGCTTTGCATTGAATTATCGCACCCCCCCCCCCCCCCCCACTTCCCCTACCCCCAAAGTTCATTCTGGCGTTGGAAGGACGAGTATTCATTATCTTTGGGGGGGGGGGGGGGGGATGGCGTGATAACGGGGAGAACATCAATCGCCAAGTGGTTTCGTAAATCCACCTTGAGTGCTATATTGGGTGGGTTTTCAGTGATGGAAGTGAAAGGCTCAGCTAAACCATTCAGCAGGATTCTACACCTGGATATCCATATACATGTCTACGATCCGGTAAATGGTAGGTCTAGGTATATCAAGCTCCCTGAAGCATGCATTCACTAACGTCGAAAATACAAAAGATCAGTCTGGTTTTGCCTGGTCAATCCTGGCTTGCGAAAGACAGTACAATTACAAAGATCATCCTGAGCGTCGCAGTACATACCGTGTAGGTGATAGTATTCATACGTATTGTAACTTTGATCCTATAGAGTTCCCCGTCAAGACCGAGAACATACCAAAATTTAAGGCCCAGAATACTGACATATCGTTTCGTGTTTATGGACTGGAGAAGAAAAGTAAGTCAGATGAGCAGGACAAGCATATCGTCGTCAGCCCCCTCCATTTCTCAAAATTTTCCGGTAAGCGCGAGCTGCATGTAAACATGCTGCTCTTCTCTGAAGATGATAACTTGCACTACATTTGGATCAAAGTCATGCCCCGCCTCCTATATTCCGAGTTAAGTGACAAACGGTGTAAAATGTAAAAATTGTTTAAGGTGACTGATTTATTTTTTATCACAAGAGTTATTAGCTGTACATCTATTAGATTGTGCTTCTGAGGACTTGGTACGTGTTATTATGCCCAAAGAGGAAAGCAAATTCACAAAGTTTAAAAATGCTCACCACCAGTAGCGATACCCATTTGTAGTGTACGCCGACTTTGAACGCCTCCTCGCTCCTGTGACCCACTGTGAATGCGACCCTACAAACTCACACACCACGTTTACAGAGAAACACGTACCATGTGCGGCAGCATACCAAATTGTATCATCATATGACTCCAACCTTAACCGTTACAAATCTTACGTCAGGGACCATGCTGCGGTTTGATTGCTCACTGAGCTTGAAAAATTTTCACAGGAGGTTGACAAGCTATACAGTGGCAACGTTCCCACGAAAAATTCGAAGGAGAATGAAGATTTGTATAATAACGCCACTGATTGCCATATTTGTGGGCTGCCTTTAGACATAAAAGCGGAAACTCCTTGTAGGGACCACTGTCACCTTACGGGTAAGTTCCGTGACGCAGCTCACAATGCGTACAATTTGAAGTACCAGTTGCCTAGTCACATATCCGTTTTCTTCCGCAATTTAAGTGCGTGTGTCCCTTACTTTCTAGTTGAGCACTTGGCTGATTTCGGTTTGAAGAAAGATGAGGTGAGTTCCCTACGTGAGAATGTGGAGAAATATATTTAATTCTCCAAATCAAGGGCGCTAAAAATTATGCTCCCCTTCCTTGATACGCTACATTTTAAGCAGGCACCACTCCAGAAACTTGTTGGAACACTACATCGGGGGGATATGCATATCATATGAGCTGCATTTCCCGACGAGGAAAAGTTTCAACTCGCGACTTGGAAAGGAATTTTCCCATATGAGTATGTAGATAGTATGGCGAAACTCAACGAAACCAGGCTACCCGACATAACTGCATTCTCCAGCAACGTCAGAGGCGACGCCATAACTAATGCAGCCGTGAATGTCTGGCAGGAATTCCATATTCCCACTTTAGGAGAGTATGCACAGCATTACATGGACGCAGAGGTGTGCTTGCTTGCGGACGTTTTCGAGAAGTTCCGGAGTCTATGTATGACCACCTATTCTCTGGATGCCACCTTTTATTGTATGGCACCTGGGTTGTCTTGGGACGCAATTCTCAAGAAAACTAAGTGCAGCATCGAATTATTGACTGATTCTGACATGCTTCTTTTCTTTGAGTGAGGGGTCCGTGGGGGACTTTGGCAATGTGCCCATAGGCACAAGAAGGCAAATAACCCGCGGATTGGTGACAGGTTCGACACATCCCTTGACTCAAGTTATATAATATATCTCAATGTGAATAACTTATACAGGCACGCCATGCAGCAATCACAGCCGATTGGCGAATTTCGACGGCTGTCCTTAGAGGAATGCCAGGGATTAGGTGGAAAAATCAATGTGAGTATGATAGCTGATCCTGATGTATGGTATGTGTTAGAGGCAGAACTCTCATACCCTATTAGTTTGCATGAAGGGCATACCGATTTGCCGCAGTGTCCATATCATAGTTCCGTGAGGAGGCTCTGAACCAAGACTGATGACAACGCTCGGGGATAAGCAGAGGTATATTATTCATTATCGTAACCACCAGCAATGCCTCAGCTTGGGTATGGAGGTGGTTCGAATCACCCAGGCTATCTTCTTCAAGCAGTCCCCCTGGTTGAAGGAGTATATCGATTTGAATACGAGACAGAGTGCTTCCGCGACGTGTGACTTTGAGAAAGATTTTTGAAAATTAATGAGTAATTAAATTTTCGGAAAAAGTATGGAGAATTTGAGGGGTGGCGTGAAATTTTTATTATAACCGAATCGGATGAGCGTTATGGCGTAAGAAAATGTATCGCCAGACGAAATTTTAAGCGGGTTACCTTATTCAACAAGAACTTTGTTCCTGTGGAGATGGCGAAGACTGCAGTAGAGTTTACGAAACCTACCTATGTTGAGACGTGCATACTAGTCCTATACAAACTCCACTTGTACCGCTTTCGTTACGAGTTTACGAAAACTCATTTCGCAGTTCCTAAATTATTTTATATGGATGCATATAGCTTTATCTATTGGGTGAAGAACTGCAATCTATATGAAGCAATTAGGTGCCACGGTAATGAATTCGACCTGTGTCCTCATACGCGGCCTGTAATGCTTATCCTATTATTCCGTAGAACAAGAAGGTTATCAGTCATATGAAGGACGAGTTGAATGGACTGCCGATTATGGAGTTTGTAGGTCTATGGTCAAATATGTATGCACATCGCACATTGGAAGGTGCCACCCCGAGGCGGGCTGAGCATGTGTGTCGCATGGCATCGAGAGCCCTACGTATCGAAGACTGTTTGTAACTTCTGCACGATGGAGTTCGAAGTGCTGCATCGCAGCCACTGCGCACTGCATATGGTACGGCAGGCCAGTATTAGATAGATAGGACACAAGGTGTACACTCTACTAAAGCCTAATATCGGTCTGTCGCCTCATGATGATAAAAGGATCATTTGTGATGACGGGATTGAAACTCGGCCGTACTCACACTACTCACTTGTAGTGAGAGAAGGGGTTGGGTCGCTGATAGAGAGAGAGAGAGAGAGAGAGAGAGAGAGAGAGAGAGAGGGAAAGAGGTAGAGAGAGTTTCTGCAGAGTAGTAGCACGACCCTTTTATCACAGTGTAATTATTGTTTGTATGTGTGTGTGTGTGTGTGTGTGTGTGTGTGTGTGAGTGTGTGTGTGTCATGGAAATATTTTTGTGTAGAATGTACATGTGTATATTGAAACACGTATGTAACATAGCAGCGATGGCGAGGCATTGTAGCATCTGTGACCAGAGAGTTTGCGCTTGACCGCGCGAGTGTTGCGAGCGGTTCTCAGTTCTCTGTCGGCAGTCGTTGCGAGTCTGTAGCTCTGTGTAGTCGTGCAGAGCAGTACGCTAATAGTCGTCATGCAGAGCGGTCGGTCAGTAGTAGCAGCCCAGTGCGGTTGTGTGATGTAGGCGGTCGGCAACACTGGTCAAGATGCTGAATGAGGTATACTGTTAATTATTATAATCATTAGACAATGTAAAACTTATTTATTGTAATCAATCTCTAACAAGTCCCCCAATAATAATTTTGATTTCAAAAGTATTTTTTCAAAAAAATTTTATTTTTTATTGAACTAAAGATTTCGTTGCACTTCCCATTTCATTCCGCTTCTTTTGAAGAAAAATTTCAGTAAATTCACAGAAAAAAGGAATAATATTATTTGCAATGCAGTTCCTCCAAGCCGTGCGCAGAAATAAGAGCAGAAATTTGACATCCAGTTATTCTGAGGTAAGACTTTAATTCTGATTGTTTTACACAGGGCCAAAGACCGATGTTTCGGTTTAATTGAATTTTCTTATCACTGAATAGACTTTAATTTTTTTGCTGAAGAATTTATAGTTGAGTCAGATTGCGAATTTCACATTTTGTTGCCATTGTCAGTACATTTGATTGTGGACAGGTTACGCTTAGAGCAATGTCCATTAGTATTCTTAAATAATATTCTGTCTTTTTAAAATTTTGTGGGGAGGTTACACTCGGCTCCCATTTCTATTAAGTATTGTCATTCTTTTTTCTTTTAAAATATTGTGGGTAGGTTACACTTGGGGACACCCAGTCCAGGATCGTATTTCGTTGAGAGTCTTTTGAGCAACAGTCAGATATCTGCTCTTATTTGCTTAGATATAATTAGGATTTGGCGCAACGCTTTTACTAATCTTGTGACTTTCTTTCTACAGGTCAACGGCAATTCGTTGCTCTGTTGTATTTGTGTGTTGCTTTTGCATTGTGCTTATTTATTTTCTGAAAAATTGTGACTATTGTAAAAATGCCGCGAAAGACTGTGAATAGTGTATCGCGAGGTATTTTGAATGAAATTACCTACTTAAATAGCGTGAACGATAGTAATTATGACACGCAGTGTGATGATGACAATCCTGCGTTCACTAACAATCAGTGCATTACAACCATTAATGATGACTTTTGTCTTAATGATGAACAAACGAACTCGGTTATGTCCTCTGTTGATTTGACGACAATCGATGACGCGGGACGCTCTATTGTAATGAGCGCTGCCTAGCTTAACACACCCGATTTGGAAAACTCAAGTAACAAACAGACAAATTTGTCTAATGAAAATGAACAGGATACTGAAAGTACGGCGGATTTATTTAATTCCGAAATAGTGACTGACAGTGTACGTCCGACTGATAAACCTTTCTGTAAATTACAGAATGACCAAATGGTCACACAAAACGAGAAAATTCCAGATCCACCACTAAACAGCACAGAGAATATAAACGCTAGTTTTGACTTGGTACGAATTATGAGAAGTTTGCTACAACAGCAAAGTGAGAAAATAGACAACAGTAGTAAAGATCTCAAACAACAATTTAGTGAACAGAGCGAAAATTTTAGACAACTCAGAGAACAGGTCAAACAACAGAACGAAAAACTTGACAATAATGCCGAAGATCTCAAACAACTTAGGGAACAGAACAAACAAGATAATGAAAATCTCAAACAACACTTAAATGAAAAATTAGACGACAATTCGAGACAGCTTAGTGAACAAATTAGAGCCGTTGCTGCGCAGTGCCATGACACTAAGGAACAGTTGCGCGTGGAAATTGAGACTTGTTCACAAAAAAATAGCGAAGAAATAAAGTCTGTTGCGCAAGAATTAAGGGAAATGCAGACAGCCGCAACAGAAACACTCAGAGACGAAATTAGCGGAGTCGCTAAACAATGCTCTGAAAAAGCTACACAATTACGGGAAGAGTTTAAAGCCATGACGGTAGAATTTTCGCGCACAGTGGACGCAAAGATAGACGCGAAATTCGAACAGCAGAACACTCAGATTAACGAGCGCTTTAATCAGCACATACAGAACAGTGATACGCGTTTCCGCAAATTTATTCAGGATCAAAATAAAGTCAAACGTCAGGTTATGGAAACAATCACCCCTTATGGAAACAATCACTGCACAAAGACAAGAGGACAAACGTAAAATGTTCGCGAAAGCGAAAACGTATGTAGACAATAATATTACTACAGTGTCCGGCAAAATTAATACCATAGAACAGTTGAACGCGGAATTACGGGATGAAATTTCTGATCTTAAATCAAAAACAGATACACACACAGTAAATATTCAAACAGTGACAGATAGATTCGAACAATTAGATCTAACACAGGATTGCGATGTCATCAAAGCTGATGTTAAAAAAATGAGCGAAACTACGCGCAAGTTGCAAAAACAGATTAATGCGTCCGATTCTAAAACCGATGATCAGGTTAAAATACTGACTGAAAAATGTGATGAATTGGCCAGTCGTATTGATGTTATCGAAAATGCTAATGACAATAAATCAGACGATACTGCTCCGGTTTCATTTATCCAAACACCTGAATTTCAAAATTTACAGCAGACAATTAATGAGATCGATTCATCTAACAACACGTTACATAGGAAATTATAAAATTTACAACAAGAAGTAACAGAGATGAAAAACATTTCAGTTAATAACATGCCACAACAGACGCCACTTTATGAACATTTGTCAGACTTACGCAGTGCGTATAATGTGAACAATTTACAGAGTCTACGCGAATTAAAATCCGAAAAGCCACGCGACTTAAAATCTGAAAAGCTATGCAACTGGAAATCCGGAATGACACAGACGAACAGATTCACACACAAACCCGAACGTGTTTTCAAATTCAATGACGAGAACGTAGATTACGAGCAATTTTTATCCGCCAGGAAGTGTAAAGAATTTAATAATGACAGAACACAGGTACACGCTTTGAGCTGTATACGACAATTTGTTTTTATGCTTTCACCGCTATTGCCTGTAATGCAGAAGCTAGCTTTGAACCAGATGCGACAATTTATTTTTGTATTTACAACAGCATTGCCTATAATGCAGAAAGTAGAATTAACATGGATACAACTATTTACTTTTGGAATTTTACCGCTATTGCTTGCAACGCAAAAGCTAAAATTTATTTGCGTTGCGTAATAGACCTCAGGGGATTCATTACGCTTTAATGAATATGTGCCGTAGCGAGCATAGGGCCCCGAGCTGTAGTAGTGCTATTTCATCTTTAGTTTTCTGCACTGCTGCCTTCTCTTCTACTATCTTTTATATCTATCAAAACTGCTCTTTAACTATTGCTCTACCTAGTATTAAGAAACGTGTAATGAAAACCGGATATGACAAATCTTTACCGAATGTGACAATTTTATTAAGCACTCCAGAATTACCGCCGTGATTTTAATAACAGATAAAATCGTAATCATCAGTATGTATAAAATTAACAGCAAGCGCATTTTTGGTAACAATAGACCTTTACACCACAATAGCATGAAAGTCAGCCGCTTGGCGTACCTAACCAACAATGCAGTCTACAAGGTCAACCAGGCTTTAATGTTTCGCCGCGTGCACGTGTAGTACCAGATCCAACAAATAGTAACGCACAGCAGAAAAGAAATAACTACGTACAGACAACACACCATTTCAATTCCTATCGCAATGCGGGGTATAGAAATTACTATCATGACAGACGTAAAAATAACGAGCACAATTTTCAGCGTACACTTAATAACAGTCGATCTTATGAGCAGCAACAACATCAGCAACAACAAATAATCATGAATGAAACAGACAATAGGTGTCATCCATAGCGTAACACGTCAGTACGAAATAACAGAACAGTTCATATAGTGGATATGCCACAACATTCTCCCGTAAATAATAATACGTACGATAGATTTTAACCAGATACAGCACAGATTGCATATTACAGAAACGCAAACATTACTTTTGACACGCAGAATTTTGTTCACGAGAATGTTATTTGAAACATGCTTTGTTGAATGCACCACTTTTATCGCACACAGATCTTTCTAGAAATTTTTCCATTGCCACCGACAGTTCCAACACCGCTTTAGGCGTGCATATTTTCCAGGAAATTGAAGAAGATGGTTCAACAGTTATTAAAAACATCGCATTTGCAAGCCGCATTCTGTCACCTGCTGAACGAAATTATTCCGTTACAGAATTGGAAACATTATGTGTTGTATGGGCTTTTACGAGATTTAGGCACTTTCTTTATGGCAGACATACCACCGTTTACACAGACCACAGAGCGATACAATTTTTACTTTCGGCTAAACTCACTCACGACAGGTTAAGCAGATGGAAACTATATTTACAAGAATTTAATTTTACGATTGTCCACATTCCCGGCACACAAAATGTTATAGCAGACGCACTATCGCGTTCTCTCGGCAACAATCAGCAAGACGTAGCAACCAACTTCTGCAAAACAAATTTCAGTGTCATGTACATTCAGCAAGTTGCATTTGAAAACTTTATTTCATCGTCATTACAGGACATAGCACAAGAACAAAACAAAGACAATGTGTGGAAAGAAATTAAACACCTTTGGCAAGATAAGAATAATGTTACGATTAGAAACCATTACACTGTACGCAATGACATTCTGTTTCGCCGCTCTCACCCTGACAGCAACAATTGGTTATTATGCATACCTGACGAACTGGTCAACAAATTAATTTGGTACACTCATTTAAGCTACGCACATTACGGAGCACGAAAATGTTTTCTTATACTGAGACAGAACTGTTATTTTACTAACATGGAAAAACGTATACGACGAGTTTTAGCGTCTTGTAAAATTTGCCAGAAAGCTAAATCAGACACCACTTCACATATTCCTCCTTTATATCCCATTATACCTGTTAAATTAAGAAATATGGCCGCAGTAGATATTTTTGGTCCGATTCCGAGAACTAACAGAGGTTTTTGCTACATTTTTGTCGCTGTTGAGCTCACTTCAAAATTTGTTACTTTCACTCCGTTACGCAAAGCTACTGCTAAAACTGTTTCGAAAGCATTTGTAAAACATTTTCTATCTCATGTAGGGCATGTAATGAAAGTAATTTCTGATAATGGATCACAATTTCGCAGTAGCGTATGGACACGCATGTTACGAGCTAGAAACATTTCTCCGATCTATATATCCAAGTACCACGCTTCTTCGAACCCCTGTGAAAGATTAATGAAGGAAATTGGTAAACTGTGTAGAATATACTGCCACAAAAGACATATTGATTGGGATACACACATACTCTCATTCCAAGATGTAATTAATTCCATTCCAAATGAATCCACTATGCTATCTCCGTCTGTTATACTGAAAAATGTTGAACCACCTAACAAAATTAAAGAATTAATAACATTTCCTACATCTCGTCGATTACGACACCACGAAATAATTGACATTGCGCTGAACAACATCAAACGTGCCGCAGAGCGCCGGAGAAGACAGCAAAAACAGGTTTGTACACGCCGAGACTTTCACGTTGGACAGAAGATATTAGTACGTACACACTATTTATCCAACAAATTAAAAGGTAAGTGCCGTAAATTTGAACTTCTATACGCAGGTCCGTATCGGATTCGCAGCATCCCTCACCCCAATATTGTACACGTCGAAACTTTGAGAACTAGAAAATCGAAAGGCAATCACCATATCTCAAACATTAAACCGTTTATTGAGTGAAACCACTGTATGATTCAACACACTATGATGCCATTTACTAATGCAATTATTTCACGTGACTAATTACTGATGATTATCGTATTTTTTCTTGGCAAGTGCCCGGCAAGGTAAGGTTAGCAGGTCGCTTTTCTTGTCGTTACACATCAGACCGTGCACATTTTCCACTTTTTTGTGTATATGATTGTACTCCAGTTTTGTTTGTATGCACTATGAAATAGTTAAGGTATAACACACACCAGTCGACTTTGACATTTTTTTTGCCTTATGACATCTCAACATCGTGACTGTTTCACATTTTTTTTTTTGCTGCTGCATTGTATTATTCTGTGTATATTTTGCATCTGAACACTGTCAATGTCTTTGACATATTACGTTTTCTGTCATGTTATGCTGTATGCTTAAGTATGTTACCATAAACCAGTCATTATTTAGTGGGTATATGATTTAAATGCAAGACATTAATCTCTGTTCATCAATTTCAGAAAGAAATGATGCATGTAAGAAATAAATCCAACAGAAATGGGAATTTCACCTACGGAATAAACGAAAGGAGATGCAATAACTTTATGAGGAAGAGTAAATGGATCAGGATTAACAAGCATTAACAAGACTATACTATACTCATCACAGAATAGCAGTCTTAACTAATTTTTTCTTTCAGAATACAAGGTGATTGATGCAGGCTGTCAGACAGAACTACACATCTTAGTTTTAGTGATGAAATATGCTAGAGATAAGGAATAGTTGTATAATGAGTAATGAAGTGATTTTTTGCAGATGATATTTAGTGCTGATGAATAAGGATGAAGAATATGCTGATATGAATAATGAAGTTTTTCTTTACAGGTGATGATGATAATGGTGTTATGTTGAGATGTATAATGAAGTTTTCTTTACAGATGAAGATAATGTTGTAGTTATGTATTTATGTTATGTAGTTATTTAAGTATTTGTTGCAGTTTGCTTTGACAGCCGGTGTTATATTGCATAGTAGGATGACGGAAAGTTTTGGAAAGGACAGCTATGGAACATTTTTATACACATTTCACTACCTGTTAATTCGACGTTCACTACTTTTCAGCATAGTGTGCGTTTCTTCTTTCAGGTCAATAATCCATTTTGTAATTTTTCCAGGAGAAGTTTTTCATGATACTTACTAAACCTGTTACTTATTATACCTGTTCTAGTACTTGCATTTTTTTTGTATTTTTACCCATTTGTGTTTATCATTTATAAATGTGATCACATATACTGCCTTGTTACATAACCTTGCTACAGCTGACTCATGACGAATGACGTTACCTATCCTCGTTTGCAGCAATAGGTCAAAAGCAAATAGTGTTATGCCTCACCAATTAATTATCGATCCCAACGCAATGCATTGCTAAAAGAGGTATTACCAGTCCCACATAATGTCACTAGTTTATGATAATTCTGAATAATACTGATCAACTCTGAATAGTATGTCACTTCAGTAATGACTTCTTAATGAGACAAAAAAAAAAAAAGGGGTATATATTTAAGATAATGCTTTGTCACTAGCTAATAACTGCCACTGTTTATTGTAATGAGACTACTTATAATGCCTGTGATTATTAATGATTTGACTGTAATTAACTGATTTTAATAATGACTTTGTAATGATCTGAATACTACTGAAGGAGAAACACTGTTTATTGTAATGAGACTACTTATAATGCCCATGATTATTAATGCTATGATTAATTAACTGATTTTTAATAATGACTTCGTAATGATCTGACTGAATGAGGAACAATGTTTTATTGTAATGAGACTACTTATAATGCCCATGATTATTAATGCTTTGATTGTAACTAGTTGATTTTTAATAATGACTTTGTAATGATCGGAATATTACTGAATGAGGAACACTGTTTATTGTAATGAGAGTACTTATAGTGCGTGTGATTATTAATGCTTTGATTGTAATTAACTGATTTTAATAATGACTTTGTAATGATCTGAATACTACTGAATGAGGAACACTGTTTATTGTAATGAGTACTTGTAATGCCCATGAATATTAATGCTATGACTGTAATTAACGGATTTTTAATAATGACTTCATAATAATCTGAATAATACTGAATGATGATTCTATTCAATACTTGCTGGCCACTGAGTGCCAATAATTAATGTCACTCCACGAATTGTTATTAATTATGCCATTAATTAACTCTTGTTTTCAATGTTCATACTTTGTAATTGGAAATGAATGTGACTGTTTAATAATCAACTGTAATTAGGAAAAGGATAATGAGTATTATTGGAATGACAAATGATTAATTAACTGTAATTAGGAGAAGGTTAATGATTCTTAATTATACTCTGTAACTGAAAAGAATGCGATTATTTCATAATACTTTGTAACCAGGAAAAGAAGGCTACTGATTCTATGTAAAACAATTAATGAACATTTTTCTGTAATACTGCATACTTAGTACAGAAATGTTCACTAACTGGGCTATGAATGCCGCAAACTACTAATGAAGACTGTAATTGTCAATGGTATGTGACATAATGTCCTTCACCTCATGAGCTAACTACCCTGAATTATTGCGATGTCCATTTGTCCTGTTTATCCTAGTGATCATGGAGCACTATCTTTGGTTTTGCACTAATTCTACGTTGGTGTGCCTTGTAAGAGCGTGGTGTTGACACGACATGCTGTCCACCACCGTGAGCGATGAAGACATTATTATGGTCCCACTGTTTGGTGTACGTAATGTACTGCCAAAATGAAAACATGGAACATTACTACGACAGTTCAGTGTCTTGGCTACACTGATAAATTCCGATGGGAAAAGAACTTCAAGTTGTGTCACTTGGTGTTGTACTTCTGTGGAAAGATATGGACTTTCAGAACAGCTGTGTGCAATCTAAAGTGCTACAACCATGATGCAATCCTTCCCTTTCCTATCCTGATTCTTGTCACATAAAGAAAAAATTTTTTGCTAACATCATTTATGTTCATAGGTTATACATTTTTCGATTCGCTGTACTCCAATGCGAGTACACTTATGTCACTTGTCATCATGATATTTTTTCTTACCAGTCTGTTTATTTGTTCTGAATATGCTAAAGAATTTTTTCAGTGCCTGTGCACTTTGTTATCTGTCAAATAATTTGTATATGCATTTTTTCTGATTTGCTACTATGTTTTGTACTCACATTTTGCCTTTGTCTGATATATCTTGTACTTAGTGCGTGTGCACAACATTTACTTTATGTACTACATCTAATTATTCTGTAAATTGTAGAAGTTTATTAGTTAATTAAAAATTTTGCCGCGATTGGCAAGTCCAAATGACTCACCATCGCTGCCAAATTTTTGCCCCCCCATTGGAGGGTTATGAAACACGTATGTAACATAGCAGCGATGGCGAGGCATTGTAGCATCTGTGACCAGAGAGTTTGCGCTTGACCGCGCGAGTGTTGCGAGCGGTTCTCAGTTCTCTGTCGGCAGTCGTTGTGAGTCTGTAGCTCTGTGTAGTCGTGCAGAGCAGTACGCTAATAGTCGTCATGCAGAGCGGTCGGTCAGTAGTAGCAGCCCAGTGCGGTTGTGTGATGTAGGCGGTCGGCAACACTGGTCAAGATGCTGAATGAGGTATACTGTTAATTAATATAATCATTAGACAATGTAAAACTTATTTATTGTAATCAATCTCTAACAAGTCCCCCAATAATAATTTTGATTTCAAAAGTATTTTTTCAAAAAAATTTTATTTTTTATTGAACTAAAGATTTCGTTGCACTTCCCATTTCATTCCACTTCTTTTGAAGAAAAATTTCAGTAAATTCACAGAAAAAAGGAATAATATTATTTGCAATGCAGTTCCTCCAAGCCGTGCGCAGAAATAAGAGCAGAAATTTGACATCCAGTTATTCTGAGGTAAGACTTTAATTCTGATTGTTTTACACAGGGCCAAAGACCGATGTTTCGGTTTAATTGAATTTTCTTATCACTGAATAGACTTTAATTTTTTTGCTGAAGAATTTATAGTTGAGTCAGATTGCGAATTTCACATTTTGTTGCCATTGTCAGTACATTTGATTGTGGACAGGTTACGCTTAGTGCAATGTCCATTGGCATTCATAAATAATATTTCTGTCTTGTAAATTTTTTGTGGGGAGGTTACAATATACATACAGAGAGTATGTGTATAACATTTTTCTGTATTATGTACATGTGTATCATAGAGAGAATGTGTGTGGAAGAGAAAGGGTAAAACAGAAAAAAAGAATAAAATTTTATCTTTATATATACACACCATGTGAAAAAAAGAAATTATTTAAAAACCGTAAAAATATATCTGTTGATTTACAATGTATTTCTATGCTGTAAATATATGTATGCACCATGTGCATGTTTTAAATAGAATAGCTTCTAAGTTTTTCACCTGCCACTAGCCATCCAGTCAAAGTAGTTTTATCCTAATAAGTTTTTTTCTTTACTACAGCTACTTGGGTTGGCCGCTTTAGAGCCACCCAATTAATTGCTATTATTAAAGTATTTCAGCTGTCTGTGGTGGAAAATGTCTAGAGCAACCCAGTTCTAAAAATATTTAGAGATGCTCAGTTAAGTTGGAACCATCCTATTAAATGTTGATGTTATTAAAGAATTTCAATGAAAAATGTATGTTTCAAACACACGCACACAGACACTCATTAAGTTGGAGGCATTCAATTAATTATTTATTTGATGGAACATATTTAGAGCCATCTAGTTAACTAGGAGAACGTTAATTCACAGAGCAGCTCTGTTCAATGTTGTCTGTTTGGATGGAATTTCTTTAGTAATCATAATTAGCATGTAAGTAAGTTAGTCAATACCTCTGCTTCAGTTTTAAGCATAGCTCTATAAGGAAAAAAAATATTCCATTCGAGGAATCTCCAATGTGTTGGATTCTAGTAATAATAATAATTATTATTACTATAGTAAGTTAAGAGTTGCACTGCACTGAACTGAAAATGTATCTCAAGAATTAGATACATCTGCATTGCACAGTGCAAGTCTACAAGACTTTGCGCATTTAACACACACACACACACACACACACACACAAACACACACACACACACACAATTTAAGAGAACTGACTGCAATCAGATCTGCACTGCACGCGTCTAGAACACGTGCTGCCTTTAAGATACAGTTTCAGAAGAGAAAGAGAATTCACTGCAGGTGAGGTGAAAGCGCTTCTATTAATAGCACAGGTAGCGCTACTCCTCCGCTGACAGCGCGCAGAGGCTGTGGTACGTGAGTGAGACACTTCCAGTGGAAAACTGGTATACTATCATCATTAAAACTTAGATGCTGAGGACGCAGATGTCAAAAAGAAAAAGTATACCAGGGTTATTAGAGAAGAAAAGTTATTTATTTCTCATCCTACTTAAAACTAATTTTACATTTTCATAAGCAGTTACAGTAGCACTTTCTTGATACATGTTCTTGAGTCGGTGGATAGCTTGACAGACGTAGAATTCCAGGTGTTGAATAGAAACAAATTTATACATTCGACGCATACAGGAGATTTTGTTCTTCCCCTTCAAGTAGACGATGGTGCCTATGTGATCAAATAATTTAAGTGCAGTCACCATATCTTTATAGGATATGCCAGGATCATTCCAGTGAATTCCATGGTAGAAATGTGTTAACCACTTTGCTCTCTTTCTTGTCTTAGCACACCTCACTTGCTTGAAACATCTTGGTGATGCATTGTTTGCAGAGGATGTCTCTATTATTCCAGAATCCTTTGTTTATGCTACAAACACCATATCCTTAAAAACGAACTGTCTACACTCACCGTCATAGAAACCCTGATCATCCGCCCTGAGCATCTGCAATGATGTTCAGACCATGCCACGTCATCATGAAATGCTCTAGGTGTGGAGCAGTACCTATTCATTTATACAACTCTCGGCGCAACACCTGTGAGCAGTCAGTAGTTGATCACACAGTCATCTAGAACTAGAGCACACACGGCAGTGTGTTCTGGGAAATTTGTCGATGATTTAAATTTAATTCGTACATCTATAGGTCCCGACTCAATTATCTCATTCTGTTTAGAGCAGTCTATTACGATGATCGGTGAAAGATCTTTGAACTTACGTGGCCTGAGTAGACACCCTCCTTCCTCTCCTTCAGCAATTTCATAGTAAGAAGCACAAAACCTTGCATACATGTCATAAGCTAGACTGTAGGTATTTTGATTCCACTTCAAATGTAGATTGGCATATGGATACAGTTCTGAATTGAGGCGGACTTTGGCATTAGTTAACTTGCAGTTATCGAACATGGTGGAATCATTTGCTATATTGCTTCTTCTATCAGTCTGAAATGCAAGTATGATGAATCTAAGTGTCTCTAGATGGCTGGAGGTTTTAATATCCCAAGTTTGTCTGTTCACAGTCGGTAACACTGGGTACTCGAAAATCTCCCATAAGCGAAAAGTCGGTGACAGAAGTGTACCTGAATTCAGAACTTTTAAAAGCCTCAAACGCTCCTCATTTGATACACTGATGTGAGGCATTTACCATATTATCTTTGCTGGTGATGATCATATTCTCCTCTAGAGCTCCTTGAACATATGAGTTATTTTCCGTCGCACTCCGCACAAGAATGAGTTCCTGTTTAGCTTTCATAGTAATCCATCCCATTTCCTCAAAGTACCCCACAAGCATTTTTAGAGGTATGCAGGCTGTAAATCGCTTGTAGTCTGCAACTGCTCTATCCTCTGGATCGTCTCTGAAACATCCTGCATTTTCTAAACCATGCAAGTCTGCTGGTGATGCCGAGATGTATGTTTTAAGAGTTGACGTTATGCTGACATTGTGTGTGTGGTCGATCTCAGACCCGTTGAGTTCATAGCATATCTCTTAAACAGGACTGCTTATGCGTTTACGTGTCAGATTGGATCCTACTGTACCGTGCCCGCTGGTTTGTTAGTGGTACTTAAGATAAGTAAATAAATTAGTGAAATAAAAGTGAAGTAGAAATTGGAAAACAAGTGAAAAACTTGGTTTAGTTTAGAGAGTTACATACTGGCAAACAGTGGGCAGAGCAGAAGAGACAATGACCTTGAAGGCAGCAAGTTCAGGAGAAGCCATCGCCCTCCCCACATGAGCGGGTGCTGTCGATTCAGCCTCAGGGCATCGCCCGACCAGCTCAGTTGTCGCATGTGAGCAAAGGCCCTCGCCTACATTCCAAGAGCCAATGACCGAACTTAAGAAGATTCTCCGAGAAGCTTTTCAACGTGACAGAAGAGGCAATGACCGTGAAGTCGTTCACCTCCAGTGAAGTGAAGTGAATAAATACGCGAGACGCAGTGGGCCCGACAGACGAAGGAAGAAGAGAAGAGTAGCAGTTGTTTTCAGTCAGTTTCGGTGCTGAAAACCGTCATGCAAGAAGAGGCTACATCATACACAGACGCACCAAGTCCGCCACTGTAATGGAATAGCAAGCAGCAGCCTCGGCGCCAGAAGACAGAAGTTAAAAGGTATTTGAAGTCTGATTTTTACGTACCCGGGTAACTCGTGAGGACGGAAAGGAAACGGCCTCACATCAACAGTCACCTGTGAGCTGGGATGAAGATCTGACAGCCGAAGACTGGCAAGCGGGAGTCCGTTGTTCGAGTGCGGGACACTGGCCTTCCCCCGCCGCGCCGCTCCGCTGGCCGACGAGCAACACTGACACACGCGGCCGCTTAGAGAAGAGAAACAATGGGACGCCACATCCAAGGTATCACCGTCCGATTACGACTTCGTTCTCAATAATTAAACGGGTCACCACGATGCGCGTCTCCAGTGAACTGGGCGAGACGGCGACACGAGATACACATCGCCAGGCGTAATCAGACGCCGCCGCTGCCGCAGCAGAAGGCTTCGCAAGCGACATAGCTGCCGTTCTCCGAGCCAGAACAATGAGTAAGGGGACAGTTGTACAAATCTTCAGTAAAAGTTATCTTATGTAAAAATGCTGTTTCATTCTACCTCATACCCGAGCCAAGGAAGAACCCACCCTGCCCACATGTTGTTCAGAGAGAAAAAGTAATTTATTTAGGGTTTTTCACCCTGTCGTAATGCTTTAGAGTCAAATGCCCTTTGCAGTAATGCTCATCCTGACAAATAACAAGCCTCAAAAGAGAAAACCCAGAAGTGTAACATTTGGTGTCAGAGAAAAATCCCTTGGTTCAATATTAGGTGTGAATGACAGTCACTAAATGTCCACAGTTAGTTTATTTAATGTGTGAAATAATAGAGATTTGCATAGCAGTCGTAATATTTTCTTTATTTGGAATTTTATTTTGTCTCATAATTTTAAGAGTTTGTCAAAAATATTTAAACATCTTTTGAATTCAGTGTGGTAATATTGTGTAACTAATAGTTTGTAAAATGATGACACGAAATCGTACAAAGTCCGAGTCAGCACCACAAGCGGTTTCTACTAAGGAAACTATACAGAGCTTAGTTAATCAGATAGCACAGCTTAAAAATGATAATAATACAGTATTTAAATAGTTGAGTGAGGTTAGGCACACCAGTTAAATCCCTCCCACCCTAGATTCCTCAGCAGCAGCCTTGGTAGCTCCTTCTTCAGGTAAACCTGGCGAAGACATAACAGCCTTTTTTGATGATTTAGTAGCAGCTGCAAAGTTAGGATCATGGTCAGATGAACAGCTCTTACAAATGACAAAGTTAAGATTGCTAGGAGAGGCTAAAGCACACGTATTATACCATGAAGAATTACAGAATGCTCCAACATTTGAGGAATTTAAGAAAGGATTACTTAAACGTTTTAAAAAACAGAACAGCTGTAGATTTTATAGGGATAAATTAAACACTGTAACTCAGAGGCAAAACAAGTCGTTAGAACGCTTTGTAGATAGGATTAGAAAAGTTAATATTAACACCTATCAGTTGACAACTAGTGATGAAGCAAATAATTTTACAAGAGGCAGAAGATTTAGTTAGCTCTGGATACATTTTTACGTGGGTTACCTGCTGAAACGTCCCGTCATGTCAGGGTAGAGTTCCCTAAAAATTTTGCGGAAGCTGTATCTGTAGCGACGGCTTTCGAAGAAATAGACATTGCCACCAGATACAAGGAGAAGCGAAATGTATTTTCAGCAGGAGTACGATGTTTTAGGTGCGATCGACAGGGACACATAGCAAAAAACGGCAGACAACCTCAATGCACTAATTGTCAAAGAATAGGTCACACATTCAATGAATGCAGGTCTAAGAAAGTTTTTGGAAATAGAAACCAGTTAAACTCAAACGGGAATGTCGGAGCCACAGCCAGGCGTTCCCAATAAAATTTCATGCCATTCAGGCGAATGTGAAGGCGGAATACTGGTTATCTGCTACCATACAGGATAAAGAGGCAAGGATACTGGTGGATACAGGCGCAAACGTATCAATAGTGAGTATTGAATGCATTGGAGAAAAGAAATATGACCCTCCAAGGTATAGTTTGAGTGCGGTAGGAGGAGGTACAGTGAAGTCGTTAGGATGTACATCATTTATTTTCTATATTCACGGTGTACTATTTCAAGATGATGTAGAAGTGGTAACAAAGGTAACTGACGGGTACGAGGCGATCCTAGGGCTGGACTTCCTGAATAAACATCACGCTAAAATCGACCTCAGATAACAAACTGTAGAACTTAGCGGAATAGTGTTTCAGCTAGGTGACACCGCTGCAAAGGGCCGGCTGCCGCAAGATTTCCCCAACCGGAAGGTGAAATCAACTACACTGCGTGCAAAGTCCTTGAAGGTTGATTCGCAGGATAAGATACCATTTAGCTCAGGAAAACTTTTCTGGATGACCGTGGTCCCCGAGGTACCTACAGATACAGTGTGTCTAATAGACCCATTAGAGGAAAATGAGGAATTAGATGTATCACATTGTTTTGTACGTAGAAGTGTTGTACGGGTTCAGCCGGTCGAAATGGCCGCGCGGTTCTGGCGCTGCAGTCTGGAACCGCGAGACCGCTACGGTCGCAGGTTCGCATCCTGCCTCGGGCACGGATGTGTGTGATGTCCTTAGGTTAGTTAGGTTTAACTAGTTCTAAGTTCTATGGGACTAATGACCTCAGCAGTTGAGTCCCATAGTGCTCAGAGCCATTTGAACCATTTTTTTGTACGGGTTCAAGACGTCGAAGGAGAAAAAAAAGTACCGGTACATATTGTACATATTGACAATTACGGAATGGAGGACAAAGAGTTGCATAAGGGAATATTAGTAGCTACAGTCAGTACTTTTGAAGAAGATTTCATTTGGCCAGATATTACTGATGGTCAGAAATCAGAAGCCTATAAAACTGCATTACGACAGAAGGTTGAGCATTTGAAAGGAAATGATAGAGACACGATAGAAGCAGTTTTAGTTGAGTTCCAAGATTTATTTAATGCAGAAGGTCCACTGCCAGCAACAGATATCACACAGCATAGGATCCCAACAGGAAATCGCCCCCCAGTTTATAGGAACCCTTATAGCGTTCCGCATCACTTACAGCCAGTACTGGATGAATTTTTAGAACAGCATCTAAAAGATGGAATTATAGAATATTCTGATTCGCCTTATAATTCAAATATTGTAATTGTTCCAAAGAAGTCTCCCGACGGTACGAAACGATATAGATTTTATTGTGACTACAGACACCTTAACAAGAAAACTATCTCAGATGTTTATCCTCTTCCAAACATTTCAGATACCATTGACAGTTTGGGTAACAGTAAATACTTTTCAACAATGGATTTACGAAGTGGATATCATCAATTGGAAGTTGTACCTGAAGACGGGCATAAAATAGCATTTTCGACCCATGGAGGCCACTGGCATTTTAAAAGAATGCCTTTCGGTTTGAAAAATGCACCAGCAACTTTTCAAAGACTACTCGATGGAGTACTGCGAGGACTCAAAACTCAGCAATGTTGTGTATATGTAGACGATATTATTGTATTCTCCAGAGACATAAATGAACATGCTGTGCGACTGCGTAACATTTTTCAGAGACTTAGAAAAGTTAAATTAACATTAAATATGGAAAAATGTAGTTTTGCATTGACAGAGGATACATACCTAGGGCATGTCATTAGTGAAAAAGGAATTAAAACAGATCCTCGATAAATTTCGTCAGTGAAGGACTTCCCAACACCGCAACGCGTTAAGGAAGTACAAAGTTTCATTGGTCTCGCATCGTATTACCGAAATTATGTTCAAAATTTTGCTGAAATTGCCCGACCCTTAACCCAATTATTCAAAAAAGGGAGCAAAATTTCATTGGTCTGAAGATTGTGAATCAACATTTCAAACCCTTAAAGATAAGTTAACACACAGCCCAGTATTAGCCTACCCAGATTATAATAAAGAATTTATTTTATCTTGTGACACAAGTGGTCAGTCAGTAGGAGTTGTTTTGAGTCAGAATATTAATGGCGCGGAACACCCCATAGTCTACGCTTCGAGACAACTAACAACGGCAGAATGAAATTATTCCACAACGGAGAAAGAATTTTTAAGTGTTATTTATGGCATCAAATACGTGGTTGAAGCGTAAGCTTTATGAGAGAAGTATTCCTGATATATAAATCTTTCATCATACTTTACTGGATTGATTTTATTGAGTGAGGACGTCATTGCACGATTTCAGGCCAACTGATTTAAGAAACTCATAGTTCGCACATGTTATCACTTTGCTGTTCGGTGATGAAGAGGCATGCTATGGATTGCGTGCACTTGTTTTATACAGTACGCCCATCCTACCGTAGACGTAATCTTACAATGATTTCCTCACCACAAAAGTCAACAGGTTGATAATTCTGGTCCACAAAATGCAGCTCCAAGCAGTCTAATGTCTGAGCTGTCACTGGAAGGTATATTGCATTGCCAGGGATCTCAACAATCTTATACCCTGTTGCAGCTGAGGAGAAGAATCCGTAAATAGTGTGAATCAGACTATCGTTGAGGTAGGAGTTTCTAACAATGTTACATTTGTCAAGGATTGTGCTGACGGGGTGTATGTCCACTGTCTGGTCTGACTTGTAAAATTTACTTGGATCCTTCTTCAAAATCTGTCCTTTTGTGAAACCTAGCAGTCGTACTATTGTATCTTTCTGATTAAAGTCAGTCGTTGCATTTACAGTCCTTATTTAAGATTTAAGTGTATTGAAGTTTGCACGTAATTCTATACCTTTTCCAAACTGTTTTTAGACTTCCTTTAAATCGGCCATATCATATCCTCCCGGTACTACTTCCACAAGACATTTTTCACCATTAATATCCAGATGCAGTTTATTGTTAGTTTCTGTGATATTTGGGATGCTGTTTTACGTCTCCAGTCCCATCAATGCATAACTCCATTCACCAACACCCAAATCAATTGGTGGGAAGTAATTTGCATGCAATACAGATGATCGTTCTTTTAACGTCAAAATGTACGACATTGCGTCTGAACCTCAACTTATGAATGAATATTTAAACGTTTTCCTAATATAGCTTCCATTTTCTTCTGTTTCTTTGTAAACCTCAAGAGAAACATGATGCAAAGATGTCCACAGAGGTGTGTATTAAAGTCCTGATAGCGTCGATAATTGTAGCGCACGCGTCTTCATCTAGTGAAGTATCGTTGTAATTCTTATGGTGGTTGCATGTCACCAAATGAGTCGAAATAGTAGACTGTATCCGCATTATTCATAACATATGATACACAGAGGGTGCTGGGGCCTCCAGCAACATCTAAATTCACAATACCGCATTCACCAGGCATCCACACAGTCTTCGGTAATGTATCCCGCATAAACAATCCACGGAATGTTGGCATCTTGAATTTGGCTCTAAAAAACTTAAGAAGATCTGTATTTGTGAGGGGTCGATCTGGTAGAACCGCTTAGGCTTTTTTTTTATTTATCAACAGACCAAGCCTTTTCCTGTACGGTTTCAAGTGTAGTCCTTTCCCGATGGCTGCGGCCTCCATCATGCGGTTATGTCTTCCGGCCTGTTATAACTGTGCTTGGGAGTTATGCGCATTCTTGACCGATCGAACAATAGCTGCAGCTCCCCCAGCGAATGGAATAAAACCACCATATGTCTTGGGTATTGGTAGAACTCGAGGTGCTTTAACCGATCCTATTCTTCTTCTTCTTCTTCGTGCATCTTTCTGCTTCAGTGCTTTTTTAGCTGCATACATTGCTGTCAGGATACAGTTCTTCAAACAGATCTGCTTCCCGCCCATGTCCTTCTAGTTCTTGTTTAGTGCGCAACTTGCAGCGTTCATAGCTCGCTTGAAATTCATCTCTCCTAAACCCAACATAATTTTTACACACATGGTTTTAATAACTGCAAATGCTGCGATTCGTTGACCTACAACAATGTCCTGTCTTCTCCATATCTGTCCGGAACCGCGCTGCTGCTACGGTTGCAGGTTCGAATCCTGGCTCGGGCATGGATGTGTGTGATGTTTTTGGGTTAGTTAGGTTTAAGTAGTCCTAAGTTCTAGGGAACTGATGACCTCAGATGTTAAGTCCCATAGTGTTCAGAGCCATTTGAACCATTTCTCCATATCGCCTTAGCCTTATTAGATAAGATCCTATCTGCAATGTGACGACTTGATGGATCTTTATTTTCAGCGTATGCAATGCCCTGTTCCATACACACTTCGTCGAGCAGATTAACAAGGTTATCACCTAGCGACAAGCGTTTCTGAAACTTTGTCTCAGGTCCACAGTAGTTACACCAAGGGATGTGTAATTCCACTGACAGTTTGTCTAGA
Organism: Schistocerca serialis cubense; assembly: GCF_023864345.2. NCBI lineage: Eukaryota > Metazoa > Arthropoda > Insecta > Orthoptera > Acrididae > Schistocerca > Schistocerca serialis. Next base: position 448,384,676 of record NC_064644.1, read on the forward strand.
ATACCACCACCTCCTCTAATGCGTCTTCTATCACACATGTTATGCTACTGCGGTGATTGTGGACTATGGACGCCCATTATATAGCAAACCTTCGACATCAATCCAGATAATTTGTGTAGCAGGAAAACCAAGCCATTTGACTAGTACTTTAATTCCCCGACATCTTATGACTTTCTCCACGAGAAAAACATGCGATTCTGAGCTTTTCTCAGCTCCTCGGTGTAGAAGCAGACTGAAATTTCTTCAGATTTACTGTTGTTTTTGTTGTGGTCTTCAGTCCTGAGACTGGTTTGATGCAGCTTTCCATGCTACCCTATCCTGTGGAAGCTTCTTCATATCCCAGTACTTACTGCAACCTACATCGTTCTGAATCTGCTTAGTGTATTCATCTCTAGGTCTGCCTCTACGTTTTTAACCACCACGCTGCCCTCCAATACTAAATTTGTGATCCCTTGATGCCTCAGAACATGCCCTACCAACCGATCCCTCCTTTTTGTGAAGTTGTGCCTCATACTCCTCTTCTCCCCAATTCTATTCAATACTTCATCATTAGTTATGTGATCTACCCATCTAATCTTCAGCATTCTTCTGTAGCACCACATTTCGAAAGCTTCTATTCTATTCTTGTCCAAACTATTTATTGTCCAGGTTTCACTTCCATACATGGCTACACTCCATACAAATACTTTCAGAAACGACTAGCTGACTCTTAAATCTATACTCGATGTTAAGAAATTTCTCTTCTTCACAAACGCTTTCCTTGCCATTGCCAGTCTACATTTTATACCCTCTCTACTTCGACCATCATCAGTTATTTTGCTCCCCAAATAGCAGAACTCCTTTACTACTTTAAGTGTCTCATTTCCTAATCTAATTCCCTCAGCATCACCCGACTTAATTCAACCACGTTCCATTATCCTCGTTTTGCTTTCTTTGATGTTCCTCTTATATCCTCCTTTCAAGACACTGTCCATTCCGTTCAACTGCTCTTCCAAGTCCTTTGCTGTCTCTGACTGAATTACAATGTGATCGGCAAATCTCAGAGTTTTTATTTCTTCTCCATGGATTTTAATACCTACTCCGAATTTTTCTTTTGTTTCCTTTACTGCTTGCTCAATATACAGATTATCTAACATCGGGGCTACAACACTGTCTCACTCCCTTCCCATCCACTGCTTCCCTTTCATGCCCCTCGACTCTTATAACTGCCATCTGGTTTCAGTACAAATTGTAAATAGCCTTTCGCTCCCTGTATTTTACCCCTGCCACCTTTAGAATTTGAAAGAGAGTATTCCAATCAACATTGTCAAAAGCTTTCTATAAGTCTACAAATGCTAGAAACGTAGGTTTGCCTTTCCTTAATCTTTCTTCTAAGATAAGTCGTAAGGTCAGTATTGCCTCAAGTGTTCCAATATTTCTACGGAATCCAAACTGATCTTCCCCGAGGTCGGCTTCTTCCAGTTTTTCCATTCGTGTGTATAGAATTCGCGTTAGTATTTTGCAGCTGTGACTTATGAAACTGACAGTTCGGTAATTTTCACATCTGTCAACACCTGCTTTCTTTGAGATTAAAGTTATTATATTCTTCTTGAAGTCTGAGGTTATTTCTGCTGTCTCATACATCTTGCTCACCAGATGGTAGAGGTTTGTCAGGACTGGCTCTCCCAAGGCCATCAGTAGTTCTAATGGAATTTTGTCTACTCCCGGGGCCTTGTTTCGACTCAGGTCTTTCAGTGCTCAGTCAAACTCTTCACACAATATCGTATCTCCGATTTCATCTTCATCTACCTTCTCTTCCCTTTCTATAACATTGCCCTCAACTACATCACGTTTGTATAGTCCCTCTATATACTCCCTCCACCTTTCTGCTTTCCCTTCTTTGCTTAGAACTGGGTTTCTATCTGAGCTCTTGATATTCATACAAGTGGTTCTCTTTTCTCCAAAGGTCTCTTTAATTTTCCTGTAGACATTATCTATCTTACCCCTCGTGAGATAAGCCTCTTCATCCTTACATTTGTCCTCTAGCCATCCCTGCTTAGCCATTTTGCACTTCCTGTCTATCTCATATTTGAGACGTCAGTACTCCTTTTTGCCTATTTCACTTACTGCAGTTTTATATTTTCTCCTTTCATCAATTAAGTTCAATATTTCCTGTGTTACCCAAGGAGTTCTACTAGCCCTCGTCTTTTTACCTACTTGATCCTCTGCTGCCTTCACTACTTCATCCCTCAGAGCTAGCCATTCTCCTTCTACTGTACTTCTTTCCCCCATTCCTGTCAATTGTTCCCTGATGCTCTCCGTGAAACTCTGTACAACCTCTGGTTCTTTCTGTTCATCCAGATCCCATCTCCTTAAATTCCCAACTTTTTGCAGTTTCTTCAGTTTTAATCTACAGTTCATCACCAATAGATTGTGGTCAGAGCCCCAGGAAATGTCTTACAATTTAAAACCGGGTTCCTAAATCTCTGTCTTACCATTATATAATCTATCTGATACCGTCTAGTATCTCCAGGTTTCTTCCATGTATACAACCTTCTTTCATGAATCTTGAACCAAGTGTTAGCTATGATTAAGTTACGCTCTGTGCAAAATTCTATCAGGCGGCTTCCTCTTTAATTTCTTAAAGCTGCATGCACTCGGGAAAAATTACGGCCGTAGTTTCCCCTTGATTTCAGCCGTTCGCAGTACCAGCACAGCAAGGCCGTTTTGGTTAATGTCGCAAGGCCAGGTCACTCAATCATCCAGACTGTTGCCCCTGCAACTACTGAAAAGGCTGCTGCCCCTCTTCAGGAACCACACGTTTGTCTGGCCTCTCAACAGATACCCCTCCGTTGTGGTTGCACCTACGGTACGGTCATCTGTATCGCTGAGGCACGCAAGCCTCCCCACCAACGGCAAGGTCCATGGTTCATGGACCTTGGTTCCTATCCCTTAATATATAAGTTCTATTATTCGTTCTTTGCACATTTGGAACTGTAAATATCTCAGTTGACCAGTTCGGTAGGTATGATATTTGAAATGCCGTCATGTATTTTGAGATATGCACCAAATCACCTACATTCAATTTCTGCTTGCGTGGATCCTGCATCTTAATGGGATAGTACACCGTATCCATGAGTCCTTTACCACGAACATCGATTGGTCTCATTTTCATTCAGATATGTTTGGTTCGATTATACTGAGCAACTATTTCTGGGCGGATATCTGTCCATTTGTATGAGCCGCGAAGGTTAAAACGCATCCACATTCGACCCTTTATTGTTCTCTTCAGACGCTCCTCGATACTTACCTTCCGGTGGGTGAATGTTTAGTAGTTATGTATTCCGTACCGCTGCATGATTGTCTTGAAATCCCTGTTGTAGAACTTCCCACCGTGATCGGTTTTGTGGTTGTCTGGGCATCAATTCGTCCTTGCCTGTAGCAAAAACTTCGGCGACATTTTGACAGGTAATACCCAGGCAAATTAGGAGTACGTATCAATAACCATTAAAATATATTTGAATCCATTATTCTCATGTGAATATTCTATCATATCTATAAGATCAGCTTGCCACAAGTCATCCAAATCTTTAATCATAACAAGCATGTGAGGGTATGTTTTGCGTGCTGGTTTGTGCAGCTCTCGAACTACTGTCTCAATATTTATTCAATGATACCTTTCTCCCTAAGATCCGAGATTATTGAAACAACCTCATTCTAATGAGCTGTATTACCTGCAGCAGCTGATGCTATGAGCAGTCGTAGTCGATATATTGGTTCGTTGGGTCGTCATAATATATATACGGCGGGATTCGATTTTTCACTGCTTTATGCTCAACGTTAATACCACCACCGCTGTTACTGTTGTTGTCTTCACCTTCAAGTATTGCTTTTATAATGATTTTATATTTCTTATTGCTCAGGCTTTTCGTGATCTAGTGTGCACCAGACATGTGCAGTATTTGACGGTATGTTTGCCCATCATTACTTAATATAGGTTTTTTTGTAGGTCTTAGGAAAATACGATTCATTAAGCCAGGTGTTCTCACAAACCGCCTACCACCAATCTGTATTGTGTCATCAGCTACAGTTATAGGATGCATGCCTAACATGTACGGTCTTCCCCCCGCCCCCCAACCCCTAACGCCGATTGCTCTACCTATCTGACTGGGGGTGTGACGAATAATGAATTCATCAATGACAACACCCTCGTTATCATGTGTCTTGTTTTTGCTGAGAGCTGTCGGAGAGATTCAGTAACCGGCTTAAAGGTCTCTCTTAGTGTTTGCGGATGCATATGCCCTAACCTCAGCAGCAGCAATTTCCCACGGACTGCTTTACGCGCCTGAATCACTTTCTGCTTCGTCGACATCTCGCTGTTTACTAATCAGACATCCCCGCAACGTGAGGCTTTATATATCCAGTCATTTTCTTCCTCCTCTTACTATGATCCTGATCGACCTTCTCAACAACAAGGAAGTCTACATCTGTGTTACCTTGAATAGCATCGACCTTTTCAGTTAAGTCTGTTACTTTCTTACTGACTTGATCAACGAGCTCATTTAACGCATTCACCATTGTCAGAATAGTCTGGTAGTACGTCTCCAGTTCCCTGCACATACCGCCCACTTGATGCGACATAGCTTGAATTTTCGCATTCATGTGCAGGTGAATGTTCTGTCTGTGTACACCCATCCTCTCTGGTTGAGAGATAAACATACGCGCGAATTTGTCCATGGTGTAGCGAAGACTGGTTTACTAATATACTAATATATGCAAAAACTCTTGAAAGTTTCGTCTGTACCTACCATCACTCAGTTTTCTTGTTCTATCAATAACGAGAAACCCATATTGTGAATGATTCCAGCAATCTGCACATATCTTTACAGAATCATTGAACGACATGTCCGTTCCGACATGTGGCTGGTAAATGTGTTTTAAATTTAGGTTGTCTTGCTTGAAGGCTATAATGAGGTTTGCGTTACCCCTAACCGTTTGGGGTTTCTGAATATGTTTCACTTAGATGAAGTACATCAGCACCCACATGACGACCGAAACAGGAGTATTTTCGAATATGGTCTACAGCAACTTCATCAAATATGAAGACGGTGTTTGGCTTTGCTTTTTCAGGTGGAGCGACATCATCACTTTCACTGAATTTCGTGTATGTAACACCATCTACACCACGCAATATCTCCTGCAATAGCTAATACTTGGGTTGAAATAGTGTTTATGAGAATACCCAAAATTGCTCACATTAGACCCCAACTATATGTGTTAGCAGAGTCATGAGGACATTAGTCCTCCCACAATAGGAAGGACCTACAATAATTGCTCGTATATTATCAGGAAGGAGAATTCCGTTCTTCTTGTTCTTTCTCTTCAGGTCCTTATCTGCATCTTCACAGGGCCAGTCGCCGACAACAAAGTCCTCGTGGTGAGTGTGCTTCACCCAACCTGCCATGAGATGTACTGTGTTAGGTATTGGCGTGCAATGGGCTTTTATACGATAAACTACATGTGTGTAGCCACTATAGCACAGTCATCTTACCAACCGAGCTACGATGGCTACACAACAGAATGAACTCCAAGTGGTATATTTCAAGGAAAGAGTGTCACGTACATTAATGTACATAAACGTGTACTAATGTATACTAACCTGCATTAACATACATGACATTTTGTCTAGAGAAATAAAAATACAGACACCAATTTAAGATTGTAAATATATTTATTTATTCACCATCTACAATTATCATCAACATGGAAAAAAATTACTTTTTCTTTTTTAATCGGTGCAGCAGCAATACGGTATTTGGAAAATAGCTGATTCTTGTATCCCTTAAATTCAGCACGTATATCTCGTTATGTTATCGGCGATTTTCAATAGTCTGGTATTCCATTAGTAAATTTGAGTTCAACATTTTCAACATGTATTCGAGGAATAGCACAAGATTTCGGCACTGCACGTATACAGGTACTAAAACAACGATATATATCTTCTATGTTAATGCTGCATTTGCGAAGCCAGTTAATGATGTCACTGTATACAGCTTGAAGATATGGGCGTCATCTATTTAGTCTCTCTATCGTACTAGTTACCATCACATCTGAATTGAACAAATTATCAATAGTCGAGTGTTGCATGAAAATCCTCTGATCCTCACTAGTTTTAATTCTTAGTGTAGCATAGTCATACATTGATAGAATACTCATAGTTAGACAGCCGCAGTACATATTCTGGTAGGTGCGGGATGGATTGTATTTGGTACTCATACGCTTCTTGATGTATGTTTTTACGTGACAGAGTTCATCCCAGTCTGTGTCTGAAAACGGAAGTTTAATATTTTTTGCACGTTTTCGAGCACTAACACAGTTGACAGGCTAACATCTTGTGAAACTTCAAGTCCTACATGAAGACGTTTTGAACCATTAATTGTTGATAGCTGGCTGCGGTAGCCAAGCGGTTCGGGGCGCTTTAGTCCGGAACCGCGCGACTGCTACGGCCGCAGGTTCGAATCCTGCCTCGGGCATGGATGTGTGTGATGTCCTTAGCGTAGTTAGGTGCACTGGGGTTTGGTATCTTCTCATCCACAACTTCCACACAAGCGCGGTTAACTGCGTGTTTTTGCACTGATGATTATACATCTCTTATGCAATGATCAATGGATGCCACATACGAAGGAGTCCAGCACTATGAAGCCCCCTCAAGTGCAGTCTCTGGAACTGATATTGGCACCTTGCTATCCTGCTCCAGCCTGCTGAGACGTTGCCTTACAGGATTCTGAGTGGAAGAGTTCGATGTCGCCGTGTGTGCGGACCCCGACAGGTTGGAGCCTGCAGATGCTGACGTCACAGGTACAGGTCCTGATATGCTAGAACCTGCTGCTGATGTCACAGGTTCATCTACCAGACAAAGAAGAATATTCACAAGCATCATATGCTGCTGATACAGAAATCATAATAATAATAATAATAATAATATACCCCCCCCCACCCCCCGTGGAGGCCCGGGAAAAGAATAGGCCTCCCGTATGTTCTGCCAGTCGTAAAAGGCGACGAAAAGAACAAACCACTAATAGGGCTAACCCCCCTTTTAGGGTGATTAGTTGGTTCAGGACAGAACTAATGAAGCCTCGGACAAGCGCTGTCATGGCCAGGGACGAAGCTTGAACCCTATGCCCGTCCACATTAGTAACGACACTGCTAGCCACACGGAAAATGATTTAAACCTAAATAGAGGTGTTTTGCAGGACATGCTTCCTGCAACCACCCTAGAAGGAAAACAAAGACAGAGGATGAGATGGTCTGAAAAAGTTAACCGACACCTCATGTTCTGTTATTACCAAGCCACAAACTTAGGAACCAACACAACTGGATACAGATCACAAGTATACACAACATTTATTACCTGATACCCAGAATAAAATTTTTTAACAGAACAACGACTAGCTGATCAGATCCGTGTAATAATCAAAAATAACAGGATACCCCTGTCAGAATTAGAAAACATCAAACAACAAGTACAACAAATACTGGAACAAAACAATATACAGTCAGAAGAAGAAGAAAATACAGTAATGGACTCAAACATCCCAGAGCAAACAAACAAAGAACAACATGCATCAATTAAACAGTCATAGGGAAACGAAATCTTAAGACAACCACCAGAACAAGCACAAATAGAACACGAAGTGACACACATGTTATATATAGAAGAAAAATTTCAGCTTACATATATAGAATAAAAAGATACAAATACAGACAGACAGACTTAGAAGAGACATCAGACAGCTAACACAATTTATAAGAAATGAAATATCAGACAAAAACCGAAAAAGATTAGGTAAAACCTCACAACAAGAAGCGATAGAGCAATTAGATGAAAAGATGCAAAAAATATAAGCATTGGCCAAATGACTTAGAAGATACAAAAAAAGTGAAAATAGAAGGAAACAAAACCAAACATTGAACACAAACCAAAAGAGATTTTACCTGACAATAGATAACACACACATTTAAATAGACAATCCACCAAACATAACAGACATGGAACACTTCTGGAGTAACTTATGATCAAACCCGGTACAACATGACAGACATGCACGGTGGATACAAGCCGAAACAGACACATACAAGATGATACCGCAAATGCCTGAAGTGGTAATTTTGCAACATGAAGTCACCCGAGCAATTAATTCTACACACAATTGGATAGCCACTGGAAAAGATAAAATAGTAAATTTCTGGCTAAAGAAGTTTACCTCAAAACATTCACAGCTAACTAAATTATTTATCAGTTACATTGAAGACCCATACACATTCCCTGATACACTTACTCATGGAATAACCTATCTGAAACCTAAAGATCAAGCAGACACAGCAAACCCAACTAAATATCGCCCCATAACATGCCTACCAACAATATACAAAATATTAACTTCAGTCATTACACAGAAATTAATGACACATACAACACAGTACAAAATTATAAAAGAAGAACAAAAAGGCTATTGCAAACGAGCACAAGAGCAAGTGATAATAGATGCAGAAGTGACATATCAAGCTAAAACTAAACAAAGGTCGCTACACTATGCATACATTGATTACCAAAAAGCTACACTATGCATACATTGATTACCAAAAAGCTTTTGATAGTGTACCCCATTCATGGTTACTACAAATATTGGATATATACAAAGTAGATCCTAAATTGATACAGTTCCTAAACATAGTAATGAAAAATTGGTTCAAATGGCTCTGAGCACTATGGGACTTAACTTCTATGGTCATCAGTCCCCTAGAACTTAGAACTACTTAAACCTAACTAATCTAAGGACGTCACACAACACCCAGCCATCACGAGGCAGAGAAAATCCCTGACCCCGCCGGGAATCGAACCCGGGAACACGGGCGTGGGAAGCGAGAATGCTACCGCACGACCACGAGATGCGGGCTGAAAAATTGGAAAACCACACTTAATATCCAAACAAATTCAAATAATATCACATCACAGCCAATACAGATTAAGAGTGGAATATACCAAGGAGACTCATTAAGTCTTTACAGGTTCTGCCTTGCTCTGAACCCACTATCCAACATGCTAAACAATGCAAATTATGGATACAATATTAATGGAACATACCAACACAAAATCACACATTTCCTATACATGGATGATCTAAAACTACTGGCAGCAACAAATCAACCACTCAACCAATTACTAAAGATAACAGAAGTATTCAGCAATGATATAAATATGGCTTTTGGAACAGACAAATGTAAGAAAAATAGCATAGTCAAGGGAAAACACATTAAACAGGAAGATTACATATTGGATAACCACTGCGACTGCATAGGAGCGATGGAAAAAACAGATGCCTCTAAATATCTAGGATACAGACAAAAAATACGAACAGATAATACAAATATTAAAGAAGAACTAAAAGAAAAATACAGACAAAGACTAACAAAAATACTGAAAATAGAATTGACAGCAAGAAACAAGACAAAATCTAAAAATACCTATGCTATAGCAATATTGACCTACTTATTTGGAGTAGTGAAATGGAGTAACACAGCGCTAGAAGCACTCAATACACTTAGACCATCACAATGCCACAAATATAGAATACATCACATACATTCAGCAACAGAAAGATTCACATTAAGCAGAAAGGAAGGAGGAAGGGGATTTATCGACATAAAAAACCTACATTATGGACAGGTAGACAATTTAAGAAAATTGTCTCTAGAACGAGCAGAAACTAGCAAAATACACAAAGCAATCACTCATATAAATACATCGGCTACACCACTGCAATTTCATAACCACTTCTACAACCCTTTAGATTACATAACATTAACAGATACGAAAAAAGTAAATTGGAGAAAGATAACACTAAATGGCAAGCACCCGTGTCATCTAACACAGCCACATATCGATCAAGAGGCATCCAACACATGACTAACAAAAGGCAATATATACAGTGAGAGGGAAGGATTCATCATTGCAATACAGGATCAAACAATAAATACCAGATATTACAGCAAGCATATTATTAAAGATACCAATACCACAACAGATAAATGCAGACTTTGCAAACAACAAATAGAAACAGTAGATCACATAACAAGCGGATGTACAATACTAGCAAATACAGAATACACCAGAAGACATGACAATGTAGGAAAAATTATACATCAACCACTTGCCATACAACATAAAATAAAGAAACAACACGTTCCCACATACAAGTAAGCACCATAAAATGTACTGGAGAATGATGAATACAAATTATACTGGAACAGAACCATTATAACAGATAAAACAACACCACATAACAAACCTGACATCATATTCACCAATAAAAAGAAGAAATTAACACAACTAATCGAAATATCGATACCAAATACAACAAATATGCAGAAGAAAACAGGAGAAAAAATTGAAAAATACATCCAACTGGCTGAGGAAGTCAAGGACGTGTGGTATCAGGATAAAGTTGACATTATACCACTTATACAATCAACTACAGGAGTCATACCACACAATATACACCAGTACATCAAAGAAATACAGCTACATCCGAACTTATATATACAACTACAGAAATCTGTAATTATTGATATTTGTTCAATTACCCAAATGTTCCTAACTGCAATGTAACATATACCATACAGATAAAAGGAAGTCACGCTTGATAAAGGTTCGTCTCACTTTCCATTTGTAACCAGACATGACGTCTGAGAAAGGAAAGAAATAATAATATTGCGAAATAGATGCTCACTTTTCTGCTGCTTCCTCCTCCTATACTGCTGCTGCTGCTGCTGCTGGGGTGACCGATGCTTCATCTTGACTGCCTGACAGGAACAGAGATCGAGCAGCTGCTGAGTCCTCCTTATATACCATCCACCTATGTCATCATGATGCTATGTTCCTATTCGCTGAATCCCATGATCATGTGACCTAGCGAAGTGCCCTCTAGTGGCGAGCCCATTAACTAACTCAGTTCTTCAGTCTGCTGGATCGGAGGCAGTCATATCTTGTGGGCTGCGAGCTTATACATTAGCTTTAGAAAAGTAGACAGTTCCAACAGTAGTAGATGTTTCCATTAGTTGAGTAATGCATCTTTAAAGCATCTCGATGCAAAGCCTTTATTTGCAAGACGATTGTCTTCCTGTTCATATGTTTGAACATTAACAACCGCTTCTGTTCTACATGTGAGGGCAGTGCTCGGCTGTAAGCTTACAAACAACATAGCTGTTTAACTCGTGCCGGTCAAACACCAATAACTCATCGATTGAACACATTTGGCATGGCCACGAGGATGGGGATGAGCAGCTGCTCTTCAATGGTATATATCACATGGCTCTTCCGATTTGGGAGAGTGAATGCTTCATGATGAATATCTCGGCAGTTTGCGCACGTGCATGAGTATGTGTTGGTTACGAGGTGCATCCTGGCTCCATCCCTCTGCATTGTCGCAATCTGCTGAACTAAATACTTTTGCTGATTCCTCCTATACTCCTCCATTATCATACTCTTCCATACTCTGTGTAGTGAACTGTGAGTACAGTCCTCCTTTAAATGTGTACATGTAATGCAGCTATTGAAAGCTGCTCTATCCTTCACATTCATCTCAATCATTGAGCACATGATGATGTTTTCACAGCAACAGCTCAGCAAAGACTGAATGTGAACCAATAATTCTAGTCATCTGTATGGAGAAAAAAAATTGCCGCAATCTTCGATAACTGTACTTACGGCATCAGCTGACATCATGAACAACAGTGCCCTCTGGTACTGGCGCTGCGAACTAGATCAGTAGGAGTCCGGACCTCATGTTGAACACACTGAATGACTGTATTGCATCAAATTGTTTGAATAAAGAATGGTGCATGCAAAATAAAGACTTATGTCCAGCACTTTTCTCACCAATCTCTAGGAAGAGGCAGCATTAGGTTAGCGGAGGTGGCCCAATTGACCGATCTTCCCGCCAAAGTTCATACTTCCTGGCAAATCCGCCATCTTGAATGACGTCATGGCCGCCATGTTGGATGATGTCACGAGCAGTTGCGAAGTCTGCACACAGCCATTTTGGATGACGTCACCGCCGCCATCTTGGATACATCAGGCAACAATGGAATGTGGGGGAACACCCCCTTGTCCCACTACTTATGTGTTCTGCCTGGAGGCAGTTCGCCCCACGCTCTTGTAAGTGGACGTGCTGAATAAACCTTCGTTAAGTGAAGATAGTGTTCGTCATACACCTAATTACACTTTCTTCTACATGTCATTTTTCTGGTGGAGACGCTGACTATTGGAAACTGTATAGCCCACGTTTTCGACGACACAGTTGCTCCCATGAGGCCACGACAGAGCCGCCGTTTACGTGGAGAAACCCGAGTTCGAGCCATTTGAACAGATCGCAATCTATCGGAGACAGAGGAATAAGAGGACGTTGTGATGACAGCAACTGTGTGCCACCACATGAGTCATCCTTCCTGGTTCTCTGGTGACAATGGCCAAGATCCAAACAAGTAGCTGAATGTACATGAGCACATAGCAAAATTTAACAAATGGAATGACACTGTGTGTTTGGCTAACGTATTTCTCAACTTGGAGGGCACTGCCAAGCAATCGTATGAGAACAATGAGAAGAGTTCACAAGCTGGGAAGTATTCCAGGCGGAACTGCACAAGTATTTCGGCGACACACAACGACAGAAGTGCAAAGTTGAAGATAAATTGAAGTTCAGGGCACAGCGTCCAGGAGAAACTACAGCATCCTACATTCAAGACGTTTTGGAGCTGCGTAAAATAGTGGCTTCTGTGATGAAGAAGGAAGTTAAGGTTGCACATCTCGTGAAGGGTGTAGCTGAGGACATGTATCAAGCCCTACTCCTGAAAGAGGTCTAGACAGCAGACGACTTCATAAAATGGTGCCAGTATATCGAGAATTTGCATCAAAAAAGAATTACAGGCAAGACGTTTGAACGCTTCCAAACGTCGTATCGGTTCATGTGATGGATGAAGCAACTGATTTCATAAGTGTTCTTCGTCAGATAGTGAGAGATGAAGTTCAGAAGGCACTTGGATTGCATGGCGGACAAAACCCCGATACGCTTCAAGAAGTCATAAGGGAAGAAGAGCAACAGACATTGAACCCAATTTCTCATCCTTCATTTCCCTTTAAAACGGTGAAAAAGTCAAGACCCAGGTGGAGTTATGTTCCTACAATGTCGCATGAGGAACCTGTTTGGGCACCGAGGAAGACTGACGTCTGGAGGACTCAGGATAACAAACCAGTATGTTCCCACTGTGGATGACCGGGACATGTGGTGCGCTATTGTCGAGAAAGTCGGCTGATATTTGATGACGCCCGTGCCAGAAGAAAGCAGACCGATCTTAGCCGACAACACTGCGGGACGACGAAGATGAACAAGAAGATTTGAGTGCAGGACGACGTAGGTCACCATCGACGCAAGCTAGACGCTGGAGAGGACGCTCCTCAACACGCCGATCAAGGACTCCATTGCCGTTTACAAGCTGCACCCGATCACCTAGCCGCCACAACCTGAAAAACTAAAGGGTGCGACATTCCTTGGAGGTGAGGCAGCCGAAGAGAAAAATTCTCCACTATCGATCACTACAAAAATGATAGGAAACTACGTCGATATCCTCGTGGATGGCCGACCAGCCCACGCCCTTGAGGACTCTGGAGCATCATATTCCGTAATTTCGGAGAAGTATGGCCACGAGCTGCAGAAAACCGTATTCGCCGACGGCAAAACATCTCTGCTGAAGGTGGCTAAAGGCAAATATGTAAAACCTACAGGAAGATGTACCACTCGTGTGGGTATGGGTGGCTATACACAGCCCTTATAATTCGTCGTCTTACAAGAGTGTAGTCATGACGTCATTCTCGGATGGGACTTGTTGAAAGATTCTCTGGCAATTATAGATTGCGGTCGCTCGAAGATTATGCCAGACGAGATGAGATACTGTGGACAGGAAGAAGCACATCCGAGTGTGTGGAGACTATGCGTGCTGGATGAAGTGATCATTCCTGCAGTCAGCACTAGGAAAGTAACTCTAACATGTTAGGCCATGCATCAACCCATGGATCTTGTAGTGGAATATAAGAGAAGCATACCACTGATAAATAACTTGGTCATCCCAGCCTCTGACGTCTCATTTAAGAACGGATACGGTGAATTGTGGGTAGTTAACTGTTGCCGAGAACCGCACATCCTTCCAAGACGCATGTGCGTAACAAACGCTGAGCTGTTAACTGAGAACAGCTGTGTCATAGAAACCTCCCATGCTGAATCTGTGGGCGAAATTAGCGCTATCAGTACGAACAAGATCTTGTAGCTCGACTATCACCAGATTTCACAATGGAACAACAAAAGAAGGTATTTGTCATTCTTCAAGAGTTCTCTGAATGCTTAAATCCACAGGTGAAGAGGAAATTAGACAAATCGACGGTGAAGCACCGGATTAGCAGTGGAGACCATCTACCAATAAGCCAGAGAACATACCGTGTGTCAGCAACGGAATGTCGAATAATTCCCGACGAGGTCGAGAAAGTAATGAAGAATGACATCATTAAGCCTTCGCAGAGACCAACGTCGTCATCAGTGGTCCTCGTCAGGAAGAAGGATGGCAGTTGGCACTTTGGCATTGCTTACAGGAAGCTTAAGAATATGAGTAAAAAGGACGTTTACCCTCTTCCATGAATAGACGATACACTAGCTTGTCTGAAGGGAGCTAAGTTTATCTCAACCATTGACATGTACTCTGGATACCGGCAACTCGAAGTAGATGAGGCTGATCGTAAGAAAACTGAATTCGTCACCACTGAGGGCCTCTATGTGTTTAAGGTAATGCCATTTGGTTTGTGTAATGCACCAGCAACTTTTGAACGGATGTTGTAAACAACCATGCATGAGCATCGTCTATTAGACGGAGAGGGTCCGATAGCCAATCAGTTCCAGCCATTCCAACAGGAAGGTGGAACATGGCTCGTGTTGTCTGTAGTTGAACCATGCCTAGTCGGTCAATATCGCCGATCGAATGTGTCCACATTTGTGCCAGGAAGGGCTCTCAACAGGAGGAGTGTCCAGGCGTCTTGGAGGAGACCCAGAGAGACAGCAACTAACGATGATATGCCTCTCTCAGACCGCCCAAAGAGTACTATTGCATTGAGTGACCGTTACCTAGGGCTTATGGCTCGGAGAACCCCTGACAGCAATGTCACCATGTTGAATAATTATTTTCGTGCAGCCACAGGACGTCGTGTTACGATTCAAACTATGCGCATTAGGCTGCATGATGTCCATCTGCACTCCCGACGTCCATGGCGATCTTTGCAATCACGACAACATTAAACGAGGTACAGATGGGTCCAACAGCATGCCGCATGGACCGCTTAGGATTGGCATCACGTTCTCTTCACCGATGAGTGTCGCATATGCCTTCAACAGGACAACCGTCGGAGATGTGTTTGGAGGCAACCCGGTCAGGCTGAATGCCTTAGACACACAGTCCAGCGAGTGCAGCCAGTTGGGGGTTCCCTGCTGTTTTAGGGTGGCATTATGTGGGGCCGACTTACGCCACTGGTCGTCATGGAAGGCGCCGTAATGGCAGTACAATACGTGAATGTCATCCTCCGACTGATAGTCCCACCATATCTGCAGCATATTGGCAAGGCATTCGTCTTCATTGACGACAATTCGCGCCCCCATCGTGCACATCTTGGGAATGACTTCCTTCAGGATAACGACATCGCTTGACCAGCCAGAGTGGCTGGCATGCTCTCCAGACATGAACTATATAGAATATACATGGGATAGACCGAAAAGAGCTGTTTATGGATGACGTGATTCACAAACCACTCTGAGGGATCAATGCTTAATCTCCCTTGAGGAGTGGGTCAATCTGGACTAACAATGCCCTGATTAACTTGTGGATAGTATGCCACAGCGAATACAAGCATGCATCAATGCAAGAGCACGTGATACTGGATATCAGAGGTACCGATGTGTACAGCAATCTGGACCACCACCGCTGAAGGTCTCGCTGTTTGGTGGTACAACAAGCAATGTGTGGTTTTCATGAGCAATAAGAAGGGCGGAAATGATGTTTATGTTGATTTCGATTCCAATTTTCTGTACAGGTTTCGGCACTCTGTGAATCGAGGTGATGGAAAACGTTTTGGTGTGTGTATATAGTACCATGTCACCTGCTTTCAATCCTAACAATCGTGTTCCGCTGAGACAGATCACGTGCCTTGGAACTGTTCTTTGTAAATAACACAATCTAGATTGTTTAATATACTTCTTTCATATTAGCGCACACTTCGCTGCAGAGTGAAAATCTCATTCTGGTAATATACTTGTTGTTTGCTACATCATTTCATCTAGTGCCATCATAAGCTCAAACAGGAAGTGTTAAGTCCTCTTGTGTGACATAGCAATGGCGGACTATGGACGAAATACGTAACAGATTTTTAGCAATAAGCATACTCTTAATATTACTTTTTAATAAAACAAGAATCAGTTAAAAGAGACGTGCTCTTCATTAACTGCCATAAGTTGGGACTGTCTTGTGCGTAAGCTACAAGAGTTGTGATGATGTTCACACACTGTAGAGCAAGTTTGAGTTATAATGTAGTTCACAATGGACGTATTTTAAGAATCGTTGTAGTTTAACATAATAAATACAGCACCTTGATTGTCCCCACACTCATCAGTATCGACTACCCATCTATATCATCTCACTTTTATCCCTACATGTTGCTGTATGTTGCTGTGTGTACACTCATCTCCAGGTTACGTTTTAACTTAAGGGCCTACTGTAATTGAGCTCATCGTCAGCTGAGAACTAAGTCGTTTTCTTATTTACACTTAAAATATTAGTCTGTTCTAATAATTATTGCTTGTTGCTCTCTTATGAGTATTCTGAAATACTAGTGAATACGTCTAAAGTAAAATAATGTAGCTATAAAAACAAGGGGCTACAATTAATATCCTCGGCACTTAATTTACGCTGTTTCGAATGGCTTACACATTTGCTTATACATGTCATATTTCAAGCATCTGTCAATTTGTCGGCAACTTCCGCATCGTCTTCAGAGTCCAAGCCTTACACCTGGACTGATAGCCCGTTTAAGGAATATCTCGGTTGTGGAAATGTACTCCATCCTGCAGCGAGGATGATTGGGACCTGGCAACATTATAGAATATGTATGGCAACATTGCGATATTCCCCTTACTTCCTGGAGTGGGATAGAATTATTCTGCTGAATTCACTTCATATTTTCTTCGTATTCGAGGAATATATTGTGAACGATATCCACTACCGGTGTGTAGTTTCTCGGGAAAACAACAACTAATTTCACATTTATCGTTGCGAAATATCCTTCTTAACGATCACAAGAACAATGAAGAGATACCGAAAATCACAGATGTAGACTATGTACGTTGAAACGTCGTCACGCAGTAAAGCCAATGCTGCGTCGGTTCTAGGTTCCAGTCTCCTGACAGACAAGCCTTTCACCTCTTACCTGACAGACCTACAGGTATGCTTCTTGACTGTGGCGAATAATTCTTGTCAAAATATTGATACATAAAGCGAGAAAACCGCCCCATGCACGGCAAAAATGTTTCAGCTTGCTCCACGGCCTTCACCCCTCTGTTAATTCACAACGGATCATATTTCAATTTAACACTCCATCTTCCGACCTGTAAACAACGCTACTCAGAAACTTCACATTTGCTACGCTCAAAATATCGTCGCAAGTGCAATAGTAGTGAAACCTTTGTATATTATGATAAATGACACTTTTGCTTGGAATGTTTGCCAGTATGAGCATATTTGGATACCTGAACACACGACTGATATGTTACTCTTGGGAGACCTCAGATTGTCCTAGCAGCGTACGACGTCGCTGTGTTTCTTCTGTGAGACTGTGTGTCGAGAGGTAGGTGAGTGAGGATCCACGATTGCAGGCATGGCGAACAGAGGAATATAGAGGATGGTTTTGAGGCGCTTTCCCGGGCGACTGTACGTTTGAGAAGAGATAGCATAGAAATAATTCTCATTTTCTACGAGCGCGTATTACACATTTAATATCAGCGTAGTGTTGTAATGCAAAGTTTCCCATCACTTGGTATCCATTGCAAAATTATCAACCATGTATTCAGTGCTTTGATAATTGTTCTTCCTGTCTCGCTTTTAGCTAAAAGTATTTCATGACAGAAGCAAAGGGTAAATATAGTAACTTAAGCAGTGTTCGCCTCAATCAGTTTTCACAGTTTCGGAATATGCTAGATGAAGAGCACAGTTTTCAAGTTTATATGATCAATTTCTCTGTTATTAAAAAATCGCAACCGTTTCTTAATTTCCCAATACTAGACTAAATTTCTCCTCAGCATTTGAAAATAAATCTTAAGGCAGCTATGCTGTTACGTCTTGCAGTATTGCTGGGACGTTTAGCTGCATTTTTTTTACAAAGTAATGCATCGGGCAAATTAGCTATTAATAAATTGTAAGCCTATCTGCCCTGGAGTAATTTCTTACCGGAATATGCAGCTGTGGTGAATTATGCAGTGAATTTTTCGTTTAATTCACGAGTGCATTTTTTTTTTCAAGAAGACGGATTCAGAATGTGATATTAAACGACTGTGTTGTGACTGTTTAAGGAGGAAGCTATTCTGTGTATTCTTAAATTCAATTCCATTTACAGATTGTCAGGTTTAATTTAAAGTAATTTCTACAACACGCAGTAATTGTAATTTACGTAGTTACTATCCATATTTGAGAGCAGTACATCAATGTCTAGTTTAGCACACTGCAGATTGGCGACACTGTAATCATAATCTAGAGCAGTTGCTTTCGCATTTCTAACAATACAGCGAAACACTGTATTCTTATAGCATGAAACAAATTAGTTTATGACAACACAGTTTAGATCTGACGTTGAAATATCAGGTGAACCAGCTTAACTCTCATTTTCGCATGATTTCGAAATTGGTGAAGCACACAAAACTTTGTACCGAGATAAACGGAAACTGATGGTGGGCCAGTGGAACATAAGTAGTTCAAATGACGACAGCGGGCCATGATATCTGTCACGGAAATATTATTCCAAGACTTTGATATCGCATCTACATTACATCTACAAGAAGGCCAAAGGGCACCTACACTATATTTTATTTCAGTTTCATATGATGAATATATTGGTTCTGACCTGAGATTTGAACCCAGATCTTCCCTTTCGTGGAATCTGATAGATTCGTGAGGATGCAGTTGCACAATTTCGTTTTTTGCACAAGATTCTGAATTCCACAAGCACTCCACGGAAAGCGTGTGTCTGAGTACGAATCCTGACTCCACAAAAAAAATTTCATAATGACTTTTGAAGCTCTAGCATGAACATACGTAACTGCTTGTGGAAATTTATTTTGATTCTGAACAGTCCTTCATATGTTCTCAAAAACTGCGAGATGTGAGGGTTTCGACTCCAAATGAGACACAGAACTGCTCGTCACATCACTTAAAATTCAAAAATACCGTTCCCAAATAATGATGAGGAAGATGAGGATAGTCCTCGTCGTGTGTATCCAACAACGATAAATGTGAGGTTCGATTCCCCTTCAGCACTGAACTCATCACGTTTTTTCCAGTTCAAACAGCTGCACTTCTCGCTACATGGGTCAAGACTCTACATCTTATATCCATTGAACTACGAGTAGACAACAGCTGAAATAGGTGTCGGGTTAGTGATCAGGGAAGGCAGTTATTATACATTGTTCACCCCGCTTCATGTTCAAATATCTCGTTACTGCTGAGGGAATTCCATGTCTGTCATCTGATTGTGCTTAATTAATAACCAAATTAGGTACTGGGTTCGAATCCTCCTCCAATACAAAACTTCTACTCATTATTTCAATTTATTATTTGTGAAGGAAACCATGTTTATCTTCTTCCGTTGTAGTTAAGAGGGAGACCATATGTTCGATAGGACTTCCTTTCCCGTAAAAACAGAACACTAAGATTCGCTTGCTGACACTAACTAAAGACTAAGTATGTCAAGTCTCTTTGTTCCTAAACACGAGGGCCGATCAGTGTACATAGTGTTCGAATCTCGATCAACCAGGAATACTTTGTTTATTTCCCATTTCCTAAAGATGTTGGGCTTCAGCTGACATCCAGAACAAATCAGTTCGTGATGTCACTTAAAGTTAAGACATGTGCACATCCAACTGCTCGTGAACTACTTACATTTTTAATGTCACTTCGTGTTAGATAACTTGAGCGATAGGAACCGCACGTTGATCCACGTACCATCAGGAATACAATGATATTTCCAATCAAATATTACTCATGCTGAGATTTTCATAGGGCCCTTGACTCTTTTAATTCAGATTTTTCTGCTCGCTTAGCTCATTATGCAGTTTGTACAGAACACCTCGCCCATTGATCGACGTCTAATGAATGGCTAGAAGACATTTCATAAAGCACGAATACACAGGATCATCATAGAACCTTGGGAGTACAGATTCTGGAAAAATTCCTCTCTCCTTCTCTCTCTCTCTTTCTACCCCTTTTTTTTAAAAAAAAAAAAAAAAGAAAATACAGTACTGGGCAAGTATTGCGGTATTATTTAGTCCTTGCTTCAGATATTAATGAATGTGTTACCATTTTATAAACGTCACTCATTACAATAAAACTGACTTCACAAGTGTAGAAGGCTGTCTCATCTGTAATTAGGCGTTCCCTGGTATTTGTAGTGTGGTGGTATTAATTTACATCTATGCCTCCAGCCATACAAACGTGTGTTCTCTAGTGGTTACTTGTGGTAATCATTTTATATAATACGATAAGAGAACCTCCAAGAAAGTAGTATGTTACCTGGGTTGTACGTCAATGAGGCGGAATGCAATTCGGTTCGTTTGGATACTTTTCAAAATGACAGTACCTAGGAAAAAGATGTTATATTGAAATTTAAAAGTGTTGTAGTCTCGAAGTTCTTGTCCATACCAACTAAAATGTTACATCATTACTCTACTATACACAAACAACAAGTAAGTGAAATCAGACTAAGCACAAATATTATCAAAAATCAGTTACGAGTTAAATAACTTTTTAAATGGTTGCCACTGGTTAATAAAAAATTTTTCATTTTCAAGACAAGTAAATTCGTTAATACATTGAAGAAGCTTAGTTCATTTGCTAGTATTACTTATTCCACAGTGAATGGCCTTCTTCTGGTTCAAGGCGCCAGACGGTGCACGACTGGTGAAGTATGACTTAATTGCCCACATGTTATATTAACAGCTCTAAAAATACATTTTCCTTACCATAAAATTCTGTAAGAAAAGAATTAACAATATATTCCAATATATTTAACATAGTACACAGAACGTGAATGTGAGAAAGCGAAATATTTTTAAATGCTGTACGAAACACAATCTCATGTCTAACAACAACAAAAACTATAGAAAATGGCGGAAACTGCTTATGGTGTTCGGTAGTGCGTATTCCCTCATCTGATTCGAAAATAAGTCGCTAGATTGAAGTACCGTCCAAGAAGTATCATTTATTCCTCGGTGCTCTGTCTTCCAGGTACAGCACTCTCCCCACGCCGTTTAAAAATTTTGTGTACTTATTTATTTACAGAGTAGTAGTTCACAAACAGTTTTTCCGTTACAGTGATTTCGTTCTTTACTAAAATGCCAATGCAACGTCTTTCTTCCACATACATCCGAAGTTATGAAAATCTGCCATGCATTTGTTATCTAAGGAGATGATTTATTTACTTTTCGAATTGACCGGCAACTACCGTCCAAATTCGATTTTTACCAACATTATGTCGTAATCCATTGAGTGCCATCGTTTGTTAATATGGCCCATGCATTAGCGTTCGGGTAGGAGGCACTCTATTGGACAAAACTTCATTAACGGCCGTTCGTGGGAGGAAAATCAATAGACGAAGTAAATTAGCTCATCCTTGTGGATGTATAAATTTAATAACGGCGCTGACGTACGTGATGGCGGAACCATATTACAGGTTATTAACCTCTCAGCGCCAGTAAAGTGGCTGGATGATCGGCTTTAAAGTATGAGTATTACCCATTTGTTAGGACAAACTCACGTAGAACGGTCAGCTAGACAAAATGATACAGAACTTTAATTTCCAAGGATTTATGTGATACCATGGTTAGTGTGCTTATACACCTACAAATTTTTCTCCTTGAGTGTAGACCCAAATCTACACCCGCAAATGTACTGTGCGAAAGGAACTGTACTTTTTGTAATAAGAAAACGGTCATAGCAAAAGAGCTTGTATCTGCTAGAGTCGCTAGAGTGGACTTATCGAAAAGAGAGGCCGATCTTCTTATTTTAGCAACTCCACATATTCTATGTATGCATATAAGTACAATTATCAGTTGGTTACTTTCTGTAACCTAAGAAGCACTGGAGCACTACTCAGAGGTTCATTGCACCATGCTAGTTATATTTATTACCCGGTCAGCCACTGGCGTTGCCTCTCCGGACATTCTCTGGTCCTGCCGTTGATAAATTGTGACGTAAAAAACAACATATATTGATAGGTGACAGTGCGAAAACTTATTAAAAGACGGTTAGGAACTGTATCATGGAATATATAGCTGTAGATAGTTCTATATTTGGTACAGAATTCAGCTCAAAACAAGTGCAGCTGTGTATTGCTAGAGCTGTTCAAAATCACCTAAAATAATATTTGTTGAAATATTTCTAAGCGAACATTTTTGTTTGTACGTTACGTTACTAGTTGCATTTGTTATATTTCAGTAGGTTGTCTTGGAATGTGCCGGACATATCCGAGCCTACCCACTTCCCCATTATTCAAGTATATGATAGCTTTATAATAGGCCCTGCTGTACAAGTTGGGTTGGCACTATTCAGTTCAGCTCATTCGTTTGTGTTGTTTAACGAGAGAGGAAAGTATGTTATCTTGCAATAAAAGAATGAAGGACCAAGCACTTCAAAATTCATTTAAATGAATGAACACCGACTAATCTCGTTAGCAGGGTTATAATTCCTGAACTCTATGCTTGCTGCACAGAGGAACTTCGGATTCATTCGAAAGCCTCAACGAGTCTTGCGCGCATTGTGGGATACAGTTGCAGTCTGAATTACTTAGAGTTTTATAAAGAAAAATGACTATTCTGATTTCACTCAATCGATAATGGGGAACTGAAGGGGATATAACTATCCACTACAAGCAACAATTCAGCTAGTAGCTTCCAAATACATCTCCAAATAAGGTGCGTGCATCATTGAAAAATGATCATTAATGTAGAAGACGTTGGTTTAACATCACGTGTTGCAAGAAACAGTGACGAGCACCACGGAGTCGTCTAATTGCAACAACACAAAATATCGCCGAACGGCAAAAATTAACTTAAACCAAAGTTTAAACCAATGTTCTCGTAATCGAAATTACACTGAATAACTGTTAGCCACACATACCTGACTTCACATCCTAACATTCAGCATACTAGTGGACACTCACAGTTTTGCAGGTCCTTCCGCCGCTTACCAGATCTTATGATAGAGTGTCCATTTACATGTAACATGCGCTACCCACGCATCCAGTGAGTGCCAGTACTCCAAATGCACTCTGAATCGTGTGCCGCATACCAACCTATAGAACCGAAGACGCCCCGTTTTGTAAGCGCTGAGCTAATTGGCGAGATTTTGAAGGCTGTTAGCTGAAGGTAAACCAATTGCTATATCTTAATAACAGAAAAGAGGTCGGGTAAACTTTTATTCACTGACGGATACGATTCATTTCTTTTTGTATACACAAACTGTTTCTCTTCAGGGAATTATTGAAGCGTTACTTGAAGAAGTCTGCTCAAATCTTGGCAAAGGTATTTCATCAACTCAGACGATCTTAAAAGAAAGATAGGAAATGACTCAATAAGAAGTATAGGGAGGCATTCACAATCGTTTCTTATTCATCTTGTTTAGCTATTGATGCATAAATAGATAACTGATGGGAAAGGGGTGGAAAACATAATACATATTATTAAGTAGCATTTCATATCGCATATTTCGTCATGCGTACCCTAAATCAAATTCTGCTAGCATGGAAATTTGGTGCAATAAAGCAACGCTGTGCCAGAACACAACCCCCATCAGTTTTTTCTTTTACCGTTGGGTATTCATTCATTCATGTGCCCAAAGAATCTTGCTGGCGCAGAAATTAAATACATTGCCATACAGCCATGTCATAGCTAATACACTCATCCAGTTTGAAAGTATACAAGTAAATGCATTCATGAAATAAAGACATCGCTCATAGAAACCATGAGGAAATGAGTGATATACACTCAAACATCTTTATATGCTCTACAGAACTTGTTTTCATTGAACATCTGTAACAAAAAGGTCATTAAGCGTAATAAAAGTTAACAAATACAAAAAAATGTATCAAGTGTGCTGACATTTCTCAGTGTTTTAATCTCGACATATATTTTAATAAGAAATATATTATTCGGCCCACACAGTGCCAAAAATTCTTTACAGAAGTAACAGCACATACATACAATGTCAACTACTCTACCTAAAGACAAAGGGAGACTAAGGGAAAAAAAGCTGTTTTAACAAAACATTGATCTCTTACTTTAAAATGTTTGTCCAACTATAGTAAGAGTATTAACGTAACGAAATATGAACTACACTACATGAATAACAGTGCAATAAGCAAAACACTATTAAGGTATGGGAAACCTCGTGGAATCATGTATATCTTATTTTTATACAAGAACAAAGTAAATAAGGCATACATACAAGAAGAGAGCTAGGAATAGAATTATCGTTAGAAATATTATGAAGATTCTTTATGTCACATGATGGCAAGATATGTTATGGGTATATCTTGAAAATTTTACATTAGTATGCTACTTTACCTCACAAAGCACCATGTATGTACAGGGTGAGTTTTCTACTTTGAGACAATAAAATAAATTAAAATCTATGTATAATAAAAAAAGGAAAGTGTTTGTGCTTTCCAGTGGTAATAATACTGACCCATTTGCCTCACAACAAGGGAGTTTGATGTGGGGCCACTTTCAAATCTCGAATATGAACATCTCCAGTTTTTTAATAGAATTGGACTCAATGGGGAAAATTCAAAATTTTGTATGCACTTTTTTTGTTGCCCATTTCAAAACGATATTGTCTCGAGAAAAATACAACGGTTTAAACCCATAAAAAGAGTTATGTGTGGGAAAAAACTCAGTGTTTTGTAGCTTTTACCGTGTAGCTGTATTGAAACATTCATTCATTCAGTATTTTACTTGATCTCATTGCATGCAAGTCTTCCCTCATTTCTTAAATATGTCTTCATACTGCGACTGCATTATTAGTTACAATGCGAGATTATTACAACAGAAAAGAAAATCTAAATGGTTTACACCTATGGAGAAAGATGCAGGACCGTCGATAATGCTGAAACTCTTTGTGCTCAACTTCTATCCAAATAAGGTCACTCACGCTCATCTCTTTGTCTATGGAAGCATAAAAAACGAACCGTCAAAGATTTTTCTGGACAGGACAATGAAACTGTGACATTATCTTCAATTAATCCTAGCCCCTACATTAACACTCTGCTATTACAGTTGACTGGCACACTGACTGTTACAGCTACCACCACGTCCCTGAACAGCACCTTCATCAGCAACTGTGGGGCTGCTATTGGAATAAGTCTGAAACTGACCGTCCACGCCAGCTTGTATCTTTATGCCTGCTGGGTACGTAAAGTGTGGCAGTACTCCAGCAAGAAGCATTCCCTCACTCCCGCTTTTCAATGCCACGTGCCACAAGATGAAACTAAAAAAAATGGTTGAAATGGCTCTGAGCACTATGGGACTTAACATCTGTGGTCATCAGACCCCTAGAACTTAGAACTACTTAAACCTAACTAACCTAAGGACATCACACACATCCATGCCCGAGGCAGGATTCGAACCTGCGACCGTAGCGGTCACGCGGTTCCAGACTGAAGCGCCTAGAACCGCACGGCCACATCGTCCGGCCAAGATGAAACACCAGACCCTCAGCAGTATCTGCAGTGTCACCAGCCCTGTGCTTCAAACTAACAATGCTGCATCACACTTGTGCCAAGCCGCCACCATGCTGTGCGACTATCACATCATGCTGTCTCTGTGCCTAGCCATCTCCCAATTGAGCTATTACTGTGCTGATACTCCGCCACATTTCCTAAATGCCTTATTGCCTCTGCATAAAGCCCTCTTCGCATCGAGCTACTCCATAAAACAGCGTTTCCACCTCACAGCGTTGCCACACAATTCACCATTCTGCTCTCTGAGCCCAACAAGCCATTCAATACTGCTCAATCTGTAAGCCAAACCATCTTCCTGCCACACTGTTTCTGTACAAAGATGTCATAGCTCTCCTCATCGTACCATTCTGTAAACTAAATATGCTACAGTGAGCTGCAATTGTGATGTCAATCCAGTATCTGTCAGGAACTGCTATCTCCTCAGCAGACTATGTTGTTTCTAGTGAACATGGATGGTCTTCAAGTTGATATCCTGGGCTATGCGTGCTGTTAATGAAGATGTAATCAGCTGCAACAGTGGAAGAATGGTGTTGAGGTTGTTACTGAATCCATGCTCCTCATTGTGTCTGCAACATAAAACTGATCATGAGGCAAACTGCACATGCCTCATCTCATCTGCCGCATTTATATTGATGACGAGTCTGTCTTCTATTTCATGTGCCTCTTACGACTGAAACCACGTGACAGTTAGCAATGAATTGGTCCAGACCCAGCACCACACACTCTACTTGTGAGTGACATGGATTCAACTTGCCTGCTGATGTCATGTGGCACCCTCTCCTTCTGTCACAGACACTTTGGTGTGTGGCCTGAAAACAAAGAATCATCTTTGCCTCAGGGTGAGTGCCTGTCTTCACAGTCGCAATCCATCTTCGAAATCTCGCCAGACAGTATCAAGGTACCATGAGCAGCCGCTATGTTTACACCTGATAGTCATCAGTTGCTGATACCAGACATTTGAGAGACACAGCTGTCCCACAAGTGCCTGCTGTTGATTGAGCCATGCTCTCTCCAGCTGCCAATGCCTGGAGTTTCTGGAGGTCCAGTCATCCTACTATCAGCTGCTATTTGTCGAGCCACATTTCCATTAGCTGCCTAATCCCACCATCCCAGTACCCTCCCTTGTCCTCCCTCTGGCAGCCACCACTGCAATCCATTCTCCCTCAATGGTCATCACGAAACCAGCCTGCTAGTTAGCACTGTCACAGTCATGGTCGACTGTATCCTGTCAGGGAATCACTTATCCTCAAACCAAGGTAGATCCTTTCACATGCTTTCTATGCAATCCACTGCGATGTCCCTCCTGCCTACACTCGCCAGTACTGACGCCTTTTCCAGCATGGCCTACTTCTCTGATGCATGCTCCTTTTGAATGCCAAGGCAATATCTCTCCTGCCATTCCATAATGTCCATCGGTCGACGTTTTTCATTTCTCTGACACTGACTGCCATGATGTATTCCAGCTTCCCAGTGGCCCACCCTGCAGCCCACCCAGTTTGCCACACTCTCATGGCTAGTCCACTTCGCAAAGGTTTCGCCAATGTAGCAGCTGCTTTCATATTGCCTGTACTATTGGTGCCAACATTCACCATGTTTGGGATTGAATTGCTGCCATAATTCACACATACTGCCTCTGTTGTTGGTGCCATCGCTCTTCAGGTACCCACAGTGGTCTAGTTGGCCTTACAGAGCCTCCACTGCTTCTTCTAAGGATGGTGTACACTGCTTCCCAATGGTGGACAATGTCTCCTCCAGTCAGTCGGGTTCCTTGCTCTTTCTCAAGACAGTTATGACATCTTAAGGGGAATGGACATTATATTCACCTGCCTGCAGACTATTTCCCGCACAATGAATGTGTCCAGCAAACTGTGTCACCTTTTGGGCTACAGGTGTCTCTGAACCAAGGCTATTTGCAGATAGAAATGAGCATCTTCCGCTATAGACACAGTATAGCCGTTTTACAGACTGACTGTTCCAACCACCGTGTTGCAAAGCAATGCACACATCAAAAACAGAGGAGCTGCTATGTAAACCAGTCATTAACTGTTAATGCGATCATGTTCTCCCATCCCTTAATGCTCACTGGCTTACTCAGTTCGTGGCCAGCCACAGGCAGCACCAGCAGCCCATCAGTATAACAACCTGGAGACCAGTCTCATGTCTGCACATCTGCAACACACTATGCTAAGAAACCACGACACTTTCTCCACATTGTGCGATATGCATGTTGAGCTAACCCTGCACCATGCTGTCAGTGCACTGCACTGCCTCTGAGCCACGTCGCCTCTGTGGAAACCTTCTCCACTTCAACGTATCGGTACAATACGCCATATATGCATCCCAGAGTCGTATGTGACTCATCACACTGCACTGCAAGCCCTTAGGTCTCACGCACTGCCCTAAAGATGCTGCTCCATCGTGCTCCATCTCCATGGCGCTCTGTTTTTCCACCAAAAAGTTTCCATGCAAAGAGAAGAGGGCTCTTCAATGCACTGTTCTGAGAGCCCAACATGATACTAAGCACTATTATTTTCGACGTCATTATGATGTGCATTAGGGCTTGGTATCTCCTCAGAAGACTTTACTTGTGTCGTAACTAGTAATCATGGAGAATCTCACCGTTGTTATCCACAACTATGCATGCTATTAGTAAAGGTGTGTGTAAATGCAAGTGTGGAATCCATCATTTAATTGCACTTGGACCCTGCTATCTTCTGAGGATATGAAATCTTCCACCAGCTAGTTTGTTGCAAAAATTTCCAGAACCAAGTAACACTTTCCCAGTGGCCAATTCAGCAAACACAGCAAGACCCTAGATTCTTCGATCAAGTATTGTTGTCTGGTGAGTTGACCTTCACATACCATGGAAAGGTTCACATCACGCATTAGAGAACGTGGAAAACTCGCATCTGTTACGCCAAGCTGAACATCAGCATCCAGTGATTATGAATTTTCAATTTCGAATTATTAGTGAAGGCTCGACGTTTCATAACTTACTGATAGCACCTTCAGTGGTGATAAATACTGAACATCGTTAGACTACGCTCTTTCAGTGTTGCTTACAGACCTTCCCTGTGACTTGTGATGTTCAGTGTGGTTTCAATATGACCCTTGTCCAGCACATTATTATGTAGCAGCGTCTTGGCATACTAGATAGCCAGGTCTTACTTAGCCTGACTTGTTTTTGGTGGGGCTACCTGAAAGGTGAAGTTTATTATGTCTTGCTACCAACTCGCAGAAGAGGGTGCAGCGTATCAGCAATGCATGTCGTTAGATTACATAAGAAACACTTCTCAGTTTTGTCGAAACATTTCATGTGAGGAGAAGTGAGTGCATCGAATTATACAGTGACATTTTTGAGTACTTGCTGTGAAATAATGAAATAATTCTTAGAAACAAACACCACATTGATGAGGGGTGAGAGGAGGCAACTCAAACAGCATCCCACTGGTGAGAGGTCAGTGATTAACCTCAAACTAGCTTCCTCCACAATTGCTGAAAACGTCTGGTTTACTTTATTTGATTCAGTTCATTGTTCTCCAAATAAAAGAGTTTTGGAATTATGTTGAGCTATTTAGCAATTACAGCACCATCTATCACCCAACAATAAAAGTGTTATGATCAAAAGTTACTATTTAATTCCCATAGCCTCCCAATCTGAATTAAAAATGTAATGTCTGTATTTAAGGTATCAATGTTACCCCTCGCCCTACCTCCTGAGAGCGAGACAGGGTGTCAATATTTCTATATCAGGATAAAGCACGCACTTCTTTCGTTTTTTAATCTACATAATTTTTGAGATATTTCGTTGTCTCAAGATAAAACCTCACCTTTTATTTATGTATACATTGTTAATCAATAGAAAAAAACTTAATGAAGTATCTTGATTTGTTTTCTTTGCAGAGAGTAACGGAGTTAATACATGTCAAGTTATTAGTGTAGGATAATGCAAACACCATATACTTACTGTAGGTAGGATTTTGCTGTGGCATTGGACTACATTGGATTTTGTAGTTCATTATTCGAGCAGTGGTAAGATAGTTAAGGTCGCTGCAGATACTCCATGTGGAGAAACCAATTATCAGAGACTTAAGGGGAATAACGTTCATAACCTGGCAATTAAACGTTTTGCTAATTTATACACTGGGAAGGGGAGTAAATACCAGTCCTTATCGAGGTACAATGGTCACAAAATGTTGGTCGGTGTCTTAGTAATAATTCTGTGAGGTACATAAGCAAGTGTTCCAATGGATATGTAAGGTAACATGCGCACGACATCATTCGTTTCCTGATGTTTGGCGAAGTTCATTTGCACTGACATAAATGCATTCGAGATCAGTGGTGTTATAATGTCAGCCCTGTTGATTGCCCTGGATTGTTGAGAGACTGCTCGTTCACTGCTCAGCACGCAGGCTTTCACTAGTCGGTTCGCCCATCATCATCATGGCTGATGGTGTCGACTGACTTGAACTATAGGGCATGCTTGGGGGCGGAGTGAGCAATCCACGGAGTCGAAAGTCCCCTCAGGAATGCAGCTTGGCTACATGCAGTTACCGGTTTATCGTCTGCCCCCCTCTACCTCCCCCCCCCCCCCCCCCCCCGCACCGCCGACCCATCACACGAAGTTGGGTCATCCGCCTCAGAGCATTCAACAGCGACTGGTGGCAGGTACCACAACTTTTGAGGTCAGCAGGGGATCCTCGAAAGCCATTAGCTGATCAGCTGCTGGCATTCAGGCGCTCCAAGCGAAGGTCTCCCCTTCCGTGGCCAAACCGGCCCTTAACGTCTTTTTCTCCACCTCCCAGTCCCTTTGCGCTGTTGTTTCTTATGCTGCCAGTTATCTCGCGTTGTCTGCATACACATTTATCCAAGTACATAATTTCAACACAATAAAGAACTTATTACAGGACCCACGTAGGTATGGCTTATTTTAAGACTTTAAGTCTTCCTCCTGCCAATGAAGTGAGGCAAAGAATTTTACATACACAAATGTTCTGAAATGTGTTTGGAAGCATATAAATTCAATGCTGTTTCCATGATATACCTTCCTACAAGAAAAAACATTCACTTGTTACAAAGTATATCTAAAAACAAGGATGAAGGGAATATAATAGCTGGTAGTCAAAACGTCTATCAGTACTTCCTCAGATTACTCAGTATATACTTGTTTCCCATTGTTGAGCAACTATTTCTCCTGCTAATTATCACCTCGCATGCAATGATAAATACGAAAAAAAAAAAAAGAAAACTACATCTACCCTGCTTAGTCTCAGTCAATGGATATTACAATATGCTTGTTTTTTATTTAATAAACGGAAAAAATAAAAAAGGAAGAAAGAACAGCTTATTTCGCAAGTCCCGTGAAAAATTGAAGCTTTTTTTATCATTGTTCTTAAAAGTTGATTATTATCATAAGCGAAGTCAGCTATGAATCTTACATCTAACAAATAACCCTCGAAGTGTAACGTCATTATATCTAATTCATATTTTGTATTTTGTGACTACCTGTTACACGCAAAAGGGAAATTAGTGATACGTTAGATTCACTCATGCCACGTTCGTTCCAGTTGCAATAAATGTCCCTCGCGATCCTCTGCAGTTTCTTTTTCTTGCTAGCCCACATCATGGTCTTCCTTCCCTCCTTCCAGTTCTCATCATTCCCATGCTATCTCCTGTACACAGAGTGGTGCAAGAGCCAGGACTATGTACGCAGTTTTAATGCTTAAACGATATATAGTACACGAACATATTCAGTTTCATTAGTGGCTGTTGCAATCAAGAAATATTCTTCTCTTCTTAACTGTGCCGAAGCCCCTTGATTTTCTAAGACTTTAGCTTGCTTCTCATATCAGTGCTCCTTTTGAGTTTTAGTATTTCACCTCTTTTAATTTTGTATGAAATAAATGTCCCCTTCAATGTGCTCATCCACTCATCAACCTTCTCAGCAATGATTCCAAGCGCACCACAGATGCTGGGTACACAACACATACGACACAAAAATACATTTACCCACAGCCACTCCTCTTACAAGAAAAGCACAATACAAAAGACTGGACACTTATTTCAGATCGAAATTGATGTAGAAAGAAATAATTGTGATGAATTCAAATAACACACCTCCTTATCATGTTTTTGCAGTTCCTGTTATCACCGTCGTGGCTCTCATTCTTCATGAAACCATCCCACAAAAAATATTTCACTGCCAAAAATTCCTCAAGTGGTACAACGTTTAGCAATCCTTGGAGCCCTGAGTACTCTGACACTCACTAGTTACCCACTCCGCCGATCAGTGTGTTCACACAGATGCAATAAGGCAGCCAACATTTTTAGGCAGAGGAAACAAAATGCAACGTAGCCATTGTATTCAGCAAGGCACCATAATTAATCTTAAAATGAAACAGGTACAACAAGACGCAAGAACCGTTTCCGATAACCACAGGGCAGTCACACAGTGCTCATTATGTGATAAAACTATAACGAAGGTACTTGAACACAGCCTCCTAAAATTCAAAGACCAAGTACATCAATTAATAAATTCTCCTTAACCCACCCAATACTCTTAGAATCATACATTTTGATCTGATTTACACACGAAATATGGACGCCATGAAATGAAGAAGTAACAGGAATATCACTGGCATGACAAATGATGATGTAAGGTCTCAAAACTGCAAGAACAAATAAACACAATCTATCACATAACCACCACAAACGTATCCATAGACTATAATTACAGGAATATTTCTTTTATTACACTATATGCGTGTCACTTTTCCAATCATTTCCGAATGTTGAAAATCAGTTCTGCTTCAGACTCATGCGCTTCCACTTGAACTCTGTACACACTTCAGTGAACAACTACGTACGTCTTTCCACACCAAATTTCCCCATCAATTCTCGGCACAGCGAGTTGTGCGCCGAATTCAGCATTTCCGCCAGAAATGGGGTCAGCAATTCCTGTGTGTTTTCACGAGCAATCGCAGAACATGCTGTCTGAGACTTTAGAATATCTTCAGCCTCACTCTGATCCTGCGCCTCCATCACAATCTTCCACATTCACAAAGCCTTCTTACTAAGTTCTTCGTCACGTACATGTGCCTACATTTTCGGTAGCACTACCTGTCTCTTATTAAGCTGAATTTTTTCCTCGTTAATCGCCTCCATAGTTAGAGAACTATTCGTGCTCTAAGAAACCTCCACTCCCGCCCCCCATCATCCCTACGCAGATGTTAATTTGTCTATGTGTACTCATGGCATTTTCATTTAAATAAGTGGCGTTTTCCTTCAATCGGTGCTCATTTTCAGATAACCTATATATTTTTGATATGCAATATTAAAAATAGGTATGAGAGTTACATTTTGATTTAAGGGGACATAGTATGTCCTATGCCACCAATGTTAAATTATCGAATTTTGTGACCCATTATCTTGAAAACGTTTTAAGACACAAACTTGCAAATCTCCATAATTATTAATGCACATTTCTAGATAAGCTGAACTAGAATTATTACTAAAATTTTACTGTGGGGCATGCTATCTTCTTTTTTCAAACGCTCCACTTTTTGACAGAATTTTGTAAATAAATGAACATAAAAACAAAACAGCTCTGGAGATTTTAATTATTCTAGTTCCATATGTGTTGAACCTGACACTTGGCATGCTGTGAAATTTCATGTCTCTACCATCAGCACTTTTTTAGAAAACAGGTCATTTACTGCAAAGGAATGTAGTTCAGATATACTGAGGTTTAAAACTATTTCATCAAAAATTCTTAAACAGCCTTACATTTCTGCGTCTTTTATGCACTAGAGCCCAGTGCCTGCCTCCTCCTTTTCTTTTTTACTTCTTTTGTTATTTGGTGAGCAGCCAAGTCTGCTTCACGTACACGAAGCTCATCCAGTTCCCACAGTCCTTTAGCTGTGTTCCGTCCAAATCATACCCCTAGCTTCTCCAGGACCTTAAGTTATTCATGGTTGCCACCATTAAAAGTTATTACAACGTCAGAAACTGCTAGCTTTACAGTCATAAATCCAGAAAATAGGCACAAGGCACCACTTTTACTCTTAGTCCTTTCATTTACGTGTAAAGAGCAGTAGAAGTTAGCTACTACAAAAAAGCCGATAATCACACTAATTTAAACAAAAAATAGTATCAGAGAGTAGGACTGATTTGTTCATTCGTAATGCCACCTTCTGAGATGTAGCATTAGGCACAAAGCAAAGCAATTCACAGCCTTCTAGACTGTGTAGTTGCCATGATATGACTGGTCGACTGTGGCAGCATATGCGTAGCTGCGAAACTTGACAGTCACACGTCAACATTAAAAATCTTATTTCAAGGTCTCACAGTAGTCTGATTTTAATGTATTATATACCAAAAAGGTCGGAAAAGTACAAAGTACATTATGGAGTAGAAAATAGAAAATGTCAAATTTCAACGAATTTCACGTACAATGTCCCCTTAATATTATTATCCTTTCTACACGTGCAAGAGCTCCTCCAAAATGCAGAATTTGCGTTTATGTGATGTATGAGAATATATGCATTTTTAAAATACCAGCGCTCTTCATCTTGTCTGAAAGTTTTCTATGCACCAAACGTCGTTAGTAGAGTAATATGTCCTGCATATTAGGTGCATAGCGTGCAGATTTCAAAGCTCCTGTAACCCACTTTCGTACCATTACGAATCTGCATTAGACACTTGCTTGTGATTCACATAATTCAATACTGTGAATTTCTGACTCAATCAATAAGAAGTACTACTCCAAACCCATGTCTAGCAGTGATTAGTGATTCATATTGTCATAAATGTTGAGTCAACTTTGTTGTCAAATAAAGTAATCCAATTTCTCTACATCAGTTTGGTCACCTTGGAACTATGATATACGTTACAGTGTCCTCATCTATATGTTTCTTCGGGCAATTATTATGATGTTATATATTTATATTCTTAGGTGGAACTGTAAATGTAACCATAGAAATTGTGGTGTGCTTACCAGCACACTTAATGTTCATTATTTCTTATCATCACTATTTGCAGTTACTATCTTAACTCCTTACAACTTGAAATTAATGGCGGAATTACGTGACCTGTATATACGATAATGTCATAATCACTCGTCACCTATCTTAACGCATTTTGTTTTTACAGTCATCAGAAATACCTTCCATCATCCAGGCTTATCATCTTATAACGGTTCTGGTGTATAAAATGTATATAGTTCGTATAGAACTTGAAACAATACTCCTTGTTGGTACGTTATTGAAAGTGTGTAAGTAGTTGTTATACTGTCTCTCACGTGTACTATGCTACTGAATGTATTAGTTTACACACAGTATTTGTCATCTTAGTAGCGCTTTTTACCGTTTGACGATTAATAAGCCAATCTTTTCAAGTTAAAAATGGAAGTACCGGTATATCACCTTATTTGATATTATAAGGAGCGATAAAAAAATTTCCGTTCGAGGATATTGTTGGAGTATACATGCAAAAAAGCGCATCTTCGATGCAGGCATATAAGCACCAACAAGTAAGAAAGGGAAGACTGTGACATTCGTGCGTTTCTAATGTGCGTGCGATAAATGCGGAACCATGAACTATGGCGACGTTATTACCAAATGCCTCCTAGCAGGTCCAACGTGCTGTTAATCTTTTCTTGGTTGCCGAAGGACAAATCACGGTAGACATCCATCGGAGAGTGAAGAATATATGTGAGGATGTGAGGTAGCATTTGTGTTGAAAACCACTGTTGTGGAATCGCTGTGTCAAGTTCCGTGACGGTTGTGATCCGATACAAGACGTCTGTCGATTTGGGAGGCCAGCCTAATCCACTACGGATAGCAAATGAAGATGGTAGATACTCGATCGCCAGCCCTGTTGTTCTGGTCTCTCCCCATGCGATTATCACTTCTTCGGTCCCTTAACAAAGGTCTTAAAAGGTCGACAAGTCTTTCCAGATGGTAACGTGCAGCATGCAGTTACGGACCTGGTGTTTAACTAAGGGTAACTCCTGTATGGCGCGTCGGTGGCGTGACTACTTAAATGCTCACCTTTTTCCTGATTGGCATACCGATCCTGGACTATACGGCCTTCGAAGGGAAACTTTTTAATTCTATCTTGTAATTGTCCCAGTCTTTTTCACACACTTTAAAAGCGAGTTGCCTCAGTGCTAGCTTCTGCTACATAGAGTTAAAATTATCGTATAGCTTCCTAATAAATAAAAGAGTAAGCGAAAAGCTTGCCACACGCAAATGCAAAACTTTTTAGGATATAGCTAGCCAGCTAGCTACCGGTGCCACCACTCGTGTACACGTATGCCACTTACATTACACATGCAGAAACACACACACACACACACACACACACACACACACACACACCACCACCACCACCACCACCACCATCCTAAGTAACTGTTTGTCCAGATGCAAATTACAAAATGTTTCAAGGAAATGTTCTTTAGCCGTCAGGGGGGTACCAATCAGGATGATTGCCTTCGCTTTATATTTGTTTTTTACAAAGATATGAGCAGTGGTATGACTTTTTTAAATGGCACCCTGTATTTTGTATTCGGTAATTAATTTCCTGCTCTAAAGACCTATTAAAATGTATCACAGTATACCATTCACTGAAACACAAGGTTATTAATTACATAACACAACGTAATTCATTTCCTGCTCTAAAGACCTATTAAAAATGTATCACAGTGTACCATTCACTGAAACACAACGTTATTAATTACATAACACAACAGTGACTTTAAGCCCGGGATCAAAACTCGTCCAGCTGCTGGAGTTGTCAGAAAACAAATGAAAACTAAGTAAAAAAATAACATAATATTGACTTTGACTCTCCTGTACCATTGTCCAGGAGTAGAACATCCAAAGGCGCTGAATGTGGTGACCCTGAACACCGATCCACGGTACACTCGTTGAATGAAACAATTATTTACTGTTTACAGAGTTGCCTGTTGAAGAGATTTACAAGCAAGCACGTTACATTCCTGCATGTCCTCTGGAGTTGTAGGAATATCCCGTTAGACAACGTCTTTAATGCATCCTCAAAGAAAAAAGTCCAGAGGTTTGAAATCAGACCTAGCAGGCCAAGTAACTGTTCCTCCTCGACCTGGCAGGATACCTTCAGTTCCGATCACGACGTGCAATCAAGGCATTATGTGCGGGGCATCCATCTTGTTGATACAGCATAAGCATTCTGGTTCTCAGTGGCACTTCATCCAGAAGAGGAGGAAGAATTCGTCTGAGGAAGTTGGTATACGCTGTGCCGTTTCGACTACCATTGATGAAATAAGGAATAATAGCTGTAGTACCAAGCATCCCCCACCTGACGTCAACTCTCCATTGACGCTGATGTTCCACCTGTCTAAGCCATCATGGGTTGTCGCAGGACCAATAATGCATGATCTTTTGTTTGAGAAAGGATATTCGTTGGTAAATAGGACATTGGAGAAGAAGGTCAGGTAGGCGAGGATTTGCTGCTGTGCCCACTGACAGAACTGTACACGGTACTGGAAATCATTCCCATGCAATTCTTGATGTAGGTGTACATGGTAAGAATGGAACCGGTGACGTACGAGAATGCGATGTACACTGCGTTTAGAAATGCCAATCTCGTGTTGAAGCTGCATTGTGCTCACATGTGGATTCGTAGCAACTTAAGCGAGAACAGTACCTTCGGCAGCTTCGTCTGTGCGAGTGCGACGGCGATTGCTTTCTTGTGGGTTAAAACTTTCATTTCCTGAAGCGTCGCAACAAGACGACAAAAATTACTGTGAAATGAATACCCTTAGCTGAATACAGGTGTTGATATAAGTCAACGGGGACAGCTGGAAACGTGTGCCGCGACCGGGACTCGAACCCAGGATCTCCAGCTTTCATGGTAAAAGCTCTGAGCCTCCGAGGACACAGAGGATAGTGCGACTGCAGGGACGTAACTCTGGCACGACTCCTGTGAAATCCACATTCGCAACTTATTGTCCCGAACTGTATTTATAGTGTCCTTGCCCATTATACTCATTACTTGCGGCTTTACCGCCAATTCCAGTAAGAGTTCGGGCTCTGTTTGTGCATCCGTACAAAAGAAGATGGTCAAATGGCCGGTGAGCCTCAACGATATATATATATATATATATATATGAAGATGGTATCTGTTCTTTCGGACATGTCGGAAAGAACAGATATCATCTTCATATATATAAGACGATAAAACATCCGTCGGGAAGGTGGGTTCTTGTCATGATATCGCTCTCAGAATAGTTCCGCTGCCTGCGTAGCATTCCGACTACCTTCAACAACAACAATAAAAGAAACGTTATGTCGATGCAGTTTGCAGGAAGGACAGCCTTTACTGTATGCCTACTCTACACAAATGTATTTAAAAAGACTAAACTACTGTACTAAATGTACCTGTACATAAGAAAAGAGTATTGGAATTAATGTTCTGCTAACTTACATTCTCCATAGATGAGTAGCATTTCTACTTTCTCTTCGTTGGTGTACATTCTACTCACACAACTCTTCAACTGACGATGGTTGACGAAATGACGGGTGTGCACATTATTTATGTTTACATTTGTCTTCTGTCAACGTCAGCACGTGGATGTGTTCCATTACCTCGAGTACATGCACTAAGCGCTGGCAGCGTCAACGTCACTGTTGTGTTACTTATATTTCAGTGAATGGTACATTTTTAATAGGTCCTAAGGAGAGGAAATGAACTGTCGAATAAAAAATACAGAGTGCCATTTAAAAAAGAGATACCGCTGCTCGTATCTTTGTAAAAAAACAAAGCTACATCGAAGGCAATCATACTGATTGATAACCCCCCTGACGGCTAAAGAACATTTGCTTGAAACATTTTGTAATTTGCATTTGAACAAAAAGTTAATTAGTGTCGTCAAGACAAATGGGACACCCTATATATATGGTTTTTTTTACGCAGTACTACTCCAACGACTCCAGAGAGGGAGTGTTCAGTCCCGTCGCATAACCTCTACCCCCCCCCCCCCCAAGCTCATCACCGAAGTATTAGGTCACTGCAGCGCTCATTCGCATGACCTGTTGACACACTGGACACCATAAATACACTCTCCATTCACATTCCTGTGACCACCTATAAAACACGTAACTATAACACTAGGGCAGCAATTGATTGACCATTCATACAGTATAACACAGGTGTTTGCATATACGTGTTGAAACATTTGAAACATATAACTGAATGAATAGGCAACATTTTATAATAGTAGCTGTATTTGTTGAAGTCGTTAAGACTGTCACACAACTGGCTTCACAATTTTTAAGCTCCATCTTCTGATGTATATCTTTATAGAAACTTCTTACCATTATATTAGGGAAATTAAGTTATCTGCACTATTTTCGAAGTAGTGACAGAATAGATTTTAATAATGGCAAAAATATTACTTATCTAGTAGGAAACTAGGTGTAATTCACATAAGCCTCACAAAAAACAGGCCTATTCGTATATAACAAATAAAATTTGTAATTTCATACCAAAAGATGGTTATTCCAAAAGATGCTTACTTACAGTGCTATGTTATATCGAATAGGGAGCTGTTACAAAATGCCACACAGTAACAGCTTAGCTGGTCCAACTTCTCAGACTTCTTCAACTGGAAAAGCCATTAATGGTGCAAAACCAGTCTGTAAAAGGGAAGGAATGGAATTAGGAATCAGAAACTGATCCTTGACTAAAAATTATAGGAGCAGTAGCTAAAGTGAAAAAGAGATGAGCGCAGTCCCATATAACGTGGCAAAACTGAACAAAACGGGACTGACCTGTGTTAAAATCACGATGAACTGTCAACACTTGACCGATTGAAATACGTTCTATGGGCTTATGTCAAGCAACGGGCGATGCCTCTACTATATGTTAGCCAGGAAAATATTGAGTCCGGGAGTGGCTGAAGACTAAATACAAACAAAGTTATTAATGAGAATTAATATAATTAATGTATAAATGTAGATTGAAAAAATTCTTTGTAACATGTTTAACCTGTAAAATGCGTGAAGAACCATCTTCTGCAGAGCGAACCGCTATGAGACATGAAGGGAGAGAGTCAGCGAGATTGTAGGAGGTATCGACGGCGATGTGGAGCCAAGCCGACCCCGTAGCCGTGGCCAAGTGCACAAGGTTTCTCGGTTGAGGATTTATGGAACGAACAGTCCCATCGAGGGAGTGCCACAGATTCTGGTTCAAAATGGCTCTAAGCACTATGGGACTTAACATCTATGGTCATCAGTCCCCTAGAACTTGGAACTACTTAAACCTAACTAATCTAAGGACATCACACAACACCCAGTCATCACGAGGCAGAGAAAATCCCTGACCCCGCCGGGAATCGAACCCGGGCGCGGGAAGCGAGAACGCTACCGCACGACCACGAGCTGCGGACAGATTCTGGTCTGGGGTTTAATCGGGGTCTTCAGTGGTCAGCGGAGTACGGTAAGCTAATCGTCGTGCTATTCGAACCACGCACATACACTACGAGGTAAGTGACATGTTGCATTACCTTGCTGGTAGATGCTATCGCGCTGAGGAAATAGAAACTGAAAGCAGGGGTGAACACGCTCTCCAGGGATAGGTGTATACAATGGCACCAAGAAGTATTGGCACACGTGCGTATTTATCGTTGCTGGTTACAAACGTCGCACCTTCCGCTACACAGCAAAATGTGTGTGAAATCTTATGGGACTTAACTGCTAACGTCAACAGTCCCTAAGCTTACACACTACTTAACCTAAATTATCCTAAGGACAAACACACACACATCCATGTCCAAAGGAGGCTCGAACCTCCGCCAGGACCAGCCGCACAGTCCATGAGTGTAGGAACACAGCACATGTACGTGCTACCTGACATACAAGACACTAGAATTCTGCCCATAGTGCCTACCATTAACAAAGAAATGCAGGGTTAAGAGCAAACATGTATCTCCTCTGCACACAAAAAGTATTGCACAGAACGTGGCTTCTCGGTATATTGCTGGGTTTTCAGGTACCGGAACGCCATCTGCTGACGCAATAGACACTGCGTGTTTTTGACGGCCCAGTCGCTAGTATGTTGCTGTATTGCGCGATTGTGGTCAGCATGGGTCCGAAGAAGAAGGAACATTCAGTGGCGTTGCGTGAGAGAGTCGTATTGTTTCATTCTCAAGGGAGAAGCTATCGACAAATCGGAGCAGAGTTGTCTGCTAGCTACATCACGGTACGAGCCATCATTCATAAATATAAAGAGACTGGAACAACAGTGAATAAGTGTCACCCTGGACGTACAAAAGTGCTTACTACCCGAAAGCGTCACGTATCATCGCACTTGCTCGGAAGGAACCTGCTACAAGTGCTGCAAATGTTGTTGAGGTTGTTCACACAACGTCCGACAAGATGGTTAGTGTTCTAACTATACGAAATGTGTTGAATGAGGCTGACATGCATGGACGTCCTCCCAGCAAAAAGCCATATAATCGGAAATTAACTGGCAGAAGCCGGCCAGTGTGGCCGTGCGGTTAAAGGCGCTTCAGTCTGGAACCGCGTGACTGCTACGGTCGCAGGTTCGAATCCTGCCTCGGGCACAGATGTGTGTGATGTCCTTAGGTTGGTTAGGTATAAGTAGTTCTAAGTTCTAGGGGACTGATGACCACAGAAATTAAGTCCCATAGTGCTCAGAGCCATTTGAACCATTTTTTGAACTGGCAGAAACGCATGCTGTTTGCTAAGGTCTACAACAGCAAGTCGATGAAGTTTCGGAACACTGTGATGTTTAACGACGAATCGAAGTTCGTTTGGCGCAAGCCGAATACGCGCCTCGACATCAAACACATGCATCCCACAGTCAAACACGGTGGGACCGGTATCAGGGTCTCGGGCTTTATGGCAGCGTACGGCGTTGGAAATCTAGTCGTAATCCACGGTACGATGGATCATATGAGATACATTGACGTGTTGCGAGTTAATTTACACGCTAGTGCACAGACATTGGGCCTTACTGGGGTGTTTCATTTCCAGCAAGACAACGACCCAAAACATACCGCCATGAAAACCCGGGCGTGGTTACTGTACAATGCCCCCAGAAGGGTTCTAACACCACCTCAGAGCCCTGACTTGATCCCTACTGAGAAACTGTGGGCTCATCTTGACACGCAAGTCAGAGAAAGGCGCCCGTCCGGAAAAAACTACTTTGAGAAAGAGCTCCCGGAGGAATGGTCGAAAATTGCCCCTGATATAACCCGGAATTTAACACAAAGCATTCCTAGGCGTTTATGTGCTGTTATAGCTTCTAAAGGGATGCACACTAGCTATTGGAAGGTGAACATCAATGAAAAAAACCAACACACCGTCCGATTTATACGCGTGTGCCAATACTTTTTGGATGCAGAAGAGCGATGTATATTTTCATAACACTGTATGTTACTTTAGGGACAGGTGATTTGGACATATTTATATCCTATGTAATGTAAGGTGGCACGTGTCTGGTTTCTGTTCTGAAATATGTGTTTCGTGTAACCTACAACCACTAAAATGTAACTGTGCTAATACTTTTTTGATGCGATTGTACTTGTCTTGATCCATCATGTCTTTCAGAAAGGCGACATGACCCAGGGAATTCTGCGAGAACATTCCTCTGACCATAACGCTTCCACCTCCAGCCTGGTCATTT
Source organism: Schistocerca serialis cubense (assembly GCF_023864345.2). Classification (NCBI taxonomy): domain Eukaryota; kingdom Metazoa; phylum Arthropoda; class Insecta; order Orthoptera; family Acrididae; genus Schistocerca; species Schistocerca serialis. The sequence continues at coordinate 448,427,493 of NC_064644.1, forward strand.
ATTAGAATTGTTGCAGCGTGTTTACTTTCAGACGTTTCACGCCACACACACCAACGGCCATCTGACCAATAGAGCATAATACATGGCTCAGTTGAAACAGTTACTTATCGGCACTCAGTCAACGTCTTGCTGCGGTAATGGTGTGCAAATTCCAGTCACCGTCGCCCATGAACAGCAGTCAGCCTGGGTGCATGAACCAGCCGCCTGTGGCAGAGGCACATACGCAGCAGCGTTGAGGAGATACTAGTGGTATCCCCGTGGTTCGCGTTGGAGGTCGGTTTCTGAACAGTTACAGGTCTAATCGCCCATACACATTTCCGCAGTGGTCGTTCACTCTTGTCATCTATGTCCCAGGGTGCACCACAGTGGACTCCTCCCCAGTCTTGGATAGCGCTATATCGCCACACAAGCTATTCTTTTACCATGGCGGCATACGAACCGTTTACAGACTTAACAGTTTGGGAAATGGTTGCAACCTTGGCATGAAAACCATTCATCATACCCTTTATGGATGTCAAAGAAATTGCTCCGGTTCCGCCTTACCACAATGTCTACAACCACGTGCCGTCTGTTAGTACTTACTGCACGATGGCGTGGAACATACGCATTCGTCAAATTAATGTCACTAAACTGTGTAGGAAGAGAATTAGAATTCATTCTTTTAAAGTAGTTAAACTCATCGAAACACACGACAGAAATACAAACATATAGTTTTAAAAACATTTATGCAGCATCTCCTCCTTAACCGCATCCCAGCCCTAGGAGCAGTAGCACTATCTTACTCCCACACTACATTTATACCAAAAGAAATGAGTTACTTATATACATAATTTGGTTGAAATAATTTCATCAAAATAATCGTGGAAAATACAAATCTATTGTCTGATCTTCACCGAGCGAAATGGTGCAGTGGTTGGCACACTAGTTTCGCAGTTAGGAGGACAACGGTTCACATCTGTCTGGCCATTCAGATTTGTTTTGTCTGCGATTTTCCTAAAACGCTCCAGGCATGAGCCGACATGTATTCCTTGCTCGTCATTGAAACAGTCGCCTATTGCATGTGACTCTGAATAACCTCTTCGTCGTTCACACTACCCACTCTTCCTTTTCCATATGCCTCCAGCACCTCTTCCTCCGTCCCCTCTCTCTGTCCTTCTCGTCTTGTGCCCTCTGTCAATCTCCACCACCTTTACGTCTCTCTCCTCCACCCCTTACCACTGTGTTTCACCTCAACCAGTGTCCCAGCCCATACCTCCTCCCCCTACCTGTACCTATTTACTCATCCCCCTCTCTCTGTCCACCTTCTCCATGTCTTAACCATGTCTTTCTCTGCTCTCTCTTTCTACACCTTGTAAGGGGTTCACCAGCCTGCTGGAGCAAATGTAATTTTGATGCATTGCTCACGAGCTGCCTGCGACAGAAAATATCTTTGCTGCAATAGAGTCACAAGTGAGAGAAGTCTCGGCAGTCGTCGCAGTCGCTCGCTGCTACAGTGTAGTTCTAGTCTGTCACTGGTACAGCGCCGTTGATATTGTAAGGTAAGTTTTATTATTTTTATTGGCATGCTCGTAGTTTAGTCACTTCTCTGAGATGTTAATATGAATCTCTTTTAATCCTTTTGTGATTCGTCGGCACCAGTTGACACAGATCTGTAATATTCAGTTTTTTATATAATAGATTGCAGGTTTTTATCTACAATGTAAATGATTTTCAGAATATAATTTTTACCAGTCAACAAAAAAAGAAAGGAATAATTTTGCCTTAAGTCATTACCAGTCCCGATCCAGTCATTTATTTAAACTTAAGTATTTCGGAAATTTTCTCAGATCATAGTCATGTGTTCTTTAGTAATCAGACGACCAGCCGTGCAGCTGTGTCAAAAAGAAAAGAGTTTTTCTAATGATTCAGGTCTCAGAGAAATGTTGCCCAGTATTAGTAGATAGGCCTGCATTGCAGTAAGCTGTGCCATTGACGAGCAGATATGTAGACAGCGTTATTTGGCTACACCATCATGAGGTAAGAATTTTTCAGTTTATTCAGACTGATATCATAGGGTCATGGCATAGCGCTGCTAACGTCAAAATTTATCACTCTTCGTGAGTTAACATATTAACAAAAAAATTATCATTTTTATTATTTTATGCGGGAAGGTTACACTTGGTGATATCCAGACAGGATCATAATTTTGAGAATTTTTTGAGAAATAGTCAGCTGTGTATCTGCTCTTACGTATCCAGTGTTAAGTGTAGTTTGAATTTGGCGCAACGCGTTTGCTAATTCGTCATATTATTTTCACAGATCATCGGCAATTTATTGCTCTTAGTTGTCATTGTACTTGCTCCAATTTGTGTCCGTTTTGTCTTTGTTTGATTTTGTGTCCACCTTCAATTTATGAAAATGCTGCGAAAAATGCAAACAGTATATCGTGAAGTGCAATGAATGAAAACAATGATTTGAGTAGTTTAACTGACAATACTAGAGATATTCAGTCTCACAGTTCAAATTCCTCAACCTTATACAATCAGTGCATGTCAACAACCAGCAACATTTCAAATCTAAACGATGAGCAAAAAGATTTAATTATGTCCACAGTAAATGTAATAATAATTGATGACTTGGTGGGTTCCACTACAACGAACGCTGCCCAGTTTCACAAATAGGACGTGCAGAATTTACACAGTGAGCAGCTAAATGTTACGAATGAAAACGAGCAATTTACTCAAATTACGTCACATTTATTTGATTCCGATGCAGTGACCAAAACTGCACAACCGATCAGCAGACCTTTTCATCAATCAGACAATGACTAAATAGTTACAAAACATGTATCAAACGTAAATACATTAGCACACACCACAATAAACAGAGTAGCTAATTTGGATGTTTATCAAGTTGTGGCGATATTGCTACAAGTTAATGAATCGAACAAACAGCTTAACGAAAATTTCAAAAAGTCAGATGAAAAACACAACAGGTCGATCAAACAAAGCAACGAAAATTTCTAGTAGATTAATGAAAAACTTAACAGCTCTATTGAACAGCTTGCTGGACAGATTACAGCTATTCCCGTGCAATGTAATGAAACTAAAAATAATTACATGAGGAAACTAAGGCCTTTTCCAGGAATAGCAGTGAATAAATCAGATCCGTTGCACAAGAGATACGCAACAGACACGAAGCTACTACAAAATTACTTAGATATGAAATCAACGCAGTCGCTAAACAATGTTTAGTAAACGCAACACAGTTATATAACGACATTAAAGCTATATCATCAGAACTTTCACGCGCTTTGCATGCGAAAGTTGACGAGAAATTTGAACAACAGAACACCCAAATTTACGAACATTGTAATTACCAACTACAAAACAGAGAAACGCCTACCGCAAATTCATACAAGAACAGAACAAAGTCAGGAAACAATTAATGCGAACAATTACTAAAGGAAACAGGAACATAAGCATAAGTTGTACGCAAAAGCAAAAACATACGTTGACACCAGCATTGCTACAGTATTGGATGAAATTAACACGGTCAAACAATTGAACACAGAACTCAAGGAAGACATTACCGATCTGAAAACAAAAACAGACACTGGTATTCACACCTTAGAAAACAAATACACAGAAGACTTTCAGATAGTTACAAGTAGGCTTGAACAACTGGATTTAATACAGGATCCCGAACTATTAAAGCAAACGTTAAGAAATGAAACAAAACCATGCGTAAAATACAAAAACAGATTGATGCTTCTGACGCCAGAAATGACAATCAGGTAAAAGCACTAACTGAAAAATTTGATCAATTACCCAGTAGAGTTGACGCTATGGAGAACAGTAATGACATTAAATCAGACGTTACGTCACCAGTTTCCTTCAATCAGAGAGCTGAATTTGAAATACGCAGCAAACAAACAGTGAGTTAGGTACATCCAATAATATGCTACGTCGAAAATTGCCATCTTTACAGCATGAAATGACAGAAATGGAAAATATTTCAGCCTATAACATCTCACAGCATGCGCCACATTCTGAACGTTTGTCACACTCCCACAGCCAACACAACTTAGGTAGATTAAAGAGAGCACGTGACTTAGATTCCGAACAGACGCAGACAAAAACATTCTTATACAACCCTGATCTTGGTCAAAATTTGGAGACGATAATTTTGACTAAAAGCACTTTTTATCCGTTAGGAAATTTAACACATTTAAGAATGACAGAACACAAATTCACCCCTTGGACTGGATACAGCAATTTACTTTTGCATTTCCACCAACTTGGCCTGTAACGCACAAGACAGAATTTATTTGCAGATTTTTAGAAGGCGAACCGGCAATTCGAATGAGACCGATCGCAATACAATGTTACTCAGTAGAAGAATTTCAAAATGCTTTTCTGTCAGCGTACTGGTCGAGAACGACACAGCGCGGTATCATGGATCAGTTGAACAGCATACCGAATTATGAAAACTCAAATTTCTCCACTATCATGCAATTCCTTGAACATATGGTACAACAAAACCAATATTTATGAGAACCATACAGCGAGTCAGCACTAATCCAGCTACGTATTACGAAATTACCATGATCGCTCTTAACTGGACAACAGAAAGGAAACTTTTCGGCATAGCAAATCTGTTTCTTCCCCGATTACTCAGCTTCCTTGCTACTTTGTACAGATTTCCTAAGTGGAAGGTAGTGGATACCACTTTTATGCTTCTTGTCTGCCAGATATCAGATATTTTTTTCGAATTTCATAGCCGGTCCCAAGATCGGTTGATAAACGTGGAGGAGCAGGAGTCACACCTCGCTAGGAAACCTTTGTAGACCTGGTGTGGGAAATAGTACCTTGTGGGGGTTCCTAGGCAGGTTAACGGTGAAGAACTCAATGGTAGTGAAGACGGAGATGAATATCATCAGTACAGCGGACCTGGTGGAAGAGGCGGCCCTGCTTTTAGGGTTCATATAAAAGCTGACAATAGCAAACCCAGATGCGTCTGAACCCATAATCGGCAGCTCTCTGCTCAGTGTCTGTTAAGAAAAAAAAAAGGTTCAAATGGCTCTGAACACTATGGAACTTAACTGCTGAGGTCATCAGTCCACTAAAACTTAGAACTACTTAAACCTAACTAACCTAAGGACATCACACACGTCCATACCTGAGGCAGGATTCGAACCTACGACCGTAGCGGTCGCGCGCTTTCATACTGTAGCGCCTAGAACCGCTCGGCCATCCCGGCCGGCAGTGTCTGTTCCCCATGTTAGGGGCGACTGCAGTAATATCTCCAGGAACTAACAATTCCTGGTTCTCATAACCCGTTGGAAACATTGGACAAACAGTTATAAGCTATCATGATTTGTGAAAATAGTAACAATGGAACTCCTGCCACCCGCCTTAGGACCTGAGCAGTCACGAACACAGAAAGTCGGAACTCTCTGGCAGACTTCCAACCAAAACTATCACTTATATAGGCACATTTAATGTCAACACTCTAATTCAACCGTGAATATTACACAACCTAGTGCAGGAGTTAGAGCGAAAAAAATTCAGATTTTAGCCTTACACGTATGAAGCCATAGTAGATTACAGAAATCATTAAGAGTACAACACGAAAACGTATTGATAAGGTGCACCGCTTCTGCGAATGGCTGTTTTCATACATAAAAATATAACAAACTCCAAAAGAAATGTGTGCCCCGTAAGCAAACGTCTTATGACAATGCGCTTGCAGTGCACTAACAAGAAGTATACGTCAATTGATGTTAAAGCCCCCACCAAGATTGCTAACAAAGGATCCACCGACTATGGAGAAATTCAGGACCGATCTTCAGAAAGTAATGGCTAAAATTCCAATGCAGGGCGTCAAAATCTTATTGGTTGATTTCAATGTCCATATTGGGATTGTTATTCAATCTGTATATTGAGCAAGCAGTAAAGGAAACAAAAGAAAAATTCGGGGTAGGTAATAAAATCCATTGAGAAGAAATAAAAACTTTAAGGTTCGACGATGACATTGTAATTCTGCCACAGATAGCAAAGGATCTGGAAGAGCAGCTGAACGGAATAGACAGTGTCTTGAAAGGATGATATAAGATAAACACCAACAGAAGCAAAACGAGGATAATGGAATGTAGTCAAATTATATTGGGTGACGCTGAAGGAATCAAATTAGGAAATGAGGCACTTAAAGTAGTAAAGGAGTTTTGCTATTGGGGGAGCAAAATAACTGATGATGATCGAAGTAGACAAGATATATAATGTAGACTGGCAATGGCAAGGAAAGCATTTCAGAAGAAGAGAAATTTGTTAACATCGAGTATAGATTTAAGTGTGAAGAAGTCGTTTTTGAAAGTATTTGTATGGAGTGTAGCCATCTATGGAAGTGAAACATGGACGATAAATAGTTTTGACAAGAAGAGAATATAAGCTTTCGAAATCTGGTGCTACAGAAGAATGCTGAAGATTAGATGGGTAGATCACATAACTAATGATGAAGTATTGAATAGAATTGGGGACAAGAGGAGTTTGTGGCACAACTTGACAAAAAGAAGGGACCGGTTAGTACACGTTCTGAGGCATCAAGGAATCCCAAATTTAGCATTGGAGGGCAGCGTGGAGGGTAAAAATCGTAGATGGAGACCAAGAGTTGAATACACTAAGCAGATTCAGAAGGATGTAGGTTGCAGTAAGTACTGGGAGATTAAGACACTTGAACTGGATAGGGTAGCATGGAGAGCTGCATCTAACCAGTCTCAGGACCGAATACCACAACAACAACAACATAGGCAAAGAAAAACAATACTGGAAAACTGCAGCAAAATATCTCGCCCATTAACTTTTCTAATAAAAACCGAAAAAATTTAATCGAGCTGTGCCAACGAAACTTTAAAAAAATTACGTCAGCATCACTGAGGTACAATCCCCACACACACAAGACCGGGAGATCCCCAATAAAAGAGCTCGATGAATATTGGATTGAAAATGTAGCCGTCTCGTATCTTCTACAAAAGGAAGGTCATGACATAGAAGTCCGTAGAGCAGCAAACATGGATGCAGACTACATCTAATATGGATAAAAGTGAAATTTACGCCATAGAGAGTCCACGACAAGAAAGTGCACCAGCAGAAATTTGGCACCAGAAGAACACAATAAAGCGTGCTTGGAGAATAAATGGAAAAAGTTCAGGCAGATGCTTGGGAAAGTTTCACAGTAAGATAATACAGAAGGTCAGATGTTTACTACCCCGAAGAAAAACGCAAAAATTCATGTTGGGATACAGAGTGTGATAAGGCTTTGGAAAAAAGAAAATAGACTTTTTTTAACTACGACAGAAAGGGAACACCGGAAAATTTTCAATACATTTATGAAACTAGGAAACAAGTGCAAAAATCATTACGCAGACGGAAAGGAAAATACCTTAAAAACCAACTCGACTGATAGAAGAATACTTCCAGATCTACAATACACGAGATTTTTTCTAATCTTTTGCAGAAAAATTTCGCGGATACAGGCCACAAAATCTACGTTTCAAGAAATCTGACGGAAAACTTGTACTCACTAATCAGGAAAATTGTAAGTTACTGGCACATTACTTTTCAACACTTCGTAATTGTCCGGAACCATCTTCTACATTCTATAAGGAATGAACTACTTACTAGTCCCTTGAATCATCCCCACCAACACAAGAAGAAATTCACAAACACATTATTACATTAAAAGCAACAGAACATCTGTTGATGTCAATGCTGAAGTTCAGTCTGCAACCACAAAACACTGCAGGTCCGTCCAGTAGAGAGTGTGCAGCGACAGATTTGATGGTATTCTTTTTCTGGTCGGCGGCAGGTGTGCTCATTTCAACGTCTTCAATTGTTTCATATATAGTCTGTCTTGCACGGCGACGGCGACTGTATCTTCTGTAAGGCATCTTGGCAGCGTTCAATGCAGTTGCCTGTGCAGCGGCAGCAGCGCGAATGATCCGCTACGCGGGCAGCGCTCGCTTATGTAGCCGCGCACTGGCGCGGCGACAGATAAGGGACTTAGACGATTTCACAGTGCCAGCCGAGAGTTACCCTGGACGCGAGCACTAGTCGCACTAGGTGCTCGCGTCCGCTGTTCGTCGGTCAGACAGCGGCTGGCGCGCTGCCAAGATGTCCGGGATAACTCTCGGCTGGCACTGTGAAATCGTCTGAGTCCCTTATCTGTCGCCGCGCCAGTGCGCGGCTATATAAGCGAGCGCTACCCGCGTAGCGGATCATTCGCGCTGCTGCCGCTGCACAGGCAACTGCATTGAACGCTGCCAAGATGCCTTACAGAAGATACAGTCGCCGTCGCCGTGCAAGACAGACTATATATAAGACAATTGAAGACGTTGAAATGACCACATCTGCCGCCGACAAGAAAAAGAATACCATCAAATCTGTCGCTGCACACTCTCTACTGGACGGACCTGCAGTGTTTTGTGGTTGCAGACTGAACTTCAGCATTGACATCAATGATTCGTTTACCCACGGTAACGGATGGTTAACAGTCGCTGTTGTACGTGGTGGTACAGGCGTACCCAATGTATCGGGACTGGAAAGCTTCGTTGATCGTGACATCATAGCCTATCGAACATATCATATAATTGCTCAGATACTGAAAACTTTAGAACCAAATAGTCTCAGAGAGCTACCCCAAATCATTACAGATATTTGGGAGAAAGAAAAATTACTCCAGGTATGTAAATGTGCTCTCATTCATTCATTACACAAAAAGAAGACAAATCTGATGTAAATAATTATCGAGGCATATCCCTACTGCAGGTCACACACAATGTTCCATTAGCCTGTCTTCTTCAAAGTCCACAACATACTTTCGGCCCAGTACATACTGCACAGAACAAAATTTCAATCTAAGGACCGTGCTGAAATACAAAGCAGTGAGAAACAGAAACAGAACTTTAAAAAGGCATAAGACTCATTTTACCGTCAAGCAGTTTTTGATATTAAGTGAAACAAGAAGTTTACCGTTACCAGTCAGTGTTTATTTATCTTCACGACTTGTTTTAAAGGTTTAAACCTCTACCATTAGGTGGATTTATAGGTGTTAGTATGATATTTGTGTGTGTGTTGTGTTACGACTTTCGGCACTTGTGGCACTGTCTAGTGCAGAAACAAAACGTTATTTCAGAACATGGATGTCGGTTTATTCTGACCAAAAATTAAACGTATATCTAACGGTAAACGTAAAGTAATTAAAATAGAGTACCTCAAGTGGTCACAGGTCCTTTGACTGCCCTAACACATCACATGTATACTGCCAAATTTAGTAAACAAATAATGAGCCTGGAAACTATTGGCTACAAAGATCGTATATCAGTAGAGAAAACATTATAACAAAGCACAAAGAATATACACTGTAACAATATTATTATAGAATAAATTTTAAAGGATTTGATGATGTATGTTTTGAGGTTTCGAATACATGCGTTGGAATAAATATTGCAGGTGGTAAATATATCCGATTTTGACAAGTTGAAACGGCTTAAACTTCTACTCGTTTATATAATTAGGTGAAATGTTACAAACTTTGAGTGCAATAAACACATTGGTTAATGCCTTAATATATGCGGATGGATGTACATATAGTTTCAAGCTCACAAGGGCAACAAGCGTTTGGTGTGACAATATATCTGTAAAAGAGGTCACTGTCTTGTACATTTGGTGGCTGCCAAGGTAACATAAGTAAATATTTATGATAAATATAAATATTAAGGGTTTGTGTATGTGTGTTTGTGTGTGTGTGTGTGTGTGTGTGTGTGTGTGTGTGTGTGTGTGTGCGTGTTTTACAGTATAATAATGTAGGCAGTTTGCTGAAAACAAAGATGACAGTATTATAAACATAGCCATTTTTCTCATTTAATATGGATTCAGATTATTTTGTTTGCTGTTTGTGTATTTGGATTGTTTCAAGGATGTCTTTTCTTCTGCCTTTTGGTTGGATGTGTGAGGTGCTGATACTTGTGTTGTTTTATGCAGATGGGTGGCTATTGCTGATGTGTGGTATTTTTTGTTTTTTAGTGCTCATATGCGTTATTTGAATCTAACTCAAATGATGTGCCTGTCTGGTCAATGTAGAAGCAGTCATAGTCCAAACATTCAATTTTGTAGACACCTGTCTCGTGAAGTGGCTCTCATGTACTTATGTTGTGGGGTAACTTCAGGCCAATCTTGTTGTCTGTGGTAAAAGGATATGCTTATGACTCTTCGTTTGAAGACATTGGCAGTGTGATGTGAAATGTTACCTACAAGCGGGATTGTATGGAAGATTTTTTTTGCGTTGTGATTGCTATAGCTGTTTGTTTCATTATTTCAGTTTTTTGTCCATATTTGTCTTCATATAGCGGTAGTTGGATAGCTTTATTGATCATATAGCGGAGTACTGCCATTTTGTGGTCTGTGGGGTGACAGGACGAGTTGTGGATTGTAGTATGTGTTGTGGCAGGCTTCTTATAAATTTCTAACTGTTGTCTGTTATACTTTTCTCTAATGTTAAGGTCTAAAAAACTTATAGTTTCATCTGTTTGGCGTTAAACTGTGAATTTTATGTTTTCATGGGAGTTATGAGAGTCGAGGGACATGAAAGGGAAGCAGTGGTTGGCAAGGGAGTGAGACAGGGTTGTAGCCTCTCCCCGATGTTATTGAATCTATATATTGGGCAAGTAGTAAAGGAAACAAAAGAAAAATTCGGATTAGGTATTAAAATCCATGGAGAAGAAATATTAACTTTAAGGTTCGCCGATGACATTGTCATTCTGTCAGAGACAGCATAGGACTTGGAAGAGCAGTTGAACGGAATGGACAGTGTTTTGCTGTTTGGGGAGCAAAATAACTGATGATGGTCGAAGTAGAGAGGATATAAAATGTAGACTGGCAATGGCAAGGAAAGCGTTTCTGAAGAAGAGAAATTTGTTAACATCGAGTATAGATTTAAATATCAGGAAGTAGTTTCTGAAAGTACTTGTATGGAGTGTAGCTGCGTATGTAAGTGAAACATGGACGATAAATAGTTTGAACAAGAAGAGAATAGAAGCCTTTGAAATGTGGTGCTACAGAAGAATGCTGAAGATTAGATGGGTAGATCAGGTAGCTAGTGAGGAAGTATTGAATAGGATTGAGGAGAAGAGGAGTTTGTGGCACAACTTCACAAGAAGAAGGGATGGGTTGGTAGGACATGTTCTGAGACATCAAGGGATCACCAATTTAGTATTGGAGGGCAGCGTGGAGGGTAAAAATCGTAGAGGGAGACCAAGAGATTAATGCACTAAACAGATTAAGAAGGATGTAGGCTACAGTACGTATTTTGAGATGAAGAAGCTTGCACAGAATAGAGTAGCATGGAGAGCTGCATCAAACCAGTCTCAGGACTGAAGACCACAACAACAACTACATGGGAGTTATTGAATAACTGGTTCAACTCACTGATGTCATCTTTAGTACCTTTGATTAAAAGGATGCTATCATCCAATATCTGTTGTAGTAATGATATTTCTAAGGAGGTGGTGACTGGAATTAAGAATTTTGTCTTCTAAGTTACTTACAAGAATTGCAGCTGTCGATCCTGAAAGATTCGAGCCCATTGCCAGACCCTCTGACTGTTTGTAGATTTTATTGTTAAATTTAAAGTAGTTGTATGAAAGTGTGAATTCAAGCAGTTCCATTAGTTCAGTAATGTGTGTTGAAGGTATTTTTTGTGGTGTTGTAGGTTGGCATTGATTATCTGTAGTGTGGGATCTATTGGCACAGAGGAGTAAAGGTTTTCTATGAGAAATGAAGGAAGTCTAGCTCCATCAGGTACTTCTATGTTTTTGAAATGTTGTGTAAATTCTGTTGTGTTGTCTCATTATTGAATGTGTATGCTTCTTTGAGAATTTTGAAGAGCATTTTGTTGAGTTTGAATCTTGGGCTGTTCCTGTTGTTCACTATAGGCCTGATGGGGGATCCATTTTTGTCGATATTTGGTTGTGATCTAAGGCAGGTTGCTTGTGGGCTCATTGTAACAATGTTTCTTGCTTCTTGGATGGTGAGTAGAATGTTGCTTTTTGATGTGCTTGAAGAACAAGGTTTAGATCCAAAAACACTTAACCTCATCAAAGAAGCAGTGACTGATACGACCTCCAAGGTGAAATTCATGGGCGAAATATCCGAGCCCTTCCTGATAAAAACTGGCGTCCGACAAGGTGATGGTATATTTTCCTATTCCATCTTGTGCTGGACAAGTTCATCCGAGAATGGGAAAAGGAACTGAAGAATAAAAACTGCTGGAAACCTGTGCTCAAGGATGACATTAGAATTTCACGTTTAGCATTTGCTAACGACTTAGCCTTACTAGACGATGATGATATAACAGCAGTCAAACAGGTTGATACCCTTAAGTAATTTACAGAGAAAGTTAATTTGCAAATATCATCCGAAAAGTCTGAATTCATAGTCACAAAATCTGACAAACAAAACGTGACTATAAAATAAGGTCATATCAATATTGTGCCGTATTACAATTACTTAGGTGAAGTCCTTAAATCTACGGGGCGAGAGAAAGTAGCACTAAAAATTCTCCTCCAAAAACTAAATAGATCCTATGGAAGAACCTTCACACTGTATGATAAAAAATGCTTGTCCAAAAACGCTAAAATTAGGCACTATAATACAGTTTAAAAACGTGAAGTCCTGTATGAATTGAAACTCTGACAGTCCACATAAAAGGTGACCTAGAAAACGCATTAAAGAAAGAACGTAAAATCATCAGACAGATACTAGTGCAAAGAAAACAGAAGAGGGATATGGATTACAATCTCGTCAGAAAACTGAGAAATGGTCCAACCTTCCAGTAGGCATTAGAAAAAGGGGATTAAAGTTTTATTGGCACGTCTGTAGGCTTCCCAAAACAAGAGTCACTCAAAAAATTCTTAAATACTTAAAGCTATTTCCTTGATAAAAGAGGTCAAAAACGACCCATAGAAAAGCTCAGATAAATTATTCAGATATTTTGGATACGAAGGTATTTAAGCAGAAAGTTGACAGATGGGAAGGCAGAGAACGAAGCTCCGAAGGGAATAGGAACAGATGAAAGGGGAAAGGAAGAGAGAAAATGCAGAAAAATGAGAACAGCATGGACAGAAAGGAAAAAAGAATCAAAAAGCTTTGTGTGATCCATCAGGGTCTAATCGCATATAATAATAATAATAATAATAATAATATTGTCGATACGAGAATAATTCTACGAATAGTTATCTCCTCTGATATAGAGTAGCACCTTAAAATGAATTAGATTACTATCCGTTATAAAATTTCAGCCCATGTAACATGAAACATGGTGCTCACCATCACACCTGTATTTGCAATGACAACACAGAGGACTTCACAATTAAGCCCCCAAATGTCGTTATTCGATGACTACGTGCAATAAATCAGTATGAACCTGCAATATACCGATAAAACCAATATTTTTATTAATAAATGCTAATGCTGGTTTTTTCAGTTCGTGTGTTGAAAGCAGACTATTTGCGCGATACAGTGTTTACACCCCGCCACCTCATACATATGAATGGCCCGTATGAGCGTGTGATAAACACCAGTGACCTAGATTGTAACGATCAATCGAGAGCTAATACATAGTTCAGATTTTAATGTTTTGTGCTCGCATGTTGTAGCACCCTGTGCACGTTCTCCTAATTGCTATTTAACGCCGATTATCGATTTTAGTTCACGCGAGGGATGCCAAGCAAACAGCTTAGTATTCAACTGTTCTGTGAGCGAAACTCTCGTCAGCCATGAGTTATTTTATGTTCGCAGTGATGCGAATCAGTCTTATACGTTAACGCTTAGACATGTATTAGGACGTTATAGTTTCCGGTTTCTTATTGCACTAGAGTGCTTTAGAAGAGTCAGCAGTTAGATTTTGCTAACAATATACGTGTGATATTCAGCAATTGATGGGGTTCAAATTATTCAATAAATCAGTTTCATAAAAACGTGTTTATTATATTTACGTATGTCAGAATAACTGATAACGAGATTCACTCCAGTATCTGGTCATTCACTCTGCTAGCGTTAATCGTAACCATCCGCGCACGTATTTAGAAGCACATCGTTGTACTAACATATCCGCTCAGACAAAGAAAAAGAGCAGTTCACAAATGTTTTATCACTGTAATTTACGATTTACTATGAGTTGAATGTTGGAAATACCAAACCTAATGTAAGAGGACGTTCCACACATATGTCAACATGTGTACTTCGTGGAACGATGTAGATTTCGTCTCCTGGCCTTTTGCCCAGTAATGAAGTTGCGTCCTTTATTTTGGCCCTCTGTATCCAGTTGACACGACACAGTGTTCAGTCAGAGTAGAAACTCACTATCTTCTGAAACATATGGATTGTAATTAGCCAGAGTTGCCTCGATCTCCAAATAGGTCTGTTACCATCGACTTTCAGCAAACGTTTTACTGTTGCAACGGTATCTGACCGAAGTGCGCTATCTTGTAGCACAGTAACCACATACAGGCATATTATTGTGAGCTTGAGCACTGTCTTGCCACAGCACTGACTGTGGGAAATGTCAGGATGTTGTTAATATAATAATTCAACAAAGCCAGTGCATTGTTATGAGGCAGCTTAGCTTGCTGGAACACTAAACAATGAACACAGGGATGCTGCACCGACTAGTGCATGTATCCACATTGACAATGGCGATTGTATTTTTAGATATGTGACTGGTAGTGGCACATACACACAAAAAGCGCACTACTGAGAACTGTAATAGGATTATTTTGAGTCTTCCAACCCAGCCAGCACAACACATGCTTGAGGGCGCCACATGGACCTTCCAGCAAAGGCCACCGGTTTGCGAACATTACAAGGTAACAGCTCTGTGCGATGTGTCCGTCCCAGATTTACTGCCATGGCGCAGCTAGCCACGCCCAGTCATCACCTGCACCCAGAAGGCACCAAGTCGTCTCCCATGCACACCAGAGTTCATACATTACAGGCATCTCAGCACCGTGGGAATCCCCGCAGCGACACTTCCTGACGGCACCAGGGCCATAGCGGCCACAGCAGCTTCGAGTTCACACACTACTAGCATGGTGGCTGCGCAGCTGGCTTATGTGACAATGTCGCTGGCGTGTTGTAGTACCCTGTCAGCAATGCGGCGTATGTGGGCAGTCAGCCCTTCAGAATGCAGCGGCCATTCGGCCACTGCTCACAGAGTGAGATGAAGCAATTCTCTACTGTCACATTCCTATTGCTTCCCTCAACTGATGTTATTAATTTCCAAACATCCTATGTGGGAATTGATAATATACTTTTATTTGTCCCTTTGCTTGTGTAGAGAAATGCATTGCATAAATAGAATGTTTGTGAATCACAAAGACACATATCTTTGAGGCCGTATTTAGCTGGCTTCTTATGCATATATATGCGAAATTTGTGGCTATCAAGAAAGGGTACTAACATTTCATCAACTGTCACGTTCGCTCCTGGAGTATAATACTTCTGACTTTTGTCTATAAAGAGTTCCATAACTCCTCTAATAGCTCCAGTTCGGTCATCAGCCTTCCTAGCACCTCTTGTAGTAGCACAATCGAAACGCAAACAAGACAAAATGAATAAAAATCTATGAACACTCATAGTGGCTCGAAATACATCACGAACGACCAGTTCCATCATTAGCAAAAATTCCAAGATTTTCTTGATTAGATTTCATTACTCCATATAAATAAAGCAGACCTAGAAATGCTCTCATTTCTAATTTATCTAGCGGCTTTATGAGTGCTGGTTGAGGAGCTCTGAATTTGTTTGACATGACATGTATCTTAACGTTTGTTTTGGGGAGTGTTGGTTGTAACAAATATTCAGTAATGAACAATTCCCAAGCAGATAATATGTCAGTTTAATCAAGGATTTTTGCTTGCCTTCCAGGCGACTAACTATATTGTGAGAACTGGTACGAGTTGTAGGAGGAGCTTCTTTTGACCACTTGTAGCACTGCTTTTTCCAAAAAAAAAAAAAAAAAAAAATATTTGTCAGCGGAATGCCTAATACACGCCTCTACATCTGATTCTTCACAACTACTTTCTGATGTTATTTCAGAGGTGGAATCATAATCACTTAGTAGAAATTCATCCTCACCTGCTGTGCTCTCCTTATCGTAAAAACGCAGGATCATTTATTGTTCTTTCCAACTCGTCATCAGTGAATGACTTCGATGATGCCATTCTGCAAACTAATGCATAAATACAGAACTTAAAAAACTGACGTTATCTTACAAATTTTGTTCTTTTCAAAGCGCTCTAAGACTTCAGTCGCGCAGAACACTAATTGAGATAATGAAAAAAAATACGTTAATACTCTGGTCGGCTATTCTGAGACCTCTTCCTCTTTATTACCGAAAACACCACATCCAACACTCCGCGTTAAACGGTATCACTTCACTGAGGACTACCAAGAACACAGGCCCCATCTGTTGTTCTGTTCACATGCTATGTATTGTGTTCGTATCGCTTGGGGTTCTACAGGACCCCGCTAGAACAGTTCAGGGTTGAGCACGGTAATGAAATTCTTCCAGGCATAGGGATGGGTCAATTAGAGTTGTCCGCCTTCCTAATGCTGGTACTGAATATACCAATGTGCAGCTTTTCAACTTGCCGCCGACGATCAATATCGTAAGGTGTGTGCGAAATGAGGCACAAACTTGTGAAAAAAATTCTCCATCCCGACAAACCTAGCGATGTCTTCTTGCTTCTTGGTATTGGAAATTTTTGCACCGCTTCAGTACGTTTGTGGTCGATAAACACGCCTTCAGCAGAAACTATATGCCCCAAAAAGGAGATTTCCTGAAGCACTAAATTGGCATTGGAAATCTCAGCTGTGAGACCAGCATCACACAAACTTTCCAGGACATGGGTAATAAGCAAAAAATTATCGTCGATGGTAAGGCTATAGATCACGACGTCATCAAGGTAGTTCTAGACACATTTTCCTTTAAGATCTCCCAAAACTGAATCTTACAAACGAGACAACACCGCCGCTCCTGTGGAAAGACGAAGAGGCGCCCAGTTATACTCATACGGTAATTCAGTCACCGCTTTAGATTATTCAGCCAAAGGAATTTGACGGTAGGCCTGGTTTCAGCCCAAGTTGGAAGAACACTTAGCCCCAGAAAACCAAGCAAAACAATTATGCAAATCGGGGAAGGGGACAGATTCAAAAACCACATTTTTATTGAGCGGTCTATAGTCCAATATCGGTCGGCCACCTTGCCCTTCAGCCTTAGCCCCTAAGAACATAGGCGAGGTGTAAGGAGACACAGATGGTTTTCGTAGTTTGCTTGACTATGTTGGTGTTAATCTTCCTATTGTGAGTTAGTCTAACTGGCCCATTTCGTTTACTAAAATTAACATAAAATTGCGATTAATGTTTATACTCTACCGGACCCCAGGTAATCCTCATTTACGTAATAATTTATATTGCCCTCAATTTTTATTTCAACATCTAAAATAATTTGGGAGACACACACCTCACACACACTTATTGTAAATGGGTCGTGTAGACCCAACTAGAAATTGTCGTTTGAATAATTCCAGCAAAATTTTGTTTGAAGTAAATGCGATTGTTGTCGTGTGGTCTACAATGGTTCAGAGGCATTTCACATTGTTGCATGAATAGGTAATAATATAACAACTACATCATTAGTGTGATTTTGTGCGTGAAAATGGCTAGGCGCTTTCTAAGTGATGATAAAATAGTAGAGCCTTTGAATGAGTCGGATGTTGAAGTGATAGAAAAACCTGCCAATGCTCCAGATTCTCAAGTGTGCTGTCACCGTTTTGGTTCTGGGTTCGAAAGTCGGTCTATCAATAGGTAATTGTTTTGGTGGGGAACGCACTGTTGGGACAGGCTTTCTCAGGCTTATCCCTTTACTTCCTCATTGTGCTGATTGTGTAGAAAGATAAAACCTCTATCATCCATCACTCTTTCGGGCTTGTACATGGTGTATCTTTACTTTTTACTTATTGTCAGGTTTAGGTTTTATTGTATTTCTTTGAATTTATTTTATTGCACTGTATTCAATTCTAGTTTAGTTTGCTTTCGTTTATTTTGCATTTTTATTTTTTATTTTAGGACTGCAAATATTGTCTGTCCGGCTCCAGGATTTATACGATATGCTCTTCAACCGAGTGACGAAACGTAAGTATCGTTATTTACATTGTTCATAAGTGAAGATATGTTGACAGTTATTTTTGATGAGACCATCAGTGACATGACACGGCTATCGCAAGTCAAAGATGAGACAATCACTACTGTTACATATCAGGAACTGAAGGCTTACTTGGAACTTCAAATATTAGATGTTGTGTACAGATCTGCTGAAGAATCTTTCGAAGAGCTGTGGGACACCATGAATGGTAGGCCAGTTTTTCAGGTAACAATGTCGGTTCAGCGTTCCCATACAGTCATCAGGTATCTCAGGTTTGACAACAAAGATGATCGACCAGCTAGACGACGTCATGATAAACTCATTGCTATCAGGATTCTCTTTGAAATGTTTCCGGCACAGTTGCCCAAAATGTTCGTTTCTTACATATATGTCACAGTGGATGAGTAATTGGTTCCATTCAGAAGAAGATGTCCTTTCCGGCCAGTACCAAGCGCACAACTTCGTTTCTTACAGCAGGCGTTTAATCTCCTAGCAAAGAACTGATTTACAAAAGGGGCGGTAGGGAAACTAAAGACAAAGAAAGGTCGCGATAATCAAAAATATATTCAAAAATGAACACATAAGCAGAGGTAGCCTTCTCACAAATTTCCGTAAATGATCACTCACAGAATGTAGCCTCTGGGAGTGCTATAGAATTGCTGTAGGACAAGTTGAAAATACACAACTTCATACAACAAAACTGTCTTCAGGACAAAGACTAGTCCTCAGATAGCAAACAGAAATAAAATACAGGTTATCACTATAACAGAAGAAACTAACAATGTGTGACGTTTACGTCAGCACTAAAAGAGGTCTGCCCAATACCGCTTTTTTTTTTGGTCATCAGTCTACTGACAGGTTTGCTGCCGCCCGCCACGAATTCCTTTCCTGTGCTAACCTCTTCATCTCAGAGCAGCACTTGCAACCTACGTCCTCAATTATTTGCTTGACGTATTCCAATCTCTGTCTTCCACTATAGTTTTTGCCCTCTACAGCTCCCTCTAGTACCATGGAAGTCATTCCCTCATGTCTTAGCAGATGTCCTATCATCCTGTCCCTTCTCCTTATCAGTGTTTTCCACATATTCCTTTCCTCTCCGATTCTGCGTAGAACCTCCTCATTCCTTACCTTATCAGTCAACCTAATTTTCAACATTCGTCTATAGCACCACATCTCAAATGCTTCGATTCTCTTCTGTTCCGGTTTTCCCACAGTCCAGGTTTCACTACCATACAATGCTGTGCTCCAGACGTACATCCTCAGAAATTTCTTCCTCAAATTAAGGCCGGTATTTCATATTAGTAGACTTCTCTTGGCGAGAAATGCCTTTTTTTGCCATAGCGAGTCTGCTTTTGATGTCCTCCTTGCTCCGTCCGTCATTGGTTATTTTACTGCCTAGGTAGCAGAATTCCTTAACTTCATTGCCTTCGTGACCATCAATCCTGATGTTAAGTTTCTCGCTGTTCTCATTTCTACGACGTCTCATTACCTTCGTTTTTCTCCGATTTACTCTCAAACCATACTGTGTACTCATTAGACTTTTCATTACGTTCAGCAGATCATTTAATTCTTCTTCACTTTCACTCAGAATAGCAATGTCATCAGCGAATCGTATCATTGATATCCTTTCACCTTGTATTTTAATTCCACTCCTGAACCTTCCTTTTATTTCCATCATTGCTTCCTCGATGTACAGATTGAAGAGTAGGGGCGAAAGGCTACAGCCTTGTCTTACACCCTTCTTAACACGAGCACTTCGTTCTTGATCGTCCACTCTTATTATTCCCTCTTGATTGTTGTACATATTGTATATGATCCGTCTCTCCCTATAGCTTATCCCTACTTTTTTCAGAATCTCGAACAGCTTGCACCATTTTATATTGTCAAACGCTTTTTCCAGGTCGACAAATCCTATGAAAGTGTCTTGATTTTTCTTTAGCCATGCTTCCATTATTAGCCGTAACGTCAGAATTGCCTCTATCGTCCCTTTACTTTTCCTAAAGCCAAACTGATTGTCACCTAGCCCATTCTCAATTTTCTATTCCATTCTTCTGTGTATTATTCTTGTAAGCAGCTTCGATGCATGAGCTGTTAAGCTGATTGTGCGATAATTCTCGAACTTGTCAGCTCTTGCCGTCTTCGGAATTGTGTGGATGATGCTTTTCCGAAAGTCAGATGGTATATCGCCAGACTCATATATTCTACACACCAACGTGAATAGTCGTTTTATTGCCACTTCCCCCAATGATTTTAGAAATTCTGATGGAATGTTATCTATCCCTTCTGCCTTATTTGACCGTAAGTTCTCCAAAGCTCTTTTAAATTCCGAGTCTAATACTGGATCCCCTATTTCTTCTAAATCGACTCCTGTTTCTTCTTCTATCACATCAGACAAATCTTCACCCTCATAGAGGCATTCAATGTATTCTTTCCACCTATCTGCTCTCTCCTCAGCATTTAACAGTGGAATTCCCGATGCACTCTTTATGTTACCACCGTTGCTTTTAATGTCACCAAAGGTTGTTTTGATTTTCCTGCATGCTGTGTCTGTCCTTCCGACAATCATATGTTTTTCGATGTCTTCACATTTTTCCTGCAGCCATTTCGTCTTGGCATCCCTGCACTTCCCATTTATTTCATTCCTCAGCGACTTGTATTTCTGTATTCCCGATTTTCCCATTACATGTTTGTACTTCCCCCTTTCATCAGCCAACTGAAGTATTTCTTCTGTTACCCATGGTTTCTTCGCAGCTACCTTCTTTGTACCTATGTTTTCCTTCCCAACTTCTGTGATGGCCCTTTTTAGAGATGTCCATTCCTCTTCAACTGTACTGCTTACTGCGCTATTCCTTATTGCTGTATCTATAGCGTTAGAGAACTTCAAACGTATCTCGTCATTCTTTAGTACTTCCGTATCCCACTTCTTTACGTATTGATTCTTCCTGACTAATGTCTTAAACTTCAGCCTACTCTTCATCACTACTATATTGTGATCTGAGTCTATATCTGCTCCTGGGTACGCCTTACAATGCAGTATCTGATTTCGGAATCTCTCTCTGACCATGATGTAATCTAATTGAAATCTTCCCGTATCTCCCGGCCTTTTCCAAGTATACCTCCTCCTCTTGTGATTCTTGAACAGGGTATTCGCTATTACTAGCTGAAACTTGTTACAGAACTCAATTAGTCTTTCTCCTCTTTAATTCTTTATGCCAAGCCCATATTCTCCTGTAACCTTTTCTTCTACTCCTTCCCCTACAACTGCATTCCAGTTGCCCATGACTATTAGATTTTCGTCCCCCTTTACATACTGCATTACCCTTTCAATATCCTCATACACTTTCTCTATCTGTTCATTTTCAGCTTGCGACGTCGGCATGTATACCTGAACTATCGTTGTCGGTGTTGTTCTGCTGTCGATTCTGATTAGAACAACCCGGTCACTGAACTCTTCACAGTAACACACCCTCTGCCCTACCCTCCTATTCATAACGAATCCTACACCTGTTATACCATTTTCTGCTGCTGTTGATAGTACCCGATACTCATCTGATCGGAAATCCTTGTCTTCCTTCCACTTCACTGACCCCTACTATATCTAGATTGAGCCTTTTCATTTCGCTTTTCAGATTTTCTAGTTTCCCTATCGCGTTCAAGCTTCTGACATTCTACGCCCCGACTCGTAGAACGTTATCCTTTCGTTGATTATTCAATCTTTTTCTCATGGTAACCTCCCGCTTGGCAGTCCCTTCCCGGAGATCCGAATGGTGGACTATTCCGGAATCTTTTGCCTATGGAGAGATCATCATGACACTTCTTCAAATACAGGCCACAAGTCCTGTGGATACACGTTGCGTGTCTATAATGCAGTGGTTTCCATTGCCTTCTGCATCCTGATGTCGTTGATCATTGCTGATTCTTCCCCCTTTAGGAGCAATTTCCCACCCCTAGGACAAGGGAGTGCCCTGAACTTCTATCCGCTCCTCCGCCCTCTTCGGCAAGGCCGTTGGCAGAATGAGGCTGACTTCTTATACCGGAAGTCTTCGGCCGCCTATGCTGATTATTTATCAAAATTTAGGCAGTGGCACGTATCGAACCCGGGACCGAAAACGTTTTGATTATGAATCAAAGGCGCTACCCCTAGACCACGGGTATCCTTTTCAATACCGCTTCCCAGGCTACATATTGATGTGGAGACATAGCGGTAGTAAATCTAAACATCGAGAGTAGTTCGTGGATAACTCAAATTACTCTGAGGACTAAAGGACTTAACATCTGAGGTCATCAGTCCCCTACTACTTAAACCTAGCTAACCTAAGAACACCACTCACATCCATGATCCAGGCAGGATTCGAACCTTCGACCGTAGCAGCAGTGCGGTTCCGGACTGAAGCACCTAGAGCCACTCCGCCACAGCGGCCGGCCCGGGGTGGCCAAAATCCGACCCCTAAGTTAGGGGACCCGAACTACAGCTAATTCTCAGAACGTCGGAGAACTGTGTGACTCCGTCATCGTTTGACTCCAAAGACGATTCGAAATAATGACAAGAAAAGCAAGCTAGATTTCGCAATCTTGGGCGTCTTTTACATTAATTAAAGGTCCTGTATGCAGTGAATACCTCGTTAGTGTATGTGGACTTGGGACAGTTATTTCAGTAGTATTAATTCAGTAACTAAGTTTGATGAATTGTTAATTAATTAATCGACTGGTCTGGGTAGTTATCAGTTCACTCAGAATTCTATTTGGAGTTCGGTTCTGCAATCAGAATTAAATGATTAATTTTATTACTCACTCTTCCTTTCTGATACAGAGGACTTTAATGGACAAATGTTTTGGCCTTGCCACTTGCCACTTGCGTTTTGTGCGTTTTGCATCACTAGGGCAGTTATTGGGTTACTAGGTGACTCAAGCTTTATTTCGATCCTCGGTGAAAGGATTACGCGTGACCAGAATCTTTAGGTTTTAAAGGATTTTCATAAGGATGAAGTGTTTGATTTTGCTGCTAAGTCCGACTCTTATAAATCCCAGGTCCGAAAGGTCATCCGAAAGAATTTTATTCTCGTGTAAGGCAGCTCTTGGGTTCAACTTTTACTTTCATTTTAAACAGCATTTTGTGGGGGAGAGCTGTGCCTGCGATCTTGAAGTTTATGAAAATTGTTCTCATTCCGAAGGACTTTGGTCATATCGCAGCGGCTAATTTTGACTACAAAACTGTCGCATTGGCAGTAAAAAGCACATTGTCCGTATTGATTGGTCGTATTATTGGTAAACATCAATGTTGCCTCCCTGGCTATCAGATTCTGTCGTCATGGTCGAATATAGGGATGGGGTTTTGAATTTTGCTGTTAGATACATTCATTGCGCTTTTGCCTTGTTAGATTTTTATAACGCATTCAATCGGGTGAAACACTTATATCTCGATCGCCTGTTGGAGGTTCTCGGCTATACGCTTCCTACAAGTGTCGTTCTTTCTAACATTTACAAGAACACTGTGGCGTTACTGGTGGTCAATGGAAGGCTGGCGCTGACCGATGGTCTCTTGTCGGGGAGTGCCTCAGGGTAGTTCGCTCAAAATATCTTTGTCCTGTCTCTTGAACCGCCTTGTTGCGGCAAGTTGCTGATTTTCTGTGAGTTTTCAAACTCCCAAGTGTGAACATCACACTTCGGACTTATGCCGATTATGTGGTGCTGCTCCTCCGTCAGAGTGACGAAATTTCCTTTTTAAAAGTGATAATTGATTGTTTTTGCCGTAATTCAGGTGCAAATTCCTCAACCTACGAGGCTTCGAGGGTGTTGTTCCTTGTTCGTGGATCAGTATACCTCTTTGGGTGTTGTCGTTGATCTTTTACCACTGATGAGAGCGGCTAAGAATCTGAAATCTGTTACTAATAAAATTCAGGGTGCAGGATGCCGTAATTTATGCAAAATGGTTAACAAGAGGCGGTCGTGTTCTAACATGACGACTCTTGCTTACCATTTCGCATTACGTACGCACATTGCATACTTATATAAGAGAGAAAATTTCAACAACCGTGAGGTTGGTTTGTTTGGAAAGGCAGTATATTTAAACTAAATTCCGAGATTCTGGCGAAGCCGCGTACCGAAGAGGGCTTACCTCTTTCAGATGTCACACGCAAGGCGCCTATGTGTGTCCGAATCGTGATAGTGGCAAGTGGTCACGTCACAATGCCTGCACAATGACGGGGACAGCGTGCTCCACCCAAGTCCAGCTCAACTGTTATCACGTGATTGTTGGAAGTTTGTATGGACAAACATCAGTCTCGCGATACGTGAGATGGAAATGACTTCCTCTTGGTGCAGAGTTATCAGTAATATATGACCTACTAATGTCCGCCCCCGGTGGCTGAGTGGTCAGCGCAAAAGAATGTCAGTCCTAAGGGCCTAGGTTCAATTCACGGCTGGGTCGGAGATTTTCTACACTCAAGGACTGAGTGTTAAGTTGTCATAATCATCATCATTTCATCCCCATCGACGCTCAAGTCGCCGAAGTGGCGTCAAAACGAAAGACTTGCACAAGGCGATCGGTCTACCAGAGGAGAGCTCTTGTCACACGACATTTACATTTCACCTACTAATGAACGTCTACACCGTAGTGGACTTCGTGATACGACGATACGTAGTCGATGCCGATTCTTGGAAATGCTTGTGCGTAGGTTTACCTGCAGTGGTCACTTGGAGAACTGGCTTTCGCTGAGGATTCAGCTTGCTTTCCTCACCAAGAATTCTGTCTCAACTTCCCGACATTATTCTGCAGAAGGATTCCTCCTCCTTTCTGAAGTTAGACTAATTAAATGGTTTGGTTAACTGCTAATTTTGTACATTATGTTGTTGCTGGCGTGTGTGTGTGTGTGTGTGTGTGTGTGTCTGTGTGTGTGTGTGTTCGGTGGGGGAGGGCGAGGGGGGATGACTTTTTGTCGTTGCAGCAGTAGATGCTATTTGCACTGGCCCAATTATCGGAACAATTTTGCTAAGATTCATCATCTCATGTTTTCCAGATAAGATGTTGGTTGAAGTAATAAGCGGGTATGACCCTTATCTGATAGAGATATAGAGATGCCCTATAGGGTTATATGATCCTTATCATTTCTAGTATCTCTCTTTGTCAGGTGGTTTCACCGACAGTGTTCTCCGTTATTCATATATACGCAGGAAAAAGGCATTTGCGGACGTGTTTTGCCTTTAATTGTTTGCTGCTGCAATTTCAGTTTAACAAATAATGATAATGAGATCGAATAAAAAATAGTAAAATTAAACATGGTTAGCGTTGAGGTTCGTCGTGGGTCCTCGTTCTTTTATTTTATTTCTTTTTAAATATTTTTCACCACTGCTCCTGTTATTTCGTGTTCGTGGTAATGTTTCGAATATATGGCATTTCGGGGAATGTCTAGTGAAGCAACGCGTGCTTTTTAATGAACGTTAGTTTTTTTCCAAAGTTATTTAGAAAAAAGAGCGACGTGAGCTGTGAAGAAAAAGATAACAGGTTCGCGTCCAACTGCTTTCTATTTTTTTGGGTTTTGAATTCTTAGAGATTCTGCTTAAAAAAAGGAGGTGGTAAAGCATGACTGGACAAACGGAGAGATTCCGAGATCGAATGTTGACGAGAAAAAATAATTGGATTGCATTTGACTGCTAATCAAAACTTCTCCCTTCTCGGGTTAGAACCCGGCTACAGCTTAAAAAATGAATAAAATTCATCCAGCGTAATAAGTCACCCTCGTTCTACCGACGCCTTTTTCAAAGAGGATTGAGGATTGACAGAGTTTCAGGGCACTGTGTTCCCAGTGGCGTGGAAAACTGCACCTAGAAGGCGGAAGAATCAGCAGTGATCAATGGCATGAGGACGAAGACGGAAATGGGAACCATTACATTACAGGAACCTAACGGATATCCGCACGTAATGAGATCTGCAATTGAAAAACTGTCATGATGATCTTTCCATTAGTAAAAGATTCCAGATAAGTCCTCCATTTGGAGCTCTAGGAAAAAAAATTCAAATGTGTGTGAATCTTATGGGACTTAACTGCTAAGGTCATCAGTCCCTAAGCTTACACACTACTTAACCTAAATTATCCTAAGGACAAACACACACACACCCATGCCTGAGGGAGGACTCGAACCTCCCGCCGGGAATCAGCCGCACATTCCATGACTGCAGCGCCTCAGAACGCTCGGGTAATCCCACGCGGCGTAGCTCTAGCAAATGACTTCGAAAGGGGAGGTGACCATGAGACAATGATGGAATTATAAACGACGGGATAATATATTAATGGTCGAAGCATGGTATCTCGTAAATCTGAACTAATAGGAAAGCTAGAAAATCGGAAAAGTTAAGTACATAGGCTCAATCTAGATATACTTTGGTCACTGAAGTGAAAGAGAAAGAAGAAAAGTATTTTTCATCACATAATGGCAGGTAATATGAACAGCAGCAGAGAATGGTTTAACATGAAGACGATTCGTTATGAATAGGAAGGCAGAGATTGTGCTGATATGAACATGTCAGTGACAAGGTTGTTCTCACCGGAATCGATAGCAAAACAACACCAAGAGCTATATTTCACAACATATGAAGAGATACAGAATGTACACTACAGGTCAAAGGATCTCCACCACACGCCATGTCTTTGGCTTTGTGTTTAAAACAGGGATTTCGTGTCGAATATTCAATCGTATCTCCTTTCTGATGATAAACCAAGTATAAATATGGAAAAACCTAATTACCTCTGTTGTGTATCTGACTGATTGTTTCCATAGATGGGCGCTGATGAGTACCTACAACAGCACTGACGATGCCTTTGCCTAGTAGGCGTCGTTCCTTCAGCTACCAAGTAGCAGTGAGTTCAGAATAGTTTACAGTACACTGTGTGCATCTTGCAATATGTTTCTATATTACATACTAAAGGGGGCGGAAGCTACTGTATTTGTAGCTCTGCATCAGAAATGCTCTTCTAGTAGGACAGTTACCAACAGAAGTAGGCATATCCCAATCTATAGGGCTCCACTCACAGTATATGGTCGAGCGAACTCGTGCCGCTGCAAGTGTTTCCCCATCTCGAAGACCCCAATAACAACTTACATGGATGATCAGGTCATTTGCGTCAAACGGAAACGTCAGAGGACTCGTCTTGTACCTGAAATTCGCGAGGAGCTAAACAGCGTACTTGCAACTCCCATCAGGTCTGCAACGCCGCCTGCCGCATCAAGGTTTAGAGGGGTGCATAGCGGCGAAAAACCCTTTATTACGCAAAGAAAATAAGGTGGAATGAGTGTAATGGACACAGAAACATAAGATCGGGGGCGTGCAGCAATGATCCAAGGTATTATTCACTGACGAATCTACGGTTCAAGTATTTGGAAGCAATCGTCGAATGTTTGTTCGTCAAGATCGCGGAGAACGTAGAAGAGTCAGTGTGCATTCCAGTAGTGAAGCAGGATGGAGGGTCGGTCATGGTGTTGGAGTGTTTTGCGAATGATGAAGTCGCCGATCTACCGAGAATTATTGAAGCATTAAAGAAGGAAGGACACTGTGAAAAAGTGCAACTCCGTCTAGAAAGAGATTCATTTGTCGTTGGTTTGTTCTGAATCAGCACAGTGATTAAAAACACTCTTCTGAATTGTGCAAAGTGGATTTCACAAAACATAGAAATGTAGGGGATTGAAGAATGAAATTTGGTCATGTTAGACACCTGACTTTTGTCCCACTGGACTCTTACTGGATGAACGTGATAGCGCGGCCAGATAAACCGAGGTCATCTATTGTTGGAGATCTGTGGGAAATATGCAGACGTATTGGACTGCAGTATCTGCAGAAACATTATAAAATCTTATCTGCAGAGTGCCAAGAGCTTGTGCAAGTGTTCTAAGCGCAAAGGTGTTACTCTGAAGGGGCTAAAATCTAAACCATATTGGAATGATAGAGAGAGAAAATATTTATTTTATTAGTCTACTTAGTTTGTACGAAGTTTTTGCATAGTGAAATATAGTATATAGATTTTATCATGGGTAAAGGTAGTGTACATAAGGATTCTGAACGTTTCATACAATATGTAAAAGTAGATAAAAATACAATAACCATGGAGCCTGGAACACTGTTGAAGGGGAGGGAATAGGAGATTTTGGCTTTGGCCGCAGAAAAATGAGAGACTAGAAAGACTCATTGCGTTCTGCAATGCATTTTAGGATTACAAGAGGAGGAGCTACACTTGGAAATGACCGTGATACACAGGAAGATTCCAAAAGGATTACATAATTGTCAGACAGAAAATCAGAAATAAGATACTGGTTTGTAATATGTAGCCAGGATGAGATGTAGGCTCACATCGCAATTTAGTAATGATGCAGAGCAGACTGAAATTTACAAGAACCATCCGAAAGAATCAGTGTGGAAGGAAATAGGCTGGTGAAGTGCCGAGGAATGACATGTTTGAAGTATGTGGATACCACGATAATTAACACCACAGTAAGCAGCTCAGTTGTTGAGGGGTGGACGTTGAAAGACTGCAAGTCTCGACGGCTTGTCTCCTTTCATTTTAATTACAGTTTCCGTCAGATCAACGAAGTTAAGGGCTGTCGCGGGTGGTTAGCATTTGGATGCGTCACCATCTGGGTCTGCCGAGTGCTGTAGGCGAGCGGGGAGCACTCATCTCTTGTGAGACCAATTGTGGAGCTGCTTGACTGAGAAACAGTGATAACGGTTACGAAAACTGACAGCAGCAGGGAGATCGGTGTGCCGATCACGTGGACCTCCATATCCGATTCGGCGATGCCTGAAGGCTTAGGATGACACGGCGGCCGGTCAGTACCTGTGGGTTTTCAAGGCCTGTTCGGATAGTGTTTCTTTTTATGACGTTTAATAAAGTGGGCTGATACTGATTGCATATTGCTTACCTCGGTATCTAGTAGCCCTGAGTAATTAGAGATGAAGGGTCTTGAAGGCATGAAATTTTAACTCTGCAGCCGAGTGTGCGCTGATATGAAACTTCCTGGCAGATTAAAACAGTGTGCCGGACCAGGAATCGAACTAGAGACCTTTGCCTTTTGCGGGAAAAAGCTCTACCACTTGTTCTTTGTTCTCATTCTGTTCTATATTGTTCATTGTAATTTTTCGGGGCAGACGTCCCATGATATCCGTTGCTCCACTCACTCAGTTGTTCTTTTTCTTTTCTTTTTTCTTTTTACAAAGGGTAGCTAACCATCTGATCTGACCGAGCACGCTCTGAGCTACTGTGCTGGCATCGCTGAGCTATCGAAGCACGACTCACGATCCGTCCTCACAGCTTTACTTCTGCCAATATCTCGTCTCCTACCTTCCAAACTTCACAGTAGCTCTCCTGCGAAACTCGCACAACTAGCACTCCTGGAGGAAAGGAGCGGAGTGTGCACTGATATAAGACAGCACACTCCGCTGCTCCGCTGCAGAGTGAAATTTCGTTCTGGAAACAACCCCCAGGCTGTGGCAAAACTATGTCTCCGCAATATCCTTTCTTCGAGGAGTGCTAGCTCTGAAATTTTCGCAGGAGAACTTCTATGAAGTTGGGAAGATTTCTGACGATGCACTGGCAGGACAGAATGTGCGTGGAAAGGTTTTATCTTCCAGAAATTTCTCTGATCCGTTGTGTTGCTGCTGTTGGGAAAGATAGTCACAGCTTGGACATCACCTGCAGGCGCCTCGTTAGTTATCAAGGTTCTGGGAAGGCGGAAATGCCCAGCTTCAGTTTCAATGGTTGGTTGCGTTGAGGGGCTGGTGGCCACTTTCAAGTAAAGTCACGGCAGAAGGCTGCGAAAGGCCTGGGACGATGGGGAGTCACAAAGTCAGCAGCTGTGTCCTACTGTTAACGCCGTATAATGTATTGTTCCCAGCGCTAGCCAGACAGCATTTTCACAGTTTACAGGCCCCATCGCGCGACAGGCCAGCGCCCTCGAAATTGTTCCGTGTAAGGAGAGAAACTTTTTTCGAATTTACCCGTATTTGCGGGGCTATTGGCCGAGGTCCTTTTTTTTAAAAAAGAACCATACTTGCTAACATTACAATCATTCTCATTTCTCCTCAGAACCCGAGAGTGTTCTGCACTGCTGGTTGCCTTACAGTTTGCCGTCAGCATAGACGGAGTATTTTCTGAAAGGTTTCGGTTTTCAAGCTGAGCGATTTCCCCTGATAATGAGCGTCATGATTGTGAAGCAGATGATGACATCAGAAGACGTAACAAAAAAAATGGCCCTCAGCACTAGGGGACTTAACATCTGAAGTCATCAGTCCCCTAGAACTTAGAACTACTTAAACCTAACTAACCTAAGGACATCACACACATCCATGCCCGAGCCAGATTTCGAACCTGCGACCACAGCAGTCGTACGGTTCCGGACTGAAGCACCCAGAACCACTCGGTCACCGCGCGGCGAAGACGTAACAGAAGCGTCAGTGCTTTTTGTCGGCAAGACACTCTGCTGTGGACGTGACTTTTGTTCATCACCTGGAGGGAGGCTGTGCACTGATTTTTCACTACACAATTGGCGTGGAGAAACATCGTCCTGTGCAAATGGATATTTATAATTTTGCAGGGTACTTCACATGGAATATTTTTCTTAGAAGTGGATTCACGGATACATGGACACATGGAGTTCGCTTGCGGACAGCATGGTGTGAAGATCCAAGGATATACCAATGGTAGCGACTGAGATGGAGCCCATTGTTGAAGTCTGAGTACAGTCACCCAGGTCACGGACTTGCGGACTTTGGACTGCCGATTCTAGGGTTCACTCACGATGGGCAGCTGTCTCTTGTGAGTATCTTTGCGTCTCCGGCAAGAAAGAGTGTTTTCCAATGTGTTTTACGAGATGGCGCAGTGGTTAGACACTGGACTCACATTCGGGAGGACAACGGTTTAATACAGTAATTGGAGCCAGCAATGGTATACTATGTGGCTTCTCATACATTACATCCTGGAAATGTGGTGATTTGCTCGGTATGTTCTCTATAGATTACCTAGGTCTTTCTTTAGTCACTCTGCCAGATTCGAGGCAACGTCGAAAACCGTTTTCTTATACATGTTTTCTGCTTGTGGCAGCAAGTCCTAAGGTAAAGCTATTGACACAATAAAAGCTGTAGCTTTCTTCATGACGTGAGGGTGGCGAATTGGGATGTCAGCTCCACAACAAGCATTATGTAGTAGAATCTTAAAATAATCTTTGTTAAAATAACAAAGCATCCTCAGTTAGAGAAAATATTTTCTAAGTCCAAAATGTGTATAACTCAAGTATGTTTGCCAGACAACTTCGTTGATCAGATCTTCCGGTATACACAGGCGCCATTATGAATCTGCCACATTGATGCAGTAGAATAAAATTCCTTTGCAAAAGAAATAATTCAGCATGACATCGCATCAGCTATGCAGTCAGGCTTTTCTGGTACAAGCGTCCCAAAAAAGTCGAATTCTTGGAGATAGAGTATCCATCTACCTTTTATGCATCAGTTTTGCTGTTAAAAGGAATTCCAGTGCTTCATGATCCATGAAACTTCTAGAGCATCCAAATCGGTGACTGAATAATTCTTATCACACTTCATTAAACCTATAGTACCGACGGCATTTCTCTTGTGTACAACGTTCCCATACTGTTTGTATACTTGGAAGATCATATCACCGAATCCAGTACTGGCACTGCCTGTGAACATACAGTACTCCTGCAGTAAATTAGGTTGTCACAGTATCAGCGCTGTCATTTATGTTGACCTTAGACATTGGAATTCATGAACTGCTAGAGCATCACTAGCCCACCGAAACTTCTTGCCTGTAAGCTGCCTGCATCGGGGCGTTGACAGAGTGTCTACATTTACAGATATTTATACAAAGTAATGATTACTAGCAACCCTCTTAATGGATGTCGCAAATTCTGCTATGGCCTCAATCTCCTCTGGATTCGGAGATATCAAACCTGTTGTGATTATCTGTATTAGAAATTTCTCTGTATAAGTTCCTAAGCATGATTTTTCCATGTTGTCTGTAATTCCGTGCTCTTTGAAACTTCGAAGTATTGCATTCAGAACTTTATTAATATCCTTCCACGATTTTCTCGCTTTAAGCAAGTTGTCGACGTAGCTCATCTCATGCTGCTTGGGAATGCTGAGAGATCTGTGGATAAACGCAGATGACAATATATGCAACCTAAAAGGTGAATGCTGAAATTGGTAACACCTACCAAACGCTATGACCGCAGTGTATTTTCGGCATTCTTGGTGCAGTTCCAACAGTCAGAAACAGTAAGTCGCTAGATGAAAACACACCGACAATGAATATTTTGCAAAAGCTGTAAATCTGACATTAGTCGACGACGAGATGAATGGATTGGCCCTCTTTCTCATCCACCCTGACTGGGCTACTATTTGGTAACCTCACCAGTTACGACATTATCTAATATCCCACGAATTTTAAGGAACACCTCGCACCTGTAGTTGGGAGAAATGGGATACGGTGGAATGAAAAATTTCTTGAGGACCTGCACTCTGAATCCGTAATGGAAGTTCATTATGTAGGTGGTATTCCACAAAAATTATTCCAGTTTTTGTAATATGTCACATTATACCGGTCTGTCTCTGCAGGCTTGGTATTCAGCAGAGTATGTACCTTCTCTTCTACTATATCATTTATTTATTTCTTTATTTCTGTGTGGTCTTGCTCACGTGTTTCCTGTTTGTATCATCGGGACCTGCCTTCGTTCCATCTTTACAATTAACATAGCTCAGCGTTAAGCAGTTAGCTGCCATCTGCACTCTGATAGCATGCTCTTCGAAGCATATATGAACGGTTGAACACTTTTGTAGTTCGACTTCACCCTTTTCAAGGGCTTTTATTTCTTGCTGTTCGTTCACAAAGTTCATACCAATGGTCAGCTCAACTGCCAAGTTCGGTACGACGAGAAAGTTTTCTTGTAGGATGTGTATTCTTGACACACAAATTATAATCAAGTCGGGAGGTTTACCTCCATATACTTGCGTACTAACGCTCCTTTGATTCTAGTCTTCTTGAGTGACAGAGTCGGCCAAAACAGGGCCTTCCAGTCCACTTTCAGAATGTCATTTCCGAAATGGTAGTTATATCGTTGCCACTGTACAAAATTCCTTTAAACAGAACACCCTCTACAGCGGCTTGTGTGACGGGATGCCGATCCTGTCACGCATCTTCATTCTCCTAACCTAGTAGCAGCTGTACTATGCCTGCATCATCCAGCATGTTCATCCGACTCATTCCGATACTGTTGTGGGTGCAAAGTGAGCCTTTCCTGCATCTACATTATGTCAAATGTGTAAACCTTCACTATCGCAGTGCTTCTCCTTCTGATTTGCTGGTCATATCTCAACACTCTCTGCTGATTGATGGCTCCTCTCTAATACTTCCCACTCCTGTGAATTGATGGCCATTGTTCCAACAGCGTCTTCTCTCTGGTTCTGTTCGGACTTGGCCAAGTACTGCCGATGGCTTCATTCTTTCATTCTTCTCATTTATGTTTTTGCATGACTGTTCACTACAATTTCCTTCACAACTTCTCCTTTGCTCTATTGCATTATGTGACTCACACATGAATTCTACCTCTTTGAGAATGCTTTTGAAACATTTTTGATATTATCTTTAAGGGAAAAAATTTCGGTTCCTGACCGACCAGTCTGTTTTGAAGTTTTCCTTGGGACTGCAACGTGACAACATTGTCACAGAGACATAGAAAATTCGACTATGATGAAGTACAAATGCCAGGAAGAAGAACGGTAATGCAGATACATTAAGAAGGAAAGTAGTGGCTACAGTCGGCTCCAGCCTGTAGCGCCTAGAACCGCGCGGCCACTCCTGCCGGCCATCTATATCACAAAGAGCCAATACCTGGTTGGTACTAAGGCCACTAAGGGTGTCTTCACATTCTGTATAATTTTGTTTTTCTGCCACTTCTCGCAATTCGAATGTGCTGTTCTATGTATTTCTTCGTAACTCTCTCTGATCTACACTCCTGGAAATGGAAAAAAGAACACGTTGACACCGGTGTGTCAGACCCACCATACTTGCTCCGGACACTGCGAGAGGGCTGTACAAGCAATGATCACACGCACGGCACAGCGGACACACCAGGAACCGCGGTGTTGGCCGTCGAATGGCGCTAGCTGCGCAGCATTTGTGCACCGCCGCCGTCGGTGTCAGCCAGTTTGCCGTGGCATACGGAGCTCCATCGCAGTCTTTAACACTGGTAGCATGCCGCGACAGCGTGGACGTGAACCGTATGTGCAGTTGACGGACTTTGAGCGAGGGCGTATAGTGGGCATGCGGGAGGCCGGGTGGACGTACCGCCGAATTGCTCAACACGTGGGGCGTGAGGTCTCCACAGTACATCGATGTTGTCGCCAGTGGTCGGCGGAAGGTGCACGTGCCCGTCAACCTGGGACCGGACCGCAGCGACGCACGGATGCACGCCAAAACCGTAGGATCCTAC
Organism: Schistocerca serialis cubense; assembly: GCF_023864345.2. Lineage (NCBI taxonomy): Eukaryota > Metazoa > Arthropoda > Insecta > Orthoptera > Acrididae > Schistocerca > Schistocerca serialis. The sequence goes on from NC_064644.1 coordinate 448,462,218, forward strand.
GCAGTGCCGTAGGGGACCGCACCGCCACTTACCAGCAAATTAGGGACACTGTTGCTCCTGGGGTATCGGCGAGGACCATTCGCAACCGTCTCCATGAAGCTGGGCTACGGTCCCGCACACCGTTAGGCCGTCTTCCGCTCACGCCCCAACATCGTGCAGCCCGCCTCCAGTGGTGTCGCGACAGGCGTGAATGGAGGGACGAATGGAGACGTGTCGTCTTCAGCGATGAGAGTCGCTTCAGCCTTGGTGCCAATGATGGTCGTATGCGTGTTTGGCGCCGTGCAGGTGAGCGCCACAATCAGGACTGCATACGACCGAGGCACACAGGGCCAACACCCGGCATCATGGTGTGGGGAGCGATCTCCTACACTGGCCGTACACCACTGGTGATCGTCGAGGGGACACTGAATAGTGCACAATACATCCAAACCGTCATCGAACCCATTGTATCCGGGAATCGAACGGATAACCAACATCTGACTCCTGTTTTGTATGTCGTAACCGGACACGAGCCGCGACATACTTACTTTAGGAGCTCACTCCCAGACCATAGGTGACGCGAAATTTTAAGGCCATCTGTTTCTTGGCACAAGAGCGGCTGCATACAGGAGAGAAACAACGATGGGTTCAAGCTGAGATTTTTCGGGTATCTGTAGTTGGAGACAGTTTAGAGTGACCCGGAGATGGTACAGAAAATTACACTCTGGGGTGACTTACTGGTCTGCTGTTTATTGCTTCTTCACGTGTTACCCATCAACATACAGAAGAATCTACATTGGTTTGCTAAAACATAGATGAGTCTTACTGGAACAAGTAGCCACTCCGGCCTTCCGGCCTATAACTTCGTTACGACGCTGTAACACATGATACTACTCAATAAGAACCATGGAATTGTCAGATTCCATTGTCCTAATCGAACAGATCGGCTCAAGTACTCTTTCGAACGAAAGTACTTGCTCCTGGTCATTGCAGGCAGAGAGATACAGAGCGAGATGTCTCCGACTTTGAGCAAAACACAAAGGCAGTGCTGAACTAAGGAATATTAGCCACAGCTGCAGCCGTCTTCTGCTCTTGCACATCTTTAAAGGGGTAAACATGGGCGGTGCGAAGTCAGATTTCTTGCATCAGAGTTTCATTTTTACTGAGACAATTCTTACAGGCAGCTAGTAGTATTCACCACGCACTTAAGCGAGAGTACTGGTGTTTGATTTTCTACAGAGATCCGTAACTCAATGAAGAAGGAATATTGTGTTTAACGTCCTGTCGACACCGAGGTAATTAGAGACGGAACACAAGTTCAGATATCGTCAAGGACGGCAAGGGAGTGCGACGTGCCCTTTGGAAACAAGCATCCAGGAAATTGCCTGAAGCGAATTAGGGCAATCACAGAAAACTTAAATCGGGAAGGCCGTATAAAAGCACATTTGCATGCCGAGCGTGAGTTTCCTCGGAAACGCGAAATATTAATTAAATAAATAATCAGTGACAAATAAATAAAGCCTATGGCACACAACTGCAGCGCTGTGTCGCTGATAAAACAAAAGCACAATTACGTTACTCTTATGTTTTGATTAAGGAAGGGAGAGCTCTGGTTGAAGTGGTGCGAGAAGGACGTATTTTATTTTATTGTCTGGCACACCGCCATATTTCATGTTATAGAAGAATACTGCGAGTTGCAACCACACTAGGCACTCGATTCTGTAAAGAATTTATATTTATAAAAGTAAGTAGGATTATGAACTGTAGGCTTATTCATTGAATATATCTGATTTAACTAACTGTGTAACCTTTTTTATGTTTAGTAGACAATCACCTCTGTACGACGTATTGGCATGGCTGGCAAATTATTGTAATATTGAGATTTAGATTATGAGTCCGCACCTACCGCAGCAGTCTTTGGAAACGATTTAATTACGAAGTCCGATTATTCAGTTTTATTTCACGGTCAACTACGAGTAACATTGCCTTTACGAAAAAGCCATTGTCAAGCGTCTGATACCGAATAATTAAACGTCCACATTCCAGATAAGCAAATACAATTGCAATCACAATCACCATCATACAGATAGAATAATTAACATATTTAAAAAATAACAACAACATATTTTAATTTACTTATTTTATTTATTTTATATTGGCGACTGCGTGTCGGACTTGTTATTTTGTCATTTGTTACATTGTTCTCTTTGTTTCATGTAAAAAATCAACTTTCTGGACCTGGACGTCAATGTATGAGAGATAACAAAATCTGAAGATATTTTCCAATTCTGAAATTTTGCGGGAAGACGCAATGAAACTTCCAGCAAAATAAGGTAAGACGCAGCATCTTTGCATTAGCAGGCTTGACCAGACGTATAATTCAGTGTATTAGCTTTTCAGTAATTTCTGTAGTGTTTCTTTTCCGCATAACAGTTTCAGTGATAAATTTCATTCTCAGTACTTTTCCCTAAACAATAACGTATGCAACAATACCAATACACGAGTGTACAATATGGCCGACTTCTGTACGATATCATGTAACATGGCTAGCAGCCATTACCAATAATCTCAAATTCAGTTTATATTTTTAAATTAACAGACAGCCATTGCTGCTACGAGCGATTCATGCTCAACTACATTTTATTTTAAAATCAGTGTCAAAAATTTCTTGAAACATATATCACGTGTGGCATGGTAATAACTAGAAAACAATACGCAAAAATGGAACAGCAAGGACGTACTATTCAGACGCAATCTGACTCGGACGTGAGACAAGTGTTAGAAAATGACTTTACGACAGCAACCGGTAGTGACGATTCATCAAACATTGACGCAAGTGTTGACGAAAATTTTGACGATAGGCCGTCCACTACAAAAATTTCAAAATCTCAATCAGAGCCCATGTTAATGCATGACGTCACGTCTAATGACGCGGCGGGGGCAGAGACCTTGCAAACGGTAAACATTGCCGACATGTTACAAATGCTAATGAAACAAAACGCCGAAAACATGGCAACCTTAAAGGCACAATTAGAGACACAAAATGAACAGTTAAAAACACAAAATGACGAAATCAAATCTGATCTCATAGCAATCAAGATAGGTAATGACACTTTATGTAAGCGTGTGGAACATATAGACGCCACACTGACCAAACAGATGACCGAACTCAGTACTAAATTTTCCCAGCTCAATACGAGACAAGAAAAGACTACAACTGACGTAGCACTTTTACAGACACAAGTAAAAAACCTTAATGTCACGTGTGAAGTTCTTACTGAACAAATTCAAACATATCCTTCAGTACATGACAATCTTGAAAAACGAATTACTGACGTACAGAATAAATTTGACAATGTTGAACAACACCTGACTGACATCTTACAATCAGATGCCACAGCTCATTTTCAAAATATTAATAAAGAATTTCATGAATGGGTTGAGAACAAAGACAAACATTTTGATAGATGCTTACGTGAAAATTTACCAACAATTGTGCACGACTCCGTAGCGCAATACATTACTAATAACAAACAGCTGAGCAGTGACGCAGTACAATCCGTCACTGCACCCATGAGACAATTCACCGATCAACTACAGTCTGAATGTAACGAAAATATCAGTCAAAATGTACAGTTCAGAAACCAATATACATTCGAGTATGATACACACATTCCGCACACGACAAATACACAAGAACAAAAGACACCACGACTACAACACATACCACGATGTGGAAACACAAACACAAGCTATTATCATGGTAAACCACAGCAACATTATCGTAATTACTCGCCAGCTGAACATACCAGTAATTACAGTGGAATAAATCCATATCACAATGCGAAGGAAGATGAAAGCTTAATGAAACACAGGCAATTTCAGATTTTTATCCCAGAAAAACGAACCATTCATCCGGTGATTTTTCTTAAATCTTTTAGTAACGCATTTCCACGCACTTGGAGTGACCGGAAAAAGATTTCATATATTGTCGGTTACATCCAAGGCGATGCAGCTGTCTGGGCATACAGTCAAGCTGACGTATGTACCACGTACAGTGAGTTTGAGCGTGCTTTTCTGAACAAATTCTGGTCGCAATCCGTCCAGGAGCGACTCAGAAGACAAATTTTAGAACCTGAAACTTTTAACAGTAATAATGGTAACTTACGCACATATTTTGAAAAATACTTGAACATGGGACACTTTTTAGACGAACCAGTCGCAACGCGTGATATACTCCGAGCGTTGAAGGCCAAATTGCCTTTCAACATTAAGGAAAAACTTCTACATATCCCGGATGACGATTCAGATTATTTTTTAACAGCTTTAGATTCGGTTGACATGTTACTTGAAGATCAGCGCTTCGCGCGGCAAAACAGCAGCCACAATGTTTACACTAGTGGTATGCAAAACATGCAGGCTTGCCAACACAATTCTGGCGCGCCAACAGTTGGATACGCGGTACAACAAAAACAGCAAACTCACATGCCATGTCAGTACGGAAATCAAAATCAACACGCGTATTCCAATACAAACAATAGTTACAACAGTAATAACGTTTCATGCGGCAATCCATACAAAAGGCACCGCGGTAATAACTACAACGGTAACAACGGATACAAAGGTAATAACAAAAACACAAACAGAAATAGAAATAATAGTAACTACGAACCAAGACAGCATCAAGGTTGGACTCATACCGATCAGTACTTACATTCAAACTCTGCTTTACCACAGCAGCCACCAGGACAAAATTGGAGCATACCTTACGACCGACAGGTAAGTTATAATGCGCAACAGCAACAACAACCGCAAAAGTTTGGAGATCATAATAGGCAATATCCGAATGTGAATATAATAGAAATGACACCTGATGCACAACCTCAATCTGTGTCAGTACCTAGTACAAATGATAATCCAACAAACTAGAAACAGTCACTACTTTGCCCCAGGTCGTGGCTGAAGAATTCTTGGGGGGCGACTTCAATGTTAATCAGTTATTTGACACCACACTTGAACAACAGAATAATGATATGCCGAGTAATTCTAAACAAAAACTACCTGTTTTATTTATAAGATACAACCACAATAACAATATATCAGATGAACTTTTACAAGATAGTACACAATGTCGTTTAAACACAAATGAAATTGTTTTAGCATCTACTACTGGTGTAGTAGGTGGGATTCCAACTACTATTATCCTAGATACAGGTGCAGCTGTGAGCGTTTTGTCTTTTAATTTCTATAAAAAGATGTGTGAATTGGAACCTGTGCCTGAGTTTCCTGCCCAAAACTGTAAAATAACTACTGCACTAGGTAATAAGTCATGTAGGGTTACGAAGCAAGTTTTTGTAAACGTTAAAATAGGTAATGGAACCGTACAATGGCCATTCCTGGTTGTACAAAACCTTGTGACAAATTGCATATTAGGAATAGATATTGAGCGAGAAGGACTGCACTATAGACTTCTCGAAAGGTAAATGTATTTTAAATGATAAAGGCAGTGTAATTATTATTGATTTGGACAGGAGAACTCTAAAGCATCACAAACACTGTACAGGGTACAAGGTTCAGTTAGTACTTGACAATGACATTCAAGACATGCAAACACACTCATCTGACACAGAGCTAATGGACTTGAAAACATTGCTTGATCATAAGATAAGTGAAGCTACTGCTCTCAGTGTACATGAACGTATAAAACTACAGGAAGTGTTATCCAAATATTTACAAGTTTTTACCAAACGATTAGGTGTTATCAACACGTATGTGTACAAGATTGAAGTTAAGCCTCACAAGATCTTCTACCATAAGACATATAACGTACCCTTATCTCAACGACCTGCTGTGTGGCAAGAATTAAAACAAATGTTAGACTGGAAGGTCATTGAACCATCCACCTCACCTTATTGTAGTCCTCTACTTGTTGTCAAAAAAAATCAAATGGAAGCATTAGGTTAGTGTTAGACGCACGAGCTACTAATGAAATAATTTTACCGGTTCACACAAAACCTGAAAATTTAGAAGAGCAATTACAGAAATTTCTAGATGCAAAATATTTTTCCACAATAGATCTCGCTAATTCGTTTTGGCAGGTGGGTATCACTCCTGATTCTCGGAAATATACTGCATTTATGTTCGGGGGGCGAACCTATCAGTTTTGTGTTCTACCCTTCGGACTGAATGTCAGCTCTGGGGTATTCATTACAGCCCTGGATACCGTGCTTGGCGACGATTTAGTTGAGACAGTCACACACTATGTAGATGATATAGTGATAGCTACACAATCTTGGAATGAACACGTTGACACACTTCAAAGAATTTTAGAAAAATTTGCACAAGCTGGAGTCACAGCCAACCTAAGAAAATCAAAATTTGGTTGCAGTGAGATAAAGTATTTAGGACATATCATTAATTCACAGGGCATACGTCCGGATCCCAGTAAATTAGATGCTATCAGAAACTTTCCTAGCCCTCGAACTAAAATAGCAGTTAAAATCATTCCTTGGGCTATGTTCATTTTTGAGACGTTTTTTGCCACAACCACTTTTGAACAGTAAACATCTGCTAAATCTACTCAGAAAGAATCAAGTTTGGATCTGGTCGGAACAGTGCCAGAATGACTTTAATACAATTAAACAAGCTTTAGTGAATGCTAACATATTGAGCCACCCAGATTTCAATTTAGATTTTTGTATGACTTGTGACGCTTCACGTACTGGCTTGGGCTGTTGCTTATTTCAAGTTGTAAAGAATAAAGAGGAGGAACAGATAAGAATTATTGGGTTTGCGAGTCGCACTCTAACTGAATGTGAACGTACATACCCCACTACTGAGTTAGAAACACTTTCCATAGTATGGGCATTCAAGAAATTCAATTATTATTTATTTGGAAAACATACGGTAATTTACACCGATCACCAGGCCCTGACATTTTTGTTAACTTGTAAACTTGTACATCCTAGACTATCACGATGGGCAGTTACACTTCAGAACTACTCTTTTGAAATTAAGTATATAAGAGGTAAGGACAACACCATTGCAGACACTTTGTCTAGACTTCCACAAGGTATGAATGATACCAACAGTGACTTAGAAAATATAAATGACTACAGGATTCTCTTAATGCAAGACAAGCAGTATCACCAATATTATATTGATATGTGCAGAAACATGGCTGAATTACAAAAATCTGATCCTCACTGGTATAAGATAATAACATTCCTGGTAGAAAAACACAATCATCCTTTGACTAAGTATTACAAGTTACACAATGATGTGTTATTTTACCGCCGACATCCAAATGCTACTAACTGGTGTGTATGCATTCCCAAAGAGTCTGAACGTAATCTAATTTGGCACACACACTTAGTTTGGGGTCATTATGGGACGAAAAAGTGTTTGGCAAAGCTCAGTACATACTGTTATTTTAGCAATATGAGAAGAAAAATTTACAGGGAACTAAAAACATGTGTCATATGTCAAAAATCAAAACCTCAGAATTTATCCACAAAAACAGATCTACATTCTATTTTACCTAGTAAACCCTTGGAAATTCTGTGTACTGACATCAGTGGACCGCATCCAGCAAGCTCTGGAGGCGTCAAATATATCTTAGCTTTTTACGATATATTTTCTAAACATGTAAAACTTTATGCTTTAAAATCCGCCACTGCAAATGCTATAATACGAAGATTCTCAAGTGATTACCTGACGCACGTGGGAAAACCTAAAGCAATTCTATCAGATAATGCAGCATACTACTCTGGGTACAAATGGAGAAATTTCTTGAAGGACAATAACATTAAAAGTATATTTATTTCGAGGTTTAGTCCACAATGTAACGCGACTGAGAGACTTTTCCGAGAATTAAATCGATTCATGAGGACCTATATTTCATCAAAACATACTAATTGGGTATCCTACCTAAGTCTTTTCGAAGTCGTACACAATAACTTAAATATTTACGATACGAATTACACACCTAACGAGATCATGTTCAATTGCAAACAGAACGATCAGTGGATAGAACCATTACCTAAGTTGTCAGACAAGGAAATCACACGTGAACAGAAAATAAAAGAAGTATTGACTACATTGACACATCACGCACAAATACGAAACAAACATCACAGAAACATAATAAAAAGAAAACAAAAATTCGAGGTAGGAATGCTTGTACTACTTCGTACTCATCATAAATCTGTAGCACTCAAACGACGCAACGCTAAGTGGCGTCTGCTATATGAAGGACCTTATATAATTGTTAACATACCGCATCCTGGTGCGTATCTGTTACAACATCCTAGAACTAACAAAATTGTTGGGCTATACGCACACCGAGATCTTAGAGCATTTCATGCTGAATAATGTCAAAGTCATACCCATCAAAATATTGCTAAGCAACTCGAAAAACTCTGTTGTTACAACACAGATAATAAGTAGTATAGAAATTTTCATTTCAGCGGTTCCAGTGACGCAGTTGAAGACAGAAGAACTCTTCATTCAGCTCGCGCCTCCACCTGAAAGACGGAATATTAAAGTTAAATTTATGATTACGTAGCAGTGGATGACATATTAATTTTTCACGGAACATTTGTTACTGAAGGTACCACTGACTTGGTGTGACACCTGACGAACTGACAGACGTCATCTGTGAAGCGATCTTTTACTTTGAGAAATAGATTAGACGCACATTTCTCAGCACGAAAAGCATCTATCAGTAGTCAAGGCCAAACAGACACTCTACACACACGCACAAAACGCGAGGAATCGAACATTTCCTCTCTCTTACTATTTTGAATATTTATTGAGTAGTGAAAACGCCTGGTCTTGCCTACTGATGTAATGAATGTTATGTCTAACCTATCTTAATTTTAGATGACATCACAAAAAACATCGATAATATCCCAGCAAAACCGCTAAAGAGGATGTAAGTATCTGCAATTCATGTAATCAAATGTGACACAATGTAATAACCTATAGCGATGTAATGATGATGTAAACATGTTTATGTGCAACTATATTATGTTTATCCTAAGAAAATATGTGACGTGTGTATGTATAATTACTTATTTTTTTAACTGATGTATAGTGCAACTGTTACTATGTAAAAATTTGAACAAAACGAGTGCCAAAAAGAGATTGCATAGTGAACAACTGTTCACGGACATTAACGAACATTACTAACTCTGCAACTACGCGGAAACCTATGTGAAAGAAACTGTTAATGCCATTCATTATGCAGCGTATCTATGTAAACGCGATGAACGATTTCCTTGATTAAAAACTACGAACATTTAGGTGAGCTATATTCAGCAAAAAACTGAAAATGTGAAGTGCATAATTCGTGCATTGTCTAGTGACATTACTACAGTACCCAACTTCAAGATGTTAACTGGATTAAATGGACACAAAGTGCCTATCCAGAAAACAACACGACAGGTGGAAGAATTTTGGTTGGAACTTCAGGGAATGAAATGTTCTCGAAATGTGACGGACACTCTTACCTGGACTGTCCGAGGTTCTGCAACCAAGCTTCCACGGAATGTAAAAAACGAACTGCACGTGGACCAATTACTCGACGGGTCACGTCTGATCTGTAATAAGCAATGCTTTTAGTCACAACGAACTGCATCACTACGACTATAATGGAAATGAGAAATGGACACGCTTATGTATTAATCAAGTTGTTATACAACGATGTTACTGTGATCAAAAAACTTTACCACGACGATACTAACCTGTAAAAAATTATTGTGCAGCGGATGAATATGAACTGTAATAACGACGCGATGTGTATAGGTCAACGCACCTGAAAAATACGGACATTTTTCTTTGAAGTATTTCAAAACAATACTATGTAACTAAGAACATTCAACAATCTAAGTTGTATTGTGTTATAACAAATAATGTAAATTTAAAACTAAGTTACCTGTCATAGAATGTAGTCTTCATATGTAATCTTGGTTGAATATTTTCTTTGTGCAATGACTGAAAAACGCGCGCACACGAACAATATGATCTGCAATACTGTGCCGCGTGATCTAACTGTACGATATAACGGCAGTGCCGCAGTTACACAGACGCTTCTGCGCATGCGCGCACTCTATCTGCCAACATTAGAACTTTTACGGCGCACCCGCGTCATTCAAATTTTGTATATAATGTGTATAATGTGTAATGTAAGTCATGTAAATAGTTGTAGATAACTTAGATTTTCTTGTGCCTTTAGGTGAATTGCTCGCCTGCAGGTGTGTCCTTTCGCCTCGCAATTCAGGGGGCAATATAAAGGCACATTTGCATGCCGAGCGTGAGTTTCCTCGGAAACGCGAAATATTAATTAAATAAATAATCAGTGACAAATAAATAAAGCCTATGGCACACAACTGCAGCGCTGTGTCGCTGATAAAACAAAAGCACAATTACGTTACTCTTATGTTTTGATTAAGGAAGGGAGAGCTCTGGTTGAAGTGGTGTGAGAAGGACGTATTTTATTTTATTGTCTGGCACACCGCCTTATTTCATGTTATAGAAGAATACTGCGAGTTGCAACCACACTAGGCACTCGATTCTGTAAAGAATTTATATTTATAAAAGTAAGTAGGATTATTAACTGTAGGCTTATTCATTGAATATATCTGATTTAACTAACTGTGTAACCTTTTTTATGTTTAGTAGACAATCACCTCTGTATGACGTATTGGCATGGCTGGCAAATTATTGTAATATTGAGATTTAGATTATGAGTCCGCACCTACCGCAGCAGTCTTTGGAAACGATTTAATTACGAAGTCCGATTATTCAGTTTTATTTCACGGTCAACTACGAGTAACATTGCCTTTACGAAAAAGCCATTGTCAAGCGTCTGATACCGAATAATTAAACGTCCACATTCCAGATAAGCAAATACAATTGCAATCACAATCACCATCATACAGATAGAATAATTAACATATTTAAAAAATAACAACAACATATTTTAATTTATTTATTTTATTTATTTTATAGCCGGATGCTGATTTGAACCGTCGTCCTCCCGAATAGCCACCTTTCTCGTTCATTAATTAACCCATTAACCTTTTCCTCAATCACTGGTCATATTCGTGACAGTTTTACATTATTCTTTCGCGTATCAACCAGCCTTCCACCAAGGTTGTAATGCGCATTTGCAATCCCTTGTCGACTAATTACCTATTTCATTTCTTAACTCTATGTATAAAATATCTTTGATGTCTTTCGGCAATAATCCAGTTTGCTACAGTGAGCACCAATTTTCTTTTGTAGTTTGATGGATACCGTTATCAGTACGTCCATGTTAAGTGTGGTACCCATGACTTCACGCTTAATAGGACTACGCTTAGTAATTTTTACTTAGTAAACGTTTATCCACTGAGCAACCGTGTTTATTTTCAGTACGCTTGGTCATATGGGGAGCTATCCATCTCTACATCACCGGGGACGAAATCAGTGCATCTCAAGCATATGTAACACAGTTGAAGTGATACCTCACAATGACCTCACTCGAAACTGATTTTCTCCATACCATTGATACGCCCAGAATATGTCACGCTAACTTCTACAGTGTTCAGATACTTCGATTCAACCTCGTGGGTAATGCAGATGGTGTTAGTGTCCTTCCGCCACACAGCACAATTGGTTTACTGAGTATAGATGTAGATGTAGAAGATATACCCATATGTCAGTCTCTGAATGTGATCAGTACGGAGTATTGCCTCTTTGTTCTTCGACAAAATATTTTTGACGCCTCTCTCCTTCTTGCAAATTGTTCAGCTTCAGGATGGGTTTTTCTATATCCACATCCAGTTGTTACAGTTTCTGCAAAAATGGTTCCTTGTTTGTTTATTCAATTAAAATCATACACAATCTGATGCTTTTTTAAATTGAAAATAGCAATAAGGTTAACATACATTTTATACAATGGTAGCAGTGATTCATGTGTCATATTCACGGCGGACGGTATCGAGAGGCGCACAACAAGAATGACATGCCCGAGCAACGTCCGAAATTTTGTCGCTGGAAGTTTAGTATTACGCCGCGAACATCTGCATAGGCAATTAACTCAGTTTGCTTTCCGCTTCAGTTGTGTGAGCGAAATATCTTTATTGCTTGTGAGGCGAGTTAGATTTCTGGATTCATGAGACTGCTGTTTGCTATCATTTTTTTTCCTTTAAGGAAAGATGTCCACGATTGTACTTAGTTGCAGGAATTTCACACCATAGGAAATAAATTTGTTCCCAAGAAATGGGCTTCTGATGTGTTGTGCGGTTTTGCCAGTAATGTAGTTGCTTCCGGCAATGTAATTCCATTGGAGAACGCCCATAAACAGTAAGATATTATTTCAACAAAGTGATTAATGGAAGATCATCACCATCAGATTAGTAGCTTATCGAGTGTATCTTTGGACACAATAGTAAATGGTTCACCGGCGGTTATATCTCCAAAATGGCCTCTGTTCGTCTACGGTTTGAAGAAACTGAAATAGGTGAAAGACTTGTTGCCAGAGTGTGACGAGTATAACATTATGTCAACACACACACACGCACACACACACACACACACACACACACACACACACACACACACAAATGAGCCACTGGCTGGTACGACAACGTGGATTTGTCGTTTCATTGGTGGGGCGACTGTCACTTGAAATACATCCCATTTGCTGGTGGAAAAAAAAAAGATTTCAGCCCTTGTTTGCTTCAATATGACTGTGCTTGGTGTTGCTGTTGACTTCGCTAATCAGCTCCTCAACGTAGTCAGCCATGGAAGCTGAAATAGTTGCAGAACTGCAACATCCAGCAAACAGAATTATCCAGAGAGGATAGTTACCAGGATCGTAACTGACGAACCACATCAGGCTAACACAGCTGACATATTACCAATACAATTCTGGGAGTAAATATTTATTAATAATAATTGAGACCTACTCGGAAACTCAAAACTCACTGCTATGTGGACTAAAGCTAGTCTTGAGCTTACAAATGCTTTTGGAAATATCTACAGGTGACGTAATCCGATTCCGAGTCGTTTATAAACCAACTTAAGAAAGCTATTTTATGCCACGCGTTTCAAGAATATACCGCAAAACATAAAATCAATGAGCTTTCATCATTTTCTGTATTATGCTTAGATTGTGAATAAACCTGAATATAACTTTTAAAGGTATTATTTTAAACATTCTACTCCTCAAATTATAAAATAGTTAATGAAGCTTACTGACGTGAAGGGTAATACACCTTTGTTGACAGTGTATTCCATAATCGCGATGTTGGTTCTATGACAGCTAATTTGAAGTTGGTGATTTTGTTAGAGTCTTCAAACATAAGATAATATTCGATAATGTCCCCATCCCATTTTTCGCTAGAGCATTTTATACAAGTGCTTCTCCGAAGTATTCAAAATTTTCGATCAAGAGACAATCACTCCGTATCTACTGGAACATTACATGATGCTACCTATGGTATGAGATTTTAGGACAGTTAATTGCAGAAAAACATATAACATTGCAAATACACTCCTGGAAATGGAAAAAAGAACACATTGACACCGGTGTGTCAGACCCACCATACTTGCTCCGGACACTGCGAGAGGGCTGTACAAGCAATGATCACACGCACGGCACAGCGGACACACCAGGAACCGCGGTGTTGGCCGTCGAATGGCGCTAGCTGCGCAGCATTTGTGCACCGCCGCCGTCAGTGTCAGCCAGTTTGCCGTGGCATACGGAGCTCCATCGCAGTCTTTAACACTGGTAGCATGCCGCGAAAGCGTGGACGTGAACCGTATGTGTAGTTGACGGACTTTGAGCGAGGGCGTATAGTGGGCAAGCGGGAGGCCGGGTGGACGTACCGCCGAATTGCTCAACACGTGGGGCGTGAGGTCTCCACAGTACATCGATGTTGTCGCCAGTGGTCGGCGGAAGGTGCACGTGCCCGTCGACCTGGGACCGGACCGCAGCGACGGACGGATGCACGCCAAGACCGTAGGATCCTACACAGTGCCGTAGGGGACCGCACCGCCACTTCCCAGCAAATTAGGGACACTGTTGCTCCTGGGGTATCGGCGAGGACCATTCGCAACCGTCTCCATGAAGCTGGGCTGCGGTCCCGCACACCGTTAGGCCGTCTTCCGCTCACGCCCCAACATCGTGCAGCCCGCCTCCAGTGGTGTCGCGGCAGGCGTGAATGGAGGGACGAATGGAGACGTGTCGTCTTCAGCGATGAGAGTCGCTTCTGCCTTGGTGCCAATGATGGTCGTATGCGTGTTTGGCGCCGTGCAGGTGAGCGCCACAATCAGGACTGCATACGACCGAGGCACACAGGGCCAACACCCGGCATCATGGTGTGGGGAGCGATCTCCCACACTGGCCGTACACCACTGGTGATCGTCGAGGGGACACTGAATAGTGCACGGTACATCCAAACCGTCGTCGAACCCATCGTTCTACCATTCCTAGACCGGCAAGGGAACTTGCTGTTCCAACAGGTAATGCACGTCCGCATGTATCCCGTGCCACCCAACGTGCTCTAGAAGGTGTAAGTCAACTACCCTGGCCAGCAAGATCTCCGGATCTGTCCCCCATTGAGCATGTTTGGGACTGGATGAAGCGTCGTCTCACGCAGTCTGCACGTCCAGCACGAACGCTGGTCCAACCGAGGCGTCAGGTGGAAATGGCATGGCAAGCCGTTCCACAGGACTACATCCAGCATCTCTACGATCGTCTCCATGGGAGAATAGCAGCCTGCATTGCTGCGAAAGGTGGATATACACTGTACTAGTGCCGACATTGTGCATGCTCTGTTGCCTGTATCTATGTGCCTGTGGTTCTGTCAGTGTGATCATGTGATGTATCTGACCCCAGGAATGTGTCAATAAAGTTTCCCCTTCCTGGGACAATGAATTCACGGTGTTCTTATTTCAATTTCCAGGAGTGTAGCTCGTTGAAGAAATCATATAAAGAAAAGATAAAAAGCCTTCGTGAAATGGCAAAGCTTTAAAGAACACATAATTTCTCTAATACTTTGTACTAGAGCGTATTCGACAGTATATATGGGATGAGCTGTTCACTGATGTACAAAGCGACTGCGTTCCGTTCTGTGTCGCAAACAATTCCCAGCAGAACAACCAGTCTACACGAAGGCTTACAAGCAAACTGTAAAAACGTTATTCAGTTTCCAAGTCGGAGATTCTCCGTTTGGTATTATCATTCGATGGGAATGACGTCATATTGTAAAAGGTCTTTCTTCAGTCATAATCATGTTTATGAAATAAGTTCAGACACATTACTAACCTAGAACATCCATATCAGTTGCTATTGGAGGAATTACTACCAGTGAATTAGGAAAACCGTCCTCCTGTACCCGGACGCAGGGCTAAGGCTTCTTGAAAATGCACACAGCTTTTTTACTAACGTATTTGATCAAGTTAATATCAATAACAAGCACAGCTCAGAACACAATACTTTTCACTACATTAACCTGGACAACTCCAGCTTCTAGACGCTTACGTAAGCACCACATTCATCGCGTCTGGGATACACCACAGCCGGTAATGTGAAAAAAAGCCACACTCTAGGAGGGCTGTGTGATAAAGAGGCTAATCTGCATCTCACAGGCGGCAATGTTTTTAACAAAAACGTCTTGAGAATCTCCACACTATGTCATTTATCGGATATCTGCAGGGAATTGTCTGCTCTTCATTTGTTTACTGATAATTCCCGTACTGGAATTTGGAGAATGGACTAGTCTTTCTTCGAAATATCCGACGCTGGATGTTTCTAGCTTATGACGACTATGCTACTCCAGGCTTGTCACAAATTGTGTGTATCCGTTCCTCTGTAACTCTTTCTGCATTACAGTAAAAAAAATAGTGTTAGTTGATAAACAAATATTTGGTTTTGTGCAATTATTAATTAATTTTCATAAAATTTCATTATATGCTATTCAGTCAAATAACTTCGTATAGTTAATTTAGAAGATATCACGAGTAGTAGCAATCACAGACAGTGTAAGGAAAATATTGACAGCACAAATACGAAATACACCGTGCGTTGTATACAAAAAGATTTTTTTTTTCAAGCTATGACAGTGTTATGCATGTCTTCAGGTGTAACTTTCCAACATTCTGAGTGTAAGTCGTATCCTGAAACTCATTTTTAGTGTACAATTTCTACTTTCTGAGAACCTATCTGTGGGACTTTTCAAAAGAGTGTTTTTACTTACTGCATATCGCTGAAGTTTTAGACCTTAATCTGATTGCGTACGTAATATACTGTAAGACAAAAAGATCGCGACGCAGGACGAAGGAATTGTTAGAACGGAACGGAAATCGGAAGACGTGATATACATGTACAGGCAATCAAATGATTACAGTTTCAGAAAAAAGTAGGTTATTTATTCAAGACTAAGATATTCCCAAATTGAATGAGGCAGTAATGCAATGGTTAACAACTTGCTCTTACGCAAGCAATTATTATGCTTACCATTGAGAGATATAGTTGTTGGATGTCCTAACGAAGAATACCGTGCATGTTCTGTCCAACTGATACGTTACACTGTCAAAACGCTCAGCTTCTAGTAGATCCCAGTCCATAATGCTCCAAATGATGTCAACTGGAGAGAAATCCGATGGCCTTCCTGGCCAAGATAGGGTTTGGGAACCTCGAAAACACTGGTCATTGGGGCTCAGTTCCTAGCGCTACTCCTCACTCATTCAAGGCCAAAGATGTGGCTGGAGACGCCCCGGTCACTAACATGATTGTAACCTACCACACTGCCCTACAACCAAGAGAGCTGGTCTCTGGTGCTATTTCATTTCCTAGCAGGACGCCTGTGGTTATCATCTTTGGCACCCTCACAGCGCAGCAGTACGTCGACGATATTCTGATCACTATTTTGTTGCCCTTCATGGTAAGCCATCCTGGGATTACGTTTCAGCAAGGTAATGACCGCCTGTAAACGGCGAAAGCTTCTACTGCACATCTTCGCACCTGCAACACGCTACTTTCGCCCGCAAAGTCACCGGGTCTTTCCCCAATTTAGGTCACGAACTGCAGTGTGAGTACGAAAAACGTTTCTTTCAAGACTTTTGCATGGTAAGTGGATTGTTGAGACTCAGTTAAAAGCAATTTGAAAATTAATTTCACTACAATTTCTGGTATTTAGGAGAAACCAAAAATGAACGTAACGTACAACACTGGAAATCGCTGTTATCAAATAGTTGAAACTTGAAAGTAAACTATATTTACAAAGGCAGTTCCTCGATGAAACTTATGTAAAACTTAAATATTTAAATAAAATTTATATTTAGTATTCGAAAATGAAAAGAGGTAAAGATTGATGTATTCTGTTTAAGACTTCATACATTTACGAGAAATTTTTAGCTTTTGTTTGTTCGTATATCTGTATATTCATGGACTGCATTCTTCTATACAAATTTAAAAGTCACATACCATACGCCATTTACTGTTTTGAGTTACTTGTATCGCCATTAAATATTAATGGACGATATGAACATTTTTATGCAAGGAAATATGTATTTCATTAAAGTTGTCCAGAATTTATTTATTTTTGGCCATTAATGACTACAGAACCTTCTGTTCTTCATTATGCTAAGAAGTATCTCATTTGGAGTTAATAGTTCCTTTTTAGAAAAGAAAATTTATGTTAATATGATGTACTATTTAATAACGGGAAATATGACATTTAGAACACTTTCCTACCATAAAATTACATGAAAAATTTGATATCAGGTTTGCTTTTAGTATGTGAAATTTTCAAATTGTCATATCACTATCAGTAATTACTTCATCATTCACGAACGACTATAGGATACAGAAAAGATGACTTTAACGTTTTTGATGCTATAGCATAAAGACAACGTTATGATGGCAATCAGTAATTGTCGGGAACATACAGCGTTCGTGGAGTCGTAGTGACTGCTCCGTTCACATCCACTGTGTACCATCATGGTGTGAGGTCTCAAGATGGTCTATAGCAGGCCGAAACCGGTATCCTCATAAAAAAGGAGCTTCTTCCGGTTGTAACTGTTAATGCTCATTTTTTGTTATGATAATTTTCGTAAGTAGTAAAATATTTCCATTCTGATTTCATTCGTGGTCCTTAGTGATTAAAGAATAATTTTCGATGGTGACTTGAACAGTTGTGTCTGCTACCAAGAAAATCATGCTCTGATATCAGTAACAAGTCTATCAGTAATTCTCCATCAAACCATTCTCCGTTTAAATTCATAAATGAATAACACGTCACATTAAACACTGATCGAACGTTGGAGAACAGCCAACGGTCATATGCTGACGAGACATTCGTATTTTACTTTAAGAAGAGATCTGTAAATCATTTAGGGTTTTGAATAGGATTCTTGCGAGTTAATTTCTCAGCTGTACATAAGATTTAGTCGATGAGACATTAACTCACACTATTCTTTCGCAACATGCTATAGCAAAACACGGTAATAAGATTAAGCAGTTTTTTTCTGTTCCGACAGTAATCTCCTAATACAATCTCTAAAAAGCCTTACAATAAAGAGAATGTTCTAGATTCAGATTAGAGGATTATCTTATGTAAGTCTGAAATTACCTTTATCACCACAGTTACACGTCTCAGTGAAACATATTTTTAAAGAACTTTTGGCATATGTTATACTGTGCTGAAAAATTGTCCTTGTTTCTCGTTTGTGCAGCTTACATCTTCTATGGGACTCTACTTCGTCTTTCAAGTTACGTTTGTTTCACTCTGAAAAGCTAGTTCATTCTGCTGCCCTTGTTACAACCAAAAAGTGTAACACTCACCGTAACTTTTAAAAGTAGGAAGGTGCCGGTACGCTCATGCCTGCAACATAAATACTTCCATGCATCGTAATTTTAGATCTAAGAGAAATAAATGTTGCTGGGTAATGAAACTAAACGCTTCAGATATTTCCTCCGACTTCCGTGAAATATCTAGGAATGGCGACAATTTATTAACCTTGAATTGGCTATGTGAAGCACTACAGAACTATAGCGTTATGTAAAAGTAACGCAGTTCCTTTCTGCGCTGTTTACGAGCCACGTGTATAAGGACGAATAGTAACGGACAAATGTATGTATATATTCATAGCGTAGTGACGAAATGAGGCACCACTGAATATATTTCCATTTTCTGGCGCGATCCTTTTTATAGCGCATGTTCAGTTAAATTGCCACTGAAGTAGGAGTGCTATTTTCTGAAGAAATACATCAGCAGACATCTATTTAACGCTTGAGATATACCCATTTGTATACTTGTAAAACTGCAAATGTGTTTCAAACGTTGATTGCCTGTGACCGCATGGGAATTTGAGAATACGTTTCTTTATTTGTCACGGAGAAACCGTTTACAAACTTTTAGTTCTCTGGCCGGGAAAACGTGAAGGACGACACGAGAGCACGGCCTTGAGGTGATTGTGGATAGCACAGTTAGTTAGGAAAATTGCTCCCGAAAGTAATGATCCGGCACAAAGTTTTAATTGTCTAGGAAATTAAAATTCAAGGTACACTTCACTTCAGAGGGAAAAGTTAATTCAGAAAATAGCTCACAAACTGTGCCATTGACGTGTCTCCAAAGCTTGTGCAGAAGAATACCTATAACGTTTGGAAAGGAGGTGAGATGTGCTGCAGACTTAAGTATGGGGTGTGGGTTGTCATTGTGGTGGCATCAAACTAGTGTGTCAGGTATGAGTACCCCAGCGGGTAAAACTTAAATCCAACCTTCTACACGGAAGTAACGTTATTATACCCTCTATATTTCTTCAAAATATGTGCCTTTCATTTAAAATTATCTCCTGTAGTCCTATCTTCACCTGTAAAGCCCCATACTTGTTTCTATAAAGACCCGAACTACCAGTTATAAATCACAGTATCTCCCGTACTATGTGTCGCAATGATATAATTTGTAAACGCATTCAGTTTCATATTGTTGCAATACAGCAAGTAGTAAAGAAGTGATAAATTAAATCGGCTCCTCAGATGCTGCAGTATTAATGCATTAACAATGATAACTTATAAATCGATAATCTTCCTCTCTTTCATCATTTGGTGAGCGCTGCCAGAGAAAGTCTCTTAACACATTACAGTCATGTCTAAAGCTTGTTGCAAAATCTCATATTGTGAATGAATATTTCCTGGCTAATTTTAGTGCTTTGGGTTATGCAGCCTCAAAATGCACTACGAAGTTCCACGCCTGTTGCACTTAGTTAATCAATACAGGGACGGTTAACGCTGGTTGTAGATAACGCTGCAGTTGACCGAAGACGTCCCATATGAGCTCAATTTTTGTCACCCCTGATGGCAGATCTGGCCAAGGCAACAACCCGACACTCTGTAAAGCATTTAGGGTACAACAGTGCTATTTGGGGGAGCGTTAACCTGTTGGAAAAGGGCCCTGGAATGCCGTTCACGAATAGCAGCACAACGTACAAACCTGTAGTCAGGGTGCGTGAGATATTCACGCGAATGCTCATGCTCTCGTACGAAATTGTACACCAGATCATTTCCAGGTGTAAATCCAGAGTGCCCATCATGCAGACAGCTTCTTTTCGGGACTCAACTGGCCTTGATCGACGCAGCACAAGGCCATCGCTGGTACCGTGGCGGAACAAGCTTTCGGCAGAAAATACAACTGAACTCCACCCTGTTTTCCAATGACCTCTCGCTTGACACCATTGACGTGATGGTGGTTTGGCTCTAAGCACTATGGGACTTAACTGAGGTCGTCGGTCCCCTACACTTAGAACAACTTATACCTAACTACCCTAAGGACATCACACACATCCATGCCCGAGTCAGGATTCGAACCTGCGACCGTAGCAGCAGTCTGGTTCCGGACTGAAGCGCCTAGAACCACTCGGCCATAACAACCGGCAGGTGGTTTGGGATCAGTGGAATGCACCATATAGGGCTGGTAGCTGTCCTTGAAGTCACTTCTTTGAAACTGTTCTTTGTGATCGCTCACAATTATGTTTTTTTATGATTTGCAAACGTATTCATACAAGCAGTGTTGTATCCATCTGTGTAATGAATCTTGAACAGAAATTGCCTCTAAGACACTAACGAGTTATCTGTGGCCAAGCAGAAATCCGTAGACATGTTTGTGTGATATAATAACAACAAATTCACCAAGATATCTTTCTTCCTTTCATATACCAACTAGCATTTGTCCAACCACACCCCAGATACAAGTTTCCTCAGTAAATTCAACATCTGTCCACAATTCGGTATTTGATCAGGTATAAATAAAATGAGCCGAGTTCTATAAATGCCATTAATAGCCTGTTTGTGGCACTGTAAAATCCTTGATAAGTTGGATTTCTCTATCATCAGGTAAAATGCATTATTGTGTAAAAATGTGCTTTAAAAATTTATAGTTTTCCCTCCTAACCTTAAGTTTTGAAAGTTAACAGTCACTCTATACTGTTGGAATCGACCGAAAACCTGTTGAAATATATGCGCTCATTACACTTTGTACTTCAATTAATAAATCATCGGTGTACAGGGTAATCCTGTCTAACAAATCTAATACGTAATCAAGAGTCTCAATAACACACTGACACATTATGTCCAAAGGGTACAGCTTTAAATTGATTATTATATTTTGTGTAAATAAAATCAGTTTATTACGGTATATTGATAATTTTTACTGATGGACCGCCTGACAGCAACTGAATAAAACACAATTTTAGGGCCATACGCGTTTCGCCTTTACTTTCTGCAAGGCATCACCAGTGGCCTGAAATATGTACATATGTTAGCTATTTAATTTACATTTTTATCTCTGTGCCCATAGGTTATAAACAGTTATGGTGGTCGGTATTTCCTATTAACTAGTAATGTTTCGAACTGTACTTACAGATTGCATGGACAATTTTTTACATATTACGCTACTGTTGCATTTTTGGTGTTGTTCTTCTTCTTATGAAAGCCAATTTGCGTTTCTATCCCACATTGCACAGCACTATGAACTGAACGCTTGTTTCAATGCAATATTTTGGTTTCTGTTGCCGACTGTCAAATGTTTTTCCCAAAGATCGAATGTTATTGCCAGACTTTCGAGTGCAGTTATTGAAGTGCCTGTGATCTGTTCGTGTATGCATTTGTGTGTGCGTTTGTGTGAGTACGTGCGTGTGTGTGTTTTGGTGTGATATAATTTTTTGTGCTGTGTGTGTGTGTGTGAGTGTGTGTATTTTTGAGTATTATAATTTTTTTTGTGTGTGTGCTGTGTGTGTGTGTGTGTGTGTGTGTGCGTTTGTGTGTGTGTGCCCAGATGGTGTGGGGAAGAGTTTTTTTTTTGTTTTATGTTATCATTTCCTTTATTAAATGTAGTAGGGAGCCTGTGCTGATGTGTGTTTGTTCATTTATCACATGTTTGTTTTCTGTTATGGCTTTCTGGATGTGGAAGTTTTCTTGCGTTTGTATAAGATGTTTGCTTATTCTCATTATTTTCATTTCTTGTTCCATGTTTGTAGAACTGTTTATAACCTATAGGCACAGTGACAAAAATGTAAATTAAATAGCTATCATGTGTACATATTCAAGGCCACTAATGATGCCTTGCAGAAAATAAAGGCGAAACGCGTATGACACTAAATTGTGTTTTATTCAGTTGCGGTCAGACGGTCCATCAGTAAAAATTGTCGATATACCGTAATATTTCAGGCAACTGAGAAAGACAGGACTAAAAAAGTTTAAGGTGTCAAAATCAGTTTATATCTAAGATGGCTCATCTGTGGGAGTTGCCACTCTCATGCTTACAATGTGATCGAAATTGGATATGTAACACCATGGAATAACTGTATTTGCAAAACAGGGTTTTCGAGGTCTAGTTCTCGTAGGAATAATTATTTTATTTATCACTTTTGCGTCGGTCATTAATGTGTTATTGCCCCCTTTGGCCAACACCAGTAATGGGTTGCATATGGACGTTAAGTTGGTTTGATTATTTCCCAGTTTTACATTTTTTGAATTCCTTTGAAATAGCTGAGCTCTTTGACCGCGGAATAGTGTCGGAGGGGTACCAAATGGTTCATTTCATATCACATTTATGTTAAAATTGTCACCTTTATTACACCTGGTTTTTCCTAGGATACTTCAATACATTGTGGTAAGACCTTCTCAGATGTGCGCAACGATTTTCAGTCGAATAATTTGATTCTGGCCTATTATTAGTAATCTTTGTTTCTAAACTGAAATCAATATTTACCATGTCCAAATTCTGTTTTCACGAACTCAGTCACCACCTCACAACCATTAATTGTGAATTTCCTTTTTTGCCTAGAGAGGTCTATTCCACTTGATTCTCCCATAGAGAATGAAAACCGATTAGAAGGTCTATAGCCAATGTTTTAGAAGAAACATTTTGTGAATTTTCGTAGAATACTGTCGTATAGTATTTCCACCATTAAGACGACGGTCGTATGGGCACTTCCTGAAAACCGATATTTATAAAAAATTACTTAGCAAAACTCTATCTACCGCATGTCTATGAGAAAACAACTATAAACTAGGCTGCAGATTTGTAAGAGATTCTATTAAACATAACATAAGCAGTCTTTCTGAAGAAGGTATAAGCTTTCTTTCATCAGCATCCACCGACGAGATTCTCACAGCTTAAGCATGCCGGATTTTTAACATTATACGTCTTTTTTTCTCTCGACTCAGTTTAATATCTAGTCATTCCCATGAACGAAAACACACAGTTGTGTGAATTTACATGAAATAGTCACACATAAATTTCTTACAGCGACATCAAACGGTCACCAATTACAGCATAAAATGTTTTAAGCTACCAAATATGTGTAGTGGCGTATGTAATTTGTCCAGTGATCTGATGATACGAATTATAATAACTCTGAGTGCAAATGCAAAAGAAATTAATGTTAGTCCTTGAATAGAACTCGTATCGGATTTACAGGTACAATCGTCACTAATTTAAAGAATAGTCGAATGTAATGATAGCTAGCTTACACCAGATAGGGTACTAACATACGATACACTGTAGACATTAACTTACCTTTCAAGTCAGTGTTAAATCATTTTCTGGGGATTCTGAATTATTCCGTATATACGGATTATGGAACTAGATACTGCAACTCAAGAGTACTCTTCGCGAACACGTTGTTGCACAATATAACTACACAAGCGTAACTTTCTCTTTATCGGATCAGCATACGTTAGAGATTTACGTCAGAGAGAGCCTTAATGAGAGGTAGATGTTAGTAGCAAGGTTTTTCTACTACTTTTCGATAAGGAGCGAGAGAAACTGATAACAAAAAAACTTAACTTTGTGTTCTGCCCTTCGACAGGTGTCTTGTCATGGGGGGGAGCCTCGTCGGAGAGGTCCACAGTATGAGCGACTAGGGAAGTGATTCCAGTTGTGGTCACTGGCAGCTGTGGCCGAGCAGTTCTAGGCGCTTCAGCCCGGAACCGCGCAGCTGCTACGGTCGCAGATTCGAATCCTGCCTTGGGCATGGATGTGTGTGATATCCTTAGGTTAGTTAGGTTTAAGGGGCTCCGGAACGCCCTATACTTGCAATGTTAAAATAACGCTTATAAATTACATCTTTCCTCACAAAGTATTTGAGGTAGGAAGTTGAACTTTTCACAGATTATTTGTTGGAATATGGGCTACAACTTAACACAGGGACTTTACAAAATTTTGGTTCAGTTATTAAAGATGATTTAGTTTCAATTGTAATGAAAATTCACAACATTTTTTTGCAATTTTTTATTTATATATTCAAAAATATACAGTTTTTTGGAAAAAGGCTGTGTTAAATTATGCAGAAGGTACTGTGTAACATTTACTGAAAGTTTGAAACAAATATGTTCAGAAGATCCT
The DNA here is from genome assembly GCF_023864345.2 of Schistocerca serialis cubense. Lineage (NCBI taxonomy): Eukaryota > Metazoa > Arthropoda > Insecta > Orthoptera > Acrididae > Schistocerca > Schistocerca serialis. Next base: position 448,487,096 of record NC_064644.1, read on the forward strand.
TAGAAAACATGTTATTAGTATGAGAAAATAAAAGTTTTGGGAACCGAGCGACAAAGATTGGATTAGCTTTTTAGTGCATTCCAGGTCCATAGGATGGATTATCTTCATCCTCTGCAAACTCCTCCTCCAGCTTCCTCTTGTTCCTCCTCCTGTTTACTCTTGCTTGTATTTCTAGACTCTTTACAGCCCTGTCTGCAGCCCGAAGGCATTCCTTGTCCAAAGCAAGCATCGCTCGTTGTTGTGTTCGTAGATTTTGCTACCATTTTCTTCAGTTGCAGTTACTGCAACACTGTTCCAAAAGGTGGTCATGTATGAACATTTATCACATTTCAGTTGTATTTCACTTGCAAGTCCTACGTGCTCTATTATGGAGAGTTCCAGACCAACTTCACTACAATGAATATATCTTACACAGTTTTAAAAAATTCCTTTGAGAACCGACATATCAAATACTTCATTCACATCCGATTCGCCCATAAAACATTCATAGTTTTCACTCATTGAACCAAGCTTCTTCTGTGAAGTATTTTCTTTCCCACTTTGACTGCTATGAGAAGGTATACTTGAGAGGTTAGGTTCACTCACTTGGTTATCGTCTTTATTGTTTACAGTAATAACACATACCTTTGGCTTTCCAACATTTCTCCTTTTCTTAAAAGCCTTCAGAGGATTTCTAATAACTTTACTTTTACTCATTATTATATTTCAACAAAACAGAGACTCAAGAAACAGAATTAATTACAAATATTTTCGAGATAACGACAGAGTAAATAAACATGAAACAATCGAAAATCACACCAGCGATATATATTGAACCATCACAGGTTAGCCACAACACACATTTTATCTCACATCACTAAAATGTACCTGATGAAAACGGACGTTAATAATAATACCATTTGACAGCAGTTTAACAGCGCCACAGTGGATCACGCCCATGTAGAACACATTTCAAAAAAAATTTAAAAATAGTTGTAGTCTTCGGAATTGAATAAATTATATATCTATTAAAAGGTAATAGTCTGCAGATTCAGAAAACGCGAAAAAGTAAAAATTGAACTTTTCATGATTTTGAGCCTTTCCGGAGCCCCTTAAGTAGTTTTACATCTAGGGGACTGATGACCTCAGATGTTAAGTCCCATAGTGTTTAGAGCCATTTGAACTATTTTGAACGATGTATGAATCTTGTCATATATATGAAATCAGGAGGAGGAATACCAGTGGTGGTTGGTCTTTCACTGATGATGATGGCATGATAATGAGGAGAAAACAACACCCAATAACTGATCGGAGAAAATGTCCGACCCAGCCGGGAATCGAACCCAGGCCCCTTTGCGTGACACACCGCCGCGCTGACCTCTCATCTATCGGGGCGCACTGATTACAGAAGTGAGCCCTAAGTTGTCAATACAGTACAGCTACCTCAGATCGTCTGTTCCATGCAAGTAAATGATTTGCCAATCTTTCCCATGTCCAAGTTCCGTTTTCACAAATCAGTCACCACGTCACAACCATTAATTGTGAATTTCCAATTTCCCCTAGAGAGGTCTATCTGAACTGAATTCTCCCACAGACAATCAAAACCAATTAGAAGGTCTGTGGCCAATGCTTTAGAAGAAACGTCTTCTGAATTGTCACAGCACACTACCGTATAATCTTTCCATCATTAAGATGGCCATATGGGCATGTCCTGAATACATTTCAAACTGCACACTTGCAAATGTGACATTATAGAATCCTATAGCAGTGTACTTGATAACTGAGTAGATGATGAATGTAAAACGGCAAGATGAAGGATAACCTTCTTGAAGATTCTCGACAGTTCTAAGCCATTAGTAAATTCTCACTGACTCCGATTATTTTCCAGAGCATATCCGTACTTCACAAAGGTATCACGTCTACACGGTTATATCTCTTATCCGTATTTCCATGGTTTCGAAAGGCTATGATCATTCGTTGATATTTTTTTTTAGTACAGTCTGGGAGTATTAACTTGTTATCCACTTTCGTTGAAATGCAATTTTTGGACAGGATTTTTCACCGCTAACGAATCCATGTCTCTTATGGGAGAATACGTCAAACGGCTTTGAGCGCTACGTGACTTAACCTCTGTGGTCAACAGTCTCCTAGAACTTAGAACTACTTAAACCTAACTAACTTAAGAACATTACACACGTCCATGCCCGAGGCAGGATTCGAATCTGCGACCGTAGCAGTCGCGCGGTTCCGGACTGAGCGCCTAGAACCGTTCGGCCACCGTGGCCGGCGAGAATATCTCAGATGTCACCAATGTTTGTAGACAATGCACTGTTATGATGAATCTAGTGCGAGCAGAATTTGTCAGCAGTGACGTAAAACGATTAATTCTAAGTATATCGAATCAGTATTGCTGCTGTAGTCGTATTTACGAAATGTTCAGAAAGAGTAACACTCAGCATTCTTGTTATGGAAATAGCTATTACAGATGCAATATTTCATAGATATTTGCAGTTCTTCTAATAATTACATTAAAGTTTCCAACCGATAACCAAAATTGCTTGGAAAAGACACAAGTCAAGCACATAACCCTCTCACCTATTTTTCACATACAGAAAATTATGAAAGGTTTTATTACAATCTGACACACCTTGAGCGAGAATCTAGAGAGGTAACGTCCTGAGCAGACGTTGATGGAGCCTGGTAGGGCCCTAAAAGCATGAGGTATTATTATGGTTCTCAGCTCATAGAAATGGCTTGCTGGGAGTTGAAAGCAATTGGCGGTGAGCCAATCCCTTAGTAAGTATTACCAGACAGGTCGACAGCCATACAGGGTAGACAGGGCAGCCCCTCATCAAGACAAGGCTCCAGCAGAACAATGTCATGATACCTGCCGCAGTGCCAGCAGAAGCCTGGGATGGGACAATGGCCTAAAGGAATTCATCTACACAATGTAGTCGTAAATTGGGCATTGTGTGCAGAGCCAGCCATAATATAAATTCACATATTTTTTTGTATGCCGATATTCATGTAGGCCACTGTTTTATTAGATAACTCTGGCATCTGAGAAATGTCTAGAGATAGAATCCTTATTACACCTCATAGCTAGGACCAACAAGCTCCCAGGCAAAGCTGATTTAGATAAGGATCTTCAAGATTGTTCGCTGAATTGCTGATATTTTTTTTTTCCAGAGTTGCAGGTTTCTTAACTCCTGCCCAGGGGCGACATAAGTATGTGCTGTCACGTGGAAAGTGAGATTTTGCGCCTCTAGAGCCTTGTGATTGCCTCAATACGAGGTGAAGACGGTGTCGTTAGTGCACTTTGTTGGAAAACGAAATTTTTTTTCCTGGCGGTGCGAAGCTCACGGGTGCGGGACTTTGGTCTGGTAAACACTTCTAGTCGAAGCTCTGGCATGTGTGGTTGGTACTTGGGTCTTGTCCTGAGACTGACTTCACTTGCGAGTAGTTTAGTCTGGGGAGCCTGTGGTGAAGTTCTTACTGTACCGGCAGTGTGACTTCAAATGTCTCGAACTACTCGTTTGCCGAGGGCACACTTATTCATTTTTGGCTTACCAGGCTTGACGTTTGGTATCCTTGTGCGCTCTATTGTATAAGTGAGCCAAATTAGTCCTTGGTACGACCAGCCGAACGAGTGTGTCACACACTGAAATCTACCGTGATTTCAGGTCTCTGGTAGAGAATAAATTGCGATCCATCTGCCTAATCGCTAGACTGTGACATTTTTGCATTTCTTTCATGGCCTCTATCGATTCAAAGGTGGTGCCCCCACGTCTCACCTCCTCGGCCCCACACATTTCGCCAGCTGAAAGTCACGTGGCCGCAAGAAGTAGACAGGGAAATGTACTGCCGCTCCAGCATTGTCAGGGCGTACAGACCTCAATCGCCACTTGCTCTCAGCAGCACCAATGTAGAGAAACTTCAGTAGATTTGATCAATCAAGGTTTGCTCAGCGTCAGATCTGTTAAGCTTGCGTTATCCTAATTTTTAAGGTCAGAATCACCGATCAGTCGTTCATCTAGTCCTGGAGATGTTAGCGATGGATGGCAGTTTGAGGCTCTCATGCAATTCATGCCAGAGACAGACAGAAAGAGGCAAGAGGCAAAGAGACGGGAGGAAGACACAAATTAGTCATAAGAATGGTCACGGTATAGACGGAGTCAAGAAAGAGGTCGTAGGAATGCAAAAGAGCTAGAGAATGTCAAGAAAACGATAGCAGAAACGTGTGAGGTCTCCGATGCAAAACCAGCGTGATTGTTAGCGCAAGTAGCACGAAAGTACGCATCCGTGGCCAAAGAAGAAGTGAAACTGGCAAGAACTGAGATGTGTAAGACAAAAAAGACACTTGCAACTCTCCAAAACCAAGGCAAAAAAATAATTCAAGAAACGCAGGAAAAAATGATGAGGCTACGAAGCGATTCGAACAGGTAAAAATCAAACAGGCCGAAATCAGCAGACCCGAGTCATCGCCCAACAAAACGAGTTGGCTAAGGACATTCGGCAGGCACATGAGCGGGTCGAGCTATTGCAAATACAATCTCGCCCGGTGGAACGCCATCGAGAGTATTACAGAGGTGAAGAAAACGTGTTGCGACTCTCCGAAGCGCTATATGAGGACACACCCTCGCACATGCTCAAACCCAACAGGAATATGCCCCTGCCGCGGCGAACCGCGTAAGAGAACACTCTCCATCTGTAACACGCTGCATGTCAGAGACCGAGCCCGAAATCAATTGTACACGTCTAAGGAGGTCAGAAATGTTATTATGTGCATCTGCAAACACGAGGGGATACCATAACAGTGCACGAGTATCGCTGGGGCACGGATATATGGAACCACACGTTGCAGACGAGAGGGAAAATCGTACGGCGGATACGTCGGACCTTTCGACCAAAACATTTTCTTCCCCATACACAATTTACAAGTCTACAAGGAGACAGACCAAGCATCACATCGAAAGACCTGGATTGCCAGTAAGATCACGTGCTACCACGATCTTGTCCATTGAAGTACAGGCGCCAGTTTATCTGTGGCTTCTTAGACGTGTCGACTGCAGAACATATGTGCGGAGATAAGGAGAGCTGTCGCTCCTACCAAGAATTTAAGGACGCATTCCTTAGGACATACTGGTCGCAAGACATACAAGAAAGGATAAAACAGGAGATCATCTTAGAAAAGAACTTAGAATGGTCATAACTCCACAGCTCTGTCAAATTCTTCTAATAATTGGTCAAGAAGAACCGACACTTGAATCAACCGTACAGTCCCAAGGAAATTATAAGGCACTGCTACATGAAATTACCTTTATGCTACCAATAACTGCTCAGCGGTAGATACAGCGATTTAATCGAAGCTTTCAAGAGCACGCTGTATGTGAATGAAATTCACAACTCGCGGGAAAGAAGTATAAATAATGACCGTAACTGGCCAGATTCGCCAGAGAGGAGTGACGATGAACGAAAAGGGGGAAAACATCGATCGAATCGAAACCAAAATTCAAACTTTAGTTGGAATAACGAGACATCATGGGAAAACAGAAGAAGACAGGGGAATTATAATCATGCCAACAACAACTACCGACGAAACGGAAACTGGAGAGAGCAATAGAGCTCGAGCCAGGGCCCACAAGATACTAGGGACCTACAGCAACGCAATAGCAGGACATCCAACGATCAAGATCAATGGAATGACCAACGTAACGAATATGTGGAATTGAGGCCTCCTAACCAATCGCAGGGGCCACGCAGAGAAAATTCAAACAGGATTTGATACACAGCAGCTGCGGACTCAACTCAAAGCAATGCCGCAGAAACTATCGGAAAGAGCGATATTAACATGTTAGATTACGAAGATACAAGAGAACTCCTACGGGAAGAGAATGAGATCATGATGCAACTGGATTTACACCCCATCGTTCACATCACAGTCGGAAACGTCAACCTAACCGAGATTATGGACAGTAGAAGCAAAGTGAAGGCGTTATCAGATTCAGCATACAAGAAATGCTCTGGGAATCATTCTTGGCAGGCACTCACGCTGAAGAGAACGAAACTCACCCGCGGTCTGAAAGTGAAGCAGACAGAAGTGCAGTTAGAAACCAGGATTACGTTCAGCTGCCCAGGGCATGCCTTAGAAGCGAACTTTCTGGTCGTCCCTTCTTTGGATTTTGAGATATTTCGCATCAAATCTCTGCCGAATGCTTCAATCTAAACTACGCAGAAAAAAGCGGGCAAGAAAAAAATCAATCGTGGCCCCACTCAAGATGTGGCAACACTCAAGATGTCAAGCAAATTCGACGAGAGGTGCGCGATGCTATTGACTACATGCTATGGAATTTAGTAAACATCCCGACGATGGAAAATGAAGAGCTAGAAGGAATATTAAAGGAAAACGCGGATGTCTTTCTACCGAAAACCGGAGCAATCCGAAATTTCATGTATGCGTTTCGGGTGCGGTAACGCACTAAATTCTTTGTGCCTTCCTACTAAATCTCACACGTCTACAGACAGAACGTTTATCTGGAGATCAAGAGGATGCTTGACGACGACACCATAGAGCCAACGAGCTCCACGTACAACAACCCACTCACAGTGGTTGAGAAGGCTGACTGCTCGATCTGTTTGGTGCTGGATACGTGACAAACCTATACAATCGTTAAGCTAGAGACAGATCGTCTGGAAAAGCTGGAGGAACTCCTGCAAAATTTCCATGGCTTCCATCTCTTGACTTTCGGTCCAGTTTCTCGCAAATTATGCTCCACACAACCTGTAGGAAAACACATCATTCCTTGTTTACGGGAAATGCTATCGATTTTAACGTCTACCAGTCGGGCTAAATGTGTCTTCATCTGTCTTCATCAGAAGACTCGATAACATCTTAAAGGATTCCATTGAGTAAAGGATCACCACCTACGTGAACGACCTTTTGATTGCGGAACCGACATTGAGAGGGCACAATGCGATTCTCAGAGAAATCCTACAGACCTTCAAAGAACGCAACGTAACCGCCAATAGCAATAAAGTCGTGCATAGGAGCCTTACGAGTAAAATTCATTGGGTATATAATTACCGCAGGAGGAATCACACCAGACACAGACAAAACAGAGGCAATTACGAAATTTGCCACTTCAACAACCAAGAAACAACTACGTGGTTTCCTTGCATCGCAAATATCTCTAAACGATTCGTCCATGTGAATAAATTAGCGACATCGCGGCTATGCCATCTCACAGGAAAAAAGACGCCGTGGGAATTGGACGAGGTGGCAGATGATGAATTCCAAAGCCTCAGAACCGCACTGATTAATGCGCCAATTCCTTCGCACCCCACCTGGAGGGGGACTTTTGCACGGCGTCAGACAGCTCCTACTCTGGGATTGCTGTAGTGATTTTCCAACGGTATGAGCAAGGGGGAAAGATGGTCTGGAAACCATGGGTTTTGGAAGCCGAGTTCTCAGCATGTGTGAAAGAACATATTCCGTTACTGAGTTAGATGCTTTGGCGGTTGTTTTCGGTTTCAAGAAATTTAGTTTTCTCCTGTATGGGAGAAAAACAAGAGCATACACCAACCACAAAGCCTTGGAATTCCTACTTACAGCGAAACTTCGAAACAAACGTCTAACGAGATGGGCACTCTTGCTCCAGGGCTACGACTTTTCTATCACACCTACCAGAGAAGGATAACGTCATTACGGATGTGCTGTCACGTTCACCTGTGAGGCTAGTAGCAAGTGAGGCCAACCCACTGGAGGACGAACACTACAGATGTTCTATGTGAAGAAGGCTGCATTTGAGAATTATGTAACCTCGAACCTTAAGGACATCAGGAGCAGAACTAGGATCCAGGTCTATTTGATCTAAAACAGAGAGTGAAAACAAGACAGAATCAAAACTGTGGCAGTTTTACTTGGTACGAAAAGGCATTCTGTTCTTTCGAAGTGAGGGAGGAGGAGTGCCCTGGCGCGTTTGCATTCCAAATGAACTGGTGAACAAGATCATCTGGCACACGCACCTGAGATACGCACATGTTGGACGCAGGAAATGCTACTTAAATTACGCAGACGGTGCCATTTCAGGGATATCGACAGAAGAATCCGGAGGGCTTCGGTCGTCTGCAAAGCGTGTCAGGAGTCAAAGCACGTCCCTGTGGCAACGCAAGCTCCTCTATATCCAATTATCACATCATAGTTGAAGCACCTTGTGGCAACAGATTTAATGGGCCGACTAGTGCGAACAGATAGAGGATACTGCTACATCCTTGTTATAGCAGAGCTGATATGCAAGTATGCCATTTTAACCACACTCATGAAAGCTACTGCGCAGTCAGTATGTAGAGCATTCTGCAAGGATTTCCACACGCAAGTCGGCCATGTCGACCGCATCGTCTCAGAAAATGGATCTCTGTTCTGGTCAGAGAAATGGAAAGAGAGGTTGCGGAAACACAGAATCAACCCCATATTTGCTTACATACGACATCCACAATCGTCGCCAGCAGAGAGAGTGATAAAAAGTCTGGCAAATCTCTGCCTTATTTACTGCGCGAAACGACACGCCACCTGGGGTGTTTTCCTACGTGACTTCCAGAACGTGATGAACGAGTTCTACATCTACATCTACATCCACTCCGCCAGCCACCTGACGGTGTGTGGCGGGGGGTACCTGGAGTACCTCTATCGGTTCTCCCTTCTATTCCAGTCTCGTATTGTTCGTGGAAAGAAGGATTGTCGGTATGCTTCTATGTGGGCTCTATTCTCTCTGATTTTATCCTCATGGTCTCTTCACGAGATATACGTAGGAGGGAGCAATATACTTCTTGACTCTTCGGTGAAGATATGTTCTCGAAACTTTAACAAAAGCCCGTACCGAGCTATTGAGCGTCTCACCTGCAGAGTCTTCCACTGGAGTTTATCCATCATCTTCGTAACGCTTTCGCGATTTCTAAATGATCCTGTAACGAAGCGCGCTGCTCTCCATTGGATCTTCTCTATCTCTTCCATTACCCCTATCTGGTACGGATCCCACACTGCCGAGCAGTATTCAAGCAGTGGGCAAACAAACGTACTGTAACCTGCATCCTTTGTTTTCGAATTTCATTTCCTTAGGATTCTTCCAATGAATCTCAGTCTGGCATCTGCTTTACCAACGATCAACTTTATACGATCATTCCATTTTAAATCAGTCCTAATGCGTACTCCCAGATAATTTATGGAATTAACTGCTTCCAGTTGCTGACCTGCTATTTTGTAGCTAAATGATATGGGATCTATGTTTCTATGTATCCGCAGCACAGTAAACTTGTCTACATTGACATTAATTTGCGTCTATTGGCTTCAGATCCTCCTGCATTTCAGTACAATTTTCCATTGTTACAACCTGTCGATACACCACAACATCATCTGCAAAAAGCCTCAGTGAACTTCCTATGTCATTCACAAGGTCATTTATGTATATTGTGAATAGCGACGGTCCTATGACACTACCCTGCGGCACACCTGAAATCACTTTTACTTCGGAAGACTTCTCTCCATTGAGAATGACATGCTGCGTTCTGTTATCTAGGAACTGTTCAATCCAATCACACAATTGGTCTGATAGTCCATATGCTCTTACTTTGTTCATTAAACGACTGTGGGGAACTGTATCGAACGCCTTGCGGAAGTCAAGAAACACGCCATCTACCTGTGAACCAGTGTCTATGGCCCTCTGAGTCTCGTGGACGAATAGGGCGAGCTGGGTTTCACACGACCGTCTTTTTCGAAACCCATGCTAATCCCTACAGAGTAGATTTCTAGTCTCCAGAAAAGTCATTATACTCGAGCATAATACATGTTCCAAAATTCTACAACTGATCGACGTTAGAGATATCGGTCTATAGTTCTGCACATCTGTTCGACGTCCCTTCTTGAAAACGGGGATGACCTGTGCCCTTTTCCAACCCTTTGGAACGCTACGCTCTTCTAGAGACCTACGGTACACCGCTGCAAGAAGGGAGGCAAGTTCCTTCGCGTATTCTGTGTAAAATCGAACTGGTATCCCATCAGGTCCAGCGGCCTTTCCTCTTTTGAACGATTTCAATTGTTTCTCTATCCCTTTGTCGTCTATTTCGATATCTACCATTTTGTCATCTGTGCGACAATGTAAAGAAGGAACTACGGTGCAGTCTTCCTCTGTGAAACAGCTTTGGAAAAAGACATTTAGTATTTCGGCCTTTAGTCTGTCATCCTCCGTTTCAGTACCATTTTGGTCACAAGGTGTCTGGACATTTTGTTTTGATCCACCTACCGTTTGACATAAGACCAAAGTTTCTTAGGATTTTCTGCCAAGTCAGTACATTTTATCCTCATGGTCTCTTCCCGAGATATACATAGGAGGGAGCAATATACTGCTTGACTCTTCGGTGAAGAGTTCATTGAACGCCTCTCGCACAGCAATCCTCACACTACATTTCGCTTCGCGTAATTTTTGTTTGTCTGCAAGGCTTTGGCTATGTTTACGTTTGCTATGAAGTTCGCTTTGCTTCCGTAGCAGTTTTCTAACTCGGTTGTAGGACCACGGTGGCTCTTTTCCATCTCTTACGATCTTGCTTGGCACATGCTCATCTAACGCGTATTGTACGATGGTTTTGAACTTTGTCCACTGATTCTCAACACTATCCGTACTTGATACAAAACTTTTGTGTTAAGCCGTAAGGTACTCTGTAATCTGCTTTTTGTCACTTTTGCTAAACAGAAAAATCTTCCTACCTTTTTTAATATTTCTGTTTACGGCTGAAGTCATCGATGCAGTAACCGCTTTATGATCGCTGATTCCCTGTTCTGCGTTAACTGTTTCAAATAGTTCGGGTCTCTTTGTCACCAGAAGGTCTAATATGTTATCGCCACGAGTCGGTTATCTGTTTAACTGCTCAATGTAGTTTTCAGATAGAGCACTTCCAAACATTTCACTGGATTCTTTGTCCCTGCCACCCGTTATGAACGGTTGAGCCTCCCAGTCTATATCCGGCGAATTAAAATCTTCTCCCAGAACTATAACACGGTGGGGAAATCTCCTCGAAATATTTTCCAAATTATCCTTCGGGTGCTCAGCCACAACAGCTGCTGAGCCAGGGGGCCTATAGAGACATTCAGTTACCATGTCTGAGCCTGCTTTAACCGTGGCCTTCACCCAAATTACTTCACATTTCGGATCTCTGTCAATTTCCTTCGATACTATTGCACTTCTTATCGCTATAAACACGCCTCCCCCTTCACTGTCCAGACTGTCAGAGTTGCCACACTCTGTCACCAAAAAAGCATCAATAACTGTTCTCAAGAACAGCCAACCCATAGATCCCGTTCGTGAAGTTGTAAATTTTCTACCGAGAGCTCGAGAACAACAAGAAGAAACTGTTGCTATCGCAGTCAGGAGACTGCGTAAGGTAGGAGAGAAACGGAAACACATTTGGGACAGGAAAGCGCTCGCGAGAGAGTGCCGAATTGGCAAAAAAGTGCTCGTTAGAAGTTTCTGTCTATGTAACAAACAAAAACAGCTGTGCCACAAATTCCATCCCATCTACTACGAACCTGTCGATGTCCACAGAATCGCTCACTTGAACTCTCTCGAGCTAAAGACCCTGTAATCAAGGAAATCTCTTGGCGTCCACCATGCCTTTACGTCAAGCCATTCATAAAATTAGTGTACATTAGAGATTTATAGATCAGAGAACGTACAGTATCTAAATAGTGTCCATGGATGAACTGTTTAACGTAACTTAATGTTGATATTATGTTGCTTAGCGTAATTTTCCATTTGTTCTATTTCCGTGTTATTTTGTTTGTTTGTATTTTCCATTAGTTTTCAGCATGGGTCCTCGTTGAACGTGCTCAAATGAGTTCCATATTTGTGACATCTTGACGCCAACATTCACTGGCCGGAGGGAGACTGAATTAAAATTCCGTTGCAAGTTATACCTCATCGGCAATTTGCACTTTTTGTGGCATACAAAACCAGGCATGTTCCAATACTGAGTACTTCAAATAACTGGGTACTCTTATTATTTCTTCGGACCTCACTACTGTTGTCTGATTTCCTCTCCCAGTACTGCAAAGAGATCTGTCGTAATATGACCCCAGTTGAGCGTCGTACTCTGTCATGGCATTCTCGGGGAAGAGCCTTCACGAGTATCACCATGGCCAATTAAATTGTTTCTGTTTACTTTTCGTGGTTTCTTGTACACTGCCCAAGGGACGGATGTACGTCACTTTATGTTTCTCGTGGGGTCAAGACGATAAATCGTGCAATAGAGCATGTGCGTCTCCATTTTCGGATGTGCTTCGTATGGCGTTTGCAGTCCACGCTTTGGGCGCGTTTCGACGCTAGACTCAGTGTGTTATGAGCACGTGCGTATCTATCGTCTGATGTGTTCCGTATGGTGTTATAGGTCCACGCTTTGGGCGTGTGTCGATGCGAAGACTGTCATGCAGCGTAGTTTGTCTCGAGGTGAAATTTTGGAGAGCCATGTGAGCGCCGTCGGCGTAATATTGTGTATGGGGGATAATTACGGAGAGTTGCAAGTCACGGTAGAGTGGCGAACCTCAGACCCAGGAATATGAAGCAGAGAGAGAGAGAGAGAGAGAGAGAGAGAGAGAGAGAGAGAGAGTCACTAGCTATTGACTACTAGAATAACTCAGAGATTATGATATTAGCTGAAAAGTTTTTCGGACAAATGTAGCCTGGGACAATGGGGATCATAATATGACGTTGGTTTTGTGATGCTAGGTGGGGTCGCATCAGAGATATTAAGGTCAACTTTGTTTTTTTTTAATGGGACGCTACAATTTGATACTTTTTTGTGATAGCGGCTATCGAGACGAATCCAATGATGTGCAACAGTAAGGTCTTTGAAGGTCAGTTACTACTACTACTACTCGGCTCAACAGTCCTTGAAGGGCCTTGGCCTTGCAGTTCTGCAGTCGTACGAATGCGCCAATTTTCTTGCTCATATACTGGGCCATATGTTTTACGTAGCATCTTTCTCTCCCCTCTGCTAAGTATCCTTTCCTCATTTTCAGTCACGCTCCACGTTTAGGCACCATACATAACAACTGGTCTTATAATAGTTTTGTAAATTTGTAAATGAGAATTTTGGATTTTCGTGATAGAGTCGTAAGCACGGGTAAGCGGCAAAGTAGCATCTGTTATCTCCTGCTATTCTGACTTTCACCTCACTGCCAATGTCATTTGTCTCAGTGATAGTGGACCCAAGGTACTTGAAGTCTCTCACCCTTTCAAATTCCCTGTCGCCTGTCCTGGGATTTGTAGGTTTTGTTGGTTGGTCATTGCCATATACTTGGTCTTTTTGATGTTGACTGTCAGGACAAGTTCCCTTGCACCTTTCTGCAGTTGTTGATAGGCTTCGCCTAGCACAGTAGTGTTTCGTGCGAGTAATGTCACATCCTCAGCATAGGCCAGGTACTGTAGTGAACGATTTAAGAAGGTTCCTCCTTTATTTAACTCTATCTGACTTATTACTGCAGAAAAATTCTGAAGATTAGATTGGTAGGTCACATAACTAATGAGGAGATATTGAAAAGAATTGGGGAGAATAGGAGCTTGTGGCACAACCTGACTAGAAGAAGGGATCTGTTGGTAAATATGTTCTGAGACATCGAGGGATCACCAATATAGTATTGGAGGGCAACGTGGAGGGTAAAAATTATAGAGGACGACCAAGAGATGAATATACTAAGCAGATTCAGAAGTATGTAGGCTGCAGTAGGTACTGGGAGATGAAGAAGCTTGCGCAGGATAGAGTAGCATGGAGAGCTACATCGAACCTGTCTCAGGACTGGAGACCACAACAACAACAACATCTGACTTACGACTTTTTCTAGGCAAAGGTTGAAAAGCAATGAGGAGATATTGCCACCCTGTCTAAGTCCCTTCTTCACTTCCACTTCTCTGGAGATTTCGCCCTGTATTTTTACTTTATAGTTGGTTTCGCTGAGGGTCATCATAGAAAGTTTAGTGAGCTTCTTAGGCATTCCAGCCACTTCCATTACATTCTTCCATGCTACTCTTGAGAAGCTATCGTAGGCTTGTTTAAAGTCGATATAAAGTTGGTGTACGTTAATTTGATGTTCGTAACATTTTTCAAGTAGTATGCGCAATGTGAATATCTGGTCAGTTGTTGACCCATTTCTTCTAAAGCCACTCTGATAGTCTCCAGCTCTCTCTTCCACATATGGAGTAACCTTGCTGGTTAGAATCTTGGAGAAAACTTTATATGTAGCATTTAATAGGGAGATTCGTCGATAGTTCTGGCAGTTGAATATATCTCCATTTTTATGTATGGGACATATTATAGCTGTTTTCCACTCCTTTGGCGTGCTCTACTCTTTCCAGATATTCAGTATTATTTTATGAAATGTTTTACACAGCGTTTCCCCACCATACTTGAGAAGTTCGGCCTGGATCTGACCTTCTCCAGATGGCTTATTGTTTTTTAAGGTCCTAATGGCTTGCATCACTTCTCCCAATGTAGGTTCTGGTGTTAAAACCGCTGGTCCATAGTAAGTTAGTTCCACCTGTTCTTCTCGTTCTAACCCTTCTACTTCTGGGTTCAGTAACTCTTGGAAGTATTTTGCCCACCTGTCAAGTATTTTATTACTCGCCCCTATCAAATCCCCTTCTTTGTTCGTACACAAATTTGTTCTGGCTTGGAACTCGGTCTTTCCTTCTTTAATCTTTTGGTACATTTCACGACTTTGCTTCTCTTCTCCTAGCTGTTCGATTTCTTCCAGGATTTTTTTTCTTTTCTAGTGCTCTTTTGTTCTCTCTGCAGACCCTCTTCGCTATACAGCGCTTATCATTATATTCATTCACATTTGCTGAGTTCTCCTCTGCCGTAATTTCATTCGTGCTATATTACGTTCCTCAATTCTTGTCTTACATTCTTCGTCAAACCAATCTTCCTTTCTTTGAGCCCGTTCATGTCCTAAAACCTCTCCAGCTGCCTCGAGGATTGCAGTCTTACATCGCTTCCACATTACTTCTATATGTTCATTTGATGTGTCCGGTCTCGTTCTTAATCCTCTCTTCTATTTTCATCTGATATTCTCTCCGTATTTCTTCTAACTTCAGTTTCTTAATGTCAAACTTCTTTTGTTTGTGGCCTTTTTGTTTACTCAATAGTGAGATCCTTTGTCCATATTTAATTCTCACTAGATGGTGGTCTGAACTGGAGTCAGCTCCACGTTGGCTCCTAACATCTATTATGTCTGATCCGTGTCTCCGATCAATCAATATATGGTCTGTCTGATTTCTGGTTTGTCCATCTGGGGAAATCCCTGTTTCTTTGTGTATTTTATGTGGGAAACATGTACTGCCGACAGTCATGTTTTTGCTTATAGCAAAATCTACAGCCCTAAGTCCTTTGTTGCTTAATATTTCATGCAGGATAAGTCTTCCTATGGTTGGCTGAAAGGCCTCCTTTTTTCCTATTTTTGCATTCAGGTCTTCTATTAATATCTTGACATCCTGTTTGGGAGCCTGATCATTCAGCTGTTCTACCTTGTTGTAATACTCGTCCTTTTGTTGTTCATCTGCCTCCCCTGTGGGTGCATGTACAGTCTTAGACAATAAAACTGACCGCCGGCCGGCCGCCACAGAGACTAAGTCCGAGTCATTCACTTAAGGTGGCCAATAGAACTGACCGCCCCTGACAACTCTAAGTCCGGCAATCTGCACAATCTGGCAACACTGTAAGATGCGGAAGTGTCAGGAGGAAGTGTTATCTACTTCCGAGACGTTGTCGGACTACGTGAACCCGTGGTCAAGTGGCAAGCGTCGTGCGTTCTAAACTTATAGTCGCCTGTTCGCATCCAACTGTACGTATATATATTTTTTTTACCACAGTCGGTCTAAAGTTACGAGTCTGACTGAACATCAAAGATAATTCGCTTAACATTCTACCCAACAGCAATAAGAAGTATTCCAGAAACAATTCCGCAGGATAGCTCGTGGCTGCGCCGCGATCATAACAGCTTACGCTCGAGCGTTTCCTCGCGCTGCAGCGGCTACCGGCCACCGGCTAGACGCCACCCGCCGCCTGAAATCCGGCGCCGCCCAGGTGAACGCGTCGCGACGCTGTCAGTGTGTGTCTCAACTGTCATTTTCGAGTTTGAAGTTCTAGTTATCATCTGGCAGTTAAGCAATGGATTTTGCAAACTTGAAAATCATGAACTACAGTTAAGCATTGTAAAATTGAGTCGCAAGTGGAAATAGGTTTAACATCTGCAACACAACGTTTACTTTTGGTACAACAGAGGGGTGAACGCAGAGGAGGCAGCAAGAAAGATTTGAATTGTGTGTGGAGCGACTGATTTTGGGAAAAATACGCCAGAAAAAGATATTCTTGTTTCAACAATGATCGTTCTGGCATGAATCATTTTCCACATTAAGGAAGTCTCGACTACTGATATATGTGATAGATAACTATTTTACCATCATGCGACATTTGCATTCAACAGGCAAAGTTCAGAAGTCTGGTGTAGGAGTACTGCATGCTCTAATTCCAAACAACAAAAATCAACGGAGTGACTATTATTGAACGTCATCAGGTCGCTCATTGAGCATTCGTATGCAGTACTGTTACTGGTGACGTGTTATGATGTCTTCATCGTTAACTTCCTAAGAAGAAATGAAAGGCTGAGCCCCTCCAAAAGACATAAACTCGAGCAAAGAGTAGCATGAACATAATATTCTACAACTGTTAGCTCCAAAAGTGTGTTTTGGGCTACGAATTCTGCCCCAAGGGCTGTGTGCAACACAGCTGGAATTTGTTGCCAACAACTGAGACACCTTTCGGTCTTAGCGTAAGAACATCGAGCAACACAACTACATCACATGTGCTACTGTATGATAACGCACTTCTTGATTTGAGAAACTAAACTTTCCAGGAGATTGAAATTAAAGTCGTCTCTCAAGCACTTGTATTGATAGAGAAGTCCTCTCTCAAGCACTTGTCCCCCTCGTCATATATTCGTATAGATTTACCTTTCCCGCTCTTGATCGATCAACCGTCAACGCAATTCATTTCTAGACGAAAATACTCTTAAAACTACTCTGGTATAATGATATCGTTAGAACCAGTAGGTTTCTACTGGCGTAGAATTTGTAAACAACTTTAGCATTGGCAGATCGTTTCAGATATCGTGAAAGAAAATTCTTTTGCTGATTAATTTCTCTTTGATGATTACTGTTGCGTTTACTAAACTAATGGAAAATCCAATTAAAATATTCACTGTACTAATGCAAATTAGATTTAGCTTACTACAGAAACATCACGACAGCAGACTATCTTAATAAAGCATTAAGTATCTGTAAGACGATTGAGCCTATTTTAACACGAATTAGTAAGACATTACCGACTTTTGACTTCGAAAAGATCTGTATTTACTTCATCTCCTGTATCGTTCGCAATTATTATGAAAATGTGGCATTTCATAGATAAAATTATGTATTCACAACAGCAAAGTATATGTCGTCATTATGAATTTGGCAGTACCGTAAGGTTTTCGCTCTGACACTAAGGGTTACTGAAAGTAGCAAGGCGCATTTTGCTCGAGCGTTGTTTTACGATTACCTTATTGCGTTTGTATCTGCCTGCTTGTAGCTCTGCTACAAAAGAATTAGAAATCTGGCTCTCAGCGAGTCTCGAAAGGCGAACGAAAGCAGCTTGCATCTGGTAGCCAAACATGTTTCTTGAGAACAGACTACTTCCTAAAGTGGGAAGACATTCTTTTGTGGTTGAATTGTTGGCAGATGTCAGTCAGACGTGAGCCGTTGGTCTAAGCGTTTCGGTGACTTGAATTTGTACCAATTATTTTTCTACAGGTTTTTTCTGTCCCAAATAGAGAGTTGAAGTCCCCCATTAGTATTTTCACGTCATGTTGGTGAATTTTGCTCATAGTATTTTCGAGTGTATATCTTTTATAGGGGCTCTGAATGAGCATAGTCATAAGTCGATTGTTGATGGATGCGATTTCTTTGACAGAGTTGATGATAGATCTGTGTTCGAGAAATGCAGTGCCGAAGATTGGTACGCCTTTCGCTACCTTTCGTTGTACTTTTTGGCGGACGATTTCTTTTGTGAGATTATTGAGGTTTCTTGTTTGGGTCAATGTATCGATGTTTAGTTTTCAAATCAATGTTTTCTGCTTGTAGGGAAATTTACCAGAGATCTTAGATATTCTCTGCCGTGCTAACCTGGACTCCCTAGAGTGCGAAAATCCAACTGCCACTATCGGTGGCCAGGTTGTGTACCACCTGGGGTAAAGTTACGTTTGCTTGCATAGTTCATGTTTTCTTGTATTTCATTGGTTTGGCATGGGTGATACCAGGGCGGGACAGGACCAGAGGGTGTTGAAGCCTTTGGAAGCAAATACTTTCAGCAAAGCTCATTGAGATAACAGACGGTGAGTAGCCGTTCAGGATTGTGTTAGTATTTGGTTCACCCCAAGTATTTGATTTCCTCGGTACCACCCATATGGGGGACGGTTTCCCCTATCGGCCACACGGGATTTTTATTATTATTATGTCATCAGCTAATCTGATATGGAGTATCTTCCCTCCAGTGAAATAGATGTGTATTGTTCGATTCAATATTTCCATCAGATAAACATGGGTTATAATTACGTTACATTGCTGCTAGTCGACATATTTCTCACTTTTTCTTAGACAGTTGCTAGCTGTTACTCCATCATAGGAATTTATGTGCGCAGCATTATTGCAGTACAGACGTTCAAATTATCCGATATCTACAATTTCATTTCGATACAAGATCGTCCTAATCGGATTCAGCCAGTCCTGTCTTAATTTGGATATCCGACAACGACTCTCATCATATGATAGACTGGGTGAACCACATTCTTAATCGGACTGTTGAATCCAGATCACTTATCTATGACAGGGCCTGAATTCTTAAACACTGTGGAAAATAATAATCCAATGTGATTATTACAAATACGTCATTTAAATATAAATATATGAACTAACGAGATAACAGTTTATTTACAGGAGCAGAGACCCATCCATCATAGCAGGGCAGTGTGAGATTCGTTTGAGGGCCAGATAGACAGCTGTGGAACTGACTGGTGCATGTGTTGTTCAACACACAGTTGTTGTCATCCTCACTGGAATCAATGACTATTTGCGTGTGTGTGTGTGTGCGCGTGTGTGTGTGAGCGCGCGCGTGTTTGTGTGTGTGTGTGTGTGTGTGTGTGTGTGTGTGTGTGTGTGTGTTTTCGTGTTAACGCAGAGGTAACAAGGTCATTGCCATGTGTCCCTACAAATTCAAGCGACCTTTGGACGAATATAGAAAACGTATGGTGGGAAGTAAACCATCACGCTACACTGTCGACGACTTAATGAAATCAATTCCTCTACGCCCTCGAGAAATCTTACGTAATGATCGTGGGTGGGTTGGTTACTAAAAGTATACTAGCCCACAAAGCCCATGTGGACAATTATCTGATAATCGGTCAAGCTTTGCTTTGGCGCAGCTCTTTAGCATACAACAAGTCCATTTACGTTCACTCCCCTCCTTACAATTCTTGCAATGCAAGGTAATTGAAAAATCTCATCCACTCTACGCCAACTGAGGAACTGACTGGTGCATGTGTTGTTCAACCCACAGTAGTTGTTACCCTCACTGGAATCAATGACTGTTTGTGTTTGTGTGTGTGTGTTAGCGCACATGTGTGTATTCAGCAATGACTGCCAGCTGCCACAACACTTCACAGAATCCTTGCGGCAGGCATCACAACTGTGCGTGCACTTCAGACTTCATTCTGTGAGACGTCAGGAGACGGATGAATACGTCAAATAAACGTCGCTTTCGGCGCGCACGCGCGTGCGTGCGCGTGTGTGTGTGTGTTTGTGTGCGTGCGTGCGTACGCGTGTGTGTGTGTTTTCGTGTTAACGCACAATCTGAATCAATACTATTAACATTAAAGAGACAACCAACAATAAATATTGCATCAAATATGACTGTAAAGTATTTTAATGCGATGGGAAGTTACAAACTGAATTTTTATCCATCCCACGTCCTGCGTATTACTTTAAGTAAGATGTATTAACTCCATAGTATCGTTAGCAGAGACAGTGCGCTCTTGTTGTCGAGGGTCGCGACTAGTGCAGCGATCAGCAGTGCCCAATGCCACCGCGATTTGTTTATGTTGGCTGAGCGTGGACACTGCAGCAGACGCTTCGCCCTAAACAGAGAGTAATCCCCCTTGCTCTGACTGCAGTGAGCGGATATCACTGCCTGCGTGTTCTTATAGTAACCAACGTGAGACTCTACTTACAGGTGCCATGGAGCAATTGCAACGGGTATCATGTCATTAGTCATCAGAATATTAACCAGTGATGAAATGTCCACTCTATTTGAATCCCAAGAAAATAGGAACCTTCTCACAAAGGAATGTGAGGTGATATCAAAATATATCAAACATGCAAAAATTATTTGGAGGGCTTTCATGTATGCAGTAATAGCACACAAGGAAATATTATATCTTGTAAGCGTATATTTCATTTCCTCTTCTCATATTAACGCCCTTGTTTTAATATGAAGTGAGAAAATAAACACGAAAAACTAAAGCTCCAGAGAAGCATATAAGTCATTTCCTCTTCTCATATCACAACTTTTGTTTTAGTATGAAGTAAAAAAATAAACAGTTTAGAGTTCTGAAGCATAATATGACACCAGATTCTTATCGTAGGCGCTATCGGAAACGCCAAAAGCAGGGAGCTGTCCATTCTTTTGTCCAACAGTCTGTTTCCTTTCATGTATTACTCCCGCTAGGAGATTCTTATTTAAGGACTTGTGGGCATCAAGTTCTTCAGCAGAACAAGCCCTATGTTATAGTGCTAATTACGGTATGGAAGAAATGCAACAAAGACGAGTTCCGCTAGAGCAGTGAGGATACTTGCACATGTGTGTATTCAGCAATGACTGCCAGCTGCCACAACACTTCACAGAATCCTTGTGGCAGGCAACACAACTGTGCGTGCACTTCAGACTTCATTCAGTGAGATGTCAGGAGATGGATGAAAACGTCAAATTAAGGTCGCTTTCCGAGTCGTATTCAATCCAGAATCAGGTGTTACTAAGGTAGTTGAGCGTTCTAGCAATTACACTTTTATGATTCCCATATGAGTATTTCGAAAGCCAAAAGAACCCGTTAGTGTGAAACTATCGGGAACTGCATTAATATCAAACTGCAAGAACTTGAGACAATACGTGGACTCTTCTCTTCGCTGGGTGACCTATTACTGTTATTTAGCATTCTCTCCGTCCTAGTCGTAATGCAAATGGAACTTCAGAGGCGCTTTCCGCTATTCTTGATAAACATCAGCAACCTGTAACCACTGAGAGTCACAACTGCGTGATGATAATGGTTCAGGTTGTCAGTAGTTGTGGTGGTGTTATGCTGTCAAACTGCTTACAGTAACGTTAATGGTGGCGCACATAATTTAGCGCTGACTACCTACTTAAGTAAAGATAGTGTTGTGGCGTCATCGCTTGTCTTTATTTGGCCTCAGCTTGAGTAATCCGATTCAACTAACATAGTACTCCAATTGCTGGCTCCTAATACGACAGCAGAGATTATCGTACGGGAATTATATTATTTCTGCAATGAAATGCTTAACAAATCTTACCCTCAGCTATGCAGCTGAAATGACTCATTACACAGGTACTCCATGTTGCACTTGGTTAAGTCATCAGTTCGCTGCAATCCTGCTTGTACTGTTCGTAAATACTCGTATGCTTCCGAAATGGTTCAAATGGCCCTGAGCACTATGGGACAACTTCTGAGGTTATCAGTCCGCTAGAACTTAGAACTACTTAAACCTAACTAGCCTAAGGACCTCAGACACATCCATGTCCGAGACAGGATTCGAACCTGCGACTGTAGCGCCTGGAACCGCTCGGCCACCCCGGCCTGCATACTTGTATACTGATCATTCGTTATTTGACTAAATATGAACTACAATCTGATTCGCATATATATGACATCGGCTAGCGTTGGCACAAAGTTATGACTAAGGGTTGGATGCCGTTGAAGTCCTGTTACATTGATGGCAAGACAAATGTTCGCCAATCACCTCTATTGCCTCAAAAAGAATTGCATCTTAAATATCGAAGGACCGACGACCACACTGTCACAGCGCGTTGAAATACAGCAACGACGGCAGATGAAAATTTGTGACCCACTGGGATTCGAACACAGACCTCCTGCTTACTAGAAAGACGTTCTGATAACTGGACTATTATTTTTTTTAATGTTTGAGAAGACTTTCAGCACCAGGTAGGCGGAGGCAAAGAGGGCAGGGGTCGAAGATCCGGTCCTGTCATGGTCCTTCAACAAGGTTCCGCTTCCAGTTGTTAGTGGCCATGCGCTTGGGATTCCCCCATAACCACAGTCGGAGTCGGAGACTCGCTTCAGTTACATCTAACCAGTGCGCATCTATTGCACTATTGTAAGAACCGAGGTGCAGTATTTTGGTATTAAAATTTTGTAAATTTGTGGTAAGAACTTATGAGACCAAGCTGCTTAGGTCATCGGTCCCTAAGCTTACACATTACTTAATCTAACTTAAACTAACTTACGCTATGGACAACACGCACACCCATGCCGGAGGGAGGATTCGAACCTCCGACGGTGGATACTATGATGACACAGCAGTCAACCTCTCTGCAGCACCTATCTACACATGCTCCTCGTCAGACGCGAATTCCCATTTTTGCCGCATACCACATGCGCGGTACCCCCCCGGGCATTGTTCCACTAACTTGCGTCCACACTGTATTCCCGCGAGGGTCGGACGATGTCGTGCGTGTAGCACTGAAAACTTTCGATGACCCGTGGAGACCCAAATAATTATACAGGATGTTTCAGGAGGAACAGTAAATATTCTAGGAGATGGTAGTATAGACAAATTGTTGAAATAATGACATATAACGTGCGTCCAATTTTTATTGAACATACAGATAGCTGGGTTCAATGCATTTCCGTTTCGTATGTTGGTCCTTACAGAACCCAGTTGTCTACACTTCCTTGAAAATTAGCTTCCAGCGTCATTGGAAGAGGTTGATTTGGCTACAAGAATGCGTATGTTCCTCCAGCATGACGGGGCTCCTGCACATTCTAGTCGTCAGGTGACACATTATCCAAATCTAACATTTCCTGGAAGATGGATCATTGGATATGGGCACTTTTCTTGGCCTTCAAGGTCCCCGGACCTTATCTCTTTCGATTTTTGCTTGCGGGGATGGTTAAAGGCGGAGTCTACAAAGAAAAAGTAAACCCAAGAGCCGATTTGATCGTTCGGATTATGAATAGTGCAGCCCTCATAAAAGAACGCAAAGACGACCTACACGTGGTGTTATCAAGAGAAGTCAAATGTGCATTGAAGTTGGTGGGGGAATTTTTGAAAATCAACTTTGAATGTCCTCGTTGCCTTTGCTTTCAGTTTGTTAGGGTTACGTACTAACATCTGTATCTCTCGAATGAGATTTTCACTCTGCAGCGGAGTGTGCGCTGATATGAAACTTCCTGGCAGATTAAAGCTGTGTGCCCGACCGAGACTCGAACTCGGGACCTTTGCCTTTCGCGGGCAAGTGCTCTACCAACAGAGCTACCGAAGCACGACTCACGCCCGGTACTCACAGCTTTACTTCTGCCAGTATCTCGTCTCCTACCTTCCGAGCTTTACAGAAGCTCTCCTGCGAACCTTGCAGAACTAGCACTCCTGAAAGAAAGGATATAGCGGAGACATGGCTTAGCCACAGCCTGGGGGATGTTTCCAGAATGAGATTTTCACTCTGCAGTTTGTAAAGTTTGGAAGGTAGGAGACGAGATACTGGCAGAAGTAAAGCTGTGAGTACCGGGCGTGAGTCGTGCTTCGGTAGCTCTGTTGGTAGAGCACTTGCCCGCGAAAGGCAAAGGTCCCGAGTTCGAGTCTCGGTCGGGCACACAGTTTTAATCTGCCAGAAAGTTTCAGCTGTATCTCTGTACAAAATAAAAAGTGGACGCATTTATATGGAATTTTTTAATGCAATTCGTCTGTACTACCACCTACTAAAATATCTAATATTCCTGCTGAAACACACTGTGCATGGATATATGTGTGGTGTCTGTTCTCTCGGACATGTCCGAAAGAAAATGCTTCATGGCATTCTGCAACGACCTTCGGTCGCAGGGGCTGATAGAGATTTCAGAGCTGCTTGGCTGTCTGAATAAAAGTAGATGCTACGATTTTTGTAGGGTCTACTCTAATTCTCCTCCGCGCACATGCTGATAGAAGATACTATGTAATACTGTGGCCATCTTCCCTAAAGAGATTCTAGGCAGTACACCAGACCCGGTGGTTTCATCTGTTTTCGACCTGTCAGTATACAACTATATTATGTCCCCTGAACGGTGTAGTGGTTCGTTTTTCCACTGCTCCCTGCTTCCACCTGTTACATGGCAAGGTTTATTGAAACAGCTAGAAGTTACTGTATAGTTAGTCGGCATTTCCCCAGCCATCGCCATACTGATTTGGGATTCCGTATATTCTAACTATATCCAGTTATTTACAATTTTTAGCCTTTATGTCCCAGCTGTGGCCTCCATTTTAAGCCACAGGTGTAAGGCGGGCATGTCTAGCCTAATATCCGTCCCAAGAGTGGATGTCCTGCTAATTCCGTCTGTTTGTGAAAGCAGGCCAGTCTCTGCACTTTGCGAGACTCCCTAGCAGCCATCTTCTGTTCGACTTTGTTCATATTATATGACAATAAATTATCATTGGTATTTTGCAGAGGTGTATGTCCAGTACGTACTGAGTTTAGACCCCAGTTTACCATACAGCAGCTTCTAGTGCTTATAAGGTTATCTTTCGCAGTGGAATATATTCTTTATGTGAGGTGTTCGTAATAGTTTTCCATCCAGGGCTACCTCTAGATACACTTCAACCCTCTCTAAAGATTCATCGAGAAACATAATTTTTCAGTATATGTGCTGGACTTGCTTCCCGATAAATAATACTACACTAATTTTCGTGCGGCTTGTCTTTAAATACTTTTTCACAATGTTCAGTGCACATAGGTTTAACAATACTATCAAATTTTCTAAGTCTTACTGTGAATAAATCGTCTACTTATTCTTTTCAAGATTAGTCTCTCGCATTCAGCTCATCTATGAGTTCATTCACCACTAGGTTCTTCATCTCTAACCATTTACTCGAAGGTCATATTACTAGAACCCCCTCGACAGCCAGGAAGATACAGAGAGCATCCAGAAAGGGTAGTGCTTTTTCCACCTTCCCGACAAGTTGGTGAAGTGTTACCTCACATGATTTGCTTCGTAAGTATTATGAAAATGTGGCAGTTCGTAGATAAAATTACGTATTCACAACAACAAAAAAGTATGTCGGCAGAAAATAAAAGTGGCATTATGAATTTGGCAGTACCGTAAGGTTTTTCGCTTTGACACTAAGGGTTACTAAAAGTAGCAAGACGAATTTTGCTAGAGCGTTGTCTTACCATTCTCTCATTGAATTTGTATCTGCCTGCTTGTAATTCTGCTACAAAAGAATTAAAAATCTTGCATTCAGCGAGTGTCGAAATGCGAACAAAGGCAGCGTGCATCTGACAGGCAAGCACGTTACCTAGGAGCTAGCGAACAGGTGCGGGTCTTTGACGTACTTATCTTTGACGTACTTACTGGCTCAGTAGCCACTATGGCAAATAAATCGCAACATACGAGACGAGAGTAGTTGTATTTCCCGTGTGAAATCACTTTTGTTGACTCAAAAGCATTAACTGATATCCTTATGTCACGTCTCAAGAGAAAATCACTTACAGTATTCAATTGAAATGACACGATAATATCAAGTGAATTTATCAGGATAGTTCTGTGTCATCAAGGAAGTAACTCGTCGGTCACAGTGTTGCCAAACATATTCTGCACTGTTGCCAAGTTTGAGTTATAGTGCCAGGAAGGATACCAGCTGATGTGTTCTGTGAGTGACCTCGGAAGTGACTACAGCTTCATCTCAAAGTTGCTGGTGGCAAGGGCCGCAAGATCCTCATTATATGCCCATGAGTCTTATTCGCATTTCTGTAACTAGGTTTAGAGGCTAGAGTGCAATTACTTGTAATACATCGATGCACTGAATGCAAAGTAAATGCCATATATTAATAACTGCGACAATTATTTGTGTTTTACTGTCTTAATCGGATCGAAACCTTGAAAGCGTATTCACCATACGCGATTCACAATTTTGGAGCTTCTCTAGTGGTTGAGTTGGCAATGCCTCTTTGCTGTGCAATCACTGTCATTGGCACATCCACTAGAAGACAGTCATGGCCTGACTTATTGTTGTCAGCTTTCCTGATGGATATTCTGCCTTTTCTCGAAACGTGAAGACTTAAGGTGTATTCGAACATTCCATACGGCGAAAATTTTATGTTTCTATTCTTCCAGCTCTAACATACAAATAACAGTTACAATAAGCGGCAGAAAAGCGTCTGTGAACCAACAGTTAATGATGCAATCATAATTAATGGAATCTGACAAGTTCCATCTGTTATCTGATAATTGTGAAAACTACTTTTTCATCTTTACAGCACCGCAGTATGAGCTCAAGGGTTTCATAGAATACCTATACTTAATTTCGTTGTGATCGTTTTCAATGACAGTAGGGGAGGAGCAAAACCATCTGACTTGAAACATACTTTTCCAGTGGGATTTGAATCTTTGGTTACGGTTGCAGTAGCACGTCCAGTGAGGTATCAAGAATGTGAGCAATCACTCATTGCTATAGTATAGCCTAGGGCAGAAAGAAGCCGGTTTCCGACAAAGTAAACGATGAGACACACTGTCGCTGTCACTTATTAAACAGGAATTGTTCAGAAAATTACAACAATATCAAGTGAAATGAGTAGGTTGATGCAGCTCCAGTCCGGCACTATCACTGAGTTGCCAAACGTTTTCCGAATTGCACTTAAGATATAAATGTGTGTGTGTGTGTGTGTGTGTGTGTGTGCATGTATGTCTGTTCTTAGGACGTTTCCGAAAGAACAGACACTACGAATCGAAATAGACACACTTCTTAATCAATTAAAGATTGAAGGACAGATGTCCAGTCTGTCATGGGCATTAAAATAGAACAACAGCGTCAGATGAAAATTTGTGGCTGACCAGATTCGAACACGGTTTTACAAAATTTTAATACCAAAATACTGCATCTCGGTTCTTGCAATAGTGCAATAGGTGCACACTGGTTGGATGTAACTGAAGAGAGACTCCAACTCGGATTGTAGTTAAGGGCGAATCCCAAGCGCAAGGCCACGAACAATTGGGAGCGGAAACTTAATGTCATCAGAACCTTGTTGAAGGACCATGACATGCGATCGTTGGACCGACTCCACAAAGTTCAGATTATAAATACATACATACTTAGAAAAATATATTACGTCGGAGCAGTCTTACCGATACTGCAGGTCACTGCGCATAAAAATATAAGCTGTAGCCTCTTGGTATCTGTGGAAACAAAATATCATCAAAGTTTCCTTCGACACAGCGACTTTGCAGAGGCAAAACGGAGGACTTGGAATTAAAGACGTGCTTTTAAACTAATACACGCCACTAAGACAGGCATCACGAAACTTCTGTTCCTCTCGTTAGATCCTGGGGATAGGAACGCTCCTGTTAATGTAGCACGCCAGCCTAGATTACGTCCGAAAGTACAGCACAAAACAACACTAGAACCGTTTATGATTATATTACCAGACATCGTCTTCACAAACCAATTCCGGTAACTTAACCTACAAAAAACTGGAGGAACGTCAGGAAAAATATCAACAAGAAAATTATACCAACTAGAGTAAGTGCCGTATGGTGCGACTTTGTAAACGAAACCATACCCATAGCGGAACGATTATGTAAAATCAAATTGAGACCATCACCATACGGCGACAAATGACGGCTTGTTGAAACTGTAGCGCACATCTTCTCATGTGAAAATAGAATCAGAGTTTGGAACTGGACTTCGAAGAAGTTAGCACTGTCAATAGAACCGCAGAAAGTCAAATACCGATAACTGAAGCTTTACAACTCGCCTGGAAATGTTACCCGTCCGCAAAGAATAACAGTTATTCGTGGCTTCTGGGACAGTTTGTGTTTTACGTCATAACAAACAAAACTTAGTAGAGTATATGTTCTATATTGCAGTAGAACATTTCAAGCTGAAGAAGAATAACAAATATAAGGAATGGTTTTAAATTTTTTATCTACTAAGAGGTGGGCACTTTTATTCATTAGAAGAGGAATACTATTCTTTCACTTTTTTTATTGCTGGAATACACTTTTACGCTGGATCTAAAATCAGAACTGTTCTAATTTGGCAAAACCCCACCGGCTCCGAAATTTCTTTTATTCGTTGAAAAATATATGGCTTCCTTACAGACCTCATATGCATCCAGTGCATAATAAATTAAAATATGAATATATTTATGAAAGAATGTTGTTATGGATTTTTCCGTCACCCTTTCCATTGTTATAAGTTATGTTCTACAAGGAACGCACTCCACTGGAGGCGGCAATCTGTAATTTATTTTACCTAAATTACTACTTGAGTTTTATTCTACAATTTAAAAGAATATACGGGTGCAAGCATGGAATACGTGGGAATAATAGCAGCTGCTCAGTACAGGTATGGGAGAGGCATTGTGGCCAGGCCTCAGATCTTCGACCCCTGCCCTCTTTGCCTACGCCTTACTGGTGCTGAAAGTCTTCTCAAACATTAAAAAAAATAATAGTCCAGTTATCAGAACGTCTTTCTAGTAAGCAGGAGGTCTGTGTTCGAATCCCAGTCGGTCACAAATTTTCATCTGCCGTCTTTGCAGTATTTCAACGCGCTGTGACAGTGTGGTCGTCGGTCCTTCGATATTTAAGATGCAATTCTTTTTGAGGCAATAGAGGCGATTGGCGAACATTTGTCTTGCCATCAATGTAACAGGACTTCAACGGCATCCTACCCTTAGTCATAACTTTGTGCCGACGCTAGCCGATGTCATATATATGCGAATCAGATTGTAGTTCATATTTAGTCAAATAACGAATGGACAGTATACAAGTATGCAGGCCGGGGTGGCCGAGCGGTTCCAGGCGCTACAGTCGCAGGTTCGAATCCTGTCTCGGACATGGATGTGTCTGAGGTCCTTAGGCTAGTTAGGTTTAAGTAGTTCTAAGTTCTAGCGGACTGATAACCTCAGAAGTTGTCCCATAGTGCTCAGGGCCATTTGAACCATTTCGGAAGCATACGAGTATTTACGAACAGTACAAGCAGGATTGCAGCGAACTGATGACTTAACCAAGTGCAACATGGAGTACCTGTGTAATGAGTCATTTCAGCTGCATAGCTGAGGGTAAGATTTGTTAAGCATTTCATTGCAGAAATAATATAATTCCCGTACGATAATCTCTGCTGTCGTATTAGGAGCCAGCAATTGGAGTACTATGTTAGTTGAATCGGATTACTCAAGCTGAGGCCAAATAAAGACAAGCGATGACGCCACAACACTATCTTTACTTAAGTAGGTAGTCAGCGCTAAATTATGTGCGCCACCATTAACGTTACTGTAATCAGTTTGACAGCATAAAACCACCACAATTACTGACAACCTGAACCATTATCATCACGCAGTTGTGACTCTCAGAGGTTACAGTTTGCTGATGTTTATCAAGAATAGCGGAAAGCGCCTCTGAAGTTCCATTTGCATTACGACTAGGACGGAGAGAATGCTAAATAACAGTAATAGGTCACCCAGCGAAGAGAAGAGTCCACGTATTGTCTCAAGTTCTTGCAGTTTGATATTAATGCAGTTCCCGATAGTTTCACACTAACGGGTTCTTTTGGCTTTCGAAATACTCATATGGGAATCATAAAAGTGTAATTGCTGGAACGCTCAACTACCTTAGTAACACCTCATTCTGGATTGAATACGACTCGGAAAGTGACGTTAATTTGACGTTTTCATCCATCTCCTGACGTCTCACTGAATGAAGTCTGAAGTGCACGCACAGTTGTGTTGCCTGCCGCAAGGATTCTGTGAAGTGTTGTGGCAGCTGGCAGTCATTGCTGAATACACACATGTGCAAAAATCCTCACTGCTCTAGCGGAACTCGTCTTTGTTGCATTTTTTCCATACCGTAATTAGCACTATAACATAAGGCTTGTTCTGCTGAAGAACTTGATGCCCTCAAGTCCTTAAATAAGAATCTCCTAGCGGGAGTAATACATGAGAGGAAACAGACTGTTGTACAAAAGAATGGACAGCTCCCTGCTTTTGGCGTTTCCGATAGCGCCTACGATAAGAATCTGGTGTCATATTATGCTTCAGAACTCTAAACTGTTTATTTTTTTACTTCATACTAAAACAAAAGTTGTGATATGAGAAGAGGAAATGACTTATATGCTTCTCTGGAGCTTTAGTTTTTCGTGTTTATTTTCTCACTTCATATTAAAACAAGGGCGTTAATATGAGAAGAGGAAATGAAATATACGCTTACAAGATATAATATTTCCTTGTGTGCTATTACTGCATACATGAAAGCCCTCCAATTAATGTTTGCATGTTGGATATATTTTGATATCATCTCACATTCCTTTGTGAAAAGGTTCCTATTTTCGTGGGATTCAAATAGAGTGGACATTTCATCACTGGTTAATATTCTGATGACTAATGACATGATACCCGTTGCAATTGCTCCATGGCACCTGTAAGTAGAGTCTCACGTTGGTTACTATAAGAACACGCAGGCAGTGATATCCGCTCACTGCAGTCAGAGCAAGGGGGATTGCTCTCTGTTTAGGGCGAAGCGTCTGCTGCAGTGTCCACGCTCAGCCAACATAAACAAATCGCGGTGGCATTGGGTACTGCTGATCGCTGCACTAGTCGCGACCCTCGACAACAAGAGCGCACTGTCTCTGCTAACGATACTATGGAGTTAATACATCTTACTTAAAGTAATACGCAGGACGTGGGATGGATAAAAATTCAGTTTGTAACTTCCCATCGCATTAAAATACTTTACAGTCATATTTGATGCAATATTTATTGTTGGTTGTCTCTCTAATGTTAATAGTATTGATTCAGATTGTGCGTTAACACGAAAACACACACACACGCGTACGCACGCACGCATACAAACACACACACTCACGCGCGCGCACGCGCGCGCGTGCGCCGAAAGCGACGTTAATTTGACGTTTTCATCCGTCTCCTGACGTCTCACAGAATGAAGTCTGAAGTGCACGCACAGTTGTGATGCTTGCCGCAAGGATTCTGTGAAGTGTTGTGGCAGCTGGCAGTCATTGCTGAATACACACATGTGCGCTAACACACACACACAAACACAAACAGTCATTGATTCCAGTGAGGGTAACAACTACTGTGGGTTGAACAACACATGCACCAGTCAGTTCCTCAGTTGGCGTAGAGTGGATGAGATTTTTCAATTACCTTGCATTGCAAGAATTGTAAGGAGGGGAGTGAACGTAAATGGACTTGTTGTATGCTAAAGAGCTGCGCCAAAGCAAAGCTTGACCGATTATCAGATAATTGTCCACATGGGCTTTGTGGGCTAGTATACTTTTAGTAACCAACCCACCCACGATCATTACGTAAGATTTCTCGAGGGCGTAGAGGAACTGATTTCATTAAGTCGTCAACAGCGTAGCGTGATGGTTTACTTCCCACCATACGTTTTTAATATCCGTTCAAAGGTCGCTTGCATTCGTAGTGACACATGGCAATGACCTTGCTACCTCTGCTTACATATTCTTTATCTGATTGATATTCGGTGATCGTGGAACAAACGGCAACAGCTTTATCCTCTCTTGACCCTGAAACCAATCCGGCACTGCTTTACTATGATGGATGGGTCCCTGCTCCTGTAAATACATTGTTATCTAGTTAGTTCATATATTTATATTTAAATAACTTATTATTTTCCACAGTGTTTATGAGTTCATTCCGTGTCATAGATAAGTGATCTGTATTCATCACTCAGATTAAGAATGTGGTTCGCCCAGTGTACCATATGATGAAAGTCGTAATCGGATATCCACATTAAGACTAACTGGCTGAGTCCGATTAGGACGATCTTGTATCGAAATGTAATTATAGAAATCGGATAATTTGAACGTCTGTAATGCAACAATTCTGCGCACATAAAGTCCTATGATGGAGTAAGAGCTAGCAACTGTCTGAGAAAAAGTGAGAAATATGTCGACTAGCAGCAATGTAACGTAATTATAACCCATATTTATCCGATGGACATATTGAATCGTACAATACACATCTATTTCAGTGGAGGGAAGATACTCCATATCAGATTTGCTGATGATATAATAATAATAATAATAATAAAAATCCTCTGTGGCCGATAGGGGAAACCGTCCCCCATATGTGTGGTACAGAGGAAATCAAATACTTGGGGTGAACCAAATACTATCACAATCCTGAACGGCTACTTAATCCATTCAACCCAAAATCCAGTCACATCTGAGTGAAATTCACCGCTACTCTGGTCACCGTCTGTTATCTCAATGAGCTTGGCTGAAACTATTTTCTTCCAAAGGCTTCAACACCCTCTGGTCCTCTCTAGTCCCGGTATCACCCAGGCCAAACCAATGAAACACAAGAAAACATGAACTATGCAAGCAATGGTATCTTTACCCGAGGTGGTACACAACCTGGCCACCGATAGGCGGCAGTTGGATTTTCGCACTCTGAGGAGTCCAGGTTAGCACGGCAGAGATCTCTGGTAAATTTTCCTACAAGCAGAAAACATTCATTTAAAAACTAAACATCGGTACATTGGTCCAAACAAGAAACCTCGATAATCTCACAAAAGAAATCGCCCGCCATTAAATTCTCATCATTGCTCTTCAAGAACCACTATTAATTGACAATTAAAACTTGCATTACGGAAACCATGGCATCTTCAAAAGCAAAATACAACGAAAGGTAGCGAAAGGCGTACCAATCTTCGTCACTGCATTTCTCGAACACAGATCTATCATCAACTCTGTCAAAGAAATCGCATCCATCAACAATCGACTTATGACTATGCTCATTCAGAGCCGCTATAAAAGATATACACTCGAAAATACTTTGAGCAAAATTCACCAACATGACGTGAAAATACTAATGGGGGACTTCAACTCTCTATTTGGGACAGAAAAAACCTGTAGAAAAATAATTGGTACAAATTCAACACACCGAAACGCTTAGACCAACGGCTCACGTCTGACTGACATCTGCCAACAATTCAACCACAAAAGAATGTCTTCCCACTTTAGGAAGTAGTCTATTCCCAAGAAACATGTTTGGATACCAGATGCAAGCTGCTTTCGTTCGCCTTTCGAGACTCACTGAGAGCCAGATTTTTAATTCTTTTGTAGCAGAGCTACAAGCAGGCAGATACAAACGCAATAAGGGGATCGTAAAACAACGCTCGAGCAAAATGCGCCTTACTACTTTTAGTAACCCTTAGTGTCAGAGCGAAAAACTTACGGTGCCGCCAAATTCATAATGACGACATATTTTTTGCTGTTGTGAATACATAATTTTATCTATGAAATGCCACATTTTCATAATAATTGCGAACGATACAGGAGATGATGTAAATACAAATCTTTTCGAAGTCAAAAGTCGGTAATGTCCTACTAATTCGTGTTAAAATAGGCTCAATCGTCTTACAGATACTTAATGCTTTATTAAGATAGTCTGCTGTCGTGATGTTTCTGTAGTAAGCTGAATTTAATTTGCATTAGTACAGTGAATATTTTAATTGGATTTTCCATTAGTTTAGTAAACGCAACTGTAATCATCAAAGAGAAATTAATCAGCAAAAGAATTTTCTTTCACGATATCTGAAACGATCTGCCAATGCTAAAGTTGTTTACAAATTCTACGCCAGTAGAAACCTACTGGTTCTAACGATATCATTATACCAGAGTAGTTTTAAGAGTATTTTCGTCTAGAAATGAATTGCGTTGACGGTTGATCGATCAAGAGCGGGAAAGGTAAATCTTTACGAATATGTGACGAGAGGGACAAGTGCTTGAGAGAGGACTTCTCTATCAATACAAGTGCTTGAGAGACGACTTTAATTTCAATCTCCTGGAAAGTTTAGTTTCTCAAATCAAGAAGTGCGTTATCATACAGTAGCACATGTGATGTAGTTGTGTTGCTCGATGTTCTTACGCTAAGACCGAAAGGTGTCTCAGTTGTTGGCAACAAATTCCAGCTGTGTTGCACACAGACCTTGGGGCAGAATTCGTAGCCCAAAACACACTTTTGGAGCTAACAGATGTAAAATATTCTGTTCATACTACTCTTTGCTCGAGTTTATGTCTTTTGGAGGGGCTCAGCCTTTCATTTCTCCTTAGGAAGTTAACGATAAAGGCATCATAACACGTCACCAGTAACAGTACTGCATACGAATGCTCAATGAGCGACCTGATGGCGTTCAATAATAGTCACTCCGTTGATTTTTGTTGTTTAGAATTAGAGCATGCAGTACTCCTACACCAGACTTCTGAACTTTGCCTGTTGAATGCAAATGTCGCATGAGGTAAAATGGTAATCTATCACATATATCAGTAGTCGAGACTTCCTTAATGTGGAAAATGATTCATGCCAGAACGATCTTTGTTGAAACAAGAATATCTTTTTCTGGCGTATTTTCCCAAAATCAGTCGCTCCACACACAATTCAAATCTTTCTTGCTGCCTCCTCTGCGTTCACCCCTCTGTTGTACCAAAAGTAAATGTCGTGTTGCAGATGTTACACCTGTTTCCACTTGCGACTCAATTTTACAATGCTTAACTGTAGTCCATGATTTTCCAGTTTGCAAAATCCATTGCTTAACTGCCAGATGATAACTAGAACTTCAAACTCGAAAATGACAGTTGAGACACACACTGACAGCGTCTCGACGCGTTCACCTGGGCGGCGCCGGATTTCAGGCGGCGGGTGGCGTCTGGCCGGTGGCCGGTAGCTGCTGCAGCGCGAGGAAACGCTCGAGCGTAAGCTGTTATGATCGCGGCGCAGCCACTAGCTATCCTGCGGAATTGTTTCTGGAATATTTGTTATTGCTGTTGGGTAGAATGTTAAGCGAATTGTCTTCGATGTTCAGTCAGACTCATAACTATAGACCGACTGTGGTAAAAAAAAAAAAAGAAAAAGAAAAGAAATACAGTTGGACACGAACAGGCGACTATATGTTTAGAATGCACGACGCTTGCCACTAGACCACGGGCTCACGTAGTCCGACAACGTCTCGGAAGTAGATAACACTTCCTCCTGACTCTTCCGCATCTTGCAGTGTTGCCAGATTGTGCAGATTGCTGGACTTAGAGTTGTCAGGGGCTGTCAGTTTTATTGGCAACCTTAAGTGAATGAGTCTCTGTGGCGGCCGGCCGGCGGTCAGTTTTATTGTCTAAGACTGTACATCTGTCATTGTAATTGAAAAATTTTCCGCTTCATCTTAATATGGACATCCGTTCATTGATTGGTTGGAAGCACATCACCGCATTATTCAGTTCTTCAGCGACCACAAAACCTGTTCCAAAGGTATTAATCCTCCCACCACTATAGAAGATAGTGAAATTTACTGCATCCATTATGTCACTCCCCTTCCACCTAATTTCTTGGAGAGCCAATATTTTTATACTGTAGTTGCTTACTTGTGTTAGCAGCTGACGTAGGGCTCCAGCTCGGTATAGGCTTCGCACATTCCATGTTCTTATGTATAGGGTGTCCAGAAAAGGGCTCCCTGATTTCAAAATTAAATGTCTCGAAAACAGAGATCGATAGATTAATGGAGTAAACGGTATGTTTATTGTGAACGCTGTAAGAAGTTTATACAGCAGTTTGAAATAATACACTCCTGGAAATGGAAAAAAGAACACATTGACACCGGTGTGTCAGACCCACCATACTTGCACCGGACACTGCGAGAGGGCTGTACAAGCAATGATCACACGCACGGCACAGCGGACACACCAGGAACCGCGGTGTTGGCCGTCGAATGGCGCTAGCTGCGCAGCATTTGTGCACCGCCGCCGTCAGTGTCAGCCAGTTTGCCGTGGCATACGGAGCTCCATCGCAGTCTTTAACACTGGCAGCATGCCGCGACAACGTGGACGTGAACCGTATGTGCAGTTGACGGACTTTGAGCGAGGGCGTATAGTGGGCATGCGGGAGGCCGGGTGGACGACGTACCGCGAATTACTCAACACGTGGGGCGTGAGGTCTCCACAGTATATCGATGTTGTCGCCAGTGGTCGGCGGAAGGTGCATGTGCCCGTCGACCTGGGACCGGACCGCAGCGACGCACGGATGCACGCCAAGACCGTAGAATCCTTCGCAATGCCGTAGGGGACCGCACCGCCACTTCCCAGCAAATTAGGGACACTGTTGCTCCTGGGGTATCGGCGAGGACCATTCGCAACCGTCTCCATGAAGCTGGGCTACGGTCCCGCACACCGTTAGGCCGTCTTCCGCTCACGCCCCAACATCGTGCAGCCCGCCTCCAGTGGTGTCGCGACAGGCGTGAATGGAGGGACGAATGGAGACGTGTCGTCTTCAGCGATGAGAGTCGCTTCTGCCTTGGTGCCAATGATGGTCGTATGCGTGTTTGGCGCCGTGCAGGTGAGCGCCACAATCAGGACTGCATACGACCGAGGCACACAGGGCCAACACCCGGCATCATGGTGTGGGGAGCGATCTCCTACACTGGCCGTACACCACTGGTGATCGTCGAGGGGACACTGAATAGTGCACGGTACATCCAAACCGTCATCGAACCCATCGTTCTACCATTCCTAGACCGGCAAGGGAACTTGCTGTTCCAACAGGACAATGCACGTCCGCATGTATCCCGTGCCACCCAACGTGCTCTAGAAGGTGTAAGTCAACTACCCTGGCCAGCAAGATCTCCGGATCTGTCCCCCATTGAGCATGTTTGGGACTGGATGAAGCGTCGTCTCACGCGGTCTGCACGTCCAGCACGAACGCTGGTCCAACTGAGGCGCCAGGTGGAAATGGCATGGCAAGCCGTTCCACAGGACTACATCCAGCATCTCTACGATCGTCTCCATGGGAGAATAGCAGCCTGCATTGCTGCGAAAGGTGGATATACACTGTACTAGTGCCGACATTGTGCATGCTCTGTTGCCTGTGTCTATGTGCCTGTGGTTCTGTCAGTTTGATCATGTGATGTATCTGACCCTAGGAATGTGTCAATGAAGTTTCCCCTTCCTGGGACAATGAATTCACGGTGTTCTTATTTCAGTTTCCAGGAGTGTAGTTACAAAAGATGCTAACAGATGGTGCTGTGCGCTGTACAGGTCATATCAGCATACATAAGTGAAATAATCGTATGAAGACAATCTTTGCAAACAATCACATCACAATGTTTTCAGAATGTTCACCATTGGCACTACACAGGTGGCGCAAACGAAGAATGAAATTCGCCCTCACATTTCGTAGTGTCTCAACCGAAGTGGATTCACATGCCACAGAGATCGCCTATTCTAGCTCGTCCAGCGTGGCGGGATGTTTTGGGTAGACCATGTCTTTCACTGTGCCCCACAAAAAAGAAGTCACAGGGAGTCAAATGCGGCGAATATGGAGGCCAATCCATGACTGCACCAGTAAATTTGGGATATTCCAAATCAATGACTCGATTCCCGAAGTATTCCTCAAGAAAGTGAAAGACTTGTTCGATCCTATGTGGTTGGGCTCCATCTTGCATAGACCATTCAGTACCTGGTCGATCCTCTAACGCTTGCTGTGTGGCGAGAAATTGTTCCAATATTGTAACGTAACGTGCATCAGTGACCGTTTCTCGAATGAAAAAAGGGTCAATAATGCCTCTGCTGCATACTGCAGGCCACACAGTAACTTTAGGAGAATACAGGGGTTTCGCTTCACACCAATGTGGCTTTTCGGAACCCCAAAATCGCCAGTTCTGCTTATTCACGTATCCATTCAGGTGGAAGTGTGCTTCATCTGTAAACCAGATGCAGCCAACATCAAATCCTTCACTATCAATCATTGTGAGCATCTGATTAGCAAAGGCAACCCTTTGTTACACAGCACGTACGGGTATGGCCTGGTGCGTTTGAATTTTGAATGGAAACATGTGTATGCTCTTTCTCAGTATTTTCTGCGTGCTGGAACCCTTCAAACTAGTCTCAGATGCAATTCTACGGACGGATGGCATTGGATTTCGCTGAATAATTCCAGAAACTTTGGCGATATTTTCAGGCGTAACTGCGGTTTGCTTGCGGCCAACATGCCCCGCTAGATCGTTACGCTGCCTGTTCGTTGAAATTTTGCGAAGAGCGTACGAATGGTTTTCGCATCGGGTCCTTTTGGAACATTAAATCGTTGCCTGTGGTACTCTAGCACCAGAAAAACGCGTTGTTCAATGGAGTACATGGTTTTAATCTCTACCTTCGGTACGCTAACCTCCTTTCACGTTTCAATAGTGGAAATGATCGCTCTGGGCTTCGGATCACTATTT
This sequence comes from Schistocerca serialis cubense, assembly GCF_023864345.2. NCBI lineage: Eukaryota > Metazoa > Arthropoda > Insecta > Orthoptera > Acrididae > Schistocerca > Schistocerca serialis. The sequence goes on from NC_064644.1 coordinate 448,525,722, forward strand.
ATACTAGGCATTACGTATGACGATTACAGCGCCATCTGTTAGCAGCTTTTCTAACTGTTATTTCAAACTGCTGTATAAACTTCTTACAGCTTTCACAATAAACATACCGTTTACTGCATTCCTCTATCGATCTTTGTTTTCGGGATATTTAATTTTGAAATCAGGGAGTCCTTTTCTGGACACCCTGTACAAACTTCTTATTCTTTTTTTTTTTTTTTGTTTGCTGGGGTCGTCATCGAAATATCTGTCCGGCTTATTCCTTTTGCTGGCATTCGCAACAATTGATGTTTTACATGCGGAGATTGTTAATCTTCCGCCCAACTATTTGTGGAGTTGCCCCTTAACAGCTCGCAGGATAGCTGGCTCCATGTTCAGGGGGCATCCTTAGCCTTAGTAGATCCCTCTACCAACTGCAAGGCAGCAGGTGATTTGTATTGGGTCTACTCCTTTAGGGAGACTGGCTTCACCACGTCTCTAGAGCCCTCCCTGTCCTATGTTGTAGGATGTTAAGAACGATTAGGGAGAGGGATAGGTTTAGGACAGGATCGGACAGGAGACAGACTGTTGTGGGACACACTTCGTCTGACTCCCCCCCCCCCCCCAACCCCCCCATTGGCCTGTCCGGCATGGGTGGCCCTTCTGGTAGCTACACTACCGCCGGCATAGCCTCGGGATCCAGATCACGCAAACCTCCTCGCGCGCACGGACAGTGCCTCGTTAAGGTAGTGTCTCCTAGGAGGAAGGTCAATGAAGGACAAACAGGTCGCATGAACGTCGCTTTACAGAAGGTGTTCGAAGTGAAACTCCTCATGGATTGAGTGGTTTTATCGAAGCACATGCTCTGGCAGTTCTCTCCTGTATATCGTAGACATAGTAAATATTCGGCGAAAATTCACTAACTATTGACCACTAGAATAACTTTGAGAGTATGACATTAGCTGAAAAGTTTAATATGTTTATAATAAATAACTTAATCTTTAACGCATAGGAGAAATATCCGGCAAAAGAAAGTTACTAACGAGGAAACGGAAATTCGTACTCTTGCCACTGTGATTCGAGATCCTTGTGCTAGTTCGCGTCAAATCGCAAGGGAATCTTGCGATTTGATGGAATGGTCTTGTGAGTGGCTCAAGACGAGGTGAAGGTGGTGTCGTTCATGCACTTTGTGGCGACTGTGTACTTCAAACGTCTCGGACTACTTTTGTTGCCCAGGCCACACTCATTCGTTTTTGGTTTACCTGTCTTGACTTTCGGTATCCTTGTGCGCTCTGTCGTATAAGTGAGCCAAATTTGTTATTGCGATCCGTCTGCCTGATCGCTAGACTGTGAGATTTCGGCATTTCTATCGTGGCCGCTATCGATTCACAGTCGTAGCCTCCACGTCTCGCCGCCCCTGCCGATATTGTTTTTGCCTTGACCTGTAAATTACTGATAAAAAAAGACTGAAAAGTACGATATGCTGTGTGATACGTAGTCACACTGATGTCATTGCTGTAATTACAAAAATCAGCATCTAATATGTTAGTAATCCTATATATCCCATCCCATATTCTATTTACAAACGGTTGAAAGATTTATCTTACAGCATGCATCCGATAACACAGTAAATGCTGGAACAGTCGCTGGAATTTTTTGACATTTTTAATTAACTATAAAATCAATGAGTTAGGCACTGCCATTTTGCTGTAGTTCGGCGGTCATTAGGATAAGGTATTATTGTGGTATCAGCAAAATAATAACGCCCAATTTTGCCATTTTCGTTGTTATATCAAAAACTGAATTTCGACACTGTATTAAATTAAAGAGAACAACGGGAGTAGAGCCTTATAAGCCCTTCTTTAACAAAGTAACCGTGTACCACAACATATCAGATACATTAACAGTAACAGTAATAGTTCTCTGTCACAGAGTTTTCTATTGTGCACTATAACTAGAAATTTATAAAAAATAGATTGTGTGAATGATTTAGCTTAGTGTGATCACTGTCTGAGGAGTTCCGAGGCTACCACATATTTTGTGTAGTTTCACTACTGCGGTGCATCCAAGCGTCTAACCCGTAAAAGCATAAAATCCTATGGGACAACTTTTATATGTGTGTATGGAGGCTAAATGGGATCGTATTTTGATGTTTATTGTGGCGATATAAATTATAGCGCCAATCAGTAATATAATCGACAAATCTTTCTTTCTCAATTTCCAAGGGATACTGACAAAGTAAGTCAATAAAGTTAGGAATAACAAATTCTCATTTTTGGATGGCTTATTTTGCTTTCAGGGAAGCGTGAATGCATTCATTCACTCCTACTTCGGCTCTTAATGAGAATCACGAAATGTCAATCAACAATTCATAATGTTGCTACAGCATAAAAATGTCTGGACCTTTTCCGATTGCAGACAAGCAATCGATAACTGTTTCAAGAGGGCATAGTTAGTTTCGTATTTCAATATCTCAAAACTATAGGCATATATACCGGTATGTTTTGCTTCTTTTACCTAGTAAACCGAGTAAGGGAACGCATAGTGGCGAGTAATTACTTTCTTGTCGTGAATCAACAGCCAACATATTGTTAAAATCTGAATGACATAAGAAGATCATGCAAGCAAGGACACGGTCTGGGTTGCATAACGCTACATTGTGTGTGCATAAACGAATAGATAATCATAATATTTTACAGATAGTGTGCAGTAGTTGTGTTTTTTCCATTCCGTAATCGTTTATTTCACTCCCGAGGAGGAGGAAGTGGCTTATACACTGAAACCCGTTAATGGTGACATCGGACAGGCATGCGCCTGGAGCATTCGATTGAGTCCACTGACATATGTTTCATTACAGAACTAGGCTACCATGTATACTACGCACCAAAGACAGCACATGATTCTTCTCATATATGAAATGAGGAGGAAAACCATTAACAATCTCAGTAACATTAACTTCAGTTTCTGCAAAATATTGGCTGGAGCTCCATCGGCCATTTTATCGATAATTACCCACAAAAACAGTACAAAATAAGAATGTCAGACCACACGCCTCAGAACAAACGGAACATATAAAAAATTATTAACCACTACGCTTCGTCCATTCCAGTACACGGATTTATCCTAACAGACAACGCATGATATCTGGAAGCTATAATCGTCATAGTTTGACTTTAAGCTGAACCAGCACAGTACGTAAGGAACAGATACCCTCCAGGTACATTAACTTAACGTACTCCAAACAATCAGAAACAGGATAACACAGAGAGGTACCAACCCATACTTCAGTATGTGCTAGTGTATATAAGAAAATGTAACTGTTTCTTTCGTTTTCTTTTTTTTGGTCTGCATCCACGGCGGCACTCCCATTTCATCTAGTCATCGAATACGGATCCTACTAGTCCGTTCAATCAAACAAAGAAAGAAGAGACAACATCATCCTAGGTCGTACCTACAAAAGGGTAGACACCAGACACCAGATACGCACAATGCACAAAAACAGGTGCTTCTATAAACAGTGACAGGGCACGAAGCACGAAAGTAGTTTGTGAATACTAGGTAGTTCAAATGGCTCTGAGCAATATCGGACTTAACATCTGAGGTCATCAGTCCCCTAGAACTTAACTACTGCCGGCCGCGGTGGCCGTGAGGTTCTGGCGCTGCAGTCCGGAACCGCGGGACTGCTACGGTCGCAGGTTCGAATCCTGCCTCGGGCATTGGTGTGTGTGATGTCCTTAGGTTGGTTAGGTATAAGTAGTTCTAAGTTCTAGGGGACTTATGACCTAAGATGTTGAGTCCCATAGTGCTCAGAGCCATTTGAACTTAACTACTTAAACCTAACTAAGGACATCACACACATTCATGCCCGAGGCAGGATTCGAATCTGCGACCGTGGCGGGCGCGCGGTTCCAGACTGAAGCGCCTAGAATAGCTCGGCCACTGCGGCCGGCAATACTCTGTAGTATCAGTATCAACACACGACCTGCTCATGCAACAAGGCACACAGAATCTTAGTTTCGTTCGTTAATAAGCACCTTCAGAACCAGTCTGCCGTGGGGTACACAATTCAAGTGCCACAGGAAAAAAGATCAGTCATCCATAAGCACTGCATATGAATGGACAGAATACAGGCCAGGTGGTAACGTTGCAGGAACACAGTCTCAGTGACACTGCATCATCCAGAAACAATCTCCACGTCCAGCCGGCGAGTTATACTCATGTCCAACACTCCGGTAAGCCACTTGCTCGTCCACAACACAACTGCACAGCTCCGCTGCGTCCGCCTCTCGTTTCCTTCTGATGCCACCACCAGGACTCCTTTCCCTCCTAATGCCTGTGAACCCAAAGGAGGTTGCCTCACTACCGAGAGGAAACGTGGCCAACCTAAACTCATAGTGCCGTATCCACCTTCCCCCCCCCCCCCTCCTCTTTGCGATTCAGAGACAAACCCGGCCCAGAGAAGGGAAGAAAGTAATCCTTTAGCCCCCAAGGTCCAACTTTGTCTGAGACAAAGTCCCCATGGTCGGTAACTGATGCAAGGAACTCCTGGATCTCAAAAGACCCCTTACATCAGGCTATCAATTTCTTGGAAATCTTATCTGAAGCCGTACTCGCCCCCAGAAAATTGCGGACCCAGACTGTGTCTCCAGTCTTATAAGATTAGGACCGCGGCCCCTTCCTATGTTGCCTGGCTTTCTTTCTATGTGCCTTCTGGTTATTCCTCCCGGCACACCTACAATGTGCTACTACCGGCTGTACATCCTTCCCTTCAAGTAACAAGTCTTTAATGGATCATGAATTCAACATTGTCGAGTGGAGCGGCCAACCGATATCCCAGAAGAAACCCGACGGGTGTAGACTGATGGCTCTCGTGGCGTATTAAACGCCATCATTAGCCAGTGCAGTGAGCAGTCCCATCCTCTTTGATAAGTACAATAGTATCCAATTAAGGCAGCTTTGAGATTCCTATTCAGGCTCCGATCATAGGAGTTACTGGGATAACAGGGATTCGTGATTATATGGCAAATACCCGTCCCAAGGCCAAATAGTCTAAACCTATGTCCAGTAAAGGCGTTTGCATTATCAGTAACCAGGGTTTGGGATGGCCCAAAAGTCCCAAATACTCCTTGTAACTTCGGTACAAACAACTGCGCAGTTGCTCCCCAAATCGGTTAGAGCCAGACACAGACAAACCTCATAAAGGCATCCACACATACTAAAATATACCTATTCCCTGCTTCAGATCTAGGCAGTGCCCCAACCAAATCGACATAAATCCTTTTAAAAGGTTTCATGACCATACGGTCAATTCTGCTATTTCGTCTAGGCTCTCTCGTGGCAAATACTTCACAATTATGCACCCTTGTCTGTATTTCCTTATCGATCCACACCGAAATGAATCTTTCATGGATCGTCTCCCTAGTTTTATACACAGTAAGGCGACCCCACCACCAGTGACATGTGGAAATTTTTACACGAAAGCAGAATTAGTTCCTTAGGCCCTACTACTTTGGGTACAACATCACCCTGTGTCCAGCAACACACTACACGATCAACTAAGGTGTATGGCTCAACCGTCTCTCCCTCCTGCAGCATCTTAATATCCCTAATACCTCCGTCGGTGACCTGGAACTCCCTGGTGTCGCGGAATAACTGAGTAATCTGAATAACGATCGACACAACCATAGCCTTCCCTAAAAACCCGCCTGGCCATCTTTCATACTCCATTTCCTCTTCATTCACGCCAAACATACGGCTCAACCCATTCGCCACAATATTTTCGGAACCCTGGCTACAGTTAATCTCTGTTTTGAATGCCAAAATCCGCATTGCCCACCTTGATATGCGACCGGCCTTCCTCAATCTAGCCAACATCAAGTTATGTGCCTGGTTGTCGCTTTCGAGAATGTACTTCCTGTGCTCGAGGGAGTACATGAATTGCTCCGTAATGAAAGGTCCGCCAAGAATTCTAGTTGGAGTAGCTCTTCTCGAGGTCATTCAGTCCTCTTGAGGTATTAACAATCGCTTTCTCCCTTGCCATTCCAGGAGCAATACCGCCACAACTCCTAAAGCTGATGTGTCGGTTTGCAGGACGAATTCACTATTGAAATCCGGTAAAGCTAACACCGGTGCCAATTGTAATGCCTCCTTTAATGTTTGAATGAACTCTCCTTTGATGATCCCCACATGAACTTACATCGCTTCTTGCGCGACTCGTGAATCGGAGACGTCTTTTTGGCAAATGCCTACAGTCCATGCCACCTCCTTAATATTCTTCACAATAAAGGATGGCAGCCAATAACAGTTGCAGGATAGAATTTTTTTATTAAAACTCTTGACCAAGGTTTCGGTACATATAAATATACCTTCATCAGAAGTAAAAATTTCCTGAATAGAAAGACACATTCATTAGAAAATCCATATCAACGAAAGTGAGAAACAGAAGCTTAAATAACGGTGAAACTGCTAAAGTAATATTCCTTAATATTCCGTCGGGTGGGAAATTGAATCAAATGGGTCAAATGGCTCTGAGCACTATGGGCTTTAACAGCTGAGGTCATCAGTCCCCTAGAACAGAACTAATTAAACCGAACTAACCTAAGGACATCACACACATCCATGCCCGAGGCAGGATTCGAACCTGCGACTGTAGCCGTCGTGCGGTTCCAAACTGACGCGCCTAGAACCGCTCGGCCACTCCGGCCAGCATTATTGAATCCTGTCGTTGCCAATGCAAATTCCCTCTTCCGATACAATATGACTCAAAAATTTGATACATCAGCAAAAGGTACCTCACGGGAACTAACCGTGAGCCATGCCTCTCTCAGTCGTCGAAACACCTCCCGCGAATGCTGAACATGTTCATGTACCGATTTACTGTACACTATTAGAACATCCAAAGAATGGTAACCGAACTTAAACTTGATATCCGAAAACACCCCCTCCCCCCCAGTGGCCAGTTAAAAGGGCGGTGAATTCAAACAAATTCCCATCGGTCGCGAAGGCAGTAATGGACTTCGAGCCATCTTCCGAGAGAACCTGGTTATATTCCTGATTCAAATTCATGCCGTAAAGAGCTTAGCCCACATGAACCACCCGAAGCACGTATGCAAGTCTGGCAAAGACCCCCATCCGAAAATAACCTTGTTAACATCACAGTAGTCCACAACCAGGCGAAACTCACTACTGGCCTTTGATACAAAACATATCGGCACAACTTAGGGTGACATAAACGGCTGTACCACCCTCTTCTCTAACATACCGTCAACATGTTCCTTCTACAGTTTCATTTTTGGTGGAGATAGCCTATACGGCAATTTCACCTCAATGCGATAGTGAATTAATGCGATCTCTCCCAGTACTTCAGTCCACACTTCAGGAAATTCTTCACAGACTGCCTTGATTACGTCTTGAAGAAAACCATCGAGGTTATCCATTGGACGAGCTAACTAAGTTCGGTCTTTTCCTCCTTCCATTTACAGAGCCAGTCATCGTGACTAATGCCCTTTTCTCACGCCGAAAACACCCCAGTAGAACCTGAAGATTAAATTTGAAATAAATCTGCTTCCCTGTCCACTCGGGAATAAGGCCCATCCTACTAATAAAATCGGCTCCCAACCTTGATTCTGTTGCCAAGTTCTCGATCAGTCTCATACTCACCTTCAACAAATAATGTCCCACCATGACTTTAGTTCGCAGAAAATCCTTTCACACCCAAACTCGATCTGTCCACCGCCAAACATTCTTCAGAGTCGGTTCCTAAATTTCCCCATTTCCACTCTGCCCCATGATCTCTTCCATCTCATGTGCCCCTTCTACCACAAATACGATATGATATTTTCGCGACTCACTTTTCTTCTTCTTTACGTAATTACCCATCACCTAGACCGCCTGCTGCCGGTGCCTAGTTTACCGAAGGTACCGTGCAACTCCAGTCTCGAGTTCGCGATGTCTTCTGGGCATCAACGAGTTCCGTGGCCTGCGACTGCCTGTTCATTATTTGTAATTGATCGTAAGTGATAGGAGTCCCACGAACTATCTCCTTCTGTATAGTCTCTACATTTAAACTGCCCAAAATAAACTGAAGCGCCAAAGAAATTGGAGCAGGCATGTGTATTCAAATACAGAGACATGTAAACAGGCAACACCTGTACAAGACAACACGTGTCTAGCTTACTTGTTAGTTCTATTGCTGCTCAAAAGTTCTTTGAGCTCTACAGATCCTACTTTTCTGAATTCTAATTGGTTGGTCCTCGTTTTCACACAGCACCACCAAAAATTCTCATTTGGATCGCCACACTTGGCAACATTTCTCTACGCTTCTTATAGTGGCTGATCCATTTTACTGATTTGGTGCTCTACAATCTGAATCCATTTCTTACTACTGGATTCCTTCTACACATCGATGAATTTTCGCACGCTACTGTCTGCTGCTGTAACGTGTTTGATACATTTCTTTATCTGATGTACAAGACTGCCGATTCTCTCATCAGTTGTCACCTCCTTCTGCTGTATTACGCCCTCAGTTTTCTTGCCGCCCTATTGACTTACATCCTTGAGTACGCACTTTAGTATTGATTCTGCTTCGGCAATTTCATCTGCACCGCAGCGACCTGTCATTCCATCTGGCAGTGTTTAATTCGAATTTCCGCCTGTCTTGTCATCCCCACTTTACGCCATTCAATTATTCAGCTTCAAGCTTCCTCTGTCCTAATTTCAATTCGGTTTGTACTTTTTTCTAAAATATCTAGATTTTCTAATTTTCTGTCAACTGTTTTAAATTCTTTTATTGTTGTGATTTGCTTCCTGATGGACACATTTCCTCTGTAGTATCTGTATTTACCAATGGAATTTCCGATTCTACTATACCCGCAGTTGTCTCCTCCTCTAGTACAACGCTACTTCAAACTACCTTTATAACTGTCTCGTCAATGGAAGGCATCTCAGAATGTTTCAATGTCAGTGAAGCTCAAATAAGCATAAGCAGTCTTACAACAGAGGGACTGAAACCAGTCGCCTCCAGAACAAATCAGAGATACGGATGCTGGTTGGAACTTTTTGGTGTAAAGGTTTAATTGGAGCACAGTTATGCGTCTCGAAGGGACAAGTTTTGAAGAAGTATTCTGATAGGATTTATTGGTCACCTCAAGCAAGAAATGTGCTATGCGTTAGCATAAATTGTGCCACGTGCCATATTGTGATGAATCCGTATCCCTTTGGCAAACCGATTCACGAAATTTATTGATTCTTTCTTAGAATTGGCCAAGAATATAAAATCGTTGAGTTGCCCACCAACACCAAATACCCATCAACGACTGTCCAGAGACTAGACTAAGTCGAGTTGACTATTGCGGACTGGGAAGGGCATCTAGGTGGCTATCAAGATAAAGAAACCGTAATACGTTCACATTCCAGGCAGGAGAAGCATAAGTGTAAGATATACAACCGAAGTACATTCCCATCTCTACACTACTTTGCAGTGGAAACACAATGTGATGACGTGAGAGAAACATAAATTTCTCAAATTGGTGGACTTGATCCCAAATAATGACGTCACTTGATATAATGCCCCGGCGCCAAACGATGAGTGAATTCAATATCAGGAATATTTCACAGGGAAACATTTGCTTCAGCAACTTTTAATAGAACTGATTAGATTATTATCAACATTCATATCCAGGAGCCTCTAACAATTCCAAAGAACAGTTCCAAAGAAAAACCTCGTATGTGGAAAAGGTTTGAGGCCCTATAGTGTAATAACAACTTACACATAGTGCTTCCACGTTCCTGTTTCAAGAAATATGATACAAGCTAAATGTGGGAATAACTCCAACATATGGCTCCTCATCAACTTTGGTCTTGACTAGCTTAGGAAATGTAGAATGGATTACAAATCGATTGGTAGGTTATGTTCAGTTTAGTGTGTACATTGATCAGGAAAACCACTGCACCCACTGACGTACTATCGATGTAAAACAGTCCGTACGATAGCACCTTCACCTGGAAAGGTATCACTGATAGTCAGACACACGCATGGTGCGTGCAGCATCTGTGTGTTTGCTGTACGTGTGTAGAATTGGGAAGGGGCGCAGTCAAACTGAGTCTGACTGACGGAAGATTATGATGGCCCTGAGGTTTCTCGGAAACTGGACGACTTGTTTGGTGTTCGAGAAAATCTGTGGGGAGTGTCTTCAATACGTGATGAAAATTAAGTGAAACCACGTCCAGATGTCATGGGGTTGGGCAGCCATCCCTCACTACAGATGTCGAATGTCATAGACTGGGTAGACTGGTAAAACAGGATAGGTGGCGAACTGCAACGGAACTGATAACACACTTTAATGCAGTTAAAAGATAAATATGTGAACATAGTGCAATGAACACTTCTAACAATAGGCCATGCATGTTCCAACGTTAACACCACAACAACAGCAACTGCGAGTGAAATGGACAAGTGAGCATCAGTACAGGATGTCTGCGCGGTGGCAGAGAGTTTCATGGTCTGATGAACCCCATACCTTCTTCATCATGGTGATGGAATGGCTCTGAGCACTATGGGACTTAACATCTGAGGTCATCAGTCCCCTAGATCTTAGAACTTTTTAAATCGAACTAACCTACGAACATCACACACATCCATGCCCGAGGCAGGACTCGAACCTGCGTCTACAGCGGTCACGCGGTTGCAGACTGAAGCGCCTAGGACCGTTCGGCCACACCGGCTGGTGTCCTGGTGGTGGGAGGGTGTGAATCCATCGTCTTCCAGAGGAATGGATCCTTGAGACGTCTACAGCGGAATAGAGACAAACTGACGGCGGCTCCACTATGCTCTGGGGAACACTCCATAGGTCCAGTGGAGCTCATGTGAGGCATCACGACTGCGAAGGAGTATTCTACACCCATCGCAGAAGACATGCACACCTTCACGACGATTATCTCTCCCGACGGCAATGCCGTTTCTCAACAGGATATGCGCAATATCACAAGGCCAGAATGTGATGAAGTGGTTCCAGGAAAGTAGTGGTGAATTTCAGTTATTGTGCTGTCCCTCCAAATCGCCAGAAAAACCCTATCCAACACATCTCTGATGTGACTGAGTGTGGTGCCAAAGCTCATGGCTCCTCATCCCAGGAATTCACGGGAATTAAATGACTTGTGGTATCAACTCACTCCAGCGTCCTACCAAAGCCTCGCTGCTTCCATGTCACGATGCGTCACCGCTGTTATCCGTACCAAATATGGACGTAAGGGCTAATAGGTAGGTGGTCATAAAGTTGTGGCTGATCAGTGTACGCACTGGTTAGATGTTATTGTATTCTTAGAGGATAGAGGGCAAGGTTTAGTGCTGGTATGAAGCTCAACGAATAAAAACCTATCTATTGAGGAACAGCAAGGAGATCCCAAACAGAATAACATTGTACCTCAGAAATTATATGGAAAATATATTTCTGCAGCTGATGAGTTGTATTTAAAAGTTTCAGAGGAATTGAACCTGAGTGTTCAACTGCCACTAACTATCAGTTCTTGGGAGCTGTTTGGATATATCATACTACATACTACTTCCAGGAAAGACTGAATATTTAAACCGCTTTTCATTTAGGAATGTCTCAATTCATTATGTTATTTTGCTAGGACTGCACTCTGACAGGATTCCAAGTGTATTTGCCAATTATGAACTAACTAACGGTAATGTTTTCGTTAATTCAGATTTCTTTGGCAATAGTGGTTACAACCTGATGTTTGATGTGTATGCAAGGATTTTCTGTTCTTACTATGAGCATATTAAGCAAATGAATTCGAATTGAAGCCTAGACAAATATTTCTTGAATTAGCATACAAAGGCTGCTCTATTAAATAGTGAAATCTGGAATAACGTATGTGCATACAGAATTTGCATCTTCTGAAAATTTCCTCAAAGATACTGCAGTATTTGTATTACTGCCCCAGGCATGTGTGATTAATTATTCACTTGCCATGGCCATTGTGCAACGAGCTGTACAACATGTACATCTGCTGCAGTGTATCTAAAGCTCACTTCATAGTGAGAACATTGTACAAACACTCACGAATTTTACAATGAAAGTGGGAAATTTGTGTTTTAGGATATAGCCTTCATTGTATTTTCCAATGTCGGACATATTACCATGGCATTCGGCACAAAATTTGCATCACTGAATCTATTCAGAAATGGTAAGTGTCCTGAGAAACGTGATACAGCATTTTGATTAAAGTGGAATTACCATGGAATACACACATATGATACCAGGCGATCTACACTCCTGGAAATGGATATAAGAACACCGTGAATTCATTGTCCCAGGAAGGGGAAACTTTATTGACACATTCCTGGGGTCGGACACATCACATGATCACACTGACAGAACCACAGGCACATAGACACAGGCAACAGAGCATGCACAATGTCGGCACTAGTACAGTGTGTATCCACCTTTCGCAGCAATGCAGGCTGCTATTCTCCCATGGAGACGATCGTAGAGATGCTGGATGTAGTCCTGTGGAACGGCTTGCCATGCCATTTCCACCTGGCGCCTCAGTTGGACCAGCGTTCGTGCTGGACGTGCAGACCGCGTGAGACGACGCTTCATCCAGTCCCAAACATGCTCAATGGGGGACAGATCCGGAGATCTTGCTGGCCAGGGTAGTTGACTTACACCTTCTAGAGCACGTTGGGTGGCACGGGATACATGCGGACGTGCATTGTCCTGTTGGAACAGCAAGTTCCCTTGCCGGTCTAGGAATGGTAGAACGATGGGTTCGATGACGGTTTGGATGTACCGTGCACTATTCAGTGTCCCCTCGACGATCACCAGTGGTGTACGGCCAGTTAGGAGATCGCTCCCCACACCATGATGCCGGGTGTTGGCCCTGTGTGCCTCGGTCGTATGCAGTCCTGATTGTGGCGCTCACCTGCACGGCGCCAAACACGCATACGACCATCATTGGCACCAAGGCAGAAGCGACTCTCATCGCTGAAGACGACACGTCTCCATTCGTCCCTCCATTCACGCCTGTCGCGACACCACTGGAGGCGGGCTGCACGATGTTGGGGCGTGAGCGGAAGACGGCCTAACGGTGTGCGGGACCGTAGCCCAGCTTCATGGAGACGGTTGCGAATGGTCCTCGCCGATACCCCAGGGGCAACAGTGTCCCTAATTTGCTGGGAAGTGGCGGTGCGGTCCCCTACGGCACTGCGTAGGATCCTACGGTCTTGGCGTGCATCCGTGCGTCGCTGCGGTCCGGTCCCAGGTCGACGGGCACGTGCACCTTCCGCCGACCACTGGCGACAACATCGATGTACTGTGGAGACCTCACGCCCCACGTGTTGAGCAATTCGGCGGTACGTCCACCCGGCCTCCCGCATGCCCACTATACGCCCTCGCTCAAAGTCCGTCAACTGCACATACGGTTCACGTCCACGCTGTCACGGCATGCTACCAGTGTTAAAGACTGCGATGGAGCTCCGTATGCCACGGCAAACTGGCTGACACTGACGGCGGCGGTGCACAAATGTTGCGCAGCTAGCGCCATTCGACGGCCAACACCGCGGTTCCTGGTGTGTCCGCTGTGCCGTGCGTGTGATCATTGCTTGTACAGCCCTCTCGCAGTGTCCGGAGCAAGTATGGTGGGTCAATGTGTTCTTTTTTCCATTTCCAGGAGTGTATGTTACACCATTAGTACGGGGAAGTATCATCTGTAATAGCTGGTATTTAGGTTGAAATGATGTTTTACAAAACACACACACACACATGCTCAAAGTAAAAATCATCAGGAAGTTTTAGCAATGGCATAGTAATACACGTCTTGTTCCACTCTGGTGGGGTCACTACTATTGATTATAAGAGTATATTATCAGGAACGAGTACTCCATTCTCCAGATTCCCTCTAGCATTCAGTGGTATTGTGGGACCAGTCACTTACTACGAAGTCATTGAGACACGTGTGTTTCGTCCACACAGCCAAGGTATAGCATGTACGTTTACAGAAGAATACAAAGGATTTTATAGAGAAGACAGCACATATTTGCGGCTCTTACACTTTTTTAAAAAAATGTAAACTATTCCATATACGACGTGTGGCTATGAAGTAATGGGAGTGATGCTGTTTGGGAGACACAACACAGACACCAAAGATGGATGACCAATGGTTGTGAGGCGTCAAACCTCATCAGTAAAATGCAACATCTCTGCCGTCTGTAGACAAATCACCGTAACATTTAAACATTGGAGGTATATCAATCAACAACGACTATTCAAAAAGTTTGGTAACAACTTTACACATGAACTTCTCATTGCATAATAGAATTGATTTGAAATGCATATTTTAATGCCACACATATTAAATAAATACTTCAGATATGTAGTATCTGAGTTTAATGCAAAAATTTGAGGTACATCGGTAGTGTACTTTGCGATGTTTTCGGTAACATCATTCAACAACGACTTTTTATGTATGGTAGTATAGATTTTATGAATTTTTATAACCAGAGATATAAGAATACAAAACCCATGTCCGTCCAAACGTTTACTACAATATTATTAAAATATATATCCAATGTCTGTCAGCACGTTTATTAGATTATCATGTAAAAACTGGAAGAATTTCAATAAAGAACTTTTCGAGATTTTGGGTATTTTTCAGTAATATATTATGTATACTGATCAGCCAGAACATTATAGCCAAGGACCAACTATCGGTATCAACCAGTCCAAACGGTAGCAGCGTCACCTAGCAAGAAATGCCTGCTAGTCAGACACAAGCACGGCCCATGTAGTATCAGTGTGCGTGCTGTCCGTGTGTAGAAAGGTGAAGGCGTGCGGTCTATCAGTGTTTGACCGAGGGCTGATTCTGATTTCCCGGAGGCTTGCCACTAGCATTCGGAAACTGCACGGCTTGTCGGATATTCGAGGAGTGCTGTGGTTAGTGACCTTAGCACGTGGTAAAACCAGTATGAAACCACGTCCAGATGTCATGGGGTTGGGCGGCCACCCGTCTTTGGAGATGTCGGATGTTGTAGGCTGGGGAGACACGTATAGCGGAACAAGCGGCGAGATGTGGTGGAACTAGCATCAGCATTCAATGCTGCGCGGAGTACAAGTGTGTCTGAACACATAGTACACCATACGCTCCTAACTATGTAATTCCGCAGCCGACGACGGATGAATGTGCCGACATCGGTATATACGACTGAAATTTGCACGTGGCCGTCGACACTGAACGTTAATGCAGTGGCAGAGCGTTGCATGTTCTGTTGAATCTCGGTAACTTCTTCATCACGCGTTCTAGACACTCTGGACTTACACCTGGAGTTACGGTCTGGGATGAAATTTTGTATGACAGCAGGGGTACAGCATTGTTATCCTACTCACCATAACCGCCCCAAAATTGTATGTCAATCTGGTGATTCGACCTGATGTGCTGCAATTCACGAACAGCATTCCAGGGGTTTGCCCAATAGGATGAGGTCCCTCCCGCAAACTGGCATCTGGCACCTATACAACACTGTGCATGCACATCTGCATTCTCGGTTTCAATACTGTGGCGGTTGAACCGGTTATTAACATTCCAACATGTCACATTTGCAGTGGCTTATCGCGCACTTACTTAAACCTGTGATTCTGCAATGTTAGTCACTTGAATACGTTACCTTGACAAATGTATTCCCAAAATGACATTGTTGTTGTTGTTGTGACCTTCAGTCCAGAGACTGGTTTGATGCAGCTCTCCATGCTACTCTATCCTGTGCTAGCTTCTTCATCTTCCAGTACTTACTGCAACCTACATCCTTCCGAATCTGTTTAGTGTATTCAGCTCTTCGTCTCCCTCTACGATTCTTACGCTCTACGTTACCCTCCAATACTAAATTGGTGATCCCTTGATGCCTGAAAACATGCCCTATCAACGGATCCCATCTTATACTCAAGTTGCGCCACAAATTTATGTTCTCTCCAGTTCTATTCAATACCTCCTCAATAGTTATATGACCTACCCACCCAATCTTCCACATTCTTCTGTAGCACCACATTTCGAAATCTTCTATTCTCTTCTTATCTAAACTATTTATCGTCCATGTTTCACTTCCATACATTGCTACACTCCATACAAATACTTTCAGGAACGACTTCCTGACACTTAAATCTATGCTCGATGTTAACAAATTTCTCTTCCTCAGAAATGCTTTCCTTGCCACTGCCAGTCTACATTTTCTATCCTCTCTACTTCGACCATCATCAGTTATTTTTCTCCCCAAATAACAAAAGTCATCTACTACTTAAAGTGTCTCATTTCCTAATCTAATTCCCTCAGCGTCACCCTACTTAATTTGACTACATTCCGTTATCCTCGTTTTGCTTTTGTTGATGTTCATCTTATATCCTCCTTTCAAGACACTGTCCATTCCGTTCAGCTGCTTTTCCAGGTTCTTTGCTGTCTCTGACAGAATTAGAATGTCATCAGCGAACCTCAAAGTTTTTATTTCTTATTCAAGGATTTTTCTTTTGTTTCCTTTACTGCTTGCTCAATATACAGATTGAATAACATCGGGGATAGGCTACAGCCCTGTCTCACTCCCTTCCCAACCACTGCTTCCCTTTCATGTCCCTCGACTCTTATAACTACCATCTGGTTTCTGTACAAACTGTAAATAGCCTTTCGCTCCCTGTATTGTAGCCCTGCCAACTTCAGAATTTTAAAATGAGAGTATTCCAGTCAAGATTGTCAAAAGCTTTCTCTTAGTGTTCAAATGCTAGAAACGTAGGTCTGCCTATCCTTAATCTAATTTCTAAGATAAGTAAAATGACATTACCTAACATTAATTTTTTTGGTGTTGAGATTTTTTTCCCATTACATTACCTCACATTAATTATTTTTTGGTGTTGCGATTTTTTCCATCGGTGTATATTTACTAATTTAGTGGTGAAACTGTGATCTGTTTAGTAGGACAAACGTTATTATTCGTCAACTAGTGCGTCCCTAGACATCATTCATTGTACTGAATGACCTTCTACCCAGATCCAGAAAAAATAGTTTGTCAGAGATGAGGCGGGGAATGGTTGTGAGAGTATACACTGCGGAACACAGAGGAATGGAAATTTTGTATGACGAAGAGTCGTTGCTCGTGAAATTAGCGTCCATATAGTTGACATAGAAGTCAGCTGTACTTCAGCGGCAATAAACTGGAGCGCCGAGGGGTAGGGTGTGAGTTGTTGGTTGCACCTGCGGCGAGAGGTATGGCAGCGGGTGGCTGCTGGCGGAACTGCAGGGGGCGACCTTGGACTGTTCTGGGTTGGCAGGCGGCCAAATGCAGCGCTGCATCCCGCCTCCGCGCCTCCGCCCCCAGCTTTACGACCCGTCGCGCTGACGCACCCAACACAGGCAGCTTTGCCGTTTTATCGCGTTTATGCAGGTCAGCAGCACTCTACTGCCACGCCATTTTTCTTTACCTTCTGACTTTTCAAGCAATACAGAAGCTCTCTGTCTATAAGGTACTTCATCTTCCCTTCTGAATTTAACGCCTAAGCCATTTCTTACTCCCTTGATTTCTCGGAGGCTCAGCACGAGCAGCTCCATTCGCGACGACCTTCGCGAACACCATGTCGTACACCATAACACCATTAGCTCTGTTACATATGCGTAAGATACCTTGGAGAATAAGAGCTCAAGGTTTGGAGTCACGTATACGGACGAAGCTCGAATTTAGGTGTAACCTGATAACCGTAGACGATGAATTTGAATATAGAGAAATCTAACATCTTCGAAATTGTGTCCCATACGAGTAACAATCTAGTGGTAGAATGATTTAATTGGGAGGTATTACTTGAAGCCACCGTACCAATTTTGTAGGGGTGGAGAGAAATCTCACTGATCTACAGAAACGAGGAGCTACGACCAAATCACAAAGATCGATGTTAGTTTCACCTTGACGGATGATACAATGCGTCATCGTGCTGGTCTCATGAATAAGTTCTTTCAACATCTTGGTATCACCAGAATGGAGTGGACGGTCTGTTGCCCAGACTTGATCCCAACCAAACATGTGTGTGGGTCGAATGAAAAGAGCAGTTTGTCGACTTGTACAACGAGAGTGTACTTTGTGTGACTCATACACAATCACAATTGGACAGTGCGAAAATTTTGGACAATGTCAGGCTTGAAGATCCCATCAGTGGTATGCAGTAACTGATTAAAGCCTATATCTGAGCAAGGGGGCGTTCCACCACATTTCGACTTTTCTCAGGGGTGAGCAAAAAAGTGTGATGGGAACAAAGCGTTTCGTCGTTACAAAAATGCTTTCTTTGTTTGATCAGTTGGACACATTGGAAATGAATGTATTATATGAATGCGTCAGAGCCTCGTTTTGACTGTCGTGACACATAGTACAAAGTAAAGGAGTGACAGTAAAGTTTTTTTGATGTAAGTATTATTGTCTCTGGTGAGGTTTCTCTTAGTTTGGACCGTCTATTATTTTCTAAGTTTTACATTTTATTGTAACGCTACACCACTGCAGAAGATAGCAGCAGCGAGTGAGAAGCTACTTCCAACATAGGCGTAGATGACGGATGGACCATTTCACATTGTAATGAGTCAGTGGAGTGAGGAGATGTAATCGACATATACGTAGGTGACTTACATTCATTCGGACGTGAAACTGAAAATTTTCAATAGCAAATATTAATAAATAGTGTCCACTTTTGACATAAAATGTGTCAGGACAAGCATAATTCTAACTGAAGCTCTGATATTACGATACCACTAAGAAGTAAATCCGTCAAGTGTACTCTACAGGACTATCCATGGACTAATGGCTAAACTGAGCAACTTTTATGCAGGTTTGGTTCTATAATGGGACATTGCAATATTGCATCCCTTGTGTATGGAAAATTTTGTGAAAAAGCCTATGTTATGGGGTTGAAAAGGAGATGCGATTAGACATCATGTAGTGTGGCGGAACTGAACTGTGAATTAAAAGTGACTGAAATCTTTGGTTTGCAGGTAGCAAAGTCGAGTTCTTTTGGTAGCACACAAGCTGAAGACAGCTCCTTGAACACAGGAAGGTTCACTTCGCGTAAGGAATATGGCGGAATCACACCGAGTTACAGGAGCATCAGTACGAGATGCACAGGGGGTGCAAACGCGCAGCTCTACAGGAGGGTGTGGCGTCGGCACATTCTTCAAGCAGCTACGTCGTCCGAGAAGGCAGAAACTTTCAATGAGAGAAAGTCAGGGTTCACGTTAGCTGTAATTCCCTTTAGCAATTAATACCATGGTGTAAATTCTTTATGTGCCACTTAAAATAAGGGTAGAGAAGATAAGTTATTTAAGGCAAATGAAAGAATATGATAAGGAGTTTCAAGATCAGTGGGAATGCAGCTACAGAAATTAAAAGTGTACACTATAATGAAGGTTCAAAAAGGCTCTGAGCACTGTGGGACTTAAGATCTGAGGTTATCAGTCCCCTAGGACGTAGAACTACTTAAACCTAACTAACCTAAGGACATCACACACATCCATGCCCAAGGCAGGATTCGAACCTGCGACCGTAGTGGCCGCGCGGTTCCAGACTGAAGCGCCTAGAACCGCTCGGCCACTCCGGCCGGCTATAATGAAGGAAGTGGTCCTAATCGTTAATTGCGAATTTGTTTAAGTTGGAGTAATTAATGAGGTAACTAACAACAGTGTAGATGAATATATCACGGACCGATGTACAGTCATCCAGGTCAAAATGAGCAGTAGCAGGAAGCCATGAAGAATATTAACAACTTGCTAGTATGAAAGAACAGAAATGTGTGCTGGCGATGCTCACAGTATAATGGATAATGCTGACAAAAAAAGTAAAAACATCAGTAAAACTGTCAATGAAAATATGAATGATATAATACTTGGCAAATCAGTGTTAGTGAGGGGACTGAAGTAGGTGAAAAGACAGTCTCTAACATAAACAAAAGCGAGTTCCATCCCGCCTCTCCTTTAAGCCCATTCTGAGAAGGAATTTGTTATAAATAGCACAAAAGAAGTGTCTGCGAAAGGAAAGCGATTTCTGCATCAGATCAGTGATGTTGATATCTCAGACACTAAACTTTCTGATGAAAATGAAAAGAAAAATCTAACTGAAAAATGAAATATAGGGGTGCTGTAAATAATACACACATCAAAAAAAGATTTCCTTCACCCGGTTCCCAGGACGCCTGAAGACAGACGTTGACTGTGGATAATGTATCACACAGTCCCTTTGACTGTTCAGAGATGTCACTGAACCCGCCCAAAGGTGTAAACAATCATGCATGTGCAGCGCCTATTAGACGTAGGGTGTCCAACAGCCGATCAACTCCGGTCATTCCACCAGGACGGAGGTACACGGATCGTGTTGTCTGTAGTTCAGCCACGCCTAGATGATCAATACCGCGGTTTGATCGTGTCCGCATTGTTACTTTGTACCAGGAACGGCTCTCAACCAGGAAAGTGTCTAGGCGTCTCGGAGTGAACCATAGCGATGTTGTTCGAACATGGAGGAGATACAGAGAGGCAGGAACTGTCCAAACAATGCCTCACTCAGGCCTCCCAAGGGCTGCTAATGAATGATCGCAGCTATGGATTATGGCTCGAAGGAACCCTGACAGCAACGCCACCATGTTGAATAATGCTTTTCGCGCAGCCACAGGACGTCGTGTTACGAATCAAGCTGTGCGCAATAGGCTGCATGATGAGCAACTCCTCTCCCGCCGTTCATGGCGAGGTCCATCTTTGCAACCACGACACCATTCAGCGTGATACAAATGGGCCCAAAAGCATGCCGAATGGACCGATCATGATTGGCATCACGTTCTCTTCATCGATGAGGGTCGCATACGCGTTCAAATAGACAATCGACGGGGACCCGTTTGGAGGAAACCCGGTCAGGCTGAACGCCTTAGACACACTGTCCAGCGAGTGTAGCAAGGTGGAGGTTCCCTGCTATTTTGGGGTGGCATTATGTGGCTCCAACGTATGCTGCTGGTGGTCGTAGAAGGCGCCGTAACGGCTGTACAATACGTGAATGCTATCCTCCGACCGATAATGCAAGAATATAAGCAGCATATTGGCGAGGCATTCGTCTTCATGGACGACAATTAGCGCCCCCATCGTGCACATCTTGTGAATGACTTCCTTCAGGATAGCGACATCGCTTGACTAGAGAGGCTAGCATTTTCTCCAGACATGTATCCTGTCTAGCATGCCTGAGATAGATTGAGAAGTGCTGTTTACTGACCAAGTGACACACAGACCACTCTGAGGTATCTACACCTAATCGCCGTTGAGGAATGGGACAATCTGGACCAACAGTATCTTGCTGATCTTTTGGATAGTATGCCACAATGAATACACTCATGCATCAATGCAAGAGGACGTGCTACTCGGTATTAGCGGTGTGTACAGCAATCTGGGCCACCACCCCGCTGTATGGTGGTACAACATGCAATGTGTGGTTTTCACGAGCAATACAAAAGGCAGAAATGATGTTTATGTTGATCTCTATTACTATTTTCTGTGCGGGTAACGGAACTCTAAGAACCGAGGTAATACAAAACCTTTTTTTTATGTGTGTACTATACAGAGGTGTTAACGAGGACGGCTACTATATGAAAAGAGTCAAATTCCTTTAATTTGTTGCTAAAAGAAGTATACGCCCTACCGAAAACTATAGAAAGAGAAACGGTCTTTTATTGAAAGTCCTGTTTCAAGTTGTTGGTTGGTCTCTAATTCAAGTTCTGCACATGGAAATCTGAATTATTTTCAACTTAGATTTACACACGCAAGTATTTGATCTTAATACTACCACACGCTAGTATTTCGTCTTATGATTACAACACATGGTTTCTTTGTCACTTCCGAAGAATCCTGTGTTCCCCATGAATTTTTAACTGCCTATTTTTTTCAGAACAATTTACATCAGGCACCAACCAAAAGTTTCTGAAAAGAGAAATTATTGGTTCATCTACTCCTAAATATTCCACATGCATACCATTGTCATTTAACTTAGTTTTTCTGGAGCACGTTTTCACACCTCAGGAACAAGCGATAGAGTGCTGAAACATGGCCGTTCATCCGGTCATCCCGCGCTTCTGCAGAAATGGGGAGGACCTTGCCACCGTACTGTTCAGCCACATTACAGGCCTCTATTGCTCCGGTATACTTCATCTCTTTGGTTCAGCCAAAGGTGACCAGAGAACCGCCTCAAAGATGATTATAGAATCTACCTTCACTATCTGGGGTCAGCAGACGACCAGCCATTCATTCAATTCACAAACACTATCAAACTGGATTCACGGATCTGTTTTTTAGGAAGTGCACATATGAATAATTAAACATACCTTCTTTCCTACAATGGTATCCGGCTTCGCTCTATTAAATAAAATGGCGTTATTCTACAAAACCCGCTGTGCTGACAAGAACAACGAAGAATGTTGTACATCTTTTCTATGTTGGGCAGTACTGTACCCTTTCACTACTAACCACCTTTTACACATAACAGTATCACAGTGTCTTCTAAGCCTTAAAAGGAGTTGTGAAGGAAAAACTTTTTCAGTTCGTTATCAAATTTTACTTTGGGTCTGTCAAACATTTCACATCACTTGGCAAGTGACCAAGTTTTTGCAGCATTGTGCACCTCCTTTTATGCTAAACACAACCTTAATGTAGAGTAATGAAAGACATTTGTCCTTCTGGTATTATAACTACGTACCCCACTGTTCCCGTCCGCAGCTCGTGGTCGTGCGGTAGCGTTCTCGCTTCCCACGCCCGGGTTCCCGGGTTCGATTCCCGGCGGGGTCAGGGATTTTCTCTGCCTCGAGATGACTGGGTGTTGTGTGATGTCCTTAGGTTCGTTAGGTTTAAGTAGTTCTAAGTTCTAGGGGACTGATGACCATAGATGTTAAGTCCCATAGTGCTCAGAGCGATTTTTGAACCACTGTTCCTCTTGACCTGTAGTGGATGACTTACAGTAAATTTAATGAGCGAATAAATTTACCTTGAAGCAGCAGTCACAGTGCCCCACTCAAACAGATGTCTGCATGATGGTCGTGAGTGAGCTCCGCATATTACTCTTACAGCACACTTTTATATAATGAAGACTTTCCTTCTTGAAGATGAGTCACCAAAAAACATTATTGGATACAATAACAAAATTTCCAAAATATGTCAGTTTAACGATTTGTCTCTCCCCAAGATTTGTAATGATTGTAAGCAGATTTGTGGTTGAACTAAGTTGCTTTAGGAGTTCTAAAATGTGTTGTTTCGAGTTTAAATTCTCATCAATACGGACCCTAAGAATTTTGAAGTTCCCACCCTGTTTATAATTTCCCCATCATTTGTTACAGTTACCATTGGTGTGGTACCTCTAAATGTGCAGAACTAAATATATTGGGTTTTTTCAAAACTGAGGGTAAGACCATTCGCGTAAAATAAGTCAATGATACTTTTAAGAGTTTTGTTTAGCGTTTCTTTTGTTTCCGCATATATACTTGGATTCATTACAACACTAGTGTCGTCTACAAAAAGAATTAATTCAGCTTGTTCTCTACTGGATGGAAAATCGTTTACATGTATGAAGAACAATAGTGTACCTAAGATTGAAGTTTGAGGAACTCCATATGTGGTTCACCCAAGTGAGAATTATGTCCCTGGACAACGTTGCTTGAATTACTAAGTACAACTTACTATTTTCTTTTTGTTCAATATGATATTATCCATTGATTCACTATACCACAATCCCGTAAAAGGTCAATTTATTTAGGAGAATACTTTGATTCACTCTGTTAAATGCCTTAGAGAGGTCGCAGAAAATTCCAAACGACACTGTTTCAGTTCTTATTGCTTGTAAAATCTTACGAGTGAATGTGTACATGGCATCCCAGTAGAGAAACTCTTCTGATAGCTAAACTGTGATTTGCTAAGGAAACTATCGCTGCTAAGGTTGGATGCTACTCAAGAAAATATTCTCAAAAATTTGGGAGAATGATATCAACAGCACAACAAGTCAGTGTTTATTGACATCTCCCTTATCATCTTTTTTAAAGAGAAGTTTAAAAATGGCATATATCAGTCTCTCTGGAAAAATGCCTTGAACTACTGATGCATTACATATTTCAGAAAAGGCTGGACTTATTACATGGGAACAAATTTTTAGTACTCTTTAGGAAACACTGTCAAAACACGATGAGCTTTCATTTTGGAGGAAATGTATAATTTTCTTAAATTCTGAAGTCAAATTTGGTGAATTCTATGGAAGTTAGATTTAGAGGGTGTATAATAATTATGTGATATTTTTGGCTGTGCATAATAATTATGTCTTATTTACGGTTGTTCAAAGCAGAAATCCGAGAGAAAAATACGTAAAGACTTATTGTGGGTTAAGTGAACACTTTAGGCACTTTGAAACGTTAAGCCACAAAATTTGGTAGCAGCAGCAGTCTAAGGAGGCCGGTGATCAGCGGAGTTTGCGCAGCAGCAGTCGGCACTTCGACAGATCAATGAGTGAGCAGATGGGCAACGCTTCCAAGGGGAGAGACGACCAGTGCAGTTCCCACATCAGCAGTCAATGCTCCAGGAACTGTCATCATACTGGAATCACGTGCAGGGGTGGACGACAGTGTGGTGCCATACCACGTCAGCATATAGATACAACAAGGAAAGCCGTCATCTGTGTCGACTTTGGTCACGTTTCTGTCCGACGTGAGAAGCATCGATCAATGACCGAAGAATTAGTCGCTGCTCTAGAAACTTCGTGACATTGGCGAAAACACCGAATAAATACATCCAACAAATAGGCATGAGGTGGTCCTTTGAGGGGAGAAATAAGAGGCGAAGAAACGTCGCCTGGACGGACAGACCGATGGTTAGTCAGCGGACGTAATACCTCGCTGCAACGACTTGGTCGCTACGCTACGTGACAGGTGAAGATTTTGGTACTGCGCCAATAGGCCAACGCAGAAGGCGCCACCCCAGATGCTATCAGAAAGAAACTGTTGTGCTACCTACCCAGGTAGCTAGTGAGGAAAAAGGGACTGTGGCCTAACCAAATGGGTCATCTGTGAACATAGAGGCTAATGAACTCACCCCAGAAGAGGCCGAACCTTAGGGTCGCTGGTTCGATTCCGGGATGGAGCCCTGAGCGACATGCCGTAGCCCCTTGATACTACCCAAGGAGAATACCGCACCGCCGCCGCAGTGGGTCAAGGATACGGTCCTGAACGGAGGAATACGACGCCTGGCGCTGCGCTGCAACACGAACCATTATCGGTCACTGGAATCTGAGCGCTACGACTCCGAGCCGCATCACTGAGGTGTAAAACACAATGTATTACTCTGTTTGTTTAAAGTGTCTTATGTGTCAATAAATGACTGCTAACTGAACCACCAACGTTTCACTCAAAGCTCACCCACTGAGCTAAGGGAAGAGCCCATTCCACCGCCCACAAAGTGTCACTTTCTTTCTCGTCATCCCTGACACAATTACGACCTTCGCTCTTTTCTGCACTGATGCTCAATATCTAGTCTCACAAATCGCCGACTCGCTATATCGTAGTAAATTACAGAAAGTTTACATGACTAGTTTCGGTTCAGCTCAGTCACCATTAGCAAACGCAACAAGTATACGTCTGTTATTAATTATAAGAACCTGAAGTAACATGTAACCACAACACCTCTGACATAGTAAACTATACTCTGAATGTATCATGTTAAATTAAACCTCGTTATTCTGAAAAGTACATCGCCTAAGTATGAACTGCAACCGTTAACTGCAGTATCAGAACAGAGGTGAAGTTGAAGAAACAACTAAGTCCATGCATGAGTACAATATGTTATTATCTGTATATATTGTTCCAAACCAATTAGTCAACTCTTAGTCAAAAATCTCCGAATCTCAATGTCTTAAAGTTGAAAATACATAGATAGTAGTAATGAACACAGCACTCAGTAGCACTGAGTACAAGAAACAGCTTTTAGTTTGGACGCCACATGTACAGCCGAGTTTAACATATAATTGACCAACATGATGGATACAGCACTCACAGCACTCAATAGCAGTGTGTCCGAGAAACAGCTGTTTGTTACCATATGACTCACATGCTACACTGTTGAAATTGTTGTTAAGCAATGAAATGCCATGTTTCTTTCTTGTGTGTAAATGATATCTAAATAATGCGTTCCTGAGGATTATTGTCAATAAATACACTGATGACCCAGAGGATTATGAACACCAATCTGGTGTCGATATAAACCCATCCAGGTGGTGGCAGTGTCACTTGAGCTGGAATGACTGAATGTATCAAACATACTCACGGTGTGTGCAGTATCAGTGAGGATGCTGTCCATATGTAGTAGAATGGGAAACTGCACGCTCTACCTGAGTTTCACAGCGGACAGAATGTGATGACCCAACGATTCGACACGAGAGTTTCGTGAACTGCACGATTTGTAGGGTGTTAGAGGAGTGCCGTGGTGAACGTCTTCAATACATGGCCGAACCAAAGTGAAACCATGTTCTGACCTCATCGCGTTCATGCCACCACCAACAATTACAATTGTCGGAGATTGTAGGCTGGGAACACTCGAAAAACAGGACAGATGGCGAACTGTGGCGGAACTAACAAGAGACTTTAATGCTTGGCACAGACCAAAGCTGTCTGAACACACTGTAACGGCACCACCGTTTAGGATAGGGAAAGTTAGTTTGGTTCAATATTCTGATGACAAGTTACAGCCAAGTGTAGGCCAGATTGCAGTGAGTTACACATACCAATAGATGTGAAGTAGACAGAGGCCACATGGTTGTCAAACTGCTGAAATAGAATACATAGTGGTTTTGCATGGCGATAATCACAGGCAGAGGGGGCTCACTGGCCAATCTAGCGTGTTATGAGTACGTGACATGAAGCGGCGCGTATGGCAAAACAGAGGTGCACAGCCGCATTATAAAAAGGTGCGATTTCTAACAAGATTGATTCGAGTGTGGCAGCTCTCCTGGACAGCGGGTCATGTCACACCACCAGCTACAAGCATCGACAGATGGCGCCCCAGCATCCAGTCCAGGGCGGGTTGCTGGTTTCACCCTCTGAGGCCGATGTGTGATCCGTAGCCAGGCAGTGGCGGGCCACTCCATGGCTCGCTACTGCAGGCAGTCGCCCTTGCTTCCAGCACTTGCTGGAGGCATCCCGAAGCGAGGGCCGCATTTTTGGACTTCGGACCATGGGCACTTGTTGTCGCTGTGACCTTAGCCACACCAGCGAGAAAGACACAGTTCGTCGCTTGCGCCTCACACCGAGCAGCACTGAGTCGGCAGGGTCACAGACGGCAGAGTCTACTGCCGGTATCCCGACGACATCGCAACTCCACTGCCGTACAAGGCCGACTCACAGCAGTGCGTGCACGGAGTCACTGAGGCACCCATTCTTCGCCAAGCCGTTTCGCAGACAGCGAAGTGTTGTCCTCAGCATTGTCGGACCCAGTGATGTAGATTGAGAGGAAAGGGGCACTGTAGTTAATAGGTCAGCATGAAAGCTCGGATGAGTCTTAATATGGTGCTTTCTACCTCTTTCTGCTACATTTGGTGTAGGTGTAACATTTGGTTGCAGTAGTTCCCACTTCATTTGGTGTGAGAATAGTGGACGTCGTCTGTCGAGTACGATTTTTGAGCTCACCGCCTGCAATACTTTCACCAGCTGTGGTGAGATTTGACCACTTTTGTTTTCAATATTGGACGTTTTCTTGCCTTTTTGTGTTTTTGAGTATTGCTCATGGCAGGCCATTTTAGATGTTTTGCGTACTCATTTTTTTTTTTTTTTGGTCTGAATAAGTGTTTGTGAGCTTGGGGCAGTAAGATTTATTATGTTCTTTCCTTTCATTTAGTTACTTTTGTATTGGTTTGAGTATGACGTTACTAAGTGTGATGATAGTGAGGTGTAGGGAGTTGGATTATTCTTGTACTTAAAAGTGTTGTTTCGGGTATAACTGGGAATGAAAGCAACACAATGGCAGACTCAGTGACGCAAGGTGTGTCGGAACCAGAAGCAGTGCGGATTTTGATGGAAAAGGTAGCACAATTGATAGCGGACAATACACAGTTGAAGAGTGAATTAACATCTAGAAGTCAGTGGGAAACTGCATCTGATCAGTCGTTGTTGCCTAGAATGCTGCAGCAGGGGACAGATCCAGTTGCCGTAAGTTTGACTATTCTGTTCTCCGGCAAGGCATCTAAGGATGTGCGTTAATTTGTGGAGGACTTAGAAACTTCAGCGGTGATGAATGGTTGGTCTGATGAGCAGTTGTTACATATGGCCAAGATTAGATTAACGGGCAAAGTGAAAACATATGTAAGGTGTTTTGAGGCCTTAAGGAAGCCAGGGCAGTTTAAGCAGTTAAAGGAAGAGCTTTTACAAAAGTACAAAAAAAAAAAAAGAATAGCGCTCGTTACTTAAGAGAGAGATTAAGTACAATGTCAAAGAGACAGGGGGAGACGATGGAGAAATTTGCGGACAGGATAAGAGAAGTTAATGAGTATACTTATGAATTGGGTCAGAGCGATGAAGCGAATAGTGTTCTGTTGCAGGAGGCCGAGAAAAGGGCACTTGATGTATTTTTGAGATGGTTACCGGCGCATAAGTTATGGAAAAAACGTGAAGGGTCTCTGAAAAATTTGTATTCGGCCATTCAGATGGCAAATCAATGTGAGGAAATAGAGCTTACAACAGGGGTAGACGAGAGGCCAACAGTGTTTTCAGTGGGTGTGAAATGTTTTAAGTGTGGTCGCACAGGACATGCGCAGGGGCAATGCAAGCAGACACCAAGGAGTAAAGGAATGGGTGGAAATCAGTAGCGTGGAGGATGGAGAAGTACAGATAGGAATGGTGGAGCATCGTCAAACGCCGGATGGGCCCAAGACCCTCCTAAGGGAGCTCCCGTTTATTTTCAGTGCCACGAATATATACACAGAGGTAGACTGTTCAGTGGTAGGATCGATAGGAGCTAAAAGGTTTAAGATTTTGTTGGACACAGGGGCGCAAGTGTCAGTGTCTACTAGGAATATAATGGAACGAAGGAAACTAGACCCACCACGTTACAGGTTGCGTAGGGTGAGGAAAAGTAGGTCACACTATTGTGGTCAGTGACAGTTGACTTTCGAATAGAGAAGGTCGTATTTAATGCATGCATGGAGGTAGTACAATGGGTAAACGAGGGCTATTACATGATTCGAGGAGTAGATTTCTTGCATCAACATCATGCCAAAATTGACCTTGGTCAACGAACTGTGGAACTTGGTGGAAAGTTATTTCAGTTAGGGGAAACTATTGTCAATGCAGAGCTGTCACGAGGGGCATTCAAGGTAATGAAAAAACAAATTGAACCGCGTACATTAGGATTAAAGCTTAATTCACATGACTGTGTGTCTAGTGGCACCGGGAAGTCGCTTTCCGTATGCGTGGAGTCGATTCTACCTGTGGGTATGGTATGTGTTATTGAACCATTGGAGAATAATGAAGTTTTGGGTTCACTAGGTTGTTTTGTGAAACGTAGTGTTGTACGAGTACAGGAGGGGAACGACGAGCGAGTAGTTCCCGTGAACGTGGATAATTTTATCGCTGTAGACGCGAATGGGAGGAATGGAGTTTTAGTAGGAAATTTGGATGTGCCAGATGACGAAGACTGGCGTTCCGGAGGTAGACGAAGCGATCAACCATTAAGCATTTGAAAGAAGGAGAGCGTTTGGAAGAATTATTGTGCTAATTTAAGGATTTGTTTTTTTTTTCACGAGGGCCGTTACCAGCAACTCCATTAATTCAACATAGGATGCCAACAGGGAATGAAGCACCTGATTACCGTAAACCATACAGAATACCGAGGTATTTGCAGCCGCTTGTGGAGGATTTCATTGATCAGCAGCTTGCGGATGGTATTATTGGGCTTATTAATAGTTGCTGGGGAGCGGGCATTGTCGTTGTGCCTAAAAACTCTATGGATGGATCTAAGTAATACAGGTTCTCTTGTGACTACCGATACCTCAATAATAAGACAGTAACGGAAGCATACTCCATTCCAAACATATCGGACACTTTGGATCATTCAGGACAATGCCAGTACTTTTCTACGATGGATTTGACAAGTGCTTATCATCAGTGAGAGGTGGCTCCAGAGGATCGTCCAAAAACTGCTTTCTCTACACCTGGAGACCATTACGAGTACATTAGAATGCCATTCGGTTTGAAAACCGCTCCAGCAACGTCTCAGAGGTTGATAAACAGTGTCTTGTGGGTTTTTAAACCACGACAATGTCTGGTCTATTTGG
Organism: Schistocerca serialis cubense; assembly: GCF_023864345.2. Classification (NCBI taxonomy): domain Eukaryota; kingdom Metazoa; phylum Arthropoda; class Insecta; order Orthoptera; family Acrididae; genus Schistocerca; species Schistocerca serialis. The sequence goes on from NC_064644.1 coordinate 448,556,032, forward strand.
ATAACATTATAGTGTTTTCACGTAGTGTAGAGTAACATAGACAGCGGTTAAGAGGAGCCCGTTTGACGTTGAGCCTGGAGAAGTATCATTTTCCATTAGAAAAAGTAAAATATTTGAATCATATTATCAGTAAGGACTGAGTGTGAGCAGATCCGAGGTTGGTACAGGTAGTAGGGGATTTTCGGGAACTGAAAGAACGTAAGTAATTGCAGTCATTCATCAGAATTTACAATTTCTATCGAAAGTTCATGAAACGTTTTACAGATTTAGCACAGCCGTTGACGCGATTGATACAGAAGGGTGTGAAATTTGAGTGGACACAAGAGTGTCAGAAAGCGATTGACAAACCGAAAGATGTGTTAACATCAAGTCTGATTGTTGTGTTTCCTGATTTTGAAAAGAAGTTTATACTAGCATGCGATGCATCGAATCAAGCAGTTGGGTGTGTTCTTGGCCAGGAATTTGATGTGAAAGAACACCCTGTAGCCAATGTATCTACGCAGTTGAACGCAGGAGAGAGGAATTACTCAACAACATAGAGGGAGATGCTTAGCGTAATCTATCGAATCACATATTTTAAATGATATTTATATGGGAGAAGATTTAGGGTAGTGACAGATCATGCTGCATTGAAGTGGTTGTTGGGGTTGAAGGCTCCGTCCACTAGACTCGCTAAATGGGCTGTGGGCTTAGTGAACTCGACTACGAGGTGGTGCACAAGCCTGGGAAGAAGCACGGTAATGCGGATGCACTAAGTAGGTAGGTGGCAAAAGTAGAAGTCAAAGGTTATGACCTAGCAGCATGGCAAAAGTTACAGGACGTGGACAACGATTGTAAACTGTATCGGACACAGCCACAGTCTTCTCTGCAGGGAGACAAAGTTAGGACCAAGGGTAACAGAGGCAGGAAAGTTAGGGGTCAGGTTTTAAAGGAAGCACATGATCACGTGTTACCTGGTCATGGAGGGTGTAGACAGACGAATAGGAGAGAGGCGGAAAGGTATTGGTGCTGAGGTAAGAAAGCAGACGTGGATCAGTATGTCAAGAATTGTATACCATGTCCGCAGAGAGCAGATTTGAGCCAGTTACAGATACAGCTATAACGATTGCCAGAAGCGACATGTCCATTCTCTGCGCTGGGGATCGATGTCTTAGAACCTTTCAGACGAACACCATTGGGGAACAGATTCGTTCTGACAATAATAGACCATATTTCGAGGTATGTGGAGATGGAGGCTATGCCAAATCAGAAGGCAGCAATGGTCGCACAAGTGTTAGTAAACAACTGGTTTTTGAAGTTTGGTGCCCTCAGGACACTGGAAAGCATCTGACGAATGAGGAGTATTGTTGGAGAAATAAATGCGTAGGAGTACATTTTGCGGCAAAGCCGTTATAGCCGGCCAATGTGGCCGAGCGATTCTAGGCGCTTCAGTCTGGAACCGCGCGACCACTACGGTCGCAGGTTCGAATCCTGCTTCGGGCATGGATATGTGTGATGTCCTTAAGTTAGGTTTAAGTAGTTCTAAGTTCTAGGGGACTGATGACCTCAGATGTTAAGTCCCATAGTGCTCCGAGCCATAGTGCTCAGAGCCAAAGCCATTATAAACAGGTGTTGAACGATGTCAGAGTCGTACGGCTTCCTGTTTAAATTTTTAGTTATCGACAGTGCTGGGTCAGGGCAGTCGTGTTTATTGCACCATTTCATACAATGCAAATTTAAGGATGAAAGTATTCATACAATTAGTCCTGAGTTTGGATAAAAAATAGTGAATGTTGGAGGAAAATCTGTGAAGCTACAAATATGGGACACATGCACGGTGCACGGGAAAAGAAATAGTCTGTCCAAGGGACATCGTGGAACAAAAATTGAGCTTGCAACGGCTCGAGATGCATTGGATCTTTTCCACCTACGAGAATTTGGTAGTAGTAGCAAGTTGTTTTGACAGGAACTATTTGCAGTAGCGAAACGTATAGAACTCGAGTGGTGCGGAATTTAATCAATGGAACTAAGTGCAACATAACAGAACCAACCTTATACCTGCCAGCGTCAATTTCAGGAGCCGTGCAATTGAATGTTACACAGCCACAGCTGTACTGGCCAGAAGCCACCTTAGAGTTTTTGCCACAGTTGATTCTGACCTTGTTAAATCAAACTCTGGAGCCAGGTCTGTTGAGATTCGTTCACCAGCTCATTTTAGAGCACGATGGGTGCATATCATCCGAACAGCTTGTGCAACATGTCGCTCAGTACAGGGAAAAGCAACGGCAAATAACGAAAATTTTGAGCCCCTCGGTGCCAGGTGTCATCGTAGCCTTAACTTTGTTATGTGTAGTTTTCTTTCTGATCAGACGGAGAGCTAATTCCAGGAGGGAACCAAGGGAATGGATAGCGGTGGCATGAGATGAGTAGGTAATGGGTTGATCGAGCAGTGCTCGACCATTAAGGAATTTTTACGTTTTGTTTCATGTCATGGCTTTAAGGGGCACTGGACCACATGTAAGTTTGCTAGTAAGGAAATATGCCATACGTGCCGACCCAAACAAGTTAAGAACTTTTTAAGGGTCAACCTGGGGACTGGGTTTTCCTGAAGAGGGGGGAAATGCAGGGGCACCACTGTTTCGGATGGGGAAAGTTAGTTTTGTGCAATATTCTGAGCACAAGTTACAGCTAGTTGCGGGCCAGATTGCAATGAGTTACGCATACCAACATTTTCGAAGTAGAATAGAGGCCACAGGGCCGTCAAATTGCGTGAAAGAGTATACATAGCAGTTTTGTATGCCGCAAAACGCAGAAGGGGCCCGCTGGCCAACCTAGCGTTTTATGAGTACGTGACGCGAAGCGGTGCATGTGCAAAACAGAGACGCACAGCCGTGTTTAAATAGGTGCAGTTTCTAACAGGATTCATTCATGTGTGGCAGCTCTACTGGACGGAGGGACATGTCACACCACTAGCTACATGCAGCAGCAGATGGGGCGCCAGAGTTCCCGTCCACGGCAGGTCACTGGTTCGACCCTCTGAGACCGACTTGGGGTCCGTAGCCAGCCAGCGGCGGGCCACTCCATGGCTCGCTACTACGGGCAGTCGTCCTGGTTTCCAACACATGCTGGAGGCATCCCGAGGCGAGGCCCGCAGATTCGGACTCTGTATCGCAGGCGTTTTTTGTCACCGCGACCTTAAACATTCCGGTGAGAAGCACGCAGCTGGCTGCCTGCAGCTCACACTGAGGGGCACTGATTCGGCAGGGCAGCGCGTGCACGGGACACTGAGACAGCCCCTCCGCGCCAAGCCAGTGCTGCAGATCGAGTGGAACGGTGGCACTGTAGTTGGAAACAATATATCAAATGGAAACCTCGTACAAGTCTTAATACAATACCTTGTACCTCCTCCCACTACATTTGGTGTTCTTGCTACCTTCAATGGCAGATGTTGCCACTACAACACAGAACGCGGTGAAAACTCCTAACAGTGGTCCTCCGCAGACGATGGCACTTTCATGTGCCGATGTCAACACAATGACATCAGGGATTACGACTGCAATTGTCATGCTTCATCATGCCAATGTGAGGCTGCGATTCTCTCATCATCCAGGGGACCAGCCCCTAGCCACTTCTACTATAGGACAGTGGCAAGCTGACATGGTCTCCAGTATGCTGTGGGGAACATTCAGCTGGTCATCAATTGGTCCCGTTGGGCTCGCTCAATTAATCATGGCAGCCAAGGAGTAACCTACTCTGGTTTTGAGACCCCATACATCCCACCATGGCCGGCCGAAGTGGCCGTGCGGTTAAAGGCGCTGCAGTCTGCAACAGCAGGACCGCTACGGTCGCAGGTTCGAATCCTGCCTCGGGCATGGATGTTTGTAATGTCCTTAGGTTAGTTAGGTTTAACTAGTTCTAAGTTCTAGGGGACTAATGACCTCAGCAGTTGAGTCCCACAGTGCTCAGAGCCATTTTGAACCCCACCATGATGATCACATTTCCCGATGGCTGTGCCATTGTTCATCAAGATATGGCGCCATATTACATGGCGAGTAATGTTGATTCGCTGGGGAGTGTTGATTGACTGTCACCCTAACTCAACAGAATATACCCTCCCGTAGACATCTGGGATGTTGATGAACGAGGTGTCAGAGCTCATCGCTCTCTCCCTAAAATATATGGGAAATAGATGAAGTGGCGCAGTGGTTAGCACATTGGACTCGTATTCATGAGGACGACGGTTCAAACCACTGTCTGGCCATCCTAATTTAGCTTTTTAATGATCCCTAAACTGCTTCACGCAAATGCCATGGTGGTTCCCTTGAAAGGGCACGGCAGACTTCCTACCCTATCGTTCCCTAATTCGACAGGACCGACAACATAGCTTTTTGGTCCCCTCCCACAACCAACCAAGTAGGTGACTCGTATGTGTCGATGTGGTGACAACTCTAGTGACCTACCAGGGCCTCATTGCTTCCGTCCCACGACGCATCGCCGATATTATCCGTGCTAAAAGGTGGGCACACCAGTTATAAAGTAGGTGGAATGTTCCGGCTGATGAGTGTAGGTTCTTTGAAAAGTAAATTCAGAACCAATAGATACACTGAAGTATTTTAAACGTCAAAGTTGTTGGGAAGCAGTATTCATTAGAGACTAGTTGTTTATTTTCCTTCTTGCCATCTTGTCTTCTCCTTTCGACTTTTTGGCATTAAATGGGATTTTTATATTTTGTACCTAAAGAGTAACTTTTCAGTTTCTCCTTTCAAGTGCTCCCCAACAACTGTGATAATATATTTGCGGTGCACAGGATTGAGTTATCTACACATACTTCCTTCTTTGTGTTTGCAGTGTAATCAAAATTTAGCGAAGAATTATACTGGATATTCCAAAAACGTGGTCTGGTCTCAAATTCCTGGTCAGTAATCTTTTGGCACGTTCTCTAGTTTGGTGTTGTTAAACGCCAAGACTCCTGTTCTGTCACTGAAATAGTCTTTAAGAATATTTCATATGTTCGTAGAACACTGGAATAATTGCAGAGTATTTAGGTTGCTGGACCACGAAACGGCACCATAAGCTTCCAGGACGTCAAGAGGTCCCATTATTACACAGTACCCTTGTAATATACATTCCTCTATGAAATTCTTAAGAGACAACAATGAGTTTAGTTTTCGTTTCTGTGAAGTAGGTCAGTACTTATAGTTCCTTACGAGACCTTTAGAGAAAACAAGATGCATAAGTTAGTAAATCAGTTCATTTTTCCACACTCTTCCCTTCGCACACGAAGGCTGGTGGGGGCGGAATTGGGACACATCTGTGCATTTTTGTTTGACACGTCTGAGAATGGGAATAGTTTGACTGTTTGTTGTGTCTTAGCATAAAGGAGAGGCAGAGAAGAGGGTTACAGGACAATCTGCAATTTTGCGAGCGGTTAGGAGGAAATTCAAGAAGACACACTTCCCGGGAAGGCAGGTTGGTTGTTTGTACGAGCGTCAACCATTATTACAGGGCCCTTACAATTTGCTGAATATTGGACTCGATAGGATACTTGTAGCAGACTCAAGGAATTCAGGGCTCTGACTGACTGACAGTAGAGGCAAATTCTCTACTACATGTTAGAAAAATCAAAACATGAAACTCATTGCACAACGGAAGTGAGTGCCTTAGACCATTTTTGAGGGCTAACAGGAATAGCAATCAGTAGTAGCAATGTAACGTACAAAAATTAAGAGCAGCACTACAAGTGAAATAGTCGTCACGCCAATATACCGGCGCTTCACAGGTATCGGGCAGTCTGACGAGGGGGGACTCTGCTCCTCCCTGGAGCCTCTACACAACCACGTTCATCTCCTGTCCTCCACTTACTCTGCATACGGAGATGTTTCTGGCGTTTATATTAACAAACCCTAATTTAAATGGCATCAGCTTTAACCTGAAAGCTAAACGTTCCTATATAGAACCGCAACAATGGTGTTCGAAGTTACTTGGCACCAACCTGAAGCCTTTCATTAGTGGGGATCCACTGTTCCAGAAATTTTATCCTTTTTCTACCACACTCTGACCTGTGTAAACCTGCTGACGGTGCTGTTCCCAGGATGAAGTATTAAATTTTCTGCTCATTCTAGGACCTGACTGTTTGTGAGCATCTTCTGCTGTGACGCCTTACAATATCGCCTAGGCGTTGTATGAAGTTATCAGTTAATTCTCTGAAGTGAAATATCTACCCTTTAACAGGTAACTAGAGCATCTGTAATTCGCAGGGCTATACTGGTATTGTTTACCTCTGGTAACCTAAACGTTATTATTTTGCCTGCTCCCAGACCTGAGTCTCTGATTTCCTATCTTCGAGGGCTCTCGGTGCCTTCTAGTAGCCTTACCCGCTACAACGTATATGTCGATAGGTCGAGAAAATATGTTTTTCACAGTCGCGGAAAGAAAGCGCCTTTTGTGCAGCTGTTATGTAAAGTGGTAAAATAGTTGGGAAAATCGGTATACACTCAACGAAGGAGTTCAAGAGCAGCACCATTTTCGCCACTGCTCTTGTTTTCTCGGATGTTTATGTTTGTTATTATTTAACCTATGTCTGTATGTGTAAGAGCTACATCCTCCATCGTCCCGTTGGCCTGCAGAGTTCGAGGTCTGATTACTTTATGATATTCATCATCTTGTCTTGGATACAGGAACAGTTTCGGTTAAATCAATTGTTGTGTTATCACTTTCCTAGGAGCTATTATAGGGGTGCTACATCTGCTTTTTCTGATACAGTTCGACAGACTGCTTCCCAAGAGTTATTTGTTGGTGTTAGACTGCAGTGTTGCTACCAGGAAAGTGCTTCAACTTTCCAAATAGGCATCCTGTATTCCTTCTTGTCCCTTTTTTATATGCACCTTAATACGTTGCTCTTTTTCAAATTGTTAATAATTCAAGATATCCATCCTTAGAGGCTTTTGTGTCTTGATCGCTTTACTACACGAGGTAGTTAGAATATCTTCAGAGTCTTTGATAAAAGTTTATCTTTTGTTTCATCGCAACCATAATAGTGTCTCTGTTTTTCGGCTCTAACAATATTTTTTTTTAGTTTGAAATATGCTTGCAGCATATGACGTGCAGCTCGACGGCTTGCTATCCGGAGTCAGAATATGCACTCACCTATAGGTGAATTCTCCTGCTGGTCACCCCTGTACTGGCGCGGTGAGTACTATATCTGGAGTTCGAAAGAAAAATTAGTCGCAGCCCTCTCCCGATAGACTGCAACATAATCAAAGATTCAGCTCTGGCTAGCTACCAAGTGAACGAGACTTGTTACGTGAAACCGCCTCTAAATTTTCACTTTTAGTAAGCTTTGATGCCACGAAGCCCATACTAGTACAGTTCGTAATACTAAGCGCACTCTAAAATTACTATTGATGAAATTAGTAATATTACGTTACACAAAAACAAATAAGAGCAAATTAATCCCGTCTCAAAATTTCTGAACTATTGAACAGGATTCGTGATAATTTATAATACGAGTAGCTCTGATGTAGGTAACTAGTACAAGGAAACATATACATCTTCCCATGCTCGTGTACACACTGTTACTTACAACAGAAAAGATTCACAACTCACACACATTCAGTGCTCATTCTTGCACTCACCCACACAATAAAAAAGGGTGAAATAGATGTTATTTAATATACATTCAGATATGAGCGAAATTAAAATTTTTAATAAAATAAAATGTTTTTCAAAACTAAACTTTCTTCAATTATTGAAAACCTAAATATATCGTCAAACCTCTTCACTGACTTTTTTATAGTAAATGTATGCTCGATAGTAAGTCAATCAACGAAAGTGGAGAAGTCTGTGTCTCATGCAGTTTGATGAATCTTGTATTATAAAGGTAAGCTGAAATAAATATGGTCATTAGGAATTATCATGTCAGCTTAAATTTATAACAATGATCATGATATTATGTTATTTGTACACATCTTTCAAGTTGAAGCCATGTATCATGGCATGTGTGAAGTCAACTATCCTATGATTTGTATATGAGTGATGTGTGCTGCTATGTCACAGGCCCCCTGCGATACTTAATTTCTTTTCAAAGGGAATAACATAAAATGGTGTTGCTTATTACAAAAATTGTCACGTTTCAAAAGTAAGAAAAATTAAAAGATTTGACGAAACTCTTACTATCGAACAGGTAGATCTAAATGTAATTTTGTCAACTATTTCAAAATTACTTTCAAAACTTTCGCCAAAATCATGTTTCACTATTTTTAATATTTGTTATATTTTTTTACCAATCGACTACATTATTTATGTTTTCCCCATTTTTGCCTGGTTTCTAAACTTGCAATTAGCTTTGTATTTAATTTTCCTATTCTTTATTAAAATTCTTACATATATGTCTTTCATACAGTGAGTCTCTATAATTTAAATTACTAAATTTTAGTCTTTCCTTACATTTATACTAAAAATATATTTGCTGCGGTATAGTCTGAACTATACACATACACTACTGGCCATTAAAATTGCTACACCAAGAATAAATGCAGATGATAAACGGGTATTCATTGGACAAATATATTATACTAGACCTGACATGTGATTACATTTTCACGCACGTTGGGTGCATAGATCCTGAGAAATCAGTACCCAGAACAACCACCTCTGGCCGTAATAACGGCCTTGATACGCCTGGGCATTGAGTGGAACAGAGCTGATGACGTGTAAGGTACAGCTGCCCATGCAGCTTCAACACGATACCACAGTTCATCAAGAGTAGTGACTGGCGTATTGTGACGAGCCAGTTGCTCGGCCACCATTGACTAGACGTTTTAAGTTGGTGAGAGGTCTGGAGAATGTGCTGGCCGGGCAGCAGTCTAACATTTTCTGTATCCAGAAACGTCCGTACAGGACCTGCAACATGGGGTCGTGCATTATCCTGCTTAAATGTAGGGTTTCGCAGGGATTGAATGAAGGGTAGAGCCACGGGTCGTAACACATCTTAAATGTAACGTCAACTGTTCAAAGTGCCGTCAATGCGAACAAGAGGTGTCCGAGACGTGTAACCAATGGCACCCCATAGCACCACGCCGTGTGATACGCCAGTATGGTGATGACGAATACACGCTTCCAATGTGCGTTCACCGCGATGTCGCCAAACACAGATGCTACCAGCATGATGCAGTAAACATAAACTGGGTTCATCAGAAAAAATGACGTTTTGCCATTCCTGCACCCAGGTTCGTCGTTGAGCACACCATCGCAGGCGCTCCTGTCTGTGATGCAGCCTCAAGGGTAACCGCAGCCATGGTCTCCGAGCTGATAGTTCATGCTGCTGCCAACGTCGTCGAACTGTTCGTGCTGATGGTTGTTGTCTTGCGGAAGTCCCCATCTGTTGACTCAGGGAGTGAGAGGCGTCTGCACGATTCGTTACAAACATGCTGAAAAGATTCCTGTCATGTCGACTGCTAGTGATACGAGGCCATTGGGATCCAGCACGGAGGTCCGTATAACCTTCCTGTACCCACCGATTCAATATTCTGCTAACAGTAATTGGATCTCGACCAATGGGAGCACCAATGTCGCGATACGATAAACCGCAATCGCGATAGCTACAATACGACCTTTATTAAAATCGGAAACACGCGGCATCACAAGAACGTTTCACCAGGCAACGCCGGTCAACTGCTGTTTGTGTATGAGAAATCGATTGGAAACTTTCCTTACGTCAGCATGTTGTAGGTGTCGACACCGGCGCCAACCTTGTATGAACGCTCTGAAAAGCTAATCATTTGCATATCACAGCATCTTCTTCCTGTCGGTTAAATTTCGCGTCTGTAGCACGTTATCTTCGTGGTGTAGCAATTTTAATGTCCAGTAGTGTATAAATGCAGTCCATCTTACCATCGTTCTCAAAAAAGAAAGAAATCAGTTACTTTTGTGGGGACGTTGAAATTCACTTACTGTGGCGTGATGTAAAAGACGGTGCAGTAAATCCAGAGGTGTTTCTATTAGTAAATTCTGCATCTTAATTAGTCGTATCTGAAGAATCGCTTGGAAACTGTTGCAGTCTTTAAAAGTGTTTCTAAGACCTATGGCAGCCCCACTTCAAGGGCTGAGAAATCGAATTGTTAAAGCTGTCGGTTCAGTAAATTGGGACAAGTTGATTCGTGTTTGGATCGAAATGGTCTACCGTTACGCTGCATCTCAAGCAACACACTGCACTCAATGTGAGTCTATGGTGAAGGATCTGTGCGTACACAAGACTTTCACTTTTCTTGATCCAGCTTGTCCTTAATAGTTTGTCTCTAATGAGCAGCTGATATTTGTTCTTCCTTTTGAATCACCTTGTTGTTAGTTCGCGATATATGATGTTTGTTGATTAAAAAAGCTGTGGAAAAAATTAGCCGCTGTATTAGTGCAAAATATAAGGGGCACTCAAATGAAAGCGAGACGAATGGAAAAAAAAGTAAACTGTTGATTATTTCTACAGTTACCGCAATAACTGTTTGTGCGTTCATCCCACGGTGCGACGAGGCGGTAAATGCCTCCATGAAAAAATCATTGCGGTTGTCTACGAAACCATAATTGTACCCTGGCATGCAGCCCTCCGTCGGAGGCAAATCGACGCCCACTATAGTCTTTTCTGACGACTGCGTTGCACAGAAATCGCATGGGAAGAGATAAAGACTGTAAGGAAGATGAGTAAATGCTTCCCACGGAAATCTCTGCAGAGTAATCGAAACAACCATGGCAGCATGTGAGCCCAGTAATAGATACATAGAGCAAATCCGAACTATGTCAACAAAATTTGAGGGTTTATGCATGGACGACGGGTCCTCTGTACTTCAATGCGGTTTACTACCCCAGTGTTGCAAAAGTTGTTTCGACTACTCGAGGCACGTTTCGCTGGGATGTATTTACATAAATTCCATACCGGCCCGTTCTCTCCCCATGCGATTACCACATTTTTAGAACACTGAAGCAAGACTTGTGGCCGTCGATTCGCTTCGGACGAAGAACTACATTCCTGGGTACAATCATGGTTTCGTAGGCCATCAAAACGTCTTTCCATGAAGACATAGACTATGTAGTCTCCCAGTACTATAAATATATTAACGGGTAAGGCGATTACTTTCGAAATAATAAACAAGTTACTTACTTGTTTTCCATTTGCCGGCCGGTGTGGCCGTACGGTTCTAGGCGCGTCAGTCTGGAACCGCGTGACCGCTACGGTCACAGGTTGGAATCCTGCCTCGGGCAGGGATGTGTGTGATGTCCTTAGGTTAGGTAGGTTTAAGTAGTTCTAAGTTCTAGGGGACTGACGACCACAGATGTTAAGTCGCATAGTGCTCAGAGCCATTTGAACCATTTGTTTTCCATTTGTCTCGTTTACATTTCATTACCACTTAAAGTTGAAGATTCGGGTCCGGCTAACTACCAACTCACAGAAAGGCGTTCAGTGGAAACGCCATTCATTTTCCACCTGTGTTAGTACAGCTATCAATAGGAATATTAAACTCATAACATATGCACTTATTACCTGCCAGTTTAAGGTTTTCACCTAGACCTGATGAAAATACACACATATTTTAATGATCGACTAAACACCGACCAGCGACGCGCTGCCAAATGGCATCAAGAAGCCGCTAACACGCGGGCCAACGGAATGTGCTGGCAGCGCCACACCTCGTCTAAGACAGGGTTCAGCGCACCCTGGCAACGCTGCCTTAATCAGGCGCCCATCTCTGGTTGGCGCCAGTTCGATCTCAGACTTCGAGAGCATCATTACTGAGAAATAGGAAGACGATGCTTAGACTGCATTCGACGAGTCGTAACAGCGTGTAAAGTGATTGCATGTAGGAAGCACAGAATGCACTTCAAACCACATCATAACGAGGAGTTAAGTTTCGTTTCTTTTCTTTTTACAGGTAAAGTGTCCTATTAATTTGAAAGTGTTATGTACAGATCAATTTTGAATCATGTCACCGGCCGTCGCACTTCTCTCCTTCCTTGTTTGTGTCGGTGCTGACTCCCACAGTAGCTGTCACAAAATCTGGCGACGACGATTCCAGAACCGACGCTGCCTTTGCTTTCCGTTGCTCTGTCACAGCAAGTCACTAACTTTTCTCCCTTTGCTTTCAGAGGAGAATTGCTAATACGACTAATTGTGTCCTTTCTTGTAGACTAGCCACAACGCTTTCGCTATTTATGTATTTGTCTTGATAGTAATTATTTTGTTGCGACTCACCTTGCGGCGGCGCGATTACGGTCATACATTACCTGCACCTACCTGTGAACCCGTGGCAGCAGATCGCCGGTAGGAAAGAGGAGCAGAAACCTACCGCACTGCAACTCGCACCAGGCTGCATACAATGCAACGATTATAAGAATCGGGAATGGGTCTTAATTTTCAATGGTAGGTGGAAATACTGGCAAAACTACCGTTCATTCTGAACCTTGAGATGTACAGGTTCACCGCCAAGCCCGTGCTAATCTTAACACAGTCATGCACAAACCTTTTCATACACATTAGCAAGTTTATGGTAACGTATTTCCCGAGATTTGAACAGCTACTAAGCACGGATTGTTACATTTAAATGCTCGCCATACTACTACGTTTACCGGTGTCTAATACGCTAAAGTATTTTAGTCACCGATCTGCTCAATATACCTTCCCGAATTACTGTCTTTTCTCATACACAAAATTATTTAAAGAATCCGAATTTTCTAGAAAACACACAAGAATAAATATGCCTTCATTTTTAAGCACTTTTGAAACATGTAGCACAACTACAACCGTCAAATTATAACTTCCTTCGGAGCTCATACTACACACGACCGTACCATTGAAAGGCTGGGCTCCGACCTCCTTAGACTGCCGTATGCATTCTGTACCTCCTAGTGAAAAGACGGGCTAAGAACTTTTTGATTGGTCAGTTTTCTTTAAGGCCAATAGAGAAACATCGTTCTCCCACGTTAGTCCGCACTATTCACGACTAAAAATATATTTAACATTGTGATGCTTTGTTTATACTTTACGTTATTAACTATTTTCATTTGCACTAGAAATAGCTTTCCTTTTACCATACTTTTTACTTAACATATTATGATACGAAACTCACCGTCGTCTGCATTCACATTGTCTTAAAACTTTCTCACACTAGTTCGTGCAGTGTTCACCAGTAAAACATTGATCTACAAGTTTACTTTCGACCGTATTCAACCATCTTCACACTACTAAAGCATATACAAATTTCTATCAACATAAACAAGAAAAGGCTTCAAGAAATAAACAGAACAATTCACAAAAACATTCTCATGACCTGTTTCTGGAATGTCTCTGTGCACCACTGGACTCTGGTGGTCAAAATTCTTAACTACATCATAGTTCTTTCTGTTTAGTCCCGTCAGCTACTGTCCTCTAGCAGATGAAAATTAGAACTACGTACTCGAATGAACCCGCTTCAGGCCATCTGTAGCCGTGCACATATGAGTTATTCTCCAGAAACAAAGGCTCTAGACAGGAGCGATACAAGGCGCCACGGCTCAACCTCTCACTAAAATGCATTCTTATCCGACTCTTACACCACATCTAGATCTACATCCATACTCCGCAAGCCACCTGACGGTGTGTAGCGGAGGGTACCTTGAGTACCTCTATCGGTTCTTTCTTCTATTCCAGTCTCGTATTGTTCATGGAAAGAAGGATTGTCGGTATGCTACTGTGTGGGCTCTAATCTCTCTGACTTTATCCTCATGGTCTCTTCGCGAGATATACGTAGGAGGGAACAATATACTGCTTGACTCTTCGGTGAAGGTATGTTCTCGAAACTTTAACAAAAGCCTGTACCTAGCTATTAAGCGTCTTCCACCGGAGTTTATCTATCATCTCCGTAACGCTTTCGCGATTACTAAATGATCCTGTAACGAAGCGCGCTGCTCTCCGTTGGATCTTCTCTATCTCTTCTATCAACCCTATCTGGTACGGATCTCAAACTGCTGAGCAGTATTCAAGCAGTGGGCGAACAAGTGTACTGTAACCTACTTCCTTTGTTTTCGGATTGCATTTCCTTAGGATTCTTCCAATGAATCTCAGTCTGGCATCTGCTTTCCAGACGATCAACTTTATATGGTCATTCCATTTTAAATCACTCCTAATGCGTACTCCCAGATAATTTATGGAATTAACTGCTTCCAGTTGCTGACATGCTATTTTGTAGCTAAACGATAAGGGATCTATCTTTCTATGTATTCGCAGCACATTAAACTTGTCTACATTGAGATTCAATTACCATTTTCTGCATCATGCGTCAATTCGTTGCAGATCCTCCTGCTTTTCAGTACAATTTCCCATTATTAAAACCTCTCGATACACCACAGCATCATCTGAAAAAAGCCTCAGTGAACGTCCGATGTCATCCATAAGGTCATTTATGTATATTGTGAATAGTAACGGTCCTACGACACTCCCCTGCCGCACACCTGAAATCCCTTTTACTTCGGAAGACGTCTCTCCATTGAGAATGGCATGCTGCGTTCTGTTATCTGGGAACTCTTCAATCCAATCACACAATTGGTCTGATAGTCCATATACTCTTACTTTGTTCATTAAAGGATTGTTGGGAACTGTATCGATCGCCTTGCGGAAGTCAAGAAACACGGCATCTACCTGTGAACCCGTGTCTATGGCCCTCTGAGTCTCGTGGATGAATAGCGCGTGCTGGGTTTCACACAACCGTCTTTTTAGAAATCCATGCTGATTCCTACAGAGTAGATTTCTAGTCTCCAGAAAAGTCACTATACTCGAACATAATACGTGTTCCAAAAGTCTACAACTGATCGACGTTAGAGATATATGTCTATAGTTCTGAACATCTGTTCGACGTCCCTTCTTGAAAACGGGGATGACCTGTGCCCTTTTCCAATCCTTTGGAACCTTACGTTCATCTAGAGAACTACGGTACATTGCTGAAAGAAGGGGGGCTAGTTCCTTCGCTGACTCTGTGTGAAATCGAACTGGTATCCCATCAGGTCCAGCGACGTTTCCTCGTTTGATCGATTTTAATTGTTTCTCTATCCCCCTTTCGTCTATTTCGATATCTAGCATTTTGCCATCTGTGCGACAATCTAGAGAAGGAACTAAAGTGCAGTCTTCGTCTGCGAATACGTCTCCGGTTCCTGCTGGCTTTGATATAATGCAGTTTATTCAGTTTCTGAACCACCATATGTCGCAGTTGACGACGGCAGTCCATCGGCTCCTTAATGCACAAGACGGTGCTGCATAAAGTCCGTCTCAACAGCCAGATACATCAACGCCACCGCCTCCGTGCATTCGTCCGTTCCGAGCTTTCAATGAACAACTAGCGGTATGGAAAGAACATATTTATCCTACTTTAAGAAAAGGGTTATAAAATTATTGATCATCACGACTCGTGTGATAGTGCCGTGTAAAACTTAGAGGTAGCTCCCATTTGCAGTGTAACACAAAGTGACAAACAGGTACGGCCTTGCGACCGACCACTGTGCGCAAAGGCCGGCTCACCATGAACAGAGTAAAGAGGTGTCAGCACGTATGTCTGTTGTGAAATTATGTCCCAGTTGCTTCCCAAGCATAAAAGGTTAAATTGCCCATCGTTGAACGCGACTTCCTTTGCTTCTACAAAAGCCGGGTCATGTACAGTGTGTGTGCTTGCAACAGAAAAAGAACTCTACCCACATTCGCTGTCGGAGCACCTACTCTCTCAGTGAATGTAACTTTTTCTAAGCTGGCTACTGGTACGAGTGTTGACCTAATTCGGCATGTGTCCTAACCCACTAAAGTAATGTGCAACAACAGCCAAATAACTGATTGTGTACTTAGTCATTGGTGGATGCGTAAACTCAGATAGACACTGGCACCTCCGTCACATTGCTTGATTTTGCAACTTATGACGAGTTATGCTCACCACAAAATCTTACTGCGTAGAACCGTCAGGACATTCCACTGCTTGGTACATGCAGTTTTTCTGTCACATTCCAGTCTCAGACCACGACAATGAAATTTACAATTTTGCGTTCGCTAGTTTCTGAAAATGTTTTTAGGTTAGTTTCATTTCAGATGTTTGATTTTGGATTCAAAACGATGTACTTTCTGTTTTTGCTTTTAACCAAAAAGACAGTGTTACTCATTTAATTGAGTTCTCTGAGTTACTTTCTGAAGGACTTGGCCGAGCAAATAATTTTGTCACGACACAGTGAAGGACAATGCGTAACCTAAGTGTCTTCGAGAGCGTCCCAGGCCCCATACGCTTAGTGGCAAGGCTGCGAAAGAATTTAAAGAATGACAAGACAATGGTGTTATTACTCCAAACCTGGCCTATGAGGTGGAGGTTATATTGGATCACCTGACAGAAAAAAACCTAGAAACACTAGGAAAGGTAAAATCAACTTCTCTGCTTAGAGCACTAGGTCTCTCAAAGACAACAAGATCTAGATTACTGTATGTGCCAGCGAGAGAGACATTGTTAAATGAAAACATCAAACTTCGATATCTGGCGCCACACACCAGGGCTTCCAGAAATCAGCTGAAGATAATGGAGGACCTGAGAGCTATGGCCCCGAAGCAATGATGAACCGCTCATGGACAGCACCAAACTTCGAACTGGGTCATGTCCTAACTAGATTTTCTATTCACAGCTTTCATCATTGAATTTGCAAAAGCAAAACTTAACACGACACAACCACAACATGTGAATGTGAACTGTCTAACGAAGCCTGTGAACGATATAACACAGAACTGTGCAGTAAAAGAGTGAAATCGATAAATGAATATGCAAACATGTTAAATGTAAATGTAAATGTAAAATGTTAAGCAAAGTAACTATATATAGCTATCTGGCTGCAACTGGTTTAACAGTTATAAATGAAGCCCTTACAAGAAAATATCGAAGAGTTGCAATTTATCTTGAGCTCTCGTAACAAAGATCTCTGTTTATCGAAAGAGAACATGAAAATTAAACGCAGGCTCAAGTCTCAATCAGCTGCCTAGTCACAAGTATAATCAGACGCTCAGCGACAAATACAGCCGATAACTGTCAGGCCACCAAGCCGTTTGTTGGAGTATATTCCAATAAGGCAAGAAGCAGTGAGCCTACAGAACCGGAATTAAACAGATCCTCACGCACATTACCTGCTTACGCAACACTTTAAACAATGAAATCCATAACACAGTTTACTTATGTATTGGACATACAGGGTTTAAATCCACTCGCCCGCAAAAAGAGCAAGTGCTAAAGTAACAAGCAGCAGAAAATACAACTAGTAGATGTAACTGAACTCAGGCTCAAGTGTTCATACGGCTAATTAAACATTTCTGTTCAATCAGAATTTCATATACTCACCCATAAGAAAGCTCTGACCTAGTTATACCTCAAAATAAGTTAAATAATACTGAAGGACGGAACCTCCATTAAAAACACTCCTCTTAAAAATAGGGGGTAGCCACCAACATTTATATGGAACAGGGCACCTTCTAAGTAATCACGAATACAATAAAATAATAAATAGCATCAGTTAAATAACTGCCTACTGCCACTGTAACTGGACTCAAGCGACCACATTACATATGAAATAAATAACACACAAAATTACCCTTAGAGAAGCACTGAAAGGCACAAATACACATTTAGTAAAAAAAATACCAATAAATGAAAAAGGAGTGTAGTCAGTAATGTTCGTATACCGTACTATTATTAGTGTTCAGCTTTACACAGTCAAGATATTTGAATACCTGCGCATAACGTTCCAAGGATATATAAGGTGAAACGAAGACGTCGCAGAAATTCAGAGATGGGCTACTAGATTTGTTACTGATAAACTGTAAATGTTAAGGAGATGCTTCAGGAACTTAAATGGATATCCCTGGAGGGAAAACGACGTTCTTTTCGTGAAACACTGTTGAGAAAATTTAGAGAACCGTCATCTGAAGGTGGCTGCTGAACAATTCTACTGCCACAAGCATACATTGCGTGTATGCTCCACGAAGATAAGTTGCGAGAAATTAGGACTCATGCGGAGGCATACAGACAATCGTTTCTCCCTCGCTCTATTTGCGAGTGGAACCGCAGAAATTGCGGAGTATCTATATAGATGTAAATGTAGATCACATTAAATTCAGCCTTTCAGGAAGCCACCAGGGCCAGGCAAAGCCAGAAGATTTCGTAGTACGACAACTGTGGAAGAAGCCAAGTTGAATATTGTCAAGGTAGCATTAAATATCCAGTTGCACACGGCATTAACTCGCTTGAATCACAAACCAACAAACGTCAAGACGAATGAAATTCGTACAACAGGACGCCGTCTCCCCAAAACTGCAGCACGCAAGAAACGCTAAGGCCGTGACCAAAGCAAACATCCAAGAAATATATCTGCGGCTGGGTGTCCGTGCCGCTGTTCGTCCTGGTCCGCTGTACCCATGCGTTCGCTTGCCCCCATCACAGGCTCCCACTGCGTTCTGCCGCCTCCTCGATGCACCGCCAGAGAAATACCTTCACAGGGACAATCGATACACAGAGGGATATGTGGCGCTATAGACGCATGCGGCTACGGAAGGTAAGGAAGAATTGATGAGAAGCTTCACTTTTGTTGTCCATTCTTCTTTATATTAATCTTGTCAGCGGCTTGGATGCATGAGCAGTTAAACTATAATTCTATCACATGTCAGATCTTGCAGTCTTCGGAATTGTGTGGATGATATTTTTCAATACGTCGGATGGTAGTTGCCAGACTCACACAATCTACACACCAACATAAATAGTCGTTTGGTTGCCCCTTCCCCCAATGATTTGAGAACCACTTATGGAATGTTATCTATGGCCTTCTGCCTTACATGATCTTAAACCCTAGAAACCTCATTCTAATTCTGATTCTAATACTAGATCTCATATTGACTAATGTTTCTTTTTCTATCACATGAGATAAATCTTCCCTTTCATAGACGCCTTCAATGTACTGTTTGATACATCTGCTCTCTCCTCTGTGTTTAACGGTGAAATTCCCGTTGCAGTCTTAACGTTACCGCTGTAGCTTTTAATTTCACTGAAGGTTGTTTTGACTTTCCTATATGCTGAATCAGTCCTCCTGACAATCATTCCTCTTTCGATTTCTTCACAGTTTTCATGAGCCATTTTGCCTTAGCTTCCCTGCACTTCCTATTTACTTATTCCCCAGTGACTTGTATCTCTGTATTCCCGAACTGAACATTTTTGTACTTCCTTCTTTCATCGATCAACTGAAGCGTTTCTTCTGTTACCCATGGTTTCTTAACAGTTACCTTCTTTGTACCTACGTTTTTCTTTCGAGCTACTGTGATTACCCTTTTTATAGATTTACATTCTTCTTCAACTGAACTGCCTGTTGAGCTATTCCTTAGTTCTGTGTCTGTAGTCTTAGAGAACTTCAAGTGTATCTCGTCATTCAGAAGTACTTCGGTGTCCCACATTTTTACATATTGATTCTTCCCGACTGATCTCTTAAACTTCACCCTACTCTTCGTCACTACAACATTGTGTAACGGCACCACCGTTTAGGATAGGGAAAGTTATTTTTGTGCAATATTCCCAGAGCACAAGTTACAGCCAGGAGTGGACCGATTGACAATAAGTTACGCTGTCCAGTGGTTGCGAAATAGAATGCAGGCCACAGGGCTGTCGAACCACTGAGAAGAGTAAATGGAGCAGTTTGCATGGCGCAAGCTACAGGCAGAAGGGGCCCACTGGCGCAACCTAGATGTCGTAAGTACGTGACTCAGAGTGGCGCGTTAGCAAAACAGGGGCGCACAGCCGAGTATAAATAGGTGCCATTTTCTAACGAGAGTCATTCAAGTGTGGTTGCTATCCTCTTTCCGCTACATTGGTCATCCTGATGTATTCGGTGGCAGTAGTCACCACTAGAGTTGTGATCTCAGTCAATATCTGCCCCTGGTGGCCCCTTACAATAGTGTATCTGATGTCGGAATCTCTACCTGACTATGATGTAATGTAACACAAATATTACTTTGTCGCCTGGCCTTTTCATAGTATAACTTTTCCCCTCGTGAGTCTTGAACAGAGTATTCGCTATTACTAGCTGAAATTTATAACATAACTTAATTAGTCTGTTATTCCTTGTCCCAAGTCCATATTCTCCCGTTACTATCTCTTTTACTCCTTCCCCTACAGTTGCGTTCCAGTCTCCCATGACTAATAGATTTCCATATCCCTTTATGTACCGTATTACCCTTTCAGTACCCTCGTGTACTTTCTCTATCTCTTCATCTTCAGCTTGAAACGTCAGCATGTGTACCTGGTATTGGTTTGCTGTCGATTCTGATAAGAACAACCCTGTTACTGAACTGTACACAGTAACACACTATCTACCCTATCTTACTAGTCATAACGAATCCTACTCCCGTTAAACCATTTTCTGCTGCTGTTGATATGACCAGAAACTCTTGTCTTCTTTCCATTTCACATCACCGACCGCTCCTATATCTTGATCGAGCCTTTGCATTTGCTCTTGCAGATTTTCTAGCTTCCCTGACACGCCCCAACTCGTAGAACGTTATCCTTTAGTTGGTCATTCAGTCTTTCTCTCATGGTCACTTTCTATTCCGCAGTCCCCTCCCGGAGACCCGAATGGAGAACCATCCCCAAATCCTTTGCTAATGTGGAGATCATCACGATATTTTTTCAATTATGTGGCACATGTCCTATGGATACACGTTATGTGTCTTGAATGCTGTGGATTCCACCGCTTACTGCATCCTAGTACGTTGATGACTGCTGATTCTGCCGCAACCGCCCCTCCCTCCCCTCCCAATGACACGAGAATCCGCTGAACCTTTGAACCTCTTTCCGCTCCTCCGCCCTCTTTTGACAAGTCCGTTGACATAATGAGTGTGACTTCTTATGCCGGAAGTCTTCCACCGGCAATGCTGGTTATTAACCAAGATTTACACCATGGCGAGTTTTAGACCCAGGACCGAGGTCGTCTTGATTACTAATCACAAACGCTACACCTAGCCCACCGGTACTGCCTAAAGAGTGCTGATAACCGTTTCAGTGGAGCGGTCACAATGTGTTTAACCGCGTTACTGAAATAAAAGCACTTAAACTCACTAGAGACAAAGGCGGGAGCGTTATCGCTCACAAGAATCTGAGGCAGACCGAGCCAAGAAAACATGACAGTAAGATGACGAACAGTAACAGAAGCAGTAACCCGTCTGCTGGGAGGTAGCCAGACAAATCCAGAAAAAGGCATCGATTACTGCTGATATATAACGATTCCTCACTTTCATGCAAGGAAGGGGATCCACATAATCAATAAATAGTTTACCCATTGGGTTCTGTTTCGGTTCAGATTGTAAGAACCTCTTTCGCGAGTTGGTTTCTGGGTTTCCCTGTCTTGCACAACTCGGACTCGCCCAATAAACGACGAAAATCCCTACATAACGAGAGCGCCGTAAAATGACAACGAAGTATAACCAAAGTTTTATGAAGGCCCAAATGACCTCCCACCAATGAGAAATGGAAGTACCTGAAGGTAGGAGACACCAACTCGCTAGGAATGCCAATTCTTGGCTGAGCTAATTTAGGCAGTTATCGTCACAAAATGCCTTTTCTCAAAAGGTAACCAGGAACAAGCTCGCCTGCTAACAGACGCTTCTTAATGCGTCCCAAATAAGGATTTTGTTCTTGTTGACACTTAATATCCCAAAGAATTGCTATATCTGTGTCAGAACATTTCAAAGTGGGGCACAGGTCACGTCACAGCCTCCGTCCTCATTGTCGTCTTCATGAAATATTCGTCTTAGCTCAGCGGCAATCTGTTAATCGAAACCTCTCATACGGCGAACTCTGAAACGCAGATATGCGAACGGCCCACCTTGCAAACCTGTCAGTCTACCAAGGACGCGCCAAGACCCAACTCAAGGCTTCGTTATCAGTTTTTAAATCTAATTAACTATGCTCAGGTTAAAACTTAAATACTTCCAGAGGCAAACAAGACAGCCAACGTCTCACACTCCTAAACAGAATATCTAAGCTCAGGACCCACTAACCTCCTAGAGGCAAAAGCTAAAGGACGTCTTTCCCCTAAGTCTTCGTGCAACAAAACGGCCGCAACTCTGGCGTTAGAAGCATCAGTTTGTACAATAAACCACTTCCCGAAATCCGGAACAGTCAGTACTAGGGGGTTCAAAATGGTTCTGAGCACTATGGGACTTTACATCTGTGGTCATCAGTCCCCTAGAACTTAGAACTACTTAAACCTAACTAACCTAAGGACATCACACACATCCATGCACGAGGCAGGATTCGAACCTGCGACCGTAGCGGTCGCGCGGTTCCGCAGTGAGCGCCTAGAACCGCTAGACCACCGCGGCCGGCTACTAGGGGGCTGCTAAGGGTGTTATTAATAGTTTCAGTAGGTGATTGCTGGCTTTCTCCCCTAAGAGATCTCTCTCTCTCTTTCTAAGTAGGTCGTTAAGGGGGGCGGCAACCTGAGCAAAATTTTATTGGGGAAAAACTAGGGAAAATAACTGGCTATTCTTATGTATCTGGCGACGCCCTTTGTGTTCATAGGTGGAGGGTATTTTCTCTAAGCAGAAGTTCGCTCTGTCAGCTCTAATACCGTCCTTAGAAACCAGGTGTCCAAAAAGTGTTGCCTAGGAAGATTAATATTAGATGGTTTTACCGTTATTCTGCCAGATCGGAGGCTTAGCAATACCTGTTCCAGATGGGTAAGATATTCATCAAAGGCGCTACTACAGACCACCACATCATCAAGATCCTTGTATACACAACCAAACTTGACGCCGCGTAAAACGTGATCGAAATCAGAGTCAGAACCACTGCCCCAGTAGCCAAACCTAAGGTTTCTCGATTAAATTCATACAGATTCCTGTCTGTACAAAATGCGGTAGCTGTCTTAGACTCCTCACTTAAAGGAATTTGATAGTAAGCCATGTGAAACCAGAAATATGGGCAAGGCTGACGGAGAAGTAGATCGTGCAATCATAGCATTTTCTTTTAAGTATCATAGTCTTGGTGGGTGAGAGATGATACGGTGAACGGCATCGGTTAGCCGAATCTTGTACTCGGTGAGATTGATGACCCCCCTAACTTATTGGTCACAACGTAAGGAAACTCTGCCCCTGATACTAACCCCAAATTCAGAGTACTCAGCTATGAGACAAATGATATTAGTAATGGGACAACAAGAATATCAAGCTGTTTTATCGAATGGCCAAAACTTGAACAAAACTGCTTTACTAGCAACATCAAGAACCAAACCTGTTCGCTGAATGGAATCACTCCCAAGCATCAAGGTGACAGACAAGTTTTTAACAACATTGAATATGACAGAGAAACCACAAATGGATGAACTCCCCTGCGCCTCACCCGCTCACCTCTTGCCTATTAGCCTCACGACATCGCTGGTAAGATGGACTTATAATATACATCTTACACAAATCAGCAAGCTCGAGATACCAACTACAGTTCATTAAGGCAACAGAACTTCTCGAAGCCGAAAGTGCACCAACTGGTTCCCTGTTAAGTTCCCGATATTAAAGAGTAGGCTTATTAACCGCACAGATGCGCCTACAATGAGCGGGGGATGTACTAGAAAACCGGATTCTCCTCCCTCCCCGTTTCGGTGTTAGATGTTAGACCTAGGACCACGACTAATCTGACATTTACGCACGTGGTGACTGTGCGCACCACATCGGAAACCAAGCTTATTGGGCATTGGGTAAGAAGGCAACTGTCATTGAGTATCAGCATGGGCCGGAGATTCGAGTCGAAAATCTCTACCGCGAACCCGCTGGTCATCAGTAAATCTAAGTGCCAAGTAAACGGTGACCGATCTCCGGGTCTCATCCCTTCTAAAATATTATAAATACTGCCTTCCTCAGTAATCCTCATGTTCAAAGCCAAGACTGCGACACGAAACCTTTCAGTACATTGACCCAACTTTTCAGTAGCAGCTTGTACCCGCCAATAATGTCTCCGTTCAAGCTCATTACGCATACTCTGTCACATACGTTTCTCTTTAATTCGCGTCCTAAGCGCACTCGGGATACTTTGATCTTTAAGTACTTGAGATAACAAACCGCTCAATAACCCCGTTAATAAAGGGTAAAGAAATGCGGAACGCGCAATGTGTCAGCATTGGATTCAAATCTAACAAGTAACCTTAATGCCTGTTGAACTTGACTCACTTGGCAATAGATAACTCGGAAATACCCTGACATAGATACATTACTGGGTTCGGTAACTTAGCAAAGGTGTCAGCAACAGCACAGCCAAAATTTCAATCACCGGCCTGATTTAGAATTGGCACCTGTCTCTGGATCACACCACTTTGCTCTAGATTAGACACATCTCTTTCCAAACTTAACGAGCCAGCCTTAATCTGTAAGTCTCTGACTTGATAGACCTACTGCTTGTTAATATTCCTCTACCAATCACTAAGCTTAAGGCAACTTATTTCATTGAGGCGATTACTGCAGTGAGCCAGATGGGCTTGGACCCTACACAACTGCCAAGACGTAGATTGATTGCCTTCCAAAAACTGGAGATAAAGAAACACCTCTTCCGAAGCTACCAAAGCAGCAGAGACAACGTCACCTCACCAACCGTGTCATTAAAACTATGAAGAGGCACTTCCAGTGTTATGTGCAGCCGGGCCATCAGTTCCAGAACAATATCATCTACGGGAGTGCCCCGCACCAGCATATCGTAATCGAGGCGCTGCCTCTTCAGGTATGACATACACAAACAGCCTCTGGCCGCCATGATGATAAATAGCTTTGGCTCTTATGTGATCTGAAGTCCTTGAAAGCCCTTTTAAATTCTGACTTTGGAACCTCTGAGTCTTCCATATTAACTCCTGTTTCTCATTCTCTCAAGTCATCAGGCAAGTCGTCCTCTTCACAGAGGCCTTCAGAGTACAGTTTCCATTTAACCGCTATCTCCTCTGCATTGAACAGCGGAATTCCCATCGCACCCTTATTGTCACCCCTGCTGTTAATTTCACCGAAGGTTGTTGTGAATATGGTTCATGCCGACTCAGTCCTTCCGACAATTGTATGTGTATCGAATCCTGTACATTTTTCACGTAGCACATTTGCCTTAGCTTCCCTGCAGTTTGTATTTATTTCTTTCCTAATTGACTTGTAATTCAGTATTCCTGAACTTTCCAGCACATTTTTGTCCTTTATTTCGTCGACCAGCTAAAGTATTTGTTCTGATACTCATCATTTCCTCGCAGTTACCTTCCTTGTCCCATGTTTTTCTTTCCAACTTCGGTGATTTCCCTCATCAGAGATGTCTATTTCTCCTCAGCTGAGCTACTGACATATTCACTATCGCAAAATCTATATCCGTAGAGAACTTCAAGCCTATTTTTTCATTCCTTAGTACTTCCGCGTTCAAAAATGTTTCAAATGGCTCTGAGCACTATGGGACTTAACATCTGTGGTCATCAGTCCCCTAGAACTTAGAACTACTTAAACCTAACTAATATAAGGACATCACACACATCCATGCCCGAGGCAGGATTCGAACCTGCGACCGTAGCAGTCGCGCGGTTCCGGACTGAGCGCCTTAACCGCGAGACCACTGCGGCCGGCTACTTCCGCGTTCAGTCTTGTTGAATCTTTCTGGTTAGTCTTTTAACTTCAGCCTATTCTTCATCATCACTTAATTGTGATCTAAGTCTGTATCCGCTCCTTGGTACGCTTCACAATCCAGTATCTGATTTCGTAATCTCTGGTTGATCATAATGAATCTAAATCAAACCTTCAGGCATCTCCCCGCTTTTTCCAAGAAAACTTCCTCCTCTTGTTATTATTCAACAAAGTATTTGCTTTTACTAGCTGAAATTTATTGCAATACTCAACTAGTCTTTCTCCTCTCTCATTCCTACCACCAAGCCCATATTCTCCCGTAACTCTTTATTTTATTCTTCCCCATAGAATTGCGTTCCACTCCCCCCATGATTATTAGATGTCCATATCACTTTATGTACTGAATTACTCATTAAATATCCTAATATACTTTTTCATCTCATTTTCTGCAAGCGACATCGCATGTATACCTGAACTATTGTTGTCGCTGTTTGCTATAGATTCTTATGAGAACAATACTACCACTGAACTGTTTACAGTAACTCACTCTCTGCCCTACCTTCCAGCTAACTATGAATTCGACTTCCGTTACACAATTTTCTGCAGCTGTTGATATGACCCTCTACTCATCCTTGTCTTCTTTCCATTTCACTTCGCTGACCCCCACTACATCTAGACTAAGCTTTAGCGTTTGCCTATTCACATATTGTAGTTCTTCTACCAAATTCAGACTACTGACATTCCACGCCCCAACTCGTAGAATGTCGTGCTTTCATTGGTTATTCCATCTTTTTCTCATGGACACTTCCTCCTTGGCAGACGCCAGCCGGAGATCTGAATGGGGGATTAGTGCGAAATCTTTTGCGAATGGAGAGTTCATAATGAGAATTGTTTCATTTACAGATGTCATGTCATGTGGATACGCATTATGTGTCTTTAATTCAGTAGTTGCCATTGCCTTCTGCATCCTCATACAGTTGATCACTGTCGATACCTCCGCCTTTTAACGGCAAAGATCACCAGCGTATCCTGAACCTCTGTCCTCTTCTCCGCCGTTGATAGAATTTGGGTGACTTCTTTTTATCGAAGTCTGCGGCCATAGTTGCTGATAATTTTCACTCAAGGCTTAAACAGTGGTAGGTTTACAACCTGGGATGAGGGAAGTTTGATTATTAGTCAGAGACGTAACTCAGTTGTTACAGCTCTGGAGCGTTGTAGATTTCTTTGTATGCAGCCTCTGATTTGATTTCGAATAGAGCAAATCCTTTGGTCTATATTAGCGATAACAAATCTTCTGATTACGTTATGTGCTGATTATTTGAGACGTATCGACGCTACAGAATTGTCGCTGTCGTAACACAGAGGTGACGACCACGTATCTCTGTTACCACTTAATATTCGCTGTACATGATGACATTCGTGATCACTTTCTTTTTGTGAGTTCCTTGTCAATTAATTGTTGCAGAACTATAAAATTCGTAGTGCACTCTTTAATAATCGCAAGTGTTATTTTCTAGATTTATGTGGCTTTCAAAGAAGCCTTAAATTTCTTTGAAGACATGATGTTAACCTCAAAGGCCTCTTCCGACAGTAGCGGGCCGCTTATTGAAGAATCTGGCTCTGACGATCCACTTTCGGATACCCTACCTGTCATTTCGTCGTCTTGTTGTGTAGCAATAGGCGCAGACTGTGTATCAGCAGCAGTTGCAGAGCCTGACGCTATTTGAGCTCCAGTATTAGTTGGAGATATCTCGGGTGATGTATCGCTAAATTCATTTAAGTCGTTAATCTCCAGTGGCAGGTTTGTGGCAGTTTCATTTGTCAAATTTTTAATCTCATGTCCATTTGAAGAACTATTATAATTAGAGATGACTGAGCAGCTGACAATATCTTTATTAAAATCGAGATGAAATTAACGTCTTCTAGTATGTTTAGTTGATAATTCTAGTATCGCTGCAGAAGAGTCAGATGAATGTTGCCCTTTCCCGTACACTGTAGTAGGTGTAGAAATTTCAGGAGTTACGTCTTGTATCGATGGTGTGGACTTTTGAGTAGCAGCGCTACTTACGAGGCCACAAAATTATTTTCCGCCGTTCAGAACAGTCAATAATTAATAGCATGTTTTCCTGATTTAACCATTACCTTTGCGATGAAGACATACTGCGTCATCTATGGTAATATGGACTCTGGAATAAATTCCTTCATAGTAAAACTGAATCGTGGATGGTATTTTGCTCACATCGTAGAATATATATTGACTGCTGCGTCGAAATGATTTTATATTTGAAAATCTCTGAACCTTGCAGCCGGTTGGAATATTTCTAACATGTCCTAGTATTCGTCCCCAATTATAAATTATGTTAACTATTACAGTAATACCAATAAATGAAAATATATTTAAAAAACTGTCATTTTAAAATGCTTTACTGGCCTCATTATCTGTCTAACGCTGAAACAAAAAGTCATTGCACTTATCGATCAACGTTTTCAAGAGAAGTGGTAAAAATTGATATATTTCCCCTACAAAAGCGTAGGAAATGCATCATACTGATACCATAAATTACGCCACTTATCCATTTACCCATTTTACGTACTCATGTATTACGGTATTGGGGACATTGTCGACGATGACCGGCTTTTCTGTTGAAATTTCACTTTCAGAAGAAACAGAAGGTTTGAGATTTAGTGTAACGACCGCTGTTGGTTGAGACGATTCAGTCATGGAGGTTTCAATAGCGCGCCCATATCCGTGCACGATAGTACCTTCCGTGTTGACGATTGCAGCCGACTGCAGCGCCGCGCAGTAACCGTTTGAGAAACTCTCCCTGACAACATAGCTACCTTAATTATCTTAACTAGCTTGCCTAGTTTGAGGGAGGGGACCAAACAGCGAGGTCATCGGTCCCATCGGTTTAGAGGACGATGGGGAAGGAAGTTAGCAGTGCCCTTTCAAACGATCCCGAAATCTGCCTGAAGCGATTTACGGAAATCACGGAAACCTAATTCAGGGTGGCCGGATGCAGGTTTGAACAGGCGTCCTCCCGACTAGGGTGCTAACCACTGCGCCACCTCGCTCGTTAATTAGCTTAATTACACGAGGACCCCACTGACTCCGCTTGAACCAATTACACCACTGATTGTCGTGGAATGTACCAGAACACAGCTGAGTTCAAGAAACCTAAACTGCTGTTGATAGTTCTTTTCAGTCAGCAAGAAATGACACGTATTTCCTTAACTGTTACTGAAAGATTATCTCTCTCGATTTTTAAACTGTGGTGTAAATGAATGTTGTAGACTGTGTTGGAAATTATTCTTCGAACGCGTGGTTGCATACTGAGCAAATCGAATTTTCCCGCAGCACAACGTTCTTTTTTTTTCATGGGTGCCTTTTAGGAAAAACAGTGACTAATTACAGATGGAACTCCCTCCGAAACTATTACTCGCTTCTTGTCCTATCTAGTACTGGATTTAACTAAGATATCTGCACGTCATCTAATGGCCAAAACTAGTATTCTGAGACACAACAGATAAATGCGCTGATATCGTGATTCCTACTTAAATGTGAAAGACGAAGAAACTGGGTTTTGGTCGACTTTCACATTATCCACATCTGATATGGAAATTTGGAAATTTGTGGTAAGGCCTTATGGGACGAAACTGCTGAGGTCTTCTGTCCCTAATCTTATGCGCTACTTAATCTAACTTAAACTAACTTACACTAAGGATGACACACACACCCATACCCGAGGAAGGACTCGAACCTCTGACGGGGGAAGCCACGCGGACTGCGACAAGACGCCTCAAACCGCTCGGCATCTGATGTGCTCAATTAAACACCGACACATGTAAATCGCAACAATATAATTTACAAACAACATATTAGTATATTTTTTATTAAATATCACCCACGTACTTCGTCCATTTAGTTGTCTTACCAACAGCGATTGCTTTTATACCACGTACCTGCAGCATTCCTCTTCTGTGAGAGTTGCGTTTTGCTGGATTCGCAATTTTGCAGACAGACAGCAGAGCGGAACGGATGGAAGGGCACCATTAACATAAATTGTAAAAAGTGTAGCTTGAGGTAGGACAGCGTTCACTGTTGTGTGCATTGAGGAGGGGAGGTGGACGCCTCTGGCGAGGCAAGACAATACGCCACCGGCGACAACGCAGCTTCGCTCTGATTGGGCGCTGCGCTCGGCACGCCCAGGCAGGAGTTCGCGAAATTCCAGGCGGCCGTAGCGTCGCACCCACGTCCTAAAACTTTTTGCTAAGGAAGAGTTACAGATCTCAGCTAGCGAGAAGCCACCGGTTTTGTGTAGAAACGTTGACGGAGTACGATGCCAGTCTGTCAGTATGAAGTAGCTGCTGCTACTGTCGCCGGTTCGAATCCTGCCTCGGGCATGGATATGTGTGATGTCCTCAGGTTAGTTTGGTTTAAGTACCCTACTGACCATTAAAATTGCTTCACAAAGAAGAAATGCAGACGATAAATGGGTATTCATTGGACAGATATATTATACTAGAACTGACATGTGATGACATTTTCACGCAATTTCGGTGCATAGATCCTGAGAAATCAGTACCCAGAACAGCCACCTCTGACCGTATAACCGACCTTGATAGGCCTGGGCATTGAGTCAAACAGAGCTTGGATGGCGTGTACAGGTACAGCAGCCCATGCAGCTTCAACACGATACTACAGTTCATCAAGAGTAGTGACTGGCGTATTGTGACGAGCCAGTTGCTCGGCCACCATTGACTAGACGTTTTAAGTTGGTGAGAGGTCTGGAGAATGTGCTGGCCAGGGCAGTAGTCGAACATTCTCTGTATCCAGAAAGGCCTGTACAGGACCTGCTGAAATGTAGGGTTTTGCAGGGATCGAATGAAGGGTAGAGCCACGGGTCGTAACATCTGAAATGTAACGTCCACTGTTCAAAGTGCCGTCAATGCGAGCAAGAGGTGACCGAGACGTGTAACCAATGGCATCCCATATCATCACGTCGGGTGATACGCCAGTATGCTGATGACGAATACACGCTTCCAATGTGCGTTCACCAAACACGGATGCGACTATCATGATGCTGTAAAAAGAACCTGGATTCATCCTAAAAAATGTCGTTTTGCCATTCGTGCACCCAGGTTTGTCTCCGAGTACGTCATGGCAGGCGCTCCTGTCTGTGATGCAGCGTCAAGGGTAATCCCAGCAATGGCCTCCGAGCTCATAGTCCATGCTGCTGCAAACGTCGTCGAACTGTTCGTGTAGATGGTTGTTGTCTTGCAAACTTCCCCATCTGTTGACTTAGGGATCGAGACGTGGCTGCCCGATCCGTTACAGCCATGAGGATAAGATGCCTGTCATCTCGACTGCTAGTGATACGAGGCCTTTGGGACCAAGCACGGCGTTCCATATTACCCTCCTGAACCCACCGATTCCATATTCTGCTAAGAGTCTTTGGATCTCGAGCAACGCGAGCATCAGTGTCGCGATACGATAAACCGCGATAGAGATAGGCTACAATCCGACCTTTACCAAAGTCGGAAACGTGAAGGTACGCATTTCTCCTCCTTACACGGGGCATCACAACAACGTTTCACCAGGCAACGCCGGTCAACTGGTGTTTGTGTATGAGAAATCGGTTGGAAACTTCCCTCATGTCAGCACGTTGTAGGTGTCGCCACCGGCGCCAACCTTGCGTGAATGAAAAACTAATCATTTCCATATCACAGCATCTTCTTCCTGTCGGTTAAATTTCGCGTCTGTAGCACGTCATTTTCGTGGTGTAGCAATTGTAATGGCCAGTAGTGTAGTTTTAAGTCTAGGGGACTGATGACCTCAGATGGTAAGTCCCATAGTGCTTAGAGCCATTCGAAACATTTGAAGTCAATGCACTGCTGCATACTACCCCCTGTAAAGGCAACAGAGAGGGATGGGAAGGCACTTACGACGCTATGCTCTCGGCAGAACACGCCATGAGAGGGGTGAGGGGTTCATAAAGTGCGACACAGCTGCTTTGGCGTCCAAAACACTTGCAGACGGGCCCTCGTGAAAAAGCAGATAGTAATCCTTGGAGATTGCGGGAAACATGCTGTTACGTTGAACAACGTGCTCCTTTGAGTCACCGACAGGACAGAGCCAAAACGGTTTCCTTTCTGTAACTGAATCACTCAGCCGACTGGGTGAGAAAATACGGGAATTACATTGGACAGACTGCTCTAACGTGATACTATTTGGAAAATTATACAGAATGGGGGAAGCTCTCCAGCCAGATTCGCGGGCAGTTTTTATTTTTATTATGTGGGAGGACACGACCGCAAAATTGATCCTTTTTATTGGATAACTGCTTGTAAGATTTTTTATTTTTTAATTTTTTAATGGCTTGCCAGAAAGTGCTAATATTCGGCCTCTGCTTGCAGGAGAACACATTCGAGTGTTTCTCGCAGACTTCGGTTTCCGACTTCAAAGTGAATGGCCGTTATTTCCTTTTGCAGTTCCAACTGGAGCAAGATGTAAGGTTTGAACTTCGTACCTTTTTGGGTTTCACAGGCATCATGTTCGTCAGAGTCGCCGTCTGAAGCCAGTCTCCCATGATGCAGTGGCTGTTGGTATAAAAGAGCACCTAACGAGTCAACTGCAGTACTGTCAGTCAACACAACGACGCAGTTCAAAATGGCTAGATGTGCGACCGATTTGTGCAGGTTTAGGTAACGATGTGCTTAGTGCACATTAAATTTTTCCATGAGCTTGAGATATACACCCTTCTGCCGTGCTTAACGGTAGAAAAACAGATTTTTTTACAGTCGCAATCGCCGGATCACGAAAATAAAATTTCCATCCAAAGAACTTAGTAACTTTACCAATGTGTTTTATATCTTGAATCTCTGTCAACGATAGTTCCTTGAATTGTTTCACGGAATTGTGAAAATGTTTGCCAATGAACAGGATTATTAGACACCATTATATCGTCATTCAGTGCTAACACTTAAAACTTTTATTTCAGGTTTCCGAATAAACAATGAAATTCATAGTACCTTTGACTTTCATTAGGCACCAAACATAGCACCAAAATTAAATTATAGCGTCAGTTTTCTGCCATTCTTTTGAAGTTTATAACACCTTACTTCAGCGTCAATTACATATCCTTATCTAACAACTAATAATTAACAGTCTTCGTTGGGTATCTACATACAGCTACAGGTTACATGTATAAAGTTATAGGCGGTGGGATAGTTGAGCTGCACTATTCTAAATGAAATCAGATCTGAATGTAACTTAGGTGTTAGGTGATCCAACTATTTCAGTAGCCAAAATGTAAAACTCGTTTTCATACGTCATCTGGTTATCTATTTTACAAATTTATTTATTTATGTGATCTGACTACTCAATCCTCTTCCTTATAGCCGTTTAGAACGTGTTTTCTGACAGCTGCTCTTTCTTACTCACTTCTCAAAATTCCTCAAGAAAGCGCTGTGTTGTTTTTGCGTACCCTGTCCACTGTTTTCCAGTGGTTCGTTTAGTTTTCTCTCCGAGCGTGTGGTTTGCCGATTCCAAGGCTATACGTTATTTTATGGTACCTACAGTGGTATTCATATCTGGTAAGTCCAGCTAAACTTCTCCTAATCAAGTGAATTTTACCTTTGTTTGAATTTATTATATTATATAACTCTTTTTTAATCCGTTACTTCCTATAAACGTAGATTCTGAGGCACATTGTGCTTTAGATAACTGTCTAGGAATGTCAAAGTTTCGCTTTAACTGATATTAGTTTGAGGTAGTGATTCCATGTTATTCTCTATTGTTTCTGCTATTAGATGGTTCTTTCCAAATTGGCTTTACTGTCGAGTCCAGATGGTATGATTTCTCCTAGGTGTCTGAAAGAAGTCACATTTGAAACTATGCCATATTTAGTGTTTAGTGGGGATCATTTTATGTACAATTTACGATTAAATGAGCCTTCTCATATGTTATTCAGAAGCCTGTATTTGATGCTATCTCTTGTAACTTCTGTACGGAGTACTTGGTTTCTCTCCTAGTCGTAATGAAGGTAGTTGGTCCATCAGCAAAAGCTAAGCACTTCACTTTGATGCGCAGTCATGAGGTCCCAAAATTTATACCCCGATTTCGTTCCCTCAATCGCTGATTACATTGTCTAACATACTGCTAAGCTGAGGCAAGCATTGGCTGTGTCTTTGTCGACTGTCCGTATGTACTTCTAAAGGATCAGATACCAAGTATCATTATTCGCATATTGTGTCTGTGAGACTCCGCCAGTATTTCCGTCCACCTGAAGCTCTTCTAAACTGTCCAGATACGCTTACCTGTCAACTGACTCATGGACCTCAGTGTGAAAAGGAGGCCGGTCCTTTGGGCTCCTGTCTTTTACATAATCGATCACAATGATGTATTGTGTGCAGAGCAGGCAACTCGTGCGCGTTGTGGAGGCACAGTGACCGTTCAATTAACATTTCAGTTATTAGGCACGATGTTGGGTGTAATGTAATTTTGCACGCAGTATTTTGAGATGAAGGAATTGTTCTAGTTGGAATCCGACCTTACTCATACACAACTAAGGCTACTGTTAGGCGTGGAAGTCACCACATACGTAGATAGCAGAACGGTAAATTTCCTACTGGCAGCTTAGAGAATGCAAAAGACTGATGTCAGTTACAGTAGGGAGGGGGGAGGGGGAGTAGGAGAGGAGTCATTGCTACCACTTCCCTCTTCAGAGGAATGGTGGCGGACGGGCCGTAGCAGCAGGTGGTTTTACTGTGCCCTCCAGGCACATGTGTTTATCAGGACACGAGTCATTTATATGCAAGTGACTGTGCTTACTTGTTATGGCTCCTTCGCGTCATTACGTTGGCATGGGACGCTCATAATTGATCCTTCTACAGGAGAGAGGACGCCTCAGATTTCACATTTAGCTTTCACATGGTTTTAACCGTGTGTCTTCCTGTGAATGACGTATAGGCTAATGAAAGAAAACATTTTGCTACGGTGGCCGTATCGGTCTGCGTGGCTTAATGACAACACACTGACATTCTAAGAGCTGTTGCATTTTTTTGAGTTGCATATGCCTCCCACGTCAGTGTTCCCTCTTGAAAGGTGAATCTATGTCGTGACTGCCGGGCAGACAGTCACGTCGAGGCGTGTATCAGCGAACGCGTGTTTTATGCTGCAGTAGAGAGAGAACTGGTAAAGACATAGCTACCCGTCTGTTGAAGGTAGGCAGTACCCCGTTTCAGATACACGCTGTTAGGGGATAAACACGGCACATTGTGCTTTTTCAAGTAACTCCACGTGGAGGACATGGATTAGGAGAATACTAATTGGAGGAGTAGACAAGAGAGAATATCTGGAAGGTGGAGGTAGAGGACAGCCAGGATCAGCCTGTGGGAGTGAAACTTGTAATCTGACTGTTGTGTAAGTGTCGTGTGGTAGACGGAAGGTGCGACCAACTATTTGAAGTTACACGTATGTGCGAAGAAACTCTGAACTAATTTTGGTTTGTTGCCGCCAGGCAAATCTGAGCTGATTTTCTGACTTGGGTCGCACGGTAAAGCAATTTTGTGTCAGGTTGGCAGCCGCAGTTCTGGATCCTGTAAAGGGCAATGGTGGTTGTGGTACTTTGCTGAAGTCAGTATTGTGGCACACAATTAACCACTTTGCCGATTCCCGACGATACATGGTAAGTGTTACACAGCTCTGGCTTCATAGGAATACTGGAGGTGGATTGCTCACAAATTAAGGCGTTCGCCTCTTTAAACAGCAGCAGTCATTACCGTGTAATTTGCAGTTCACAATCTGTTAGTTCCGTGAATTATATTCAAACAGTGTCACTCACATTCGATATGGGAATTACGGTAGGGATTCCACCCATTCCTATCTTTGTCAGCTGCTACACGGTACTTTATTTATACCTTGAAATTAGAATTACACTATGTGATTAAAAGTCGCTGGACACCCTCGGAAACATACAGTTTTCACATTAGGTGCGTTGTTCTGTCACCTACTGCCAGGTACTCCATATCAGCGACCTCAGGACTTATTAGACTTCGAACGTGCTCAGGTGATTGGGTGTCACCTGCGTCATACGTCTGCACGCGAGACTTTCACGCTCCTAAACATCCTGTGGTCCACTGTTCCCGATGTGACAGCGAACTGGAAACCTGAAGGGACACGTACAGCACAAAAGCGTACAGGTCGAATTCGTCTGTTGACTTACAGAGACCGCCGACAGTTGAAGAGGGTCGTAATGTGTAATAGGCAGACATCTATCCAGACATTTCCACGGGAATTCAAAACTGCTGCAGGATCCACTGCAAGTACTGTGACAGTTAGATGGGAGGTGCGAAAACTTGTATTTCATGGTCGAACGGCTGCTCATAAGCCACAGATAACGCCGATAAGTGCCAAACGACGCCTCTTCTGGTGTAAGGAGCGTAAACATTGGACGATAGAACTCTAGAAAAAGTTGTGTGGAGTGACGAAACACGGTACACAATGTGGCGATCCGATAGCAGGCTGTGGGTATGGCTACTGCCCGGTGGACGTCATCTGCCTGTGTGTGTAGTGCCAACAGTAAATTTCGGATGCGTTGGTGATATGGTGTGGTCGTGTTTTTCATGGAGGGGCTTGCACCGCTTGTTGTTTTGCGTGGCACTGTCATAGTACAGGCCTACATTGATGTTTTAAGCACCTTATTGCTTCCCACTGTTGAAGAGCAATTCGGGGATGGCGACTTCAAGTTTCAACACAATCGAGCACCTGTTCACAATGCACAGCCTGTGACCGAGTAGTTACACGACAATAACGTTCCTGTAACTGACTGGCCTGCACAGAGTCCTGACCTGAATCCTGTAGAACATCTTTGGGATGTTTTGAAACGCCGAATTTGTGCCAGGCCTCACCGACAGCCATTGATACCCCTTCTCAGTACAGCACTCCGTGAAGAATCGGCTGCCATTCCCCAAGAAACCTGACTGACCGTATGCCTGCCAGAGTGAAAGCTGTCATAAGGCTAGGGGTGGGCAAACACCATATTGAATTCCTGCTTTAACAATGGAGAGCGCCACGAACTTGTAAGTCATTTTCAGCCAGGTGTCCGGATACTTTTGGTCACATAATGTATTGGTGTTGCTCATCTAATTTCACCCTTAGTCTTTTCTGACAATAAGTCTGTGTAGTCACACTTGACACCTTTCATTTGAGTGGAACGTTCTAAGAGTAGTTAAGAATGTATTACACTACATCCGCTTTACTGTCATCTTTGGAGCCAAAGTATTGACTAGACATAGTCAGATCTCCAGTGCGCATAGTTGCATGGTAGTGTAGCTGATCTGTCACTTAGGGTATTACCTGACAAGCGGAAGTTAAGGGTGTTATACCGCATTACCAAACCAAACGCACGCCATGGATGTCTTCTATACAAATGGCGAATCTGTGGCAGGATTTTGTTACCTGGAGCTCTAACATTTTATTTAGAACTGGGTGAGGGAGTCAAATATCTGAATACTGTTCTTGGTACGTTGCATATTCAAGAATGGGCATTTTGTGTCAGAATTTAGTTTCCTGGAATACTGTGATCTTCACTCTGTACAGTCTGGATTTAGATCTTAGGGCATGTATCGAATTATTGTTACTTGTGCGTTTTTTTGTGCGGAGAGGACGAATTCATAGAGCTTATCACGTGTAATACTTGTGAGTTACATAGTGGATCGTTTCAACTAATTGGAGGACCGTCCTTTTTTGTAGTTTTGTGTGATGAGAAGTTACTTACTGCCAATGTGGACTTGCTTCTTGAAGAAAACTATCGTATACAGTTGAAATTTTTTTTAACGTTCTATGGTGGACTTAAAAGAGCAAATTACTTTTGCTCAAATTGTGGTATAACTTATCTGACGTTTATACCAGCTAAGCTCGATAGCAGCGAATTGTGCAAAATAAATTACAGCTGAATGTTTCACCATGAATATCCCCACCTACGAACAATCATAAATTACTTCACAGGATTGTGAACAGTTACATCCACAGTGTACTAATGTATGTGTTACTCTCCTTTTAGCTCAGTATTGGAGCCCGGCCGAAGTGGCCCTGCG
The DNA here is from genome assembly GCF_023864345.2 of Schistocerca serialis cubense. Lineage (NCBI taxonomy): Eukaryota > Metazoa > Arthropoda > Insecta > Orthoptera > Acrididae > Schistocerca > Schistocerca serialis. Next base: position 448,593,749 of record NC_064644.1, read on the forward strand.
GTTCTAGGCGCTGCAGTCTGGAACCGCGAGACCGCTACGGTCGCAGGTTCGAACCCTGCCTCGGGCATGGATGTGTGTGATGTCCTTAGGTTAGTTAGGTTTAACTAGTTCTAAGTTCTAGGGGACTAATGACGTTAGAAGTTGAGTCCCATAGTGCTCAGAGCCATTTGAACCATTTTTTTCAGTATTGGCTGTCTGTATTGTTCCCTGATTTCTGCACCACTTGTTGTGCTTAAAGCGGTGCCATAAGCACTGATGATTTGGAATGGTTAATTCTGAGTGTAACAATGATATACAGGGTGGTCCATTGATCGTGACCGGGCATAATATCCTACGAAATATGCGTCAGACGGAAAAACTACAGAGAACGAAACATGTCTGGCTTGAAGGGGGAAACCAGATGGCGTTATGGTTGGGCCACTAGATGGCGCTGCCTTAGGTCAAATGGATATGAACTGCGTTTTTTTTATAGGAACCCCCATTTTTATTACATATTCGTGTAGTACGTGAAGAAGTATGAATGTTTTAGTTGGACCACATTTTTCGCTTTGTGGTAGATGGCGCTGTAATAGTCACAAACATATGGCTCACAATTTTAGGCGAACTACTGGTAATAGGTACGTTTTTTAAATTAAAATACATAACGTAGGTACGTTTCAACATTTAATTTCGGTTGTTCCAATGTGATTCATGTACCTTTGTGAACTTATCATTTCTGAGAACGCGTGCTGTTACAGCGTGATTACCTGTAAATACCACATTAATGCAATAAATGCTCAAAATTATGTCCGTCAACCTCAATGCATTTGGCAATACGGGTAATGACATTCCTGTCAACAGCGAGTAGTTCGCCTTCCGTAATGTTCGCACATGCAATGACAATGCACTGACGCATGTTGTCAGGCGTTGCCGGTGGATCACGATAGCAAATATCCTTCAACTTTCCCCACACAAAGAAATCCGGGGACGTCAGATCCGGTGAAAGTGCGGGCCACGGTATGATGCTTCGACGACCAATCCACCTGTCATGAAACATGCTATTCAATACCGCTTCATTTTATTGCCATCGATAAAATGGGGGCCAATTATCCTTCCTCCCATAATGCCGCACCATACATTAACAAGGTCGCTGATGTTCCACTTATCGCAGCCATCGTGGATTTTCCGTTGCCCAGTAGAGCATATTATGCCGGTTTACGTTACCGCTGTTGGTGAATGAAGCTTCGTCGCTAAATAGAACGCGTGCAAAAAATCTGTTATCGTCCCGTAATTTCTCTTGTCCCCAGTGGCAGAACAGTACACGACGTTAAAAGTCGTCGCTACGCAATTCCTGGTGCATAGAAATATGGTACGGGTGCAATCGATGTTGATGTAGCATTCTCAACACCGACGTATTTAGATTCCCGATTCTCGCGCAATTTGTCTGCTAATGATTTGCGGATTAGCCGCGAGAGCAACTAGAACACCTACTTGGGCATCATAATTTGTTGTAGGTCGTTGTTGACGTTTCACATGTGGCTGAACACTTCCTGTGTCCTAAAATAACGGTCCGTACACTTGGATGATGTCGTCCAGGATACGGACTAGCACACGCCCGTTGGGCATTTTGATCACAATAGCCATACAACAACACGATATCGACATTTCCGCAATTGTTAAACGGTCCATTTTAACGCGGGTACTGTATCACGAAGCAAATACCGTCCGCACTGTGGAATGTTGCGTGATACCACGTACTTATAAGTTTCCGACTATTACAGCCACCGATTGAACCGCCTGTCGCATGGATGCGTCCGGGCCTGCAACGACACACACATGTATGCTACACAGGTATTTTGACTGTCATATCAGAGAAGAAGGTAGTTCAGTAAGACGCTGTAGTAACTCGCCTTACGGAATCACATGCCACGCAATGAAATACGAGTATTCGACAGACCAGGAAGGACAAATATAATTACTGACAGAGGATTCGACCACAAACCTTCACCTTAGTGCAAAATTTCCAAAATTACAAAGAGAGTAAGAATAGCTTGCATCAGAATGCTTTGATGGCTCAGTCTCATAATGTGACGCCCCCTTATTTGTCCTTAGGATAAAAATTAGATATCTTCTGTTCACTTGTAGAAAGAATGACAGGATTAGTAGCAACCTGCATTATATACCACGAGTTTAAGAATGCTTTCCTTTTGCTGCTACTTGTCCTGAGACATGGAAGAAAGAATTAACAAGATATCATGATGTTCAGAGACCTAGACTCGTCGCGATCAAAACCCAGAAAAGCTTTTTTATTCATTAGTAAAGAAGAACCAGCTTTTGTTTCCTCCGTGTAAGGCAAGCGAAATCAAACGGCTCTGCTACACGAAACTACCCTTCAGCTATCTAAGAATGCTAGCTGGAAGGTGTAGAGACAACATGTAAGCGTTTGTTTGAAACGAATAACGTGCCTGAAAATCAAAGGAAGAATTATCGATATTTCAGAGTTCGCTCCTAACTTTCAATGTATGGTGTAATCATCCGGCTACCACATGACACTTACACGACAGTCTGATTACTGAGTCCTTCAAATGAACAACAAAGTGTTATACTGCACCTCATTTGACTGGAGATATATGCTAAAGACGCTCATAATAAACCTGTGCCAGACAGCTGAATGAGCTGAATAAATCTGTTCGAATACCGAAGACTTAGATTAACTACAATAATAAGAAAAGGAGAATGTTATTAAATAATATCTGCACCCCATTATACGAGCTATAGTACAAAACATTCGACTGAAAGAGAATATTGAGAGTGTAAGCCACATTACTACCATAGTGTAAACGGCATATCAGAACAGTGCTCATAATTTTTCGTGTGCAGGTCGGTCACTTACAGAGGTGAAAGGAAAAGGTGAATTATTGGGTAAACCTGTGGAGGTATAAGTCCAAGTCTGTCTCGAATTTCAGTTAGGCTCGAAACAAATTCCTTGATCGTGCCGAATTTAACTACTGCTCACAAACTGGGCAGGAATTTTCTCAGTGAACATAAAACTTTATTAGACGTAGGGAGAAGAGGCGTCACACTACAGAAGGATATGCTCATTAAAATATGATTGGAGGAGCAGAATTGTCTAGTAATTATTCGAAATGGGTATAAAAGCAGATATTTTTATATGTAGTACGTAAATATTCACACTTATCAGTGTTTTAGTTGTTTTATCCTCTGCATAGGTACAGTCTCCCCACAAACAAGTCACATGCTTTTTCAACTTTATGTTTTCAACATGGCCGTGCCTGATCCACAAAGTGGAAGCAGCCCGGCAGTTTAGACTTCCTGTTTATCATTCTCATGTTTACCGAGTCAACAAAGGCGTGCCACCCACATAGTCGTATGCCATTATCCCTGCAGAAACTGGAAAATCACCGTTCCGTCATAATGGATTCGAGAAGCACGGCAATCAACGGTAAGGGCAAGTTTGATTGTTCGTCGCAGTTTCCCTGCTCGTCGCTATCCGCCAGCAATATCCTTCGCTGTAGTACACCAGCTTCTGCGAAACTCGAAATCTCTTCGCCCTCGATACGACGAACGTGCGTCGCAACATTAAGATATGCGGAGGAAATTCTACGCACATTTAAGTAACAAACTACCATAAGTACAAGATCCTCGGCATGTCAGGCGGAAACAACTCATATGTATCTTCATCGCACACTGCGCGAAGAGTTACTGCATCCTTAAGATTACCACAGCGTTCATCATCTTTTCGAGGCGGATTACCCATGAAAAACTACATTCTGCACCTCCATCTTGGAACAGCGTGGGAGAAAATGCTGAGTACCTTCGGAAAGTGTTGGTGACATATGAATCCACGCTCATTCACGGGAGAGTGACATCCACATTCGTTATAGCTAGGCGTGCTGCACAGCCCGCTTTATCTCTCGCAATAACTCTTCCCATTATTTCGAGGATAACAGACATTAACGGCTTCTTGTACTACGCATACCTGAAGGCACTAGCCAACCTAAGAACGTATGACTTGTAATAGTCTACCAATGACGTAAATACAAGTATTATGTTGTTCTGTACACAGACTGCAGCCAAGAAAAGAAATATCTATGCTTACAACCGTAAGACTCTGTATATATGAAGGGCGGTCAAAATATGTCTGGAAAGCTTGTAGGGGTGTTGCGGGACAGACTGAGCTGAGATACAATTGTTCAGAAAACAATTGAATACTTCGCGCCGTTTTCGAATTATTTACAAATAAATTTAGCTGATCATGCTGTTGCACGCCTAATCCTAGGTCCGAAAAGATACATTTAGCGTCAGCTGTTCTTATGGCGTAGGTAACAGCACACGAGACATTCCTGGCTTTTGCTCGGGTTCGATCCAAAATACCGTCCCATATATCTAAAAGACCTGAGTCGAAACAAGGCCTTGGGAGTAGACAACATTCCATTAGAACTACTGACGGCCTTGGGAGAGCCAGTCATGACAAAACTCTACCATCTGGTGAGCAAGATGTATGAGACAGGCCAAATACCCTCAGACTTCAAGAAGAATATAATAATTCCAATCCCAAAGAAAGCAGGTGTTGACAGATGTGAAAGTTACCGATCTATCAGTTTAATAACTCACAGCTGCAAAATACTAACGCGAATTCGTTACAGATGAATGGAAAAACTGGTAGAAGTCGACCTCGGGGAAGATCAGTTTGGATTTCGTAGAAATGTTGGAACACGTGAGGCAATACTAACCTTACGCCTTATCTTAAAAGAAAGATTAAGGTAATACAAATTTAGGTTTCTAGCGTTTGTAGACATAGAGAAAGCTTTTGACAATATTTACTGGAATACTCTCTTTCAAATTCTAAAGGTGGCAGGGGTAAAATACAGGGAGCGAAAGGCTATTTACAATTTGTACAGAAACCAGATGGCAGTTATAAGAGTCGAGGGGCATGAAAGAGAAGCAGTGGTTGGGAAGGGAGTTAAACAGGGTTGTAGCCTCTCTCGGATGTTATTCAATCTGTATATTGAACAAGCAGTAAAGGAAACGAAAGAAAAATTCGGAGTAAGTATTAAAATCCATGGGGAAGAAATAAAAACTTTGAGGTTCGCCGATTACATTGTAATTCGTCAGAGACAGGAAAGGACTTGGAATAGCAGTTGAACGGAATGGACAGTGTCTTGAAAGGAGGATATAAGATGAACATCAAGAAAAGCAAAACGAGGATCATGGAAGGTAGTCGAATTAAGTGGGGTGATGCTGAGGGAATTAGATTAGGAAATGAGACACTTAAAGTAGTAAAGGAGTTTTGCTATTTGGGGAGCAAAATAACTGATGGTGATCGAAGTAGAGAGGATATAAATTGTAGACTGGCAATGGCAAGGAAAGCGTTTCTGAAGAAGAGGAATTTGTTAACATCGAGTGTAGATCGAAGTGTCAGGAAGTCGTTTCTGAAAGTATTTGTATGGAGTGTAGCCATGTATGGAAGTGAAACATGGACAATAAATAGTCTGGACAAGAAGAGAATAGAAGCTTTCAAAATGTGGTGCTACAGAAGAATGCTGAAGATTAGATGGGTAGATCACGTAACTAATGAGGAGGTATTGAATAGAATAGGGGAGAAGAGGAGTTTGTGGCACAGCTTGACAAAAAGAAGGGAACGGTTGGTAGCGCATGTTCTGAGGCATCAAGGGATCACAAATTTAGCATTGTAGGGCAGCGTGGAGGGTAAAAATCGTAGAGGGAGACCAAGAGATGAATACACTAAGCAGATTCAGAAGGATGTAGGTTGCAGTAACTACTGGGAGATGAAGAAGCTTGCACAGTCTCAGAACTGAAGACCACAACAACAACATATCTGGTGGACCACATGAATTTGCGCGTGTACATTCCCATTCTCTAATTTAAATACTAATTAACTCTTGAACTAAGTAATGTATAGAATTTTTGTCTTCTCAGCGCAACTGTTACGGCGTAAACATGGCCCCAGCACGTCAGTCAGGAACGACAAAGAAGAAGGTGTTTGGTTTGTGGGGAGCTCAAATGTGAAGTTACCAGGGCCGCACAAATTCCCAACATTTCCCAGTCCAGTCTCTCACTTTCATGAATGACGATGAAATAAAGACAACACATACACATAGTCATCGACAAAGAAGAGAAGGCTGTGTCAAGAAGTCGCTTTCAGGACAACGCGTCAGCGTTACGTGGACGTAAGCGCCGCGCCCGACCGGTGACGGCCACTTCAATAGGAGCGTCAACGTTAGCGGCTTCGTGAGGAATCTCTATGGCGCACAGACTTGTGTTGATGTATTCTGAAGAAGACTGATTATTTTGTGTGTCGCCTTTTGCTTGCGACACATATCAAAGTTAAATATTGTATGTTGTGCTATTGCAGTAAACCTCATCGATACGAGTTGTTTGATTGTTTGTCTAGCAAACCGAGCAGGCAGGATTTCAAGACACAATAACATTGTTTTCGAGGATGGGCGAACAACAGTAGCGACGACGTGTAAGGCGACGACATGATCAAATAACACAGTGACAACCTGTTAACATTTCGACCCCAGAGCCAATAGCTTTTGTAGTGGGCTTTTGTGGTTTGCTGGCACCTTAATTCTATCTTGTATGCGTATTACATTTGCTTGTTCCAAAATGAACAACCCACTTCTCCAACCCCCTGCCCAGGCGCCTCAGCTGTACGCGATAGATTCAACGCAGCAAACACAGATGTTTCAGTTTTAGACGAAGCTGACTGCAACCCTTCTCAATACGGTACAACAGTTTCTCACCAACCAAGCAATGAACGCTGCGCAAAATGAAACAACGGTAGCTCCGAGTGCCATGCTGTCTTTTCACCAGTTTAACGAAGAAGAAGAGATGTGGCTGGGGTAGTTGCAAGAGTATGAAGCCCACATCATAGCTCTCTAAGTATCAGGTACTGTGAAACAACATTATTTTTTGTCAATGGTAGGACGTGCAGCCTTTCGCATCATTCAGAAATTGTTCCCTGACGCCACTTTCCTGTGATCAGACTGTAGATTTTCTAATTAACAATTATTACACAAGTGAATGTTGTGGGAGCTAGTTACCAATTCTTTCGTTGCAAGGAAAGATCAGAAGAAACTTATCGTGAGTCGGTAACAGATTTACAGGGTAGGACGAGGAAATGCAAATTCTAACGTGCTTGTGGTGCTTTATATCCACATGTTATTTTGCGTGACGCGGTCATGTACCATGTAAGTGATGTCAAACAATGAGAACAGATTTTGAAATAGTCAGATCCATCATTTCAGCACGTAGTACAAATTCCATATCAGTATGATTCAGTTGCCTTAGCAGCCGATATATTTGAGCAGCCGCCAATTTGTCGGGTTGAGACGTCCACTGCTCATGACCGGCCCAGAAGGCAGCAACAGTACGCACGCGCTAAGATATGTAAACAGTTTTCTAAACTGGGGACTATGTCAGTGAATACAAATAAGTCGAGACCTCGGTGTAATTCACGGCACCGACGACAAGACTGCCCGTCTAGACAAGCACAGTGTTACGCTTGTGGCAAGAACGGTCACGTACAATCCGTATGTTTGCAACGCAACAAACATAAGAATTCTGCCCACTCACAAAAATCCAGTCACAAGACCCATGTAATCAATGCAGTGTAATCAAAGCCTGTTGCAGGTATTAGCAAAATTAGCAAACAAACAGTTTCTTCAGTGCTACGCCAGTCACAAAGTCTTTTTGTTCATTTGCATCTTAGTGGAAAAGGTGTGAAACTTCAGTTGGACATGGGTACCTCTGTTACACTGCTGAATCTTAACATATATCAATTGTTAGGGTCAAGTGCCTGTCAAAAACTAGCAAGCACTTGACGGCTTATAATGGACAAGACATTCCTGTTCTCGGAAAATGTACTATGCTGCCATGTATCACTCCCATACCCGAACTATTACGCTCACTGGCCGGCCGCGGTGGTCTAGCGGTTCAGGCGCTCAGTCCGGAACCGCGCGACTGCTACGGTCGCAGGTTCGAATCCTGCCTCGGGCATGGATGTGTGTGACGTCCTTAGGTTAGTTAGGTTTAAGTAGTTCTAAGTTCTAGGGGACTGATGACCACAGATGTTAAGTCCTATAGTGCTCAGAGCAATTTGAACCATACGCGCACTGTGCTTCAGTCACGCGATTGTGAGACCATATTTAGTCTTGAAGCGTTTGATTTGTTTGGCTTTCAAATTCAGGCAATGTGTTCTCAGTGACAGCTTCAAATCAAATGGTTCAAATGGCTCTGAGCACTATGGGACTTATCATCTGAGGTCATCAGTCCCTTATAACTTAGAACTACTTAAACATAACCAACCTAAGGATATCACTCACATCCATGCCCGAGGCAGGATTCCAACCTGCGATCGTAGCGGTCGCACGGTTCCAGATTGAAGCGCCTAGAACCGCTCGGTCACACCTGCCGGCCTAAGCGACAGCATTAAATGCTTAAGACAGTCTAGCTAGCTTGGTAAAAGAATTCTGTGAACTCTTTTCTGAAGGTTTAAGCAAGGCTAACAGTTTTGTTGTACATATTACTATGAAAGACAATGCTCAACCGAAGTTTTGCTTGGCCTTAACTGTTCCCATTCCCTTACAGGACAAAGCGGCTGACTGCAAGATAGCTGTTACGGCCATACAAGCTAGTCAGTGGACAAGTCCATTGGTTTTGCTCCCCAAACCTTCATGTCACATTCACCTCTGTGTTGATTTTAAGCCTACAGTCAACCCAGAAACTGTGGTTGACACTTACCCCTTGCCACGCCTAGAGGATCTTATGGGCAAATTAGAAGCTGGTCGCTGCTTTTCAAAAATTTATTTGCATGACGCGTATCTTCAATTACCACTGGAAGAAGATTCTCGCCTCCTATCGTTCTCATCGACGAGATGGACCATAACCGGCGGAATTGCGTCATGGCCACTGCCATCGAACACTGCGGCACCTGCTCCACCGTCCTCAACACGCGGTGCCGAATGAAGGCCGCTAGTATCGCTTCGCATCGCATGACACTGTGTTTTTCAGTGCTTTTAGCGAGAGCAGTCGATGTTGCGAGAGGCGACATCCTTCGTCGACTTGGCACGTACATGTATCTCATTTCGGGCTCAGACGAATTGCGGCGCTGACATCAAAATTGAATTCGCGACTGTCATGTGCACGGTGATCCTTCTCTATCTCTTCCACCTGATTCACGGACTCCAAGAATATCGCGACCACAACAGCCGCGAGAGGGTGCCCTAACGACACCGCGGGACGACCACCTATAGACGGAGCCTTCGCCTCCTCCGACTTGTCCTACTGATGGAGATGGACCCACCGACGCCGCAGCGGTCGACGCCTTCTACATTGTGGTATGGGCGTCAGGAGGTGGACACCTAATCTTCGGGGCGTTTTCCACAAGAGCGAAAGCCGAATGGCGGGGTTCGACCGAAAGTCTGATGTCCCCTGCAGCCACAGCTTCCACTACAGCCACTCTTCCAGTCGCTTTTGGGGGGCGGGGGGGGGGGGGGGGGGGGGTTTGGTCATCAGTCTACTGACTGGTTTGATGCGGCCCGCCACGAATTCCTTTCCTGTGCTAACCTCTACATCGCAGAGTGGCGCTTGCAACCTACATCCTCAATTATTTGCTTGACGTATTCCAATCTCTGTCTTCCTCTACAGGTTTTGCCCTCTACAGCTCCCTCTAGTACCATGGAAGTCATTCCCTCATGTCTTAGCAGATGTCCTATCATCCTGTCCCTTCTCCTTATCAGTGTTTTCCACATATTCCTTTCCTCTCCGATTCTGCGTAGAACCTCCTCATTCCTTATCTTATCAGTCCACCTAATTTTCAACATTCGTCTATAGCACCACATCTCAAATGCTTCGATTCTCTTCTGTTCCGGTTTTCCCACAGTCCATGTTTCACTACCATACAATGCTGTACTCCAGACGTACATCCTCAGAAATTTCTTCCTCAAATTAAGGCCGGTATTTGATATTAGTAGACTTCTCTTGGCCAGAAATGCCTTTTTTGCCATAGCGAGTCTGCTTTTGACGTCCTCGTTGCTCCGTCCGTCATTGGTTATTTTACTGCCTAGGTAGCAGAATTCCTTAACTCCATTGACTTCGTGACCATCAATCCTGATGTTAAGTTTCTCGCTGTTCTCATTTCTACTACTTCTCATTACCTTCGTCTTTCTCCGATTTACTCTCAAACCATACTGTGTACTCATTAGACTGCTCATTCCGTTCAGCAGATCATTTAATTCTTCTTCACTTTCACTCAGGATAGCAATGTCATCAGCGAATCGTATCATTGATATCCTTTCACCTTGTATTTTAATACCACTCCAAAACCTTTCTTTTATTCCCATCATTGATTCCTCGATGAACAGATTGAAGAGTAAGGACGAAAGGCTACAGCCTTGTCTTACACGCTTCTTAATACGAGCACTTCGTTCTTGATCGTCCAGTCTTATTATCCCCTCTTGGTTGTTGTACATATTGTATATGACCCGTCTCTCCCTATAGCTTACCCCTACTTTATTCAGAACCTCGAACAGCTTGCACCATTTATGTCGAACGCTTTTTCCAGGTCGACAAATCCTATGAAGGTGTCTTGATTTTTCTTTAGCCTTGCTTCCATTATTATCCGTAACGTCAGAATTGCCTCTCTCGCCCCTTTACTTTTCCTAAAGCCAAACTGATCGTCACCTAGCGCATTCTCAATTTTCTTTTCCATTCTTCTGTATATTATTCTTGTAAGCAGCTTCGATGCATGAGCTGTTAAGCTGATTGTCGATAATTCTCGCACTTGTCAGCTCTTGCCGTCTTCGGAATTGTGTGGATGATGCTTTTCCGAAAGTCAGATGGTATGTCGCCAGACGCATATATTCTACACACCAACGTGAATAGTCGTTTTTGTTGTTATGGGGAGGAATGTTATAGCGTAATGTCAGCGCCGGCACGCCAGTCGGGAACGGTAAAGGTGAGAAGGCTAGTGGCGGGCACTTCAGCAGTAGCGTGAACATTAGCGACTTCGTTAGGAATAGCTATGTACCACAGACTTGTGTTGGTATATTCTGGAAAAGACGGATTATTTTGTTTGTTGCCTTTTGCTTGCGACACATATCAATGTTAAGTATTCTATCTTGTCTTATTGTAATAAAACTCGTAATTGACTGTTCGTCTGGCGAACAGAGTAGGCAGTATTCCTAGACACAACAACCACCCATCCTGCAACGTCCTTACAAGCTCTTCAGCCAGTCTCTGACCTGTGTATATATCATTGTTCAATGGATTTCCTCCTCGATAGGTCTACATGCTCGTGTGCAAGTATACTAACGACGTCGAAATTGGTTGCGCTTGCGATCTTTCACACCGTTTTTCTGGCTGTTAGCAAGTGAATAAAAAAGACTTGTTCTGTTTCCCTGATTCTAGGTTCCAAATGAAGTAGTCATGTGGATCGTCGAGTACAGGCGGCTCGCAAGCACAGAAGTCGACATTTTTTCACTATGAATTTGTAGCTATTTGATACTCAGACGCGTTTCGTTCAAACTTGTTGAAAGAAGCTGCGTGTCCGGCTTCAGATAGTCATGGCCACATGCAGAACTGGTGCACATCATATATTTATAGGCTCAAAGCTTTCGTTATTCCCATGCGACCGCTTTGTCCAGAAGAAGACATGCCTCAGGTCAGGAGTCTATACTGCCCGGAAGTCTGTTTGGTGACTTCCTTGGATAAATGAATCAAATGGCAGGAGTCATTGAATTACCGTAGGCATTCTCTTTGCATTATTTTTAAGAGAGTTCGGAGCTCTACTAGTAGTTGAGGATGATGTAATACAGAACATGTAGCACAGAATGATCAACGTAATTGGTTTCTATAATTTGTCCTCAACATACGTTAGAAAACTCACTTATCAGTGATATAGTTTCATCCCGTGAGTAGACTGATTACCTGCTGTTGTCACCTTTCATAGTCGGTTTTCGTCATGAGGAGAAAGCTGGATGTTTTGTTCACAGTTTGATGTAGTTACATGACAAGACGTGAGCTCTCCATAACGCGCATATGAATATGATTCTCCGGACCACACAAAAGGCATTGTTTTTAATTCCCACTACGAGAAAGTCAAGTTTCGGCAGTTGATCATAGTTTCGATGTGAGGTCTTCTCTGCTTATTCACCCTTCAGAGTGACGCAGATGTTCCTGTGATAGACTTGTTAGAAGCCTCAGTTTTTTAAATCAATATATTGTCTGGAGAATCACGTCGTCGTCTTTCTGGAAGTGCCTGTGACGTAATGGTATCTTCATCCGAGGAGAATGGAAGAAGTAGGTGGTTGTCGTATCAGCAGAAAACGACAGTTGAGGCAAAATTTTATGGAGAAAAGGGGCAGCTTATGTGTGGCTGTGTCCTGAGCAGAAACAGCCGGTGCGTTGTTTCGAAGCAAAAGCTTTTCCTCAACGCTTCATATTAACAACCTCTCGTAAAATCGGCAGGAGATTTCTATAGTGTGCTCATGGTTTGCTCCTTACGAGCTTAATATTTTGACATCGCACCATGGTGGTCCCAGAAAGCACATCACCTTGCCAGATGCTGGATCTTCTACTAATTCGGAGTTACTGAATTCACATGTTCATATTGATGCACTCAGTTTTCCGACGGTGATTAGGTGGCTAAAGAAGCCATCAGGATGGCATGCACAGCTACATCTTCATGTACATCACTACTCTACAGTTCACACCGAAATGGCTGGCAGAGAGTTCTTTGAAACACTTTCAGACAATTTTTCTGCTGTTCCACTATCTAAGAGAGCGAAAGAACACTTGCATCTTTCTGTACGATCTCAGATTTTTCGTAGTTTCTTACGGTGATCATATCTACCTATATACGATGGGAACAGTTAAATATTTTCACATTCAGAGCACGAAGCTACTGACTGAAATTTCGTCAAAAGGTCACACCGCAGCTTGAGTTTTAATGGCTGACACCGCTATTCGCCTGTCATATGCATGACACTTTATACCCCACTTCGCGATAAAACAAAAAGAACTGCCCTTCGTTTTGCTTTCTCGGTGTCGTCCGTGAATCCCAGCTTGTAAGGAACCGACACTGCACAGCAGTACTCTAGAAGAGGACGAAAAAGCATCGTGCAGGCACTCTCTGGTAGACCTGTTACATTTCGCAAGTGTTCTGACAAGAAAAGGATGTCTTTGGTTTGCCTTCCGGCCAATACCATCTATGCGATAGCCCTAATTTAAGCTGTTCGTATTCGTAATTCCTACATATGAAGTTCAATTGATAGCCTTTGTGCGCTTTATTGCGTAGCCGATATTTAACGCATTTCTTTGGCATTCGTGTGAATAACCGCACATTTTTCTTTATACAGAGAGCACTGTCACTTTTCGCACCAGACGTATGTCTTGCATAAATAATTTTGCAAGGGGTTTTGACCTTCTGATGACTCTACTGGACGGCAAATGCCAGCACTTCCATTCTACTCGTTTCTGTCGGTTGCTAAGTACTGTGACCTTCCTGACAGGAAATCACCAATCCAGTCGCACAAATGAAGTGATACTCCATAGGCACGCACTTTGATTTAAACTCGCTTCTTAGGAATGCTGTCAAAAGTCTGGCGGACGTTTAGAAATACTAAACAGTGTCTCCACTGAGTACGTAATTCTGATCTCACATAAGCCCTAAATTACTTTTATTCACTTGTGTTTTAACAATTACATCTGCATAAATTTAAAAACAGAAGGAAGTTGGTGATGGTTTGCGACAGTTTTTTTCCAAAAAATGTCATATAATACAAATGAAATCGGAATTTAAAAACCCATTACATAAGAATAATTAATCAAGAGTGGGTAATGAAACGCATATTAGTACCAGATGTAGTCAGTAGTTAATTACTCGGGTTGGTATGGTGTACAGAAGTATGATACCTTTTGGCAGTACACTGATAGAAGATGCCGCTAGTCAGGCGAACAGCGATGCTCTGTGGCAGGTTACGGGCGCCTCCCCCAGAGGAGTTCTCAGAAGGGTGCCTGCCCCTCATGGGCCGTAGGCAGTGTACCTCACCTAACCAGACTTTCCACTTCTGTTACTACAACTGAACGACAGCATTCCACAGGCAGCATATGTATGATGTCCCATGGCGTGGCGCCTCCAGCACTGATTGTTTTACTACTCAAACGTGGAAAGACATGGATTGAAGTTTATAGCAAGGTCCAAGAAACGCACTACTGCGAACAAAACGTAGAAAGCTGTGACACAACCGAATCCATAGACAACATCTAGAAACTGGAGTGGGCGCCAGGAGTTAAGGATCTCTTTGTAAGCATGTGATGCTACTGAAAGTTAGGTCCACATAAATGAAAAGAACTGCTAGTATTGACTAATGTAAATAAACTGGAAGTTAAAGAAAATCGACGGTGTTGCTGAGGTCCCACAAGTAACTTTATGTTGGGGAAATTCTAATCACGACACTGATACTGAATGCCTCTGCTTGAGTTTAAAAGTAGTCAGTTTCAATTACTTGAGTACTTAACACTACCAGCTTTTACCATTCTGCCTCAGTATTCAGCTGTATGTTGTGACTGGTTGAGTGCGTGTGAGTTTATGTTGGCTTTTATTTACAATCGAAAGTATGAGACAGTGCGAAGAAACTATGTAGACTGGGTCATAGTTCATTTCCTATTTATTCTGATTAATAGGTAGCATTTGTGAAAGCATTTATTCCAGTTTTAGTTAAGAAATTACCACGAACAAATTAATACACTGTTGAATGGCAAAGGGTATTTTATTAATATTTTTAACTCTCTCTTATGTTGATATAAATTCGGTGAAGTTTATACTATTATCACATGAATCGAGATCTGACTTGAAAATTATGTATTTCTTTTCTATAGTTTAAGTGAAACCAATGCACTGATAATGAGCACCATGGAGGGATGAACAACATATTTATGAGTTTTCAGATCAGCTGGTATTGCAAAGACTGGAACACTCGACAGTGACAGAGATAGTTGTTATATTTTGAAATACACTTATGCTCTACCAGTAGACAGAAGGAAGCTGACCATCTGACCAGGCAGTTTTACGTCAACGACTACAAGAGCTAGAAATGCGTCAAACGAAAGAGAACTGGTTTATATTTTGAATTCCACATACACACCTCAATACAGGTGTAGTAAGCTCTCTAAATAGCTATTACTTTAATGTCATAAGGCAGACACCGTCCAGCTCTATGTCACGTCCGTGTTTGACAGTATCGATATTCTTGTCAGCGCACTTAACATGCTCATCTAGAAGACTCCACGAGATGAGAACAAGTTGTTACTGCTTTCCTAGTTGCGCTACATGATAAATTTATTTCGGAGTACACGTGAAAATGTTGTTACGGAAGTGTGTAATATCAAAATTAAAACTGACTGTCCAATGTTACCTAATGAACGTATGATTAAGTAGATTTCAATGAAATCTAGATATCGGTGAAATGAGTTGGGAAAGAGCGTCATAGTTATTACGTAACAAATGAACTTGGGAAAAATGCTACATTTAAAGACAATATCGCAAATAATTATACAAATAAAACAATATTTTTATTTCTTTGAATGACTGATGGACATTTACATTTTTCTTTTAGCAAAATTTAAGGTTGGGTAATGTAATGTCAATTAAGGATATTGGCCATATCCTCGAGAAATTTTAATTTCGAGTGCTTTGTTATCTGTCAGTATGTTATAGAACATGAATCCTAATCTGCTAATTAGTATCTATGAATCACAAGGAATAGAAGATGCTGAGGACCACATTTCAATTATATGAGTTTTAGAGAATTATCCTCCTATCTGTAAGACCCCAGCATATGCTGAACAAAAGTACTATAGTTTGAAAGAATATCTTAGACCTAGGATTAACTCTGAGTGGGCTTAAAGTCAACTTAATTTCACAGTCCACTGCAGAAACTAATTAAACCCTCCTCTGCAAACTAAGTCTTACAACGACTGCATTTAAACTTTCTTAATTGCCGTTGTTTACCACTGGCACGTGTAGCGGAAATTAATTTAATGGTTGGAGCGTGCGTAACAGCATTTAACAGCCCATGTGATTCGACAGAAGGACACGTGTGAATCTCAGAGGGAGATCTTTTTAGATTCTAAAGTTCAGAAGTACCTACCAGATTTTAAGACGTAGACATTACACACACACACACACACACACACACACACACACACATATATATATATATATATATATATATATATATATATATATATATATTATTATCGGTTAAGGATTAAATAATCAGCTTGTAATTTAAGTTATGAATTAAGATATGATGTGTTTTACCACGGAGACAGATTAGAAGTGAAACATAATAAGTGATGTATAATTACCATTGTACTATAATTAATAATACCAATAATCATAGTATTGACTCATTTTTATTATCTTCCAGTAATCATATTAAGAATACGAACTGAGGACTGTCTCTCGAGGGGAACCAATTTCTAACACTTTCATTACATTTCCGACACTTCCCCTCCTTACACATCATTCATTTAATACTATAATGTGAGATCTAGAATGAAAAATTTTAGCTGATAATGAAGGGTGAACATGAAACTATAGGGGAAAGACACACCAAATGAAAACAGTGTGCCACTTTCATAACAGGGACATTAACTACATTGAAGGACCAAAGAAACTGGTACACCGGCCTAATATCGTGTAGGATAGTGGAATAGTTTAAACTCAGAAGAGCGTTCCTGGAGACACTCTGTAGCAATTCTGGACTTGTAAGATGTCACAATATCTTGCTGGAATTGCCCAAATCCGCCGGAATGCACTATTCACATGAATGGATGCAGGTGATCAGTCAGGATGCTTATGTATGTATCACCTGTCAGAGACGTGTCTAGACGTATCAGGGGTCCCATATCACACCAGCTGCACACGCACCACATCATTACAGAGCCTCCACCAGCTTGAAAAATTCCTTGCTGACATGCAGGGCCCATGGATTCATGAGGTTTTCTCCATACCCGTTCACGTGCATCCGCTCGACACAATTTGAAATTCGACTCGTTCGACCAGAAAACAGGTGTCGAGTCATCAACAGTCCAATGTAGGTGTTGACGAGAACAGGCGAGGCGTAAAGCTTTGTGTCGTGCAGTCAGCAAGGGTCGGCGAGTGGGGCCACATCGATGATGTTTTGTTGAATGGTTTGCACGGTGATACTTGTTGATGGCCCAGCATTCAAATCTGCAACAGTTTGCGGAAGTGTTGAACTTCTGTCACGTTGAACGATTCTTTTCCGTCGTCGTTGGCCTCGTTCTTGCAGGATCATTTTCCGGCCTCAGTGATGTCGGAGATATGATGTTTTACTGGATCTCTCTCACGGTACACTCGTAAAATGGTCATACCGAAAGTCCCAACTTCATGGTTACCTCTGAGATGTTGTGCCTCATCGCTCGTGCATCGACTGTAACACCATCTTCAAACTAACTTAAGTCCAGATAACCTGCTATTATAGCAGATAGTAACAGCCGTAACCCATCTAAGAACTGCGCCAGACACTTGTCGTCTGACCGAAGCGCCGCATTCCGCCTGTTTACATATCTCTGTATTTGAATACGCATTCCTATTCCAATTTCTTTTGCGTTTCAGTGTATGTATTTCTGAAAATGTGTTATTTACTGGCGAAAAGCAGCTGTAGAGGTTTGAAGCATTAAGAGCTTAGTAGTAAGAGCTTGTAAGTCATCTTACTGGAAAATATAAGGTTCATAATACCTTATCTTGCGGTAATATAACGAAAATATTCCAAATCGAAAGCTTGGTTCTCTCAAATGAAACACTGCTGCTATTAAATAGGTAAACAAGGAGTATTCTCCTATAATGACAGTTGAAATAAATCCATCCTCATTCAACGGACCACTTTATAAGGTTTTATTACTATAATATGCTGTTCGTTCTATACAATTAACTTTAGGGAATTAGTCATTCACGAGCGGTGTGGTGGACATTGGTTACTGTTTAACATTTTTAATATAGTCCTGCAATGTATAGAGAGACAAACACTAAGGCCTCAGGTGTCTTCTTGGTAGATAATATTTCACAATCCTTAGACTTACAGTGGTAAATTTTTCAAATGTACGAAACAAAGGCTATTCTTTTATATGTACTTAGATTTAGTGAGGCACTGATATTGAGCTGGTTCTGCCCGTAACGGCCCACAGTTTTGGTGGTATATTTTAGCTTCGTATTATTGTGAGCCGGCAACTTGCGACGAACAGCCTAAGAACACACTACAGAATCACTACAAAACAAATCTCTGGTTGCCACATTGTAAAACATATGAATAACAGACACTCAAAAAATGGCTTGAAAAGCTGCCGAGTCGTAATATTAAACACGCTTAATTATTGAAACATTAATAATTTTCAACACAAATTTTAGTTTTGGAATTGACCGTGAGTTGTTATCACTGGAAAATACGCACGGAATTTCTTCCTCTTGCGGTTCGAGTCAGTTGCAGTTCTGTTCTTCCCAAAATTACTGTTTTGTCTTCCTCCTTTGCTTCTCCTCTCTCTGCTCTTCGATCTATTGAATTTCTGCTCCAACACGGTCACGAAGAACCAATCACGATCCTTTGCATATTCCTTGTGATTTTATTAGTAAATTACATGTGATTACTCCGATCCTTAGACAAATATCCACGCCAGAACATTGTTCCGAATTCTGGAAACGTTAAATTTTCCACCCGAAATTTCTCTCTGTACAGCCACATACACACACTAGCTCTGTACAAAATGATATTTTCTCCCTCATTCGGGATGGACGAAAGATAAATTGGTTCTTGGTACCGAAATCTTACACGTTTTCGTCGGAGTAGCCGCTTTCTTGCACTAACAGACCATTATCCTCTCGTTTGCAAACTCCTTGTGATTTTATTAGTAAATTACATGTGATTACTCCGATCCTTAGACAAATATCCACGCCAGAACATTGTTCCGAATTCTGGAAACGTTAAATTTTCCACCCGAAATTTCTCTCTGTACAGCCACATACACACACTAGCTCTGTACAAAATGATATTTTCTCCCTCATTCGGGATGGACGAAAGATAAATTGTTTCTTGGTACCGAAATCTTACACGTTTTCGTCGGAGTAGCCGCTTTCTTGCACTAACAGACCATTATCCTCTCGTTTGCATACTCCTTGTGATTTTATTAGTAAATTACATGTGATTACTCCGATTCTTAGACAAATATCCACGCCAGAACATTGTTCCGAATTCTGGAAACGTTAAATTTTCCACCCGAAATTTCTCTCTGTACAGCCACATACACACTCTAGCTCTGTACAAAATGATATTTTCTCCCTCATTCGGGATGGACGAAAGATAAATTGTTTCTTGGTACCGAAATCTTACACGTTTTCGTCGGAGTAGCCGCTTTCTTGCACTAACAGACCATTATCCTCTCGTATCGAACTTCTGTCAATATCAGTATTGCGGCTACCTTTCTCCTTGACAACTTTATCCATTTCACTACGAGTAATTCCAATTTCAGAAAAATATCGTCTTACGTCAAAAATCAACTTTCTTTTATATCTCTTTCATTACGGAAGCTTTGCATATCAATGATAGCGTTATGAATTACTGTGCTCGGTTCAATAGACAGAAGAATATCTCGTTGCTATGAGATTAATTGACACAATACTTCAGCCACGTTGGATTCATTCTTTTGATCGTGTTGTTTACTGTCCTGAGTGTAATCGCCCTTCAGTGTTCTTCGGTGCTATGGTCTCGATTTCCCAGTCCTTGAATAACTCATGCATTTCATTGTGAATTTCTTTTACTTTTCTACCTAACATTTCACTAATATCTATTTTCGGTTTTTAATTATCTGCTTTCAATCCTTGCGCACGGTCTTCTAGTTTCTCGTTCAAATCAGCGCTTATTTCTTGGTTGGTATCATCTAGATTTTTGCTAAAATTTAGATTATCTGCAGTGAGTTCTCATAACAATTGCTACATCATTCCTTCCTATTGAAATGGAAACCAGCGTTTGGCTTCATTGGCCCGGAGGCCCCTTGTGGGGCAGGTCCGGCCGCCTGGGTGCAGGTCTTATTACATTCGACGCCACATTGGGTGACCTGCGCGCCGGAACGGGAATGAAATGATGATGAAGACGACGACACAAAACCCAGTCCTAGAGGGGAGAAAATCTCCGACTCAGCCGTGAATCTAACCCGGGTCAGTAAGACGGCAATCCGTCACGCTGACCACTCATCTATCGGTTCGGAAATTTTGAATCAATGTGATTATTGGCTATTCGTTTTTCTCATGATTAAATGTCTAAGTTCAAATTTGACCTTTCGTTTTTAGCTGTCCTCAAAATTTAAATTCTGTCAATTAATCATTATTCATTGATGAGATTCATAGCAACAATGTCCTAAATAATGCTGTCCTCTTCATTAATTACATCACCTTTCTTGTTTCGATTTGCCATTCTTATACAAATATGTGTATTGTAGCGATGGGCGATTTGCTTCTGAACCGAATCAAAGAGTCATACCCTTCTAAGGCTGAGCGATCGGTGGCTTGGATAATGGAGCTCTTGCTCCTCTGATCGGAGATACGTTTCTCTGGTGACATTAGTGAGCAGAATGAAGACTTTTCGGCAGCACCCCAAGTCACATACTGTAGGAAACGTTTCCCAAGCTGTAAAAAATTGCGCTATAGAGAATTTGTGGATTTGCATATCTTACTAATGTGTGCAGATTTTCTAAGCAATGGAAATAATAGAAAACGAAGTAAGATACAGTCATTAGATCAATGCCTTAAGCGAGAAAACACTTTGCCTCTTACGTTGAGTGTAAACGATAACTATTTACAATGTAAAACAGTGGTGTAGAGGAAGCCATGAAGGAACAACAATATCATTCAGTACGCTGTAGTCTATCTGGTCTGGAAACTACGTCAGATTTAACCAAATGACTACCTAATCTAAGGTGCATGCACATAGCATGAGGTTTTCAGCATTTTCTCGCCTTCTTCGCGGAAACTATTAGTCCTAGAGATAAAATGAGTGTGACCCTTCTTGTAGGAAATTTAATGTAGCTAAATTTTGCACTCGAATACGTTTTAGATGCAGGCTATAAGTTTCTAATTTTTCAAGAACAACTTACAATAATGAGGGAAAAAAATCCTCATTCTCATCTCCATTATTCAGGAATTCTAATACAGAGTTCGTGGCGCTCGCACCTATCTCTGTACACAAATGTATGACTACACGAATAAATGAGCCGTTCTGAATTTCATTGACTGCGCAGTTGTGCCACAACCGTAACGGAGCACTTTAAAATTGTAAAATGGACGTCCGTTTAAATATTACCTCACAGTTCTCGGAAAGGTGGCAGCAAAAGATTAACAAATAAATCATTTAGTTTGTGTCGCCTTCCTACAACTACTGTTTTCGTAAGGGTTAATTTTAGAATAAACTGTAAACGCAATAAGTTTCTGCACAACATTTGCAAAAGTCTTTTTTTTCTTTCATTACTGTCATGGGAAAGTTTAAAATAATGTTAACGAAATAGCTGACTAAGCCAATAGCCCAGCCAATGAAGATCAGAAAGTGCCAAGTATGGAAAATGATTCCTGTAGTCACATATTTTTGTACAGTGATAGGTGTAAGTGCCATGAACTACGTTCTTCAAATCCTGATTTGGGAGGGGGTGGGGGAGGTAGAGGAATATGGAGGTCATGTTTATATGTTTATCTAGATTAAATCCGAAAATGCGGACTTTAGCGAAAACATATCCCTGTACAAAATTAAGCTACCTTAATTTTCCTCCAAAAAAAGCCCATAATAATATATCTTTCTCTAGGGCTAATTGTTTGAGTGAAGAGAGCAAGAGAATACTGAAATTATCTTACAGTGTGCATGCACCTTAGCTTAGGTAGGTTTGCCAATATGAGGTAGTTCAGCGATATGATAGACCACAGAGATCCTATACCAAATTGTTCGACTCGATGGCCCCTACAATACTGTGTTATGTAGCGCACAGCTGTCGTTTGCACCAAATTTTTACTCTCACGATCTAAAAAGAAAAGCCCAAATTTCAGAGTCTCAACAAACGTTTACCTACTACTGAATGAGCTGTTCCTTCTTATCTTTCGATGTAATGTCACACTCAAAATACGTTGGTGATTGTGTGAGTTGCACAAGCAGCTCTTTTCAGCCACAACCTAAATGGAGTAGATGGAAAAGAGATCCCGACCTACGGCTGAGCACCCCATCCCGATCTCCAGCCTATCTGGTGCGCTGGAGGATCCCAATCGCCAGCCAATCTCATGAAGCTACCGACCCTGATCACCAGCTGGTCTCAATCATCACCTGATGCTGATCATTAGCTGATCCTTATCGCCTGCCGATCTGAATCACTGGCCCGGTCGACTGCCGATCCCGATTGCAAGCCAATCACTGTCAGTGGTAGCAGGGACTGTGTGGCTTGGAATGGGCGGTTTTCTAGGTTAGAGGGTCTTGGGAAAACACAAGAAGGGCTTCAGTCACAAAGGGTGCAGGCTAACACAGGAAGAACGTGGATAAAGGAACCAACAGTATAACAGAGTAAACTGTAGTATCTGTGTTGGGAAAGTACCAAAAGTCCAAGCGCTAACAGAAAGCACTGATGCTCAAATCGTTATAGATACTGAAAGCTGGCTAAAGCCGGATATTAGCTCAGCCGAAATTTTTGCGTAGAACCTAACGGTGTTCAGAAAGGATAGGCTTGACACAGTTGGTAGTGGCGTGCTTGTTGCTGTCAGAAGTAGTTTAACTTGTCGCGAGATTTAAGTAGATATATCCTGTGAGTTAGTATGGCCAGAGGTCATTGGTGGCAATCGGAACAAAATAATAATTGGATCTTCTTACCGACCTCCAAATTCAGATTGATGAAGTTGCTGAAAGGTTCAAAGAAAACTTGAGTTTGATGTCAAACACGTACACGACTCATACGATAATAGTTGGTGGTGACCTTAATTTACCCTCGATATGTTGGCGAAAATACATGTTCAATTCCGGAGGTACGCATAAAATATCATCTGAAATTGTGCTGAACGCATTCTCTCAAAATTATCTCGAGCACTTAGTTCATGAGCCCAGGCGAATAGTAAACGATTGTGAAAACACACTTGACCTATTAGCAACAAAAAATAATCCTGTGTTAACAACGAGCATCAAAACCGATTCAGGAATTAGTGAACACAAAGTTGTCGTAGTGAGACTGAATATTGTATTCCCCAAATCCTCGAAAAATCAGCCAAAAAATATAGCTATTCAAAAAAGCACATAAAAATTCACTTGACACCTTCTTGGGAGACAATCTCCACTCACTGTAAATTAATAATATAAGTGTAGACCAGATGTGGCTTGAATTCAAAGAAATAGTATCGGCAGCAATTGAGAGATTTATACAAAATAAATTAACAAACGACGGAGCCGATCGTCCTTGGTACATAAAACGGGTTAGAACACTAATTGCAGAAATAACGAAACAAACATGCCAAATTTAAACAGACGCAAAATCCCCAAAATTGGCGATCTTTTACAGAAACTCGAAACTTAGCGCGGACTTCAATGCGAGATGCTTATAACAGTTTCCACAACGAAACTTTGTCTCGAAACCTGGAAGAAAATCCAAGGAGATTCTGGTCGTATGTGAAGTATATTAGCGGCAAGAAACAATCAATGCCTACTCTGCGTGATAGCAATGGAGATACTATCGAAAACAGTGCTGCCAAAGCAGAGTTACTAAACACAGCCTTCCGAAATGCCTTCACAAAAGAAGACAAAGTAAATATTCCAGAATTCGAATCGAGAACATCTGCCAACATGAGTAACGTAGAAGTAAATATCCTCGGAGTAGTGAAGCAACTTAAATCACTTAATAAAAGCAAGTCTTCTGGTGCACACTGTATACCCATTAGGTTCCTTTCGGAGTATGCTGATGCATTAGCTCCATACTTAACAATCATATACAACCGTTCGGTCGAGGAAAGGTCCGTACCCAAGGACTGGAAAGTTTCACAGGTCACACCAGTATTCAAGAAAGGTAGTAAGAGTAATCCACTAAATTACAGGCCCATATCATTAACGTCGATATGCAGCAGAATTTTATAACATATATTGTGTTCGAACATTCTGAATTACCTCGAAGAAAACGGTCTATTGACACACTGTCAACATACGTTTAGTAAACTTCGTTCCTGTGAAACACAACTAGCTCCTCATTCACATGAAGTGTTGAGTGCTATTGACAAGGGATTTGAGATCGAGTCTGTATATCTGGATTTCCGAAAGGCTTTTGACACGGTACCACACAAGCGTCTCGTAGTGAAATTGCGTGCTCTCGGAACATCATTTCAGTTATGTGATTGGATTTGTGATTTCCTGTCAGAGAGGTCACAGTTCGTAGTAATTGACAGAAAGTCATCGAGTAAAACAGAAGTGATTTCTGGCGTTCCCCAGGGTAGTTTTATAGCCCCTTTTCTGTACCTTATGTATATAAACGAATTGGAAGACAATCTGAGCAAGCATCTTCGGTTGTTTGGAGATGATGCTCTTGTATATCGACTAATAGAGTCATCAGTAGATCAAAATAAACTGCAAAACGATTTAGAAAAGATATCCGAATGATGCGAGAAGTGGCAGTTGACCCTAAATAAAGAAAAGTGTGAAGTCATCCACATGAGTGCTAAAAGGAACTCGTTGAACTTCGGTTACACGATAGATCAGTCTAATCTAAAAGCCGTAAAGTCAACTAAATACCTAGGTATTACAATTACGAACAATTTAAATTGGAAGGAAAACGTAGAAAATGTTGTGCGGAAGGCAAACCAAAGACTGCGTTTCATTGGCAGGACACTTAGAAAATGTAACAGACTCACTTGGACTAAAATAGATCACATTTGTAATTCATGATACTGATTAATTTTTACATCTTGGTTATACATATTGTCATACCAATTGTAAATGACGACTGTAGATACCTGAAGTACTTAGTGTTATGCCATATATGTTAGACTGTATTTTGTCTCCAATAGAAATATGAAAACATAACAGCAGTAAGTCTTACTTTTAAAATGTTTCCAGCTGATTGAAAATATTTATAAATTTATCTTAACATTTTTAATTTTTACTGCAGATGAAATGCATAACACTTATATGTCTAAAATATTAGAAGCAGGACGTAAACATATTACTTTTGTTCCTACGATATTTCAAATTACGACTAAATCAGAAAAATATAAAGGTACAATGACCTTTAAGCAATGTATTCCCGGCGGGGTCACGGATTTTCACCTGCCTCGAAATGACTGGGTGTTTGTGTTGTCATTTCATCATCATTCACGAAAGTGGACTCAGAAAAAGTTGGGAATTTGTACGGGCGCTGATAACCGCGCCGTTGAGTGCCCCACAAACCGAACATCATCATCTAAGCAATGTAAGTAGTTAGTGAAGACTTTTATTATGATTATGCATTTAAGGAAGCACTTTAGGAAGCGAGTTCGATTGAGAACAGACTTAATGGTTCATTGCCCAAATAATTATCACCTGAAACATTTTTAAATACGCTAAACTTTCGCAAAGTCCCGTATGTTGCGATACGATATTTCCGGCCGTCAGAACGGGGCACGAATAGTTAACCCGTAAACATACTAGGGAGCATGTCCGATCAGTGCCCGCACTACACACACACACGCACATCCAGTACTAAACTTAGTTACAACACTGTCATGCCAAGCGCTTGAGTCCTACAAAAAATAAATAAATAAATAAATAAATAAAAAAAATAAATAAAAAAATTTGGAACGTATTGTTCCCGGGCAAATGTTCGACTTAGCTACACCAGCGGTAGCTGCCGTAACAAAACACATTATCTGCGATGACAAGGGCCACAAACCATTGTAAATGTATTGATGTGGGAGTATACAGGATTCTCATAGATATTATGAATCTAGTCTCGCTACAGGGCCGGAATATGCAGTGGCGGACCAAATGACACTGTGACAGTATTTGTCGTATCAGCTACTTGCTGTTGATGTAACTGCTCCTGCATGACCCAGCCTGATCTGTTTCCATATGGCTCCTCCATCAGATATGTCGGATTCTTTATTTCATTTAACCACCCAAGTAAAATTGCTGTGGTATAACACTATTATTATCTGCGTTAATGTAAGTCAGTTTAATGGCAATAATAACCCTTTATGCACATGACATGTACGTTAAGACCTGGCAGCTATATTTTTAATTTATAATTTTACTGTGTCTCTTTAGATTACTTTCATAAGTGTTTATCTGTCAACTGCAGCAAAGTGTCTGATATTTGTCATAGTCTAATGGTGTTAGTGTTTTTTTGTACCACACAACAAGAGCACGTATCGATAGTGGCGGCTCTACAATTTTAATTTCTAACGGTCGTTGTTCGCCTGCAGGCAAATGATTCCACTCGCCACTATCAATTTAGTTTTCCCCAGTTCGATTAATTTTCTTTCATTTTTTATTCATTACTTATTAGATTTACTCGTTTAATCTGTAGCAGTCTTCTGTAGCGCTACATTTCTAGTTTGGACTGGTTAACGTTCATCAAAGGCTACACGCAAAATAAATACCTTCAGAAATTACATCCTAGTGCTTAAATTTTGTATTAGAAGTTAACAAACTCCTCCTTGTCAGAAATGCATATTGTGCTCTAGCCGATTTGCGTTTTATACCCTCCCTATTTCGTCCATCTTTAGTTACTTTGCTGCCGAAATAGCCAAACTCATTTACTGATTCAAGCGTCTAATTTGCAAATCTAACTGTCCCACTGTAACTTGATTTAATTCGACTATGTTTCACTACGCTTGTGTTACTTTCGTTGATGATCAGCTTATAAACTCATTTCAAGACATCATCCATCCAGCGCAACAGGTCTTGCAAGTTCTTTGTCGTCTCGGAAGGAATAACGATGTCACTGGCAAACTTCAAAGTCTTTTATCTTCTCTCTGAACTTTAATCTCATTCCCTAATTTCTGCTTACTGTTCTTTACTGCTTTTCGATGTAGAGATTATAATATAGAGGAGAGGCAACAAATTTATGGCATTCCCTTCTCAACACTGCTCCTCCATCACGTCTTTCGATTCATGTAAAGGCAGCCCGTTTTTGTACAAGCAGTAAATAACCATTCTCTTCCTTTATTTTATCCCTCCCACCTTCAAAAATTTCATCCCAGTTAACACTGTCAAAACGGTTTCCCTAAATCTACAAATGATGTAAATGTAGTTTTGCCGTTTTTCTATGTTCAGGAGTTTGGGTCAATAAAGCTTCGCGTTTATCTATCTCTCTCCGAGACTGATCTAGCCCGAGGTCGGATTCAGCCATTTATTTAATTATTCTGTGAATAGTCCGTTTCAGTACAGATGAGAATTTGGTCATGTATCTCAAATTTAATGATAATTACAATAAAGTGTGACCTTTTGTTTAACAAATCAGTTTTTAATTCGGTGCTAAAAATTTTCCCTAACTACTTCTTCCGAAATTGTGTACGACAGAGAGGCGGGAGGTGGGTATGAATGTGCTTTGAAAGTGTTACTTGATATAGCGCTGCTTATTTTATAATTTTTATTCCTCACCAGGTAGCAGTGACCAGTAGTTAGGTCCCCTTCTATGAACGAAAACAGTAGGAGCTCAAGGGTAGCTCTGTTGGGATGTTGTTGGCGCTTAATACCAACCACGCAGTGACAGCCTGAAACGTTTAGTCAGAACGAGTTTTATAAATTTACATTTAGTACGAATTTACATATAATATATTTTCTCGATTTTATCGCGACTGAGCTTAATGTTTTAGAATCATAAAAGGAATGTACAGTGAAGATGTTTTCTTGCTTGGATTGATGGAGCTGGGGGATATTTTAGCTTCATTAGAGAACCTACTTTTAGGGTGTTACGTTGGTTGTTGTCGTTAGGATGGACGACACAGCAGGATCTTTTAGTCTCATTTTTGTCAGTTTTCTGGAGCAGCTGCTGCAGTCACTGTCAACCGGCATGGACCTAATCCTAGACGGCATGTCGGTGAATGATTTGTGCTGACAAATTACATATGCGGATGATTGTGAAGGCCAATAAAATAGATCGTGAAGCGTAAGTCACCTTCGCTAAAAATATAGTCGGAAGATGAACCGCAGGGTGAAAGTGCACAGGTAATCGTCAAATTGTTTTTGCATGCAGACCAGGTAACATGCTGTAATTTTCGCGGCCGTTTCTCAAGTCGCGACTGTCTCCGTTTCACCCATGCATCACTCATTTATTGCCTTTCTAAATGTAAGATGAAATTCATTTTTTATATTTTTCTTTAAAGTATGTTTTAGGCCGGCCGGAGTGGCTGTGTGGTTCTAGGCGCTACAGTCTGGAACCGAGTGACCGCTACGGTCGCAGGTTCGAATCCTGCCTCGGGCATGGATGTGTGTGATGTCCTTAGGTTGGTTAGGTTTAATTAGTTCTAAGTTCTAGGCGACTGATGACCTCAGAAGTTAAGTCGCATAGTGCTCAGAGCCATTTGAACCATTTTTTATGTTTTTGTTAATTAGCGCAAACCTTACAGATCTGTGGCTCAGCAGGTACCTTCTAACCGCTCAGCAGCTATTTACCTAACTGGGGTGTAGTAGAGCAGTTGGTCACTCTAGAAAGACGGGCGCGTGAGGGTGTGCGCTGAGTCGTGCTTGGGTAGCTCAGTTGGCAGAGCACTTGCACGCGAATGGCAAAGTTTCCGAGTTCGAGTCTCGGTCCGGCACACCGTCTGCCAGGAATTTCATATCAGCGCACACTCCGCTGCAGACTGAAAATTTCATTCTGGAAACATCCCCCACGCTGTAGCAAAACGATTTCTCCGCAATATCCTTTCTTCCAGGAGTGCTAGTTCTACTAGTTTCGCCGGAGAGCTTCTGTTAAGTTTAGAAGGCAGGAGACGAGGTACTGGTGTAAGTACAGCTGTCAGGACGGGGTGATAGTCGTGCTTGGGTAGCTTAGATAATGGAGCACTTGGCCGCGAAAGGCAAAGGTCCCGAGTTGGAGTCTCGGTCCCCGCACACAGTTTTAATCTGCCAAAAAGTTTCAGTTGGACATATAGTTTTACTTAATACCTCGAAAAATTAAGACGCCATCATGAAGCTTAGTGGCTGTGTTCGTCCTTGTATCGACAATCACCCTTTCTGGTGTTCCATTAAGTTTCGGGTGTGCAGCCGCAAGAAATCTACTTCTTCTTCTTATATTTCGGCTGTATAGCGTTCAGCCATCTTCAGAGTGAGCCACATGACTGCCGTTCCAGTGCTCGCTTCGTCCCTTTATACTGTTGTACCGCGCGACTACTCATGCCGCCACAGATGCAAATGCGCCAGAGACGTTGGTCGGCGGCAGAGACGTGCATAATGCGCGAGCTGTATCTATGACTCCGCAGTTGATCTGTGTTGGCATATCGAAATATCATTGAGAGCTGCACTGTGACGGCCTCTTTGCGAGTTTATTAGAGCAAGTGCCGGATTCCATGATTTATCAAGACTGAAACCACTATCTCTGGCGCATTTGCATCTGTGGCGGCATGCGCAGTCGCGCGGTACAACAGTATAAAGGGACGAAGCCAGCACTGGAACAGCGACTCGCACACGCATAGTGAACATTCGCGCGCCGGAGATCATCGACATCAGTATCTCTTGTGTGTGCTTCGTTTTGTGTTTCGTGCAGTTACGACTCCACTGTTCACATGTGTGCCATCGCCGTTCTCCGTGTTTTGTGCGCCGTGTACACAAGTGTTAGTGTTTTTATAGTCCAACGTGAACGGCTTCATGTTTATTCTTTTTTTTTTTTGTATCTCCGTTTTTTTGCCCGCCGTTTTTTGTATTGTCTGTATCACCTCTACGTCATGTTATTGTTCCACTTAAGGCTGAAGAGCAGCGTAATGAGCTGCTGCCAGCCCGCCTGTATAGGTGATTAAAATTACAATAAAGGAAAAAAAAACACTGGAACAGCAGTCTTGTGGCTCACTCTGAAGATGGCTGAACGTTATACAGCCGAAGTACTAGAAGAAGAAGGAAATTTCTTGCGGCTGCACACCCGAAACTTAATGGAACAGTCTTTGCGACGCCAAAACCTGAAGATTCACCCTTTCAGGTGTCGCACGTACATGAACAACGGACGCTTGATAGAGGGCTTACTTCTAAAAGTTGGCAGTTTAGCTGTTTATTGGACGTTACACCCGGCAAATCATCTCGTCATCGTTCTGGAAGTGGATTTTACGCAGAGTTTTCTACTTCAGAGCATGGAGGAAGAATTAATGGTAGCCGACTCCATAGAATACCTTGTGTGAAGCTCAGTTTTATATTTCTAATAAGCACGACGTATGGAAGTCAACTAGGCAGAATGATATTGGGCGTTGTCGTGGAGTTCGAAGTCCATCTCGTACAATATCTGCGACGCTTCATCTTGGCAGCCGGCCTGAAGCACCAGGGTTTCTGTTGGGGCTCCTGTTTTTTCACACAGTGATGGTCTGTTACTTCATTTTTCGTCATCAGCACTTATTTGAGCACACTGAAACATTTGCACCACCTCACCTGTGTGTCATATGATGGTTTAATGCAGCGTGCATTGTTGCCGTACACTTCTACCACCTGAGAATTGATTGTTCCATTATTCTTCTGTTTCAAATGGCCACACCTTGTGGTCTAGTAGTTTGCATCGCTGCCCCTATGTTAATGGGTCGCGAGTTGGATACCTGCATAGGTCTGAGATTTCCTTCGATCTGTGATTGGGTGTTTGCGTTGTGCAAATCATTTCATATCATCGTCATCACGGAGATGCTCAACTTTCCGAAGTGGCGTCAGACATGATTCCTCTCCAGATAGGACCATCCGAAAAACAATACCTTAGCATCAATTTTTTCTACTTCAAATGCTGAAAACGAACATCGTTTTGTCATTTCACTATAATAATGGGTTGCACCTTTTTATTTTGAACCTGCCGCGGGTATATAATGGTGTTTTCAACATGAGCCACGTCAGCAGAAATATGCGATGTCACAAACTAAAAATTATTTATCTTCTTTATTTTCTTAAAGTGATAATTAAAACAGCGACTATTCCTCAATTACCTTTATTTTTTTGAGGTGATAATTTAAACTGCGATTACACCTCATATACTTTGAGATATATAAATTTTATTTTTATTTTTTACGTAGCTCTGTTTCATCCATATTCGTTTAAGTCACATTCCTTGCTCTGTACCACACGCTGCACTCCACAGGCATGTGGCATATCCGTGTACACCATACTCCAAACTAGCTCATCGAAAACTTATCTGTTCGAGGTGCTTGCCTTTGGCCAACATTCAGCCTCTCAGTCAATATAGAGAGGTCTCTTCGTTCTTCGTAACTCTCCGTATCCGTTCCGAAATGTAGCTCAGATTAGGATGAGGGCCTTAACTACGGTATTTAATTGTACACTGTTTTCGGTAAATTCTCTTAATCTCGCCATACTGATGTGATACCAGGTCCAGAGGAACAAAGCGTGACTGCACATCTATAGCAGTATATTAGTTCTGACCAATACGTCTTTCATGGAATATAGGTGTTCCAAAAGAGAGCCCATCCATTGTTGCCGAACTGTCGTGAGATGGTTTATAATGTCACCATCTAGCAGCAACATGCAGCTTACGTAGCATAACAAACACAGCGAAAATCTTTTCCCTTTTCTCACTTCACCTTTCCCCTTCCCTTGCCGAGTACAAAGAAACAAAGACCGACCGCTAGGAATCACATCATTCGTTCAGGTCTCGTCATTGTTGTACAGTTTACGAGGATACCATTCCTCACACAGGTTTTGTTTCACTCTAAGAAGAGAAACAGTTTGTCTAAACTTATTTTCTTTGCCTTAACATGCTATCGAAACTTCTAACACACATGTAGTCGCATTAAAAACGTTATGAAAATTTAAATGTGGAAAGGGAATTTTGTGTTTTGTGTTTAGCTAACAAGTGGAGTTCGTATAGTCATACAATCGTAAATATGTTACAGATTATTGAGTTAAAATGAATTCCAGTAAACCTATAACATGAAATGAATGTTGTAGAAGGTATCAATTTTTACTTGTACAATCAGCGTATTAATTGCACTTCAAATCGCTGCTGCTCCTACGTTTCATGTGCGGGGACGCAGCACGACGTTGGATGACAAAGCAAGGGATCTTGCGCAGGACGACGAGCTGTTTACCCTGCACCAGCCATGTGTCTCTGTCACGGATCAGCTTAACATGCAGGAGGCGGACGTACACGTGACAGGAACACACGGCACAACCCACAGTGGCGCCGAGGGCACGAGATCGGCAAATTCTCGTAGGTTACTGGCCTGCGTTCAGAGAACTTTGTGGCCACATCTTACTTTTGGTCTCCCTGTTTCAGTTATCATTTTGATTCTTAATGTCACTGGTTTTTTGCTTCAAACCATCACGCCCCAAAGATGCACTTACACCCAACGTCATCACTTACTTGTTCGACATACTCAAAGCTCCGTCCCGCCCATATATTTTTTAAAACTATATTCTATCTAGCTCTTCCGCACTTCATTCTTTGTGGTACATACTGCAAATTAGGCGCCTTTCTAATACTTTCAAACCTCTTGTTCCCGCTAATGTCTAAAGGTTCTCCGAGCGACACATAACAAGAAATTCCGAATATTTCAGACACATTGGTGATATTCTCGTCAGGTCTACAGCGGGATTATATGATCATCTTAACACAATATTTCCGCAGTCCATTTGATTGCCGTCTTCAAGAGATACTCACTTTCCTAATTCTCTCCGGAACTGATTCATACTGTGCTTTTTTTCTTTCTCATTCCCTACACGCAAGGGTTCAGAGGGCTGTTCGAGTACTACCATTCCACACCCGGAGCCCCCTCCACCAAACGACAGGGGCAGTGTTTGGGAGCTAAACGGAATCGCTATCAAAAGCGTTTCAGACAGCGATCTTTTTTTTAGAACTAGTAGAAACACCAACAAATCTGAGACCTGAGGAACACAATTAACACTTGTCAGAAAATTGGAACAATTGTCCTAAAAACTAATCAGGGAATATATATACGTGTACAATATTCACATGTATCCGAACACAGAAAACTGAATCCCAGTATACCATATCCTTTTGACGGAGAACAAAACGGATTTCCGTGGGAGATCGTCGCTGCTACCTCATAACAAAAAAATGGTTCAAATGGCTCTGAGCACTACGGGACTTAACTGCTGTGGTCATCAGTCCCCTAGAACTCAGAACTACTTAAACCGAACTAACCTAAGGACATCATACACATCCATGCGCGAGGTAGGATTCGAACCTGCGACCGTAGCGGTCACGCGGTTCCAGACTGTCGCGCCTGGAACCTCACGGCCACTCCGGCCGGCACCTCATATCACCAAGATATGATAAAGCACAAACAGGTGACTGCTGGCAGAAGAGATGTATTGCCGGCCTAGTGTAAAACCGTTTTTTAATGTCACATCAAACGGATTTCACATTTGTAGTCAGTTTCGGTGAGGTTTAGCAAACAATGTTAACACCTACACGTGGTGGCCTGGTGGACCGCTGATATATTGCGTCAGCATTATTATCTTCCACTTTATCTTGTATCAGTCGATGAAAAATGTGCTATATCTTGACTAAATGTGCATGGGAGACATTAAAATATCTGAATAAGTTATAAATTTTATTTAATAAAAATACTTCCGTGTCTCAATATTTTCAACCGACCTTCGGATGAAACCAGGCATAGAACTGTATGAAAGATACAAGAACATTTTCTGTCTCTTACTGGTGTATATCCATGTATGAGTAATTTATCTTCTGAAAAATAGCGGCAAGTTCACATAACGATGAGGGTCATGGCTGGCAATCATCCACACTTCTCTCAAAAGTAGGCCACAGAAGTTCATCAACATTGGGATCAGGTGACTGGTGGCAGGGCAGATGCGACAGTTCATCCTCGTGGTCTCAAAACCAGTCTTATATTATGTGAACTTTGCGAACATAGACCGGGTTGGAATACAGCATCACCACTGGGAAACAAATACTGACCCATGTTCCGATTTGTACTGATTTTATGTGTATATTTGGAAACTAAGTGGGTCGGGCGAAGACTTTTTGTTTAGTAATCGATGGTTAGGACACGCGCCCAGTAGAGAATGGAACAGGACCAGAACACAACGAACAATATTCAGTCAGCTGAGGATGTCCCTTCCACTGATAGTTCAGTACCTGTAATGACCACAGGTAGGACTGAGGAGTTTTAACATTGAAGATGTTTAACCTAGTATACCTCAAGCGGTGCAGACGTTAACTGCAAATCAATAATCGATGTCTGCTAAAGGACAATCATAGCAACTGAACAGTCTAGGATAGCTTCCACACAAGAATGAATGGCAGCAGCACAAGTCAAAATTTCTTCAATACTTCATACTGTAGCAGTAGGACAGGCAAGTCTCTCTGCTAAACTATCACTTTAAGCAGCAGGAGGCACTGGCTACTGAAGAAGCAAATATCAGGCTAACTATGCAAGAGTGTATTGCTATGAATGAGTCATTACCAACCAAACAAGATTTAGAGAGTTTTTTAGATGCAAAGTGGATCATTTAAGCATTCAACAAAAGCATCTTGCTACGGAAAGGAAACATTTTAAGCTGTCACAGGAGAAAGTTCCTGAGGAATTCCCCAAAATCCAAACCGAAGCAAGAAATGTTATCACAACCGTAGATTCTCTTGTGTCCAAATTGGAACTTGTTAAACCAGACTGTGTTGCAGTTGTAGAACAGAGTGTGACACAATGTGTTAATGAACAACTGCAACAAGCTTTGCAATACGTTCAGCTTGCTAATGTACCAGAGTCAACAACGATCCATATTGATAGTGATGTAATGAGCGAACAATTTGGTCAAGGATTCTCGAAGTGGAAAGACAATATAACCATATCGGTTGAAGAATGTTCCAAGTCACTAAGAGAAATAAGAGCGAATAGTTCTGATACACATGTTACATTTTCCAGCGAACCGAAGCAAAATGTGATGAATTCGGTGTCATTGACGAGTAGGCCAGTGCCTACGACAAGAAAGTGCGCATTTGGTATCTGACTCTATATATGGCAATATTCCACCCAACATTTTATACACCCAAATGTTAATGGAAGAGAAGCACCTAAATAACGAAGAAAATAATGATCGGGTTCTGAAGACACCCCGATATAGGATCTCATGGGAAGAAAAAATTCGTAATGCTTACTTCAATATCAAAGAGATAGTTTTTATGAGAAATTAGAGACACGACGAGGAATTAAAGACAAGACAGTAATATAATGTTGGAGATTTGCTACTATTGAGATCTCATTCAAGATCTTCACTTCTGGAGAAGACGACCAAGAATTGGCAAAGAATATACCATGGACCGTATGTTATTATAAAACTGCCACATCCAGATGCATATCTGTTGGCATTTCCAAAGATATTTAAAGAAAAGGTTTGTACCCTCATAAAGATTTAAAAACGTTCGTTAAATATTTCTGTGTATCTATTTGTGTATGTCATGATTTGTGTAACTATATGATCTGTAAATAGTAGTTAATTAGGTCATGTAAATTGTTTCCTATAATATGTGTTGATAAAATGGCACCACTGTGAGCTGGTGTTCTAAAATGAGTGAACATTCAATCCAGATGTGGGGATATAACTGTGTGGTTTATTTATGATTACTTACACCATGCTTGATTTTCTTGTCGGTTGTTAGTACTTGAAGGATAATCTGCAAATTTTTTTCTTGATTCTGTAGGTTATGCCATTTTCTGCAAGTTTCGGATTTTGCGTCTTAGCGTTAAGTGAGTTTCGTGGACTCCTTCGTCTCAATAGGATATCCTATCCCTTTTCTTGTTCTTTTGCCCTTTATTAGTCTATTGTTCTAGTGTTTCTTGAACCTTCAGATCATTATTTTTTTTTACATGCTGCTCAGGTTATGAACATAAATATATTAGATCACATTGTTGCTGCTTGACTACAAAGGTAAAACTTGAAAATATTATTTTATTCAGAAGTGTACTGTAACATTGTGTGTTGTGTTTTGTCGCAATTACTGTGTCTCATACTAACTAGTGACTATTCTGTACAGTACCGGTGTTCCTCGGTAGTGTGTGAAATAGAAACAGTGAACTTTGTTCCTATGAGTTCTTTTAGAGCTGTGTTCTGTCTGACAATGAAACTTCAATAGAAGTGTTGTCGATGGCAGTGATGTTGTGGTTGTTGTGTTGTTGAACAACCTCGTGTTAGTATGCAGACAGTGATCCATCCTGCTCAATCGCTAGTACACACGTGGCTGTTTGCATCAATCTTCTCTGAAGATTTCTAGTGTCATTTTTTTAAAGTAACTTTGGATACTGTGGACAAAAAATTGAAAAGAGTTTTTAAATGCAGTACCTGTTCTGTCTTTGTCAAAGACAAAAGTCAAGGAGCAAGTTACTTAATTAATAATTTTTCAGTACGATGTAGCGGTTCATTTTAACAAATAGTCTCCCCGATAGGTTTATTTGCGATTCGGTGAAATACATGCTAAAAACGTATGTAAGAGAGATGGAGGAATTTCGCCGACTATCTTTAATATGAAATTTTGGTAATTATATTGCGTGTGTAGCTAAGTTAGTCTCTGTTTTTCACGCAAATTATGCTTAGTACACACTTATTATATATTACAATAAGTTAAACAGTGATCTTGTTGTAACCCATTTTTCATTGTTCAGAATATTACTCCGTATTAGTTATTTGAATGAACAGGCACAGTATTCGTATTTACATCTAATTTGCCAAGTGTTAGCCTGTGGGTAGGGTTCTATAACACAAAGAGCAAGACTAAAATTTGCAAACCAGTTGTATTTTCTCTAAAGTCACATAAATCCACCTCTACGGGATATAGATTTTACTGTTATTGGATTGTCCATTTATTTTATTTATTTATTTATTTATTTATTGTTCCGTGAGACCACATTTAGGAGAAGTCTCCATGGTCATGGAACGAGTCAATACATGAAATTACAACACGATTGTAGAAACAGATACAATGAAATATAAGAAACATATTCAGGCGACAAGTCGTTAGTTTAAATAAAGAAAATCAAGAATGTAACACTGGAATTTGCTTAATTTTTTAGCTCTTCCAGGAGCTCCTCGACAGAATAGAAGGAGTGAGCCATGAGGAAACTCTTCAGTTTAGACTTAAAAGTGTTTGGGCTACTGCTAAGATTTTTGAGTTCTTGTGGTAGCATATTGAAAATGGATGCAGCAGAATACTGCACTCCTTTCTGCACAAGAGTCAAGGAAGTGCATTCCACATGCAGATTTGATTTCTGCCTAGTATTAATTGAGTGAAAGCTGCTAACTCTTGGGAATAAGCTAATATTGCTAATAACAAATGACATTAAAGAAAATACATACAGTGAGGGCAATGTCAAAATTCCCAGACTATTGAGTAGGGGTCGACAAGAGGTTTTCGAACTTACACCATACATAGCTCGAACAGCCCGTTTTTGAGCCAAAAATACCCTTTTTGAATCAGAAGAATTACCCCAAAAAATTATACCATATGACATAAGCGTATGAAAATATACGAAGTATACTACCTTTCGTGTTGAAATGTCACTTATTTCAGATACTGTTCTAATGGTAAATAAAGTGGCATTTAGTTTCTGAACAAGATCCTGAACATGGGCTTTCCACAACAGCTTACTATCTATCCGTACGCCTAGGAACTTGAACTGTTCCGTCTCGCTTATAACATGCCCATTCTGTCTGATTAAAATGTCAGTTCTTGTTGAATTGTGGGTTAGAAACGGTAAAAACTGAGTCTTACTGTGATTTAGCATCAAATTATTTTCCACAAGCCACGAACTTATATCATGAACTACATTATTTGATAATGTCTCAATATTACACTCAAGATCCTTCACTACCAAGGTGGTGTCATCAGCAAACAGAAATATTTTTGAATCACCTGTAATACTAGAAGGCATATCATTTACATAAATAAGAAACAGCAGTGGCCCCAGCACCGACCCTTGGGGAACGCCCCATTTAACAGTGCCCCATTGGGACTGAACATCATTACCACTCTCAATATTGCGGAGGATCACCTTCTGCTTTCTGTTCTTAAAGTAGGAGGCGAACCAATTGTAAGCTACTCCCCTTACTCCATAATGTTCCAACTTCTGCAGTAATATTTTGTGGTCAACACAGTCAAAAGCCTTCGTTAAATCAAAGAAAACACCTAACGTTCGCTACCTTTTATTTAATCCATCCAAAACCTCACAGAGAAAAGAGACTATAGCATTTTCAGTTGTTAAGCCATTTCTAAAACCAAACTGTACATTTGACAGCAAATTATGTGAATTTAAATGCTGCAGTAACCTTGTATATACAACCCTCTCGATAACTTAAGCAAACACCGATGGCATAGAAATAGGTCTATAATTGTCAACATTATCCCTGGCTCCCTTTTTATAAAGTGGCTTCACTACCGAGTACTTTAATCGGTCAGGAAACCGACCACTCCTAAAGGAAAAGTTACAGTACTGAGCTAACATACGTGGAAAAATACTTCAGTATTCTGGTAGATACCCCGTCATATCCATGAGAGTTCTTGGTCTTTAGTGATTTAATTATTAACTCAATCTCCCTGTTGTCAGTATCATGGAGGAGCATTTCAGGTAACAGTCTCGGAACACTTTTTTCTAAGAGCGCTATATGATTCCCTGTTGGGACTAGGTTTCTCTTTAGTTCACCTGCTATATTCAGAAAGTGATTATTAAGTACTGTACATATATGCGACTTATCAGTAACACGGACATCCCCACTACGCACTGATTCTATATTCTCGACCTGTCTCAGCAGACCAGCCACTTCCTTTACGACTGACCATATGGTTTTAATTTTATCCTGAGACTTAGCTATTCTATCTGCATACCACATACTTTTTGCCTTCCTAATAACTTTTTTAAGCACCTTACAATACTGTTTGTAATGGGCTGCTGTATTTAGATTTTGACTGTTTCTAACGTTTTGATATAATTGCCACTTTGTTCTACAAGATATTCTTATCCCTTTAGTCAGCCACCCAGGCTGCCTGTTTGTGCTAGTACCCTGTTTTGAACGTTCTAACGGAAAACAACTTTCAAATGCGCGAGAAAAGTCTTGAGGAAAGCATTATATTTATCATCTACTGTATCAGCACTATAAACATCTTGCCACTCTTGTTCCTTGATAAGGTTTACAAAAGTCTGTACAGCAACTGGATCAGCTTTCCTAAAAAGTTGGTAACTATATTTAACATGTGTTGCAGCACAAAAATCTTTTAGACTTAAAATTTGTGCCTCATGATCTGAAAGGCCATTCACCTTTTTGCTAACAGAATGCCCTTCTAATAATGACGAATGAACAAAAATATTGTCTATGGTTGTTCTACTGTTCCCTTGCACTCTCGTTGGAAAGAATACGGTTTGCATAAGATTATGTGAATTAAGGAGGTCTACCAGCATCCTTTTCCTTGCACAATCACTTATACAATTAATATTGAAGTCACCACATATAACTAACTTTTTGTATTTCCTATAAAGTGAACCAAGAACCTCCTCTAGGTTTAGCAAAAATGTTGTGAAATCGGAGTCTGGGGATCTATAAATAACAACAGTAAGAAGTTTAACTCCACTAAATTTAACCACACCTGCACAACATTCAAACACCTTTTCAGTGCAGTACTTTGAAACATCAATTGACTCAAATGGCATACCGTTTTTCACATACATGGCTACTCCCCCACACCGCAAAGAGCTCCTAGAAAAGCTGCCAGCCAACCTGTATCCTGGTAAAGGAAGCCTCTGAATTATCTCCTTATTTAAGAAGTGTTCAGATATACCAATAATTTCAGAGTCAACATCTATAAGCAGTTCACTAACTTTATCTCTAATACCTTGTATATTTTGATGAAATATACTAATTCCCTCATTAATCGGATACCCAAGCTTTATAGAAAGTGGCTTCTTTGTTAGAGAGACTTCCCTTAAGCAGGAATACCTATCAGCTGACTTCAATCTAAAAAAGGTACAGCTCTAACACCCACAACTACCGGAATTTTCCCATGAGTGATCCCACCACCCCCACCTATGCTGTCACCTACAAGTTTTGCCAACCTCCCCTTCCCATACCTGTTGAGGTGCAGGCCATGTCTAGTGAAACCCGTCCTACTGATAGACTCCACCGACACCACTGAAATGTGACTCATGCCTTCTGTCATCAGCGCACCCCCAAGTCTCATGTTATTACGCCTGACGGCTGTATTAAGATGAGGCCGATCGTGACCCTGAAACAGTTCCACGAAATGCACATTCGTGTTGCCAGTCTGAGTGGCTATCTTTTCCAGGCCACCATCTATGTCATACTCCCCATCCCTATCAATACTATTACCAGCCCCACCCACAATCACTACCTGATCCTCTTTAGTAAAATCCCTACATAACCCCCCCTATGTTAAAAGTCACCTGAGCCAATCCTGCATTAGGCTTCACAATGCTGGTGACCTGGTACTCACTCTCCAAAACTTCCTGCAACTGCTGGCCTACACCTCTACCATGAGAACTACCTAACAGCAGAACCTTCTTCTTTCTCTTAGACTTTGGAACTGTCCTAGCCACCGTAACTGCTGAGGTCTGCTACATACTTCCTACATGTACAGCTACTAGAGATTCCTCTCCACTAGACTCTGACAGTTGGTCATATCTATTACAAACACCAATAGTAAAACTATCTGAAAATCTCCTTCTCCTAACAGATCTCTTGCCAACAGCCAGCTCCCATTCCCCAACCCCCTTCTCCCTCCTCATCCTATCTAGCTCCTCCTGTGCGTTTTTCAACTGCACCTGAAGGGCAGAGATCTTACGCTCCTGCTCCTCTATCAACTTACTCTTGCTGCATAACCTGCAGTTCCAGGAGATGATCTCACCAGAATGCCCACTGGCTTCCCCACTGCATTCCCCCCAGTGAAAATACTTCGAACAAGTCTCACACCCCAATCCACTACTCACGAACCTACGGCAAAGCCCACAGTTCTCACTCATGGTAAAGTTTTACAATTATTGAAACAAGAAAACAACTTTATCTAAGTTCCGCTACTACAATAATAAGATGTTAAAAACTGACTACAATTATCACAAACTTGCTCTACAAGTGAAGTAACTACTATTATTGACAGTATTAATCAACAACAAATGAGAATATAACAAAATACTAACACAGAAAGAAAATCAAACGTCTAATGACAGTAACGAAACTGAAAGCAGTTCGCAAAAATTTCTTCTGAAGTTATTTCACCGGAAAACACCAAGAACACCGGTTGAAGACTACTAAAGTTCCTAAATAAACTACTATACACGAACAATTAATTAGTACTTAGCTTTCGATGCGCCGCTACAGCTGCAACTGGTCAGCGCGGAATGTAAACACGGGTAAGAGGTTAAGTTGCTCGATACGAAACACTCACAAATATCAGGCCACAACACAAGAAATGCAGAGGTGAATGAAGAAACCACTAATAAGTCACTTATATAGTAAATATTATCACAAAAACAGTTAAAATATATATCTGAAACCTAAAAATAGATGAAAACTTAGAGAGTGATCTCACACGCCGTCACGCGCTTATGACGTCACACCAACTTCCCCAGGAGTGTAATACATTTCTGTAAACTCTTTACCACCTACAGACCACCTGCAAAGCACTGACTTGACTCCAGAAAAAATACCCTTCAACTCGTAAAGAATCTGCTGGTAGCCGAAATGCTGGTTGACTATTTCATATACACTGAAACGCCACGGAAACTAGTGTAGGCCCACGTATTCAATACAGAGTTATGTAAACAGGCAGCCTGCCGGCACGGTAGCTCTGCGTGTTCGCTCAGAGGGTTACCTACTCTCTCTAATAAAAAACTGAGTGAACGGATCAAGGAAGAACCTAAACGGGTGTCATCGGACGTCCACCCCGTAAAAATTCTACGAACAATATATAACAAATGAAATCAACCAAAAAAAAAAAAAAACAAGTGGTCAGCATGACGGAATGTCATACCTAACGGCCCGGGTTCGATTCCCGACTGGCTCGGAGATTTTCTCCGCCAGGAATTGGGTGTTTGTATGTCCTTATCATCATCATATCATCCCCATCGACATGCAAGTCGCCGAAGTGGCGTCAAATGTAGTGCCAGTACTGCCAGTGTCGTCGTAACTGCGTCAGCTTCACATCTCCTGTGCACCACGCTACGTACAATTAAGTATTAACTGTTTTTTTTCTTACTTGTCACTTCTTTTTCCGTGTGTTTTTGCTTTTAGGAAGCTTTAATTTTCGAGTACTAGTAATAGTGTTCCACAGATTTCGTGTTTGTTTTGAATACAGTCCAGAGACAGTTAGTGCTTATTTTCATTGTTTCCAACAAGAAGTGCCTAGTAACCACAATTTAATTTCGCAGGAGAGCTTCTGTGAAGTTTGGAAAGTAGGAGATGTGGTACTGGCGGAAGTAAAACTGTGAGGACGGGGCGTGAGTAGTGCTTGGTTAGCTCAGATGGTAGAGCACTTGCCCGCAAAAGGCAGAGGTCCCGAGTTCGATTCTCGGTCCGGCACACAGCTGTAATCTGCCAGGAAGTTTCATATCAGCGCGCACTCCGCTGGAGAGTGAAAATCTCATTCTGGAAACACAATTTAGTCAGCTATCAGCGGCCTTTAGTGAATTAGCAGTCTAGTTAAAAGTTGATTACTGAACTCTCTACAGTAAATTGTTGATTTCTTAGGATGGATATGATGTGCACGGACGCAGAAGGAGCTGGCCACTGTTTGCGAACAGCTGAACGTGCTGATGGCCGCGGTCAGCAATCTTCAGGCTGCTGCCACGGAATG
The DNA here is from genome assembly GCF_023864345.2 of Schistocerca serialis cubense. Lineage (NCBI taxonomy): Eukaryota > Metazoa > Arthropoda > Insecta > Orthoptera > Acrididae > Schistocerca > Schistocerca serialis. The sequence continues at coordinate 448,636,799 of NC_064644.1, forward strand.
TAGCGGCAGTGGGGAGTCTCGTGCGTCGCATTGTACACCCCAGGTGTTACATACTTCATACACGGTCCCCACTGTCGCGACATCTTCGCGGGTACCGGACGCGGTTGGGCCACCCTCTCCCCAGGGGGAGTGACGGTTCAACGGCGTTCGCGTCGCACGAGGTGGAGGGTCAATGTGCAGGCTGGCCGTGTGGCGTCACCTGCTCTGTCTATGAGCGGACATGTGGCCGCTCCTTCAGCAAGTTCCGAGCAGGCACACGTGGGGAGGGGTTTATTAGTGGTTGGGAGCTCCAATGTTAGACGGGTTATGGAGACCCTTAGGGAAATAGCGAAAAGGTCGGGGAAGAAGGTTAGTGTTCACTCTGTCTGCTTGGCGTGCTATCTCAACAGATGTGGAGGAGGCCCTGCCGGCGGTGATAGAGAGCACTGGGTGCTCTAGGCTAATTTTTCCTCATGGCTCATGTCGGCACCAATGACTCCTGCCGTATGGGTTCAGAGGTCATCCACAGCTCATACAGGCAGTTGGCGGAGTTGGTGAAGGCGGAAAGCCTCGTTCACGAAGTGGAATTTGAGCTAACTATTCGTAGTGTCGTTCCCAGAACAGATCACGGTCGTCTGGTTTGGAGCCGAGTGGAAGGCTTACACCGGAGGCTCAGACGATTCTGCGGAGATCTGTGGTGCAAATTTCTCGACCTCCGCTATCGGCTGCAAAAATGTAGGGTCCCCCTGAGTAGGTCAGGCGTGTGGTAATAGTAAACTGCAGGAGCGTCTATAGAAAGGTCCCAGAACTGCTCTCATTAATAAACGGACACAATGCGCACATCGTACTAGGGACGAAAAGTTGTCTGAAACCAGATGTGAACAGTAATGAAATTCTAAACTCAGATTGGAATGTATACCGCAGAGACAGGCTGGACAGGGAAGGGGGAGGCGTGTTTATAGCGATAAAAAGTGCAATAGTATCGAAGGAAATTGAAGGAGATCCGCAATGAGAAATAATTTGGGTGAAGGTCACGGTTAAAGCAGGCTCAAACATGGTAGTTGGATGTCTCTATAGGTCCTCTGGCTCATCTCTAACGTCGATCAGTTGTAGAATTTTGGAACACGTATTATGTTCGAGTAGGTATCAGCATAGCTATTGAAAAAGACGATCGTGTGAAACCCAGCTCACGCTATTCGTCCACGAGACTCAGAGGGCCATAGACACAGGTTCCCAGGTAGATGCTGTGTTTCTTGACTTCCGCAAGGCGTTTGATACAGTTCCTCATAGTCGTTTAATGAACAAAGTAAGAGCATGTGGACTATCCGACAAATTGTGTGATAGGATTGAACAGTTCGTAGATAACAGAACGCAGCATGTCATTCTCAATGGAGAGAAGTCTTCCGAAGTAAGAGTGATTTCAGATGTGCCGCAGAGGGGCGTCGTAGGACAGTTGCTATTCACGATATACACAAATGACCTTGTAGATAACATCGGAAGTTCACTGAGGCTTTTTGTGGATGATGCTGTAGGATACCGAGAGGTTGTAACAATGGACAATAGTACTCAAATGCAGGAGGATCTGCTACAAATTAACGCATGGTGCAGAGAATGGCAATTGAATGTCAATGAAGACAAGTGTAATGTGCTGCGAATACATAGAAAGAAAGATTTAGCTACAATATAGCAGGTCAGCAACTGGAAGCCGTTAATTCCATAAATTATCTGGGAGTAGCCATTAGGAGTGATTTAAAGTGAAATGACCAAATAAAATTAATCGTCGGTAAAGCAGATGCCAGACTGAGATTCATTGGAAGAATCCTAAGGAAATGCAGTCCGAAAACAAAGGAAGTAGGTTACAGTACGCTTGTTTGCCCACTGTTTGAATGCTGCTCATCGGTATGGGATCCGTACCATATAGGATTGATAGAAGAGATAGAAAAGATCCAATGGAGAGCAGCGCGCTTCGTTATAGGATCATTTAGTAATCGCGAAAGCGTTACGGAGATGACAGATAAACTCCAGTGGAAGACTCTGCAAGAGAGACGCTCGGTAGCTCGGTATGGACTTTTGTTGAAGTTTCGAGATCATACCTTCTCCAAGGAGTCAAGCAGTATATTGCTCCCTCCTACGTATATCTCGCGAAGAGACCATGATAAAATCAGAGAGATTAGAGACCACACAGAGGCATACCGACAATCTTTCTTTCCACGAACAGTACGAGAAGGGAGAACCGACAGAGGTACTCAAGCCACACACCGTGTGGTGGCTTGGGGAGTATGGATGTAGATGTAGATGTAGATCTCGAAAGACTTGCACCAGGCAAACGGTCTACCCGTCGGGAGGCCCTAGCCACACGGCATTTCCATATCAGGAATCCGGTAAAATCTCAAATCTCCGACGTCGCTGCGGCAGGAAAGAGCTCATGCCAGAAGAGGACCAACGACGACTGAAGAGAATCGTTCAACATTACATAAGTGCAACCCTTCCACAAATTGCTGCAGATTTTAATGCTCGAACATCAGCTTGTATCAGCGTGCGAACCATTAAACGAAACACCATCGATATGGGCTTTTGGAGCCAAAGGCCCACTAGTGTACCCTTGATGTCTGCACGAAACATAGTTTTACTCATCGCCTGGGCCAGCCAACACTGACATTGGACTGTTGATGACTGGAAACATGTTGCCTAGAGGGACGAGTCTCGTTTCAAAGTGTATCGAGCTGATGGACGTGTACAGGTATGGAGACCAGCTCATGAATCCATGGGCTCTGCATGTCAGCAGGGGACTGTTCAAGCTGGTGGAGGCTCTGTAATGGTGTGTGGCGTGTGTAGCTGGAGTGATGTGGGACCTCTGATATGGCTACATACGACTCTGACAGGTGACACGTACTTAAGCATCCTGTCTGACCACCAGCATCCATTCATGTCCATTGTGTATTCCGACGGACTTCTCCAATTCCAGCAGGACAATACCACACCCGGCACGTCCAGAATTGCTCCAGAGTAGCTCTTCTGAGTTTAAACGCTTCCGCTGGCCACCGAACTTTCCAGACATGAACGTTATTGAGCATATCTGGGATGCCTTGCAACGTTCTTTTCAGAAGAGATCTCCATCCCCTCGTATTCTTACGGGTTTATGTACAGCCCTGCAGGACTCACTGTGTCAATTCCCTCCGGCACTACTTCAGACATTAGTCGAGTCCATGCCACGTCGTGTTGAGGCACTTCTGCATGCTCGTAGGGGCCCTACATGATATTGGGCAGGTGTACCAGTTTCTCTGGCTCTGCGGTGTAACACTAGACAAAACGCTTAGTATTTGAAGGATTGATTCTAAAACATTTTCTTAAGAGTTTTAAACTTAATAACCTCAAGAAAACTTGTGAGTTAGCTGAACTTGACTCATCAAGCTGCTTTTGCCAGTTGTCAAGTTTGTGCTGGAATGTGCCAAACTGGTAGATTACTCTGACATTTTTATTACTTCTTCAAAGGAGCTCCTCTGCTGCTTATTTTTCACTATCGTTTAAACAGTCAAGCTGGAGGAATGGAAGCCTTGAATGTTTGTCACCTGAAAGATCTGCGTTCATTTCAGGTTTTTGTTTTATATTGAGGGCAAGAACAGTTGACAAGTGACTCATCCAGTTCTGCGTAAGCAAGATCTCACTCCAAGGCAGACAAGGAACAAGACAGTTATTAATAACATAGTCAAATCTCACGTCACTGTTTTGAAGTAAGCTGATTTGTGACTTAAATACAAGAGCGTCACAAAGAATTCTGTTTATGATTTTAATTGCCTACAAATATCGTCATCTTCTGTAGTACCACACATAGCGTCACTTATTTAATTCCACGCAGGAAGCATGAAGAACTCCATTCCTGTTACTGAAACAATAGAAATCATGGAACAAAATCTCTCGTCCCACAGCAACCTCACTACAGAGGACGTAATAGAAATACCAAGTACGCTCAGATTAATAACTGGACAAAACTACTTCGAGATTGTGGATGAATATTACCTGCAAAGTGATGGACTGCCTATGGGATCCCCAATATCAGGAACTTAATCAACATCTTTATCAGTCACGTAGAAAATTTGGCATCTGAAAAGATAGCTGCAATAATATAACAAAGTAGCTAATGTTCATTTAACATTTTCGGAATATCAACAGCCACATACGTGACAATACATTCCATCAGTGATGATCCCCACAATCAGAAGCTTTTATAGGATACAAGCATTCCACGCAACTAGAAAAACTATTAAAAAGAAATGAGCATAATCGTACAAATAGCTTGGAATAAAAAGAGTATGACACACGTGTAGTACCCACACTCATTCTAAAATGAAAAACACAAATACAAAACAAACACAACCTGTCCAATATTTCCAGCATACAGGAAAACTTACAAGCTGAAAACCTATAAACCCGCACAGCACACATACACAATGACAACATGAGACATGGTTCACTATGACTTACAAGCATAAATTAATATACAAACTGGCAAATATGTTAAAGAAACAGGGCTTCCAAACAGCATATAAAACTGTGCTAATCCTCTAATCAATCATAAGCTAACCAAAAATCAAAAGCGACAAATTCCAGGGATCAGGAATAAACAAAACTTGAATGTCAAAGTTGTGATGCAGTATATGTAGGCATGTCGTGCAGGAACTTTGAAACATGGTACAGAGAACACATCACGTGATGGAATTATGAAACAATGCATTCTACATTTTTTGAGTAATTAAAAAACCACCAGTACTATCCTTCCAACATGATACAATATATGAAAATTATCGGGATGAACAACCATTGCGCAATACCTTGTACTAATAGAGGAAAACTACTACAGACAGAAACCCATCGCTGATAATAAATATGTGATAAATGGCCTAACACGTATCAAAACAGACGCTCCTTTTAACTTAATAAAAGAAATGGTAAGATACAATCGTTCTACTTGTATATGCAGCTATATTAAAACAAATACATATACTCTTTTCTTCTGTCTCCCTCTGCTCATGTGCACAGACACACACACACACACGCACACACACACGCACGCACACACACACACACACACACACACACACACACACACACACACACACACACACACACAAGCACATACACAGACACACACAAGCACACACACATAAGCAGATCACAGATATCAACAAAGTTACATTTAATAGTTGGCAGTAATTTTCGATCTTTGGCAATATCATTCCACATTTGGCTACAATCAAGACAATATATTACCAAAAATTTAAGCCTTATAGTATAAACAAAAATATTTACATATTCCAAGCCTCTGCAGATACCTTGCAAACAATAAAGGCGTAACGCATATGGTTCAAAATTTCGTTTTATTCAGTTGTAATTAAATGGGCCGAAAGTAAAAGCAGTCAACATTCCATAATGTTAACTCTCCGTGTTCCATCACTTACGTTGCCTGATAAGTGACTGTAAATATTTCAGACAGGTTCACTCACCCTAAAACGCAAAAATGTACACCAGAAAGAACCTCAAATAAGGTAAGTTTTCCAAGAACATAACACATTCAAGTGCTAGAACCAACTTACAGCGTATGTGGATACAAACAGTTGGTCGCATGAGGTAGGGTCCTTAGACGGCAGTCTCCAGGCTGGAACACAGGCGTAGACTGCCTAAAAATAGCTGTAGGGCCTCATAAGTACAATCCCGTTGAAAGAATCCATTGCAAACATTCTGCGACCACATGACAGAGCACTAGCCACGTCTTCTACTAGTGATGAGTGATGTGGCTGCTGCCTATCGGCAAGTCAAGTGCCGTGGGTCACTGTGCTGGGATTCACAGTTGCAGTTGGCAACAAGTTGTGGTTCTTGTTCTTATTCTGAACCAACGTTGCTTTGCCTCACAGTACCATTCCCGGTAAGAATCCATGTATCGTCAACATTTTGCACTGTCCTGCTGTTATGGTGGGCTATATGCCGAGACATAGCATCCCTTTCCCTTACTTCCCTTTGCCCCACTCCCAAAAGAGGTCGTGAACCATCCTGATGTCGCAGAGGTTAGTGTCGTCGCCAGTGTCGAATGGGAGCGGGGACCCTAGGCCGTCACAATTAACATCCATGGAAACGGGGGCATCGGCTGCAGAAGTTGTGCCATTTAGGAAGCAAGTGTCAAGGGAAACACTGATGAGGTTGTTGCAGCCGCTCCCAAAGGAGGTCACCCTTAGACTCCAGGTGGTGAAAAATCAGGAACGGAAATGGTGCAGAAGTCTCCTGCCAAGGTGCACTGAGGCCAGCATAAGTGCATCTTCTATGGGTTTTTGCGGCATTGGTATTGGTCTGGCAGCTGGACCGCATCGATGGCTCTCCCAAGGAGGCAGATGGCACAAGCAAAAATCCATTGATGGATAACGAAAGAGAACACCATCGCTCCGTCGTCATCCTTGACTTTATAGCGAATGGTGTTAAGCTCGGGAAATGAGGATCACGAGTTTAAGGTTTTACAATGGAGAACTAGCTTTCTACGCAGGACTCGCCCAATCCTGTGGCATGTTAAGGTTTCTGAATTGAACAGGGCCGCACGGTGCCAAATAACAAGCTGTGAACACGGAATGGTAGTGGGAAGTAGGCGGTTGTGAAATTACATCTCGGAAATCGTCGGTGAATTCAAGATTCCGCTATCTATATCGTCAAGAGTATGCCGGAAATACCAAATTTCAGACATTACTTTTTACCACAGACACCACACCGGCCGACGGCCTTCACTTAACGACCGAGAGCAGCGGTGTTAGCGTAGAATTTTACGTGAATTCTTTTCTGTAAGTAAATTCTATTGTTTGGGAGCCAAATAAAGACGATAACTCCCTCTGGAGAGCGCTCAGAGACCAAAATCAAGTTAACCAAGTCGTCCTGTGTGCCAATGGCACTGTGGATCGTGACGATGGATATCCCGTCGACGTTAAGTGCAAGTCGTCCCATGTGCCATCAGCCTTAGGCTTCATTGTGGCATTAGCGCTGAATGAGTACATTCATTAGAATAAATATTGCAAACTTTTTCTTGATTAATTTTCATACTCATAGTGTGAGTGTTCCTATTGGAATGCAGAAGGCAGTCTAAGTAACTATAATTTTGATGCAATAAAAGAATCTATGCTGTGAACTTACTTATAAATTGAGATATTTATCGGTCCCTCTGAATGAAGTACTTAAGAAATATTAAAAGCAATCCAACCATGGTTGATTAAAATAGGTACGGAAATTTTGTGATCTTATTGGAAAAGTTAAATTTTCATAGTCGTCATTGAGAGTATTTAATATTTTGCAGATATACTGTGAGCATGTGGGATTGCTATTCTGTCATTCTGCGCAATGGATTAATCTGAGATGTATTCTTTACCCTGTGGCTCCTGCAAGATGCAATTTCCTTCCCCACACTACTACAGAAGTCAGACAGACACTCCTAACGTTCTAAAGAGAAATGCCTGAAAAACTTTCAGCAATTAATATCTTCTGGAGTCGTCCGCTGTAAGGAAATGACACAAAAACTGACAAAATTTCTTACATAACTAGTGGGATCCTTGGGTACTGGAGTAGTGCCAGTTAGTGGAAGAAAAACATGAAACTAACGAAAATTATTATTTATTCTGCTAAAATTCTGATAAATTACAATGGAACTTTTAGTTATGAACTTAACACGTTATTTCCTGGTTCTTTTCAGAATGTGAAGTTTCCTCTCAAGGATAGGACTCGTTAATGAAATTTCTATACAAAGTTTAAGATTGTTATTGGCTTGGCAGAATGGCTGGGAGCCGCGCCTAATCAACTTCAATAATAATTCGTCAGAATGTTGCTAGGTATAGTCGAGGCTGCCACTTGTGAAACTCAGTGAAGTGTACTGTTGTGGAGGAAATATGGGGCTCGCAAAAGCTGTAGAGCACAATGACTGCTTTTTGCGCCGCTCGCTGCTAACAAATAAGATAACTCTCGTTCTATCTGGATTGACCTTCGCCAATCAAACTCTCCCTACGCCTTGATGAAGTCAAGCACTCCTATTCACCCCTAGTCTAAGTATTGGCATGGTACACCAGTCAGATGACCAGTCCACCGCGATGCCACTCAAATTTCGCTCGCAGGCGTTTAACTATAACTCTGTCCATTCACACTGCACAATAAGTGTGGCGGCCAACACAGTGAACAACGCTTCATCGCAAGAACTCAGTATAGAGTCGCACTTCGATTTGCTCTCGACAGAGGTGCTCTCCCAGTGAAGTACTGAGGAGAGACTTGTTCCTCGCTCTTTGAGTACACATACGAGCGCGCATACACTCGGTACGTGTTCTCGCTCCAAGGTCGACAACGGAACGGCCCCTATCCATGCCAGACATGAAGGGGTATATATTTCGGTCTCTTCCAATACTTCTTCATCTCAAGGCGTTTGCCAATCAGCATTGCTCTTCTAAAATGGAAGAATGAAGTTTCGTTTAAGGCGACCAATCCAGAAATCTGTAGTATTGGCGTTTGGCGTTTGCTGTCTCTTTGTGAAAATCTCTGAAACTGCAAGCTATGTGTACAGAATGCGTAGGATGGCCGCTCCCACTCAATGTAGCGGAATTGGCTTTTAAGCCAAACACAGGGTCGTCCTTTCACTCGGGCAAATGCTGTCTACACCAGCCGACGTACATGGGTTGGGACCGGCCTCCTGGCGTGCGATTGCCTCTCTCGAACTAAAAGCTCCTGTGACCGTCTTGTCAGGAATGTACGTTTCTATGCCAGCCTCAAGTATTTCATCCATGGTGCGCACTTGCGATTTATTAGTTATTTGCATATTGTTTACATGAATCCATACAACATTGACTTTATCTTATCGAGTTTGAGTTCGAATGAAGCGTCTTGATGTGCGGAATATGATTGTGAGGTCGGAATATGTAAGCAATGAAGGTTAGGAGACCACGACATCTTGCAATACGTACAATGAGGTGACAAAAGTCTTGGGATAGCCATATGCACATATTCAGATAGTATTGGGTACACTAAGTATAAAACGGCAGACCACTGACAGAGCTGCCATTTGTACTCAGGTGATTCACGTGTAAAGATTCATGACGTGATTATGGCCTTACGACGGGAATTAACAAGCTATTAACGCGGAATGGCCACAGGAAGTAGACGCATGTGACATTCTACACTCCTGGAAATGGAAAAAAAGAACACATTGACACCGGTGTGTCAGACCCACCATACTTGCTCCGGACACTGCGAGAGGGCTGTACAAGCAATGATCACACGCACGGCACAGCAGACACACCAGGAACCGCGGTGTTGGCCGTCGAATGGCGCTAGCTGCGCAGCACTTGTGCACCGCCGCCGTCAGTGTCAGCCAGTTTGCCGTGGCATACGGAGCTCCATCGCAGTCTTTAACACTGGTAGCATGCCGCGACAGCGTGGACGTGAACTGTACGTGCAGTTGACGGACTTTGAGTGAGGGCGTATAGTGGGCATGCGGGAGGCCAGGTGGACGTACCGCCGAATTGCTCAACACGTGGGGCGTGAGGTCTCCACAGTACATCGATGTTGTCGCCAGTGGTCGGCGGAAGATGCACGTGCCGGTCGACCTGGGACCGGACCGCAGCGACGCACGGATGCACGCCAAGATCGTAGGATCCTACGCAGTGCCGTAGGGGACCACACCGCCACTTCCCAGCAAATTAGGGACACTGTTGCTCCTGGGGTATCGGCGAGGACCATTCGCAACCGTCTCCATGAAGCTGGCCTACGGTCCCGCACACCGTTAGGCCGTCTTCCGCTCACGCCCCAACATCGTGCAGCCCGCCTCCAGTGGTGTCGCGACAGGCGTGAATGGAGGGATGAATGGAGACGTGTCGTCTTCAGTGATGAGAGTCGCTTCTGCCTTGGTGCCAAAGATGGTCGTATGCGGGTTTGGCGCCGTGCAGGTGAGCGCCACAATCAGGACTGCATACGACCGAGGCACACAGGGCCAACACCCGGCATCATGGTGTGGGGAGCGATCTCCTACACTGGCCATATATCACTGGTGATCGTCGAGGGGACACTGAATAGTGCACGGTACATCCAAACCGTCATCGAACCCATCGTTCTACCATTCCTAGACCGGCAAGGGAACTTGCTGTTCCAACAGGACAATGCCCGTCCGCATGTATCCCGTGCCACCCAACGTGCTCTAGAAGGTGTAAGTCAACTACCATGGCCAGCAAGATCTCCGGATCTGTCCCCTATTGAGCATGTTTGGGACTGGATGAAGCGTCGTCTCACGCGGTCTGCACGTCCAGCACGAACGCTGGTCCAACTGAGGCGCCAGGTGGAAATGGCATGGCAAGCCGTTCCACAGGACTACATCCAGCATCTCTACGATCGTCTCCATGGGAGAATAGCAGCCTGCATTGCTGCGAAAGGTGGATATACACTGTACTAGTGCTGACATTGTGCATGCTCTGTTGCCTGTGTCTACGTGCCTGTGGTTCTGTCAGTGTGATCATGTGATGTATCTGACCCCAGGAATGTGTCAATAAAGTTTCCCCTTCCTGGGACAATGAATTCACGGTGTTCTTATTTCAATTTCCAGGAGTGTATTTCGGGAATCAGTGGGGAATACCACATTCCGCGATCCGCATTGTCAAGAGAATGCCAAGAATACCAAATTTCAGACATTACTTCTCACCACTGACACCGCAGCAGCCCACGGCCTTCACCTAACGACTGGGAACTGCGCTGTTAGCGTGGAGTTGTCAGTGCTAAGAGACAAGCAACACTGCTTGAAATAACCGCAGAAGTCAATGTGAGCAGTACGACGAACGCATACGTTATGACAGTTCTGCGAAATTTAGCGTTGATGAGCTATGGCAGCAGACGACTGACGTGAGTACCTTTCCTAACAGCACGACATCGCCTGCAGCGCCTTTCCAGGTTTTGTGACCATATCGGTTGGACACTGGGGGACGTGAAAGCCGTTGCCTGGTCACATGATTCCCAATTTCAGTTGGTAAGAGCTGACGCTAGGATTCGAGCGCGGCGGAGACCCCACAAAGTCATTGACCTAAGTTATCAATATGAATCTGTGCAAGCTGTTAGTGGCTCCATAATGCTGTGGGCTATGTGTATATGGAATGGACTGGTCCCAGGGTCCAACTGAACCGATCACTGACTGGAAATGATTTTTTTCTGCCAAGAATCAGTGAACTTTCAAGGTTCGTCTCAGTGCGAGTCCCAAGTCGCCTTTGACGAATCAACCATTACTGAAAAATGGTGAACTTAGCTTGCAATTACTCTGTGACGAACTGCACAACATTATTGCTTTCCATTGTCAATCCAGTCATTGCTGAGTAGTGATTGCTACATTATCCCAGGTTGCTAATAAGGAATCATAGTGTCAGGATTTTCTATGTGTCCTATGTTAAATGCAGTTCTAGAGTACGCTTTCACTTTATGAATAAATGTTTATCATGAAGGTATTTAATTCTTTAAACTTTGACATGATGTGCATACCGGCATGTCTTCCCTCCTCATGTGGCCATTAATTTTACGTACCCTGTAAGAGCGTGATAGTAGGAAATATTTGATAATGTGTAAGCCGTGATCGTTTAACTATAAATTCATTCCTTATATTTCCATTGCGCGTTTTTCCTTGAGATATAAAGTACTGCTAAAACTTCGCTTAAGGGGGGACGTTAATGAAATTGACCAAAAAGTCAACTTTTGATTTATTTTTTATTTGTTACTATAGCTCATGGCCTCCCTGCCATGCCAACATTTTGAGGCAGAAATAAAGCTGTGAGGACTGGGCGTGAGTCGTGCTTCGGTAGCTCAGATGGTAGAGCACTTGCCCGCGAAAGGCAAAGGTCCCGAGTTCGAGTATCGGTAGGGCACACAGTTTTAATCTGCCAGCATGTTTCATATCAGCGCACACTCCGCTGCAGAGTGAAAATCTCATTCTGTGAACGATTCTGTGTATTACTTTCAACCAAACGTGTGTGGGATGCATCTAGAAGGCCGTGATACATACTCTTGGGTTTATAGATCATCTTTGACCGATCCTGAACTTCTCGAAAAGTGTGTTCATGGCGAAACCCAAAATAAAAATCAGTCCCTAAAGTCACTAATATGGAAACGATGCCCTAAAAACATATTTGCATCACCAACGGTTGTCAGAATTGCAACTTACGATGAAATTATAGTATTTAATGACGGAAACGTCGGGAGGAGAAGGCATAAGAAAGAATGGGTTTCAAGATTGGAAATTTTACTCGAGACATCCTGAGAAAAATAGATTTACAGCGCGTCTCTGCACCTGAAAACTCAGTTGAAGACCTGGTAAAGGAAAGAAGACAGACAACAAGAAACCAGAAGAGAAGCCTTGAACGAAAACACGACCCAGATTACAAATGTTTTGTCTTCTGAAGAAGTGACATAAGGGAAAAAAGTTAAGTTAAAGTTTAAATTGCGTTTCCTCAAAACATTGCTTTTAAGGTTTATATACCTTTTCCTCAGATTCTATTAATGCTATAGTATTATGAAATTTTGCACACATATTTCTGTAAACATAATGCACGTTGTTTCGAGAGCAAATATTGAAATTCTAGTTGCAAGCTGAGATATGGTGCAAAGTGCTTGGAATTTAGGATTAATTTAAAATTGTACATGTGGAATTATAATTAAAATACTATGAAAATTCTCCTATTTAACCTATTCCAGCAACCTCATGAGAGAAGCTTACAACATATAAAGAGATGAAACACGCGTGAAACTTTTGTAGAAATCTCTTCAACACTTTCTGAGGAAAAGGAACATACATTATTTTTTATAAAAAAACTTCAAACTTCATTTTAAAAAAGTTGAATATATATAATCAAAGGATTTTATTTGTGAATGTGTTACTTTCATGTAAAGCGTGGTACAAAATTCGAGTGCCATATCTCCAAAACTGTGGATAGGGTGTATTTTTGAAATAATCTGTGTATTTCATCAACGTCCCCAGTTAATTTTTTTGGGACCTCACTCAATTTGTCCCTCAGGGGTCCACTATATTTGCTCGATAAGTGAATCCAGGAAGAACGCACCATGTCGTAGAGTGAAATTTCGACCCACTAATGAATTAACTGCCGATTTTTAAATAGTCAATATGTAATGGGGGGCTTTTATCAGACAACACCTGACACTACATTTTAATCACCAGGATGCGTTAGATTCTATGATACATTTAATTTGTAAATTTCTCATACAGGCTTCATACAGTTTCAGTGTTGCATAGATTATCAGCGCTGCTATTTCCTACAGTCGTTACATGGACTGCGTAGCCAAATTTTGGTGTTTGTGCTAGTTTTTACAGAGAAATTTGATGTGAGTTTTAGTTCTTTGCGAGAGAATTTGTAACTTGTTTTGTGCAGAAATTTTATTTATGTGTGCAGACTAAGCCAGTTTGTAGAATAACTTAATGAAAATTCAGGTAAAGATAAGTGATTTGCATCAGTGAATACGTTGTGTAAAACGATACTTAAGACTAATTTTGTATCAGATGGAACGATGCCTGATTTAGGATAATGTCTTTGTAACACTAGACAAATTGATGGGGTTCATATCCAATCCGGTGTGCAGAATGTAATCTGATTTTACAATAATCATTGCGTTATCAGGCATATCCGTGAATTCATGAATTTGCAGACCGTGTGATCACTTATAATGAGCCCTTGAGTGCGAGGTCGCATGTGGTCAGTGATGTTTATGGCATCCGACGCCCCACATATTATCTACAATGCAAACACACTATCAGCTGCTAACCACAAAAGGGAGTAGGGCTGTAAATACCCAATAGAGAGCACAGCATGAGGCTATGGAGCATAGTTGAACGTCTTAGTCGACGAGTAACTCACAACAGTGCTAGTAATGTTGATGTCGAGCCATGTAGTTCATCATCCTTGAAGAACGAGGAGATAAACATACTTTGTTTTCAGCTCTGACCAATCGGGATATGAAGGGGAAATGCACATGAAAGGAACCACGGAAATTAGAGGTAGTAGGAGAGTTATATCAATATCGTCTAACATCAATGCCTAAACACATTCATATGCAATTTTGCCTACTGTTAATGTGGATGGTAAATTGGCAAGAACGATATTTATTGTCCTGCCTAAAGTTGTAGGTGTCCTGCCCCTACGATTCTTTCTCGTGTGCGTGATCTTGTAACGTCAGTAGGGAATATTTACGTATCAGCAAGCGAGACTGGGAAAATTGGCGTAAGAGATATACAAGTATGGTATGAGCACTACTCGTAGCCAACAGCTGCTCAAAATAACTTGTTTCTGCTTGATTTCTGGTCTGTTTGTAAAAATCATACTCACTTAGAGCACTCTATTCCTCCTGAAAAGTGTGTGACATTGCACCTCATACCACTGAAACCACTGGACATTTTTTCCGTGGCTGTAAAACATACAGCACAATCTGTAGCCACACCCTAAAGGATACCGAGTTTCACCATAAAATCCACTACAGACAGTTTCGCATCGGTTGCATGACATCACATTCCTTCAGTTCTCATCATCCAGTTACACCAATGCGATTCTATATGCATTCCGTAGGAGTGGATACCTAGGTGAATGTCCTGCACGGTTTGTAGCTAGTAAGGAGTTCGGCTTCTATCTAATTGCTGTGAAACTTTGTGATCACTATAGCGCGCCAATTTTCATTCATCCTTGATGGTAGAAGATAATGGCTTGTTTTGATGATGATGAGCGTTTGGCGTCATTGGCCGGGAGGCCCCTCGCGGGGCAGGTCCGGCCGCCATATCGCAGGTCTTATTACATTCGGCGCCACATTGGGCGACCTGCACGCCGGAAGGGGATGAAATGATGATGAACACAACACAACACCCAGTCCCTGAGCGAAGAAAATCTCCGACCCAGCCGGGAATCGAACCCGGGCCCAGAGGACGGCAATCCGTCACGCTGACCACTCAGCTACTGGGGCGGACGTGGCTTGTTTTGAACACTTCTTCAATGTCGACGATGTCCGTTTTGTTAAGTGCAACGCATACAATCAATAGAAGGTTGATCTCTGCGCCTCCCGGACACTCATTTTATGTCGCCATCCTGATACCTATGGTGAGTCATTAGCAGCTGATTTTCTGCGTGTCATAAGTTTGACACCACACTTCCGAATGAGCCTTACTAAAGATTGAACTTGCGACCTCTCACTCTAGGGGTTCCTTGTTAGACAGTGACTGCCAAGAATGTGCGTAGTTAGTCTTACGTTGTAGGAAGTAGACGAGAAAGTAATGCAAAATTCGTTTGGGACACTCAATCACTAATAAAGAGCGTAGTATGTAAAATTCTGTGTCTGTGCTCTAAGTATGGATTCTTTTAGACTGCGGAAGTTATTTCGTAAGTTTTAAATTTTCCTTGGTATGCAATCGAAAGAGATCAATGGCCAGACCGAGAACACAGTTTAGGCGAATGAAGGTTAATAACTCATCGCTTACGTTTTCATCTTATTTTGCGATATTGAGTGAAGAGTTTCCAGTTGCAGTAGAGGGCAATGTACACTTGGTCCTGAGCTATCTATTCTGTAAATATTGCTACTGGCTGATGCAACAATGCATGTTGAGTTAGGCAGATAACGTTGTTGACACCATGTTCTCTGAAGTATCATGGCTCAGATACCTATTTTTGAGAACCGTGAAAACCTCATTTATGAACGTTTTGGCAATGGAAAGGATTATGATTAATTTAATACCGTCAAGTATGTTGCGTATGTGCATGGTGATGAACAGTTATATTTGAAGAGAAAGACGGACCTGTTAAATTGCGCTTAAGAGCAGTTGGCTTAGATACAAGGAATGCCATATGTAGTGGGAAGCACACGACACCTGATAACGTCAGTTTACTTGTTCTCTCCCGTACATGCGGGGGCAACAGCGTTGATGGCGAACTGCCCGCGCACGTGAGTCCGGAACGAGTGCCAACTATCCAAATGGCCGACTTGGATGCCCTTCAGGCCCTAATTTAACGAATGAATGCTGTGAGTCGAGAACAAGCACAGCATTTCAACAAAGACAGTCATGAGTTAAGTAAGCGCAGCTTGTGGAAAAAGGTAAGATGCTTAAAGAGTGGTTGGAAGCTAAGTGTTTCAAGATTTACGAGTGCTCGATGAAGCAGCGGGAAGAGTATGGAGGAAGCGTGTACCAGAATGGTTTCGCCAATACACAATTTTTCTCCAGACGGTTACGATTCTCTTTTATTTATTTTTATAGACGCATTTCCGGAGATAATTGCCTCATCTGCGTTTTCCTCTGTAAAATGGGAATCATTCCCAGAAACGTGCCATGTAATGAATGAATAAAACAAAATAGTGGTCTGTAGCAGAAAAATATCTATAAACATACCCGTTGTTTCCACAATCGCAGGCTTTCACAAATAATTTCTAATGGATCTAATCAGATCGTGTATCAGAAATTAGAAGTTATAAAAAAGTCGTAACAATACAATAAGAAAAAAGTAGACTTATCAGAAGGTTAGAAATATGAAGATGACGCAGTCTTATCATGTGAGGGCCGAGCAGCCGACTTCACTTGCCACTAAAGAGAGTACTAAGTTAAAGAATGAAAACGAATTTCGCAAAGCAGGGAAAGTTAAGCACGAGAAAATTTAGTGACCAAAGAAGACAGAGCTTATGCAGTGCTTTCATGAGTTTGTCAAGGGGAATCAGTTTTTCCCTTGGCCATACAGCGAACAAAACCTTATCAACATTTGTCATGCCAAGTTGCCCGATCGCATAAGACGTGACATCATCATTGCCAAGAGAACTGAGCATACAGGGTGTTACAAAAAGGTACGGTCAAACTTTCAGGAAACATTCCTCACACACAAATAAAGAAAAGATGTTATGTGGACATGTGTCCGGAAACGATTAATTTCCATGTTAGAGCTCACTTTAGTTTCGTCAGTATGTACTGTACTTCCTTGATTCACAGCCAGTTGGCCCGATTGAAGGAAGATAATGTTGACTTCGTTGCTTGTGTTGACATGCGACTCATTGCTCTACAGTACTAGTGTCAAGCACATCAGTACGTAGCATCAACAGGTTAGTGTTCATCACGAACGTGGTTTTGCAGTCAGTGCAATGTTTACAAATGCGGAGTTGGCAGATGTCCATATGATGTATGGATTAGCACGGGGCAACAGCCGTGGCGCGGTAATTTTGTATCGAGACAGATTTCCCGAACGAAGGTGTCCCGACAGGAACACGTTCGAAGCAATTGATCGGCGTCTTAGGGAGCACGGAACATTCCAGTCTATGACTCGCGACTGGGGAAGATCTAGAACGATGAGGACACCAGAAATGGACGAGGCAATTCTTCGTGCAGTTGACGATAACCTTAATGTCAGCGTCAGAGAAGTTGCTGCTGTACAAGGTGACGCTGACCACGTCACTGTATGGAGTGTGCTACGAGAGAACCAGTTGTTTCCGTACCATGTACAGCGTGTGCAGGCACTATCAGCAGCTGATTGGCCTCCACGGGTACACTTGTGCGAATGGTTCATCCAACAATGTGTCAATTCCCATTTCAGTGCAAATGTTCTCTTTACGGATGAGGCTTCAGTCCAACGTGATCAAATTGTAAATTTTCGCAATCAACATGTGCGGGCTGACGAGAATCCGCACGCAATTGTGCAATCACGTCATCAACACAGATTTTCTGTGAACGTTTGCGCAGGCATTGTTGGTGATGTCTAGATTGGGCCCCACCTACGCTCAATGGAGCACGTTATCATGATTTCATACGGGATACTCTACCTGTGCTGCTAGAACATGTGCTTTTACAAGTACGACACAACATGTGGTTAATGCACGATGGAGCTCCTGCACATTTCAGTCGAAGTTTTCGTACGCTTCTCAACAACAGATTTGGTGACCGATGGATTGGTTGAGGCGGACCAATTCCATGGCCTCCACGCTCTCCTGACTTCAACCCTCAACTTTCATTTATGGGGGCATTTGAAAGCTCTTGTCTAGGCAACCCTGGTACCAAATGTAGAGACTCTTCGTGCTCATATTGTGGACGGCTGTGATATAATACGCCATTCTCCAGGGCTGCATCAGCACATCAGGGATTCCATGCGACGGAGGGTGGATGCATGTATGCTCGCTAACGGAGGACATTTTGAACATTTTCTGTAACAAAGTGTTCCCACATTTTCATACGTCTTTACAATTCGACTCATAGATGACGAAAGAGGACTCTTCGTCGAGAAAAAAAATGAAGGTGAAGCGGTTCTTTGTTTTTCCGATATCCCTTCCTACAGCTTACACGCATCTTTGAAAATAAATCTGTCTGAAAATTATTACAATATTTACAGAAATGAGAAAAGGTCATACGTAAATCATAAAAATATGAATATTGAAACTGTTCTTCTTCAACAGTTACGAACAACGCTAAATTAAAAGATCTATCACAACATCGATTTCATAAAAATAAAAAGAAATAATTGTTTTGAAAAGCGATGCATTAACGTGTAGGTAGCATGCACGGTGTATCTAAGATCATTTATTAATGAAAATGGGGCTCTTCATTAAAATTCATATGAAATTCTCCTGTTACTGCTCTGGATGTTGTGATATCGACAAAATATATGAATTTCCCAAGGCAAATTTTTTTTTAAGTGATCGTTAAGGTTTAGCGCGCACTTAACTACCTAGAAAGCGCAGCCCGTACCGTTCCGCAGGATGGACATTCTCTTGTAATGGAAGGTGTCCATTCGAGCGATAGGGTCAGGGGATCTCTGTCCACGAGCTTACCTGGGGCACCGACTACGCAGGCCACGAGAGACCACACAAGGCCAGGCGGCTCTGGAGCGCCCTCGGCATCAGGTCAGGTAAGCCCGGCAGACACTGTGCGCAGCGGCACCCAAGCTATGCCGCTAGCCGTATAGTAAGCTTCGTCCTTATATACTCTGGTTGAATTTCAGAATACTGTGTTAAAGAAGTCAGACCGCAGTACACTACACTACACACTTGCTATACCGGTTATTCCTCGCACTTATGAGTGTCGGATTAGCGGAAGTGCCGGATTGTTGAGAGTGTCTAAAATTTAGTATAAACGCTTTATCAAATCAAAAGATAAATATTTTTTAGAGAAAACTTAGTGCTTGAGTGCGTACATGCATATTAGCCCTTAATTGGTAACACGTGAAGTATTGGCGTGTACAGTAACATCCGTCTGGGAGACTAAGATGACCAAATTTTTCAAAGAATTTCCACTGTAGAGAATATCAAAAATAAATAGCAATCTAAAAGCTTAATGAAAATTTAATAATAATATTTTTATATATAGTAAGATTGTAACTGTTCCTTCGGACATGTCCGAAAAAATAGATACCATCTTAGTATATATATAGCTAAGGCTCACCGGCCACTTTATCATCTTCTTCTTCTGTGCGAATGCACAAACAGTGCCCGAACTCTTACAGGAATCGGAAACGCACCGCGAGTAATGAGTCTAATGGGCAGGGGCACTATGAATGTAGTGCGGGACAATACGATGAGAATGTGGGTTTCGCGGAAGGCGTGCCACAGATAAATCCCTGCAGTCGCGCTATCATCTGTGTCCTCGGTGGCTCAGATGGATATTCTTTCGCGGGCAGCCGTGCGGTGCGGACGTACGGAGCGGCTGGTCGTGTTTACTTCGTCGCTGCCGGCGGCGGTCGCTGTGCATGGTGAGAGCGCGCTTACAGCGTTAACACTAACCACAGTAATGAATACTCGAACGCAATCATGAATCAACCAGAACGGAAAGACACTCTTAAATTGACATTCGACCCGAAATTTGCTAGACCAAAATCCTTTGAGGTAGAATTATTTGTTCGAGATGTTATGAAATTAACGCTTGACAATTTAATTGGCATACACTTATCGATCGTTAGTAGTACCGTGTACTTGAAATTGGTGACGCCTGAAAGATGCGAGCAAATTGTTGAGTCTTGTGGTGGATCTCTTAAGTTCAAACATTCAGACGGAAACGTTGGCGACGTACAAATAACGCAGGCAGGCCTGGGGTTGCGAACCATTAGAATATTTGAATTGCCTTTCGAAGTAACTGCCGAGCAGATTAACGCCAAACTACGGGAGTATGGTTCGGTAGTAAGCAACGTTGCTGAGAAATGGTCAGGTCAACATATATTCCCAGTATTAAACGGTGTGCGGCAAATGAAAATCGAGTTGCTGAAGCATATTCCATCTTACATCATTATAAGTGGATACAGGGCCATAGTAATTTATGACGGGCAACCACGGACATGCTCGGGATGTGGATCTACAGCACACGTCCGTGCACAGTGTATTCAAACGCGCGTAGTGCAGATCCCGACTGGCGAGCGTGAGCAGCCTGGCCCAAGTTGCCGATCACTTACGTAGCCGCCGCCCGTGTAAACACCGCTCCAGAGCTCAGCGTCGATTTCACCCTAGATGCGTACACTGATCGCAAAGAGGAGAACATACCAATGGAGACGAGTAATGTACCGGAAACCCGCGAAGCTTCCTTACAGGAAGTTAAGGAGGGAAATAAGGAGACGCAGGGTGGCAGCGAGGTCAATGTTGTCTCCGGACAGCCGCAAGCGGCGGAAGTTTTTTTCCCATGGACGAAGACTGTGCCACTCAAGGGAACACTGCTCAAAACTCCAAGCACCCTTCCCCGAAACAGCAGAAGAAACGAAGAATCGCGCAACAGGTTGCTGACACAAAAACGCAACCGCTGCGCGAGAAGGCCAATCAGGTGCGTCAGAAGCTGACCGAGGTGACGTCACAGGTTTCTACTGCAACTCCCCAGAGGTCCAAAAAGTCCCGTACTGACGACTCAGAGGGTGATTTCGGCAACAGACCCTCCCCACCACAGACGAAGATGATGTCAGTAGATACAGAAGGTACAGGTGGTCACCTGCCAGGTAGCAGTGCAGATCCGCGTGAAGCTCACCATCCGCGTAACTGGCCGGACGACGTCGAAGCATGCTCTTACGACAACGATATGACCGAAGTACAGGGACAACACCGAGAAAGAGTGTCAGCAGTCCGGGAATCGGAATCGCAAGGGCAACGGAAGACTGAAACTGCTGTTAAGGCGGTGGATGCCGACCCCGACTTCTTTTAATTGATACCCCTCCGTTATCACTAAGGGAGCGGCTCAACGCCACGCATTCCTCTGCCATCATGCCACCTTTACAGGCATACCGTGTTGCCACGGTCAACATCAACAAGATCAGCAGCGCGTCAAACCTGGAGAATCTTACGGACTTCTTATATGCAGCTGATATCGACTTTGCGCTGTTGCGAGAGGTCGCCGATATTGATCTGAAACGTATCACAGGTTACAATGCGTTAATCAATCCGGGACTTGGCAGTGAACTCGGAACCGCACTTTTGACCAAAGAAGGCATTACCGTAGCCAATGTCGACAGACGGCCAAACAGCAGAGGTATCGCGGGGACGATCCACAACACCAGATTGATAAATGTTTACGCCCCTTCTGTAACGGGAAAAAAGCGTCAGAGATCGGAGTTTTTTAAGGAGGAGATCGTGCCACTTTTCACAGCCCGCACAGGACAAGTAATATTTGCATGTGATTTCAACTGTGTACTAAAACCAAAAGACCAAACGCCAAATTTTAACACTTCCACAGAACTTCTCGACTTGTTAGAGACTTAAACATACTCGACACGTGGGAACTTAAACACGGCGACACGCCCGGTTTTACTCACGTCACCAGCCATTCTGTCAGATGCATTGACAGAATTTATGCAACTTCCAATTTACGGCACAATATTTTGCAAGTGGAGAGATGGCTACTTATATTCTCTGACCATGTAGCATATATATGTACCACAAATATGGAAAAACAGGGTACGTATAGAGCAAGAGGCCCGTGGAAACTGAATGTTACCCATTTATCAGATCCAGGGTGCCACGCCGTCTTCCAACACACATGGGCAGATTGTGAAAGGAAATTTCCACTGTACAATTCGGCTTTCTGGTGGTGGATAAAATGTGCAAAGCCAGCTCTAATAAAAGCGTTGAAATGTTACTCTCGCGAGAAATGCGCCTGGCAGAGGACAACAATAGAATTCTATTTTCAGTGCCTACGCGACCTTTATAAAGACGATAATACAGTAGTGGACAATCTCCTGCAGATTAAAAGAATCAAGGCGACACTCCTAACACTGACGCGAAAACGATCTGAAGGCTGTAGAGTGAGAACACGTCTGCAAAATGCAGTGCGGGGGGAGACAACATCCATGTACCACGTTATACAATACGAAACAGGAAAGCACTGACGGAGCTAAAAACTGAAGACGGTCGCCTTCTCAATACACAAACTGCTATTCAAGAAGAAATTTGTAAACATTTTACTGCGTTACTAGCTGAAAAACCAATAGATGTGGCAGGGCAGGCAGTCCTTACGGAAAGAGCGTGGGGGAGACTTGGTCTGGAATAAGCGGAAGATCTCGCCACAGACATAATCGAGGATGATGTAACAGACGCCATTCTCCGAAACCCAATAAGTAAATCGCCTGGTCCTGACGGATTACCGGCCGAGTTTTATAGCACGTTTAGGCAACAGTTAACTAGTAAGTTGACTCTGGTCTGTAATGACATTATGAACATTCGAAACGACAGCCTGAATGATTTTTGTAGAGGGATAGTGGTGCTAGTTCCAAAAACTCCAGGAGGCAAAACTGTTGAGAATCTCCGGCCTTTAACATTACTTAACACTGACTATAAAATTTTCACACGTGTTATTATGCAACGATTAAACTCGGTCATTACCAGCGTTACCGGCGACTACCAAACGTGTGTCGGAACCAATAGAAATATTTTCCACATTTTAACTGCATATAGAGATCTGATAGCGATTGCCGAAGCCTGTGACATCGCAAGTGTTCTCGTGTCCCTCGACTTTGAAAAGGCGTTTGACAGTGTGAACCACTCCTATCTCGTACGAACCATGGACGCCATGCATTTTCCTCAGAAACTCACTGATACTGTTAAAACCCTCCTGATGAATGGTACGTCGCAAATCAATGTAAATGGACGCTTAAGCAGGCCGATCAGCATCGCAAGTTTGGTACGACAGGGCTGCCCAATGTCGATGGCATTGTTTGGCATAGCACTGGAACCATTCTTGTACTCCCTGACGCAAGACCTTCCAGGACTGCTCATTCATGGTCAGAAGATTATTTGCCAGGCATACGCAGATGATGTTAGTTTTGTAGTAACGAAAGACGAGGACTTAGAGAAAACTTTCCACATTGTAACAACGTATGAAGCTGCATCAGGGGCAAAACTCCACCGTCACAAGTCAGGCTTAATGCACATTGGACGCGGATTAGGACTCGGTGCTGCTGAAAGAATAAGAAGCTTGGAAAATATCACCTGCCTCGGGATTGAATAAACACGCAATATCCGCCGCATGGCTGCCTTGAACTATAGAAAACTGCTGGCAAAAATGCACGCTGGTATACGGCAACATAGACTGCGTACTCTAAATTCCATTCAAAGAGTGGCTTTAGTTAATACCTACATAATTTCGAAAGTAAATTACGTTGCCCAAGTACTGCCATTATCCAAGACTATGGCACAACTGATGTTAGCAGCGCTTGGCCACTTTGTTACCAGGGGTCAGATATTTAAAGTAAAGTATGAAACCCTCACCCTCCCAGTTTAGAAGGGGGGCTTCAATTTGACAGGTCTACCTCAAAGCAAAAGCCTTGTATGTTAGTCAAACATACAAACAGTGGCACAGATCATCTAACACACTGACGGGTCACATTTTGAATGAAATAGTGCCTCCCAATCTGGACCCACCTGTAGATGTAAAACACATTCTGAACTTGCTCTGTCACTTAAGGTATTTCATCCTAGAACTTAGCTACATACAAAGAAGAATTCCAGAAGCAGACCGACAAAAAGTCAAAGCAATTTACGCCACATTGACGGAAAGCAAACCACGCAATATAGTGGAGGAGAAATGTAAAGGTTATAACTGGAAACAAGTCTGGGAGAACATTCACGACCCGCATCTTTCATCTACAGTGCGCTTAACTTGGTACATGGCAGTCAATAGGAAATTCCCGACCAGTTCGAGGTTACACAAGATTCACCTGGCTGAAACACCGAATTGTACCAGATGTAACTTAGTCGACACACACGAGCATAGATTTACTTGCGACGCTGTACAGGACATATGGACCCTCTGCACACAGAAACTCGCAAGCATAATGCGAACATGACCAAGAACGATAACACCGACACGCCAACTCAACCCTGACGAAGTTCCCTATCCCAACACAAAACGACGTGCAGTCAATTGGCTAAAGGGCCAGACTGTATACTATATCCTATCCGAGAAAGAGGAGAGTAAAGAAGAATATTGGATACATTTAACGATGGAACACCAGACACAGATACGAACGACGAAATATAGAGAAAACTATGCTTGTTTTTTATTAAGAACGTTGATATAGAGTCACTATATTGCAAAAATCTTTACTTTATCACTTCTTTTAATCTCTTTACTAGTTTTTTTCATATGATTTGCCATACTAATGGGGAGACATTTTTATTCTTTTACTTTATTTTACAAAACCAAAAAGGTTCCGTGGTAGGATGTCATGGAGACTTTGGTGGCCGGGGCTTCGGAGTTAAGAGAAGCTGAAACAGAAATAACACTTGAGAGATGGACGAAAAAACGAATAATCGACAACGGAATACATTAGCAATAGTTATTCATCGAGAAGACAAACTCTGAAGACACCAGTCTGCTGAAATTCCACGCGTACACCTACGGAGAGTCAGGGGTACCAATCAAGAAGTATTTTCATTTCCGTCTAATGAGGAGACATTTAGTTCATTATAATTACAGCTACTGAAGCTAGCCGATGAAGGCAATTTTGGCGAGTGCAAGTGGCGGGCTATAAGGGGAGGATGGAGGCCCGGAAAAAAATAGATGGGTAGAACGCCTTCCATATAAGCAGGAGATCCCGGGTTCGAGTCCCGACCGGGGCACACATTTTCATCTGTCCTCGTTGACGTATGTCAACACCTGTAAGCAGCTAAGGGAGTTCATTTCATTGTAATAATATTTTTATTGTCCTTCAATCACATTTTGCAATACAAAGCGAAAAATTGTAACATAAAATACTAGTTTTTACCTGAAATAATTTATAAAGTATATTATTCTTTTGCAGAATTCACAAAATTTAGTATTACTGTATCAAATGAAATAGTTTGTAATCTTCACATGTGTTTTCTCAAGTATCTTGATATACGTGCAAAGAAATGAAAAAGAAAATTACAAACTTTCTACACACGTTTTACATATTTTCATGGAGCACTGTAAGCAATTGGGTTTATCACATTTCACACACTTGTATGCCATCATTCTGTTCAATGTGTGGGGGCAATAAAGACAGTTTTTCTCTTTCATAGCTTGTCGCTTATATTTGTTCTTGTTGGATTCCCAATCCTTGCTTTTCGCCTAAAATACCTGAAATAATTATCCTGAAGTCATCCGGTAAGTTTGGAATCCGGAACCTTCTCTGCATATAACGTCCGATTTAAGTTCATCCCTATGCTCTTCATGAACTCAGTTCTTGACACCCTACCTCTATGAAGATACGTAACATAGGCATTTGCGCAGCCCTACAGACACTAGAAAGTAAAATACTACCAGTGGTCATCTCAGCTCCTTGTTCTCCGGTTAGAGTAGTTGCTGCACTTCATGTCTAGAATGTCTACGCCAGTTTTTGTGGCGTTACGGAAACTGATAATTGTTACTACTTTCATCAGTATACGCAGTGTGGTGCATGGAAGAAAGAGCTAAAACTGACTCAGAGATTTTTGGAACAAAAGACATTAGTGTAAGATCCTTAGTTAAACCATAAGTACCGGAGCCCATTTCTTTCTTTGGGGAGGGAAGAAACTCTTTCTGGAACTTATCTTTCGTTGGATTTTATAGTTCCAACATATGTCAACCAGTTTTCCAGCAGCTTCTTACACAATTCAATGGAAGAAACCCAACTGTATGCTGTGATATTCGTCTTTGTCCCGTACATGATTTTGGAAAGACGAATCACAGACTCTGTTGACATTAGAAACTTCTTCTCTTCCTGAGATAGTATTGCTCCATCACTATCTATCCCCACAAAAATGTAAGCATTATACAGATAAGAAGAATGTGTATCTGTGAGGCACATGACTCTTATGCCATATTTAGCAGGTTTCATGGGCGTACATATTTTGAATCGGCATCTGCCTCTAAACGGGATTAGACACACATCAACACATGCATGAGCTCCAATCGAATATACGTTCTGACAATTAGAAATAAAAATGTTCGAAATATTGGTCACATCTGCTGCAGGACCATCTCTTTTCCTTTGTTCGTGAGCAGATGCATCATCAAATCCAAGGGGCCAATAAAACTTTACGTCGTTGCACGATAAATGGGACGTCCAGTACAGTCATTTACGAAACGTGACGCCAAGTTTTCATGTTCACACTTGAAACTGAAACGTACAACCGTCAAACCAATCACTGACTCAATTTCAGTTTTGTCTGTATCTTTATAATAGGAAGATGAAGGATTTTGTAATTTATTCCTTATCACTTGTAGTTTTGAGTTGGTATGTGCTACTGTCTCGTCCAACATCTCAGTGTTAATAAATAAAAACCGTATATCTTCTAGGTCTGGATCCTTACCTAACTGATTGGCAGGGTGTAACCATGATGACATCTAATTTTTGTTACATTTTTGTTTCGTGTCTTAGTACCGCAATCTGGCGCTCTGGAACTCCAACTGAAACAGTTCATCTTGCCACGACAATCTGTGGCAGTTTCGGTGTTATCATTTTCCCTATTCTGAAGAGAGTCAACACCAACTTGCTCGTTCTTGGACGTGCACCGAATATCATTCCCATCTACTTCAGAATCACTGTCGTGGTTAGAATCTGATACGTTATCTTCCTCAGGAACGTAAGAACTGTCTCAATGATAACCATCATCGCTTTTTTCAAACTGCTCTAAAGCCATCTCCACCATTCATTTCCTTCTTTGTGCCACACAAAGTACCCCTCCACTAGTAGCCATCTACAAGT
Source organism: Schistocerca serialis cubense (assembly GCF_023864345.2). Classification (NCBI taxonomy): domain Eukaryota; kingdom Metazoa; phylum Arthropoda; class Insecta; order Orthoptera; family Acrididae; genus Schistocerca; species Schistocerca serialis. The sequence continues at coordinate 448,663,945 of NC_064644.1, forward strand.
AATGAGATATCTCAAAAGTAAGGAGTACGACATGAAAAAATCTTACTCACTTAGAGTAATATCCGTCTGTCAGAAGGAGTAAAAATCTTACCTCTACACTAACATCCGCCAGTGAGACTAACACCCGCCAGTGAGACGATGTGACTGATGTTTGTGCACGAGTAAAATAGTACTATCGTGGAAATGAAACAATGACGTCCACACAGTAGCAAGTTCAACTCACGAATGAAGCATAGCTGAAATATCAGATCCAAGTAAAAATTCACAGCTGTCAACAATACGTTGAGAGCCTTTATATACGTCAATGAAACAGATGTTACCAACTAATGGTTATTATCACTCGACATTCACTATGAAGCATTACCCAAAGTTTTAGTTATCAACATGATGATACGTGATGGTGGTATGCTTTATCGCACAACGGCTTTACAAGCATTTCATAGGTCCTGCCATGTTTCTGATTGTTGAATATTGTACTCCAGGAAGACGTCTCCAGCTTGAGCACCAGCAGTTTGAGATATCCTCATGTTCTCTCCTCCTATGTCCTCTTCTTCAGCAGTTTCATCGTAACGTTCCTGTGAGTTTATGATTACCTCTTTCCTGCCGAAGTTTGGTCATAAATACTTGCTCGTCCAACACTGTTGCCAGCAACAACGATTTTTTGCGAAGAACGTCAAATCGATTTATATCTAATTTCGAGTTTCTGCTTGAGGTCTAGCATAACGTGGTTCTTTTTATAAGCCGTGATAATAATCCGTAAGGAAAGCCACAGTTTCGAAGTGTACAGGAATGCTGAACATTATAATTAACTAACAACGTTGTTCAGACGAAATTTTATTATTGTAGGCATCATTCAAGGTTGAACAACTAGAAGCTGGAAATATGCCGGGTTACTCAGACTCAAGACTATTGAAGGCCGTATTAGCGAGAGTTTAGTGTAAGTACACTGATCAGCCGGAACATTATGACCACCGACGATGTTCCGATGTAATGCCGTCCACCTCATAGCAACGTCACCTGGGGAGAAATCACTGCTAGTCTGACACACGCAAGGTAAATGTACGAGCAATGAGCATGCTATCCGTGTGTGGAACGGGGAAGGCGCACGATATATCTGAGTTTGACCGAAGACAACTCGTGATGGGCCATAGGTCCGGCACGAACATCTCGGAAAGTGCACGACTTGTCGAGTGTTCGAGGAAATCTGTGGTGAGTGCTCTTAACACATGGACAAACCAAGGTGAAAACACATCCAGACGTTGTGCAATGGGGAGGCCACCCTTAATTACAAATGTTGGACGTCGTAGGCTGGTCAGACTGGTGAAGCAGGACAGGCGGCGAACTGTGGTGGATCTGATATCAAACTTTATTGATGGGCAGAGTACAAGTGTCTGAGCACACAGAGCACCGAAACTACTAACAATGGATCCCCGATGCTGACGGCCCATGTATGTTCCAATGTTAAACCACGACGTCGACAACTACGACTGAAATGGGCCTGTGACTATCGGCACAACGTTGGCTCAGTGGCAGAGCGTTGCATGGTCCTATGAATCCCAATACCTTCTTCATCCTGCCGAAGGGTGGGCACGAATCTGTAGTTTTCCAGGGGACAAGATCCTTGACACCGGCACCGCAGGCGGCGGCACCACTATCCCTGGGGCATATGCACGTGGGCATGGGTCCAGCGGAGCTCATGTAAGACACCATGACGACCAAGGAGTATCATACACTGGTTATAGGCCACGTACACCGCTTCATGACGATCACGTTTCCCGACGCCAGTGGCATTTTCTAGCAAGATAACGCGTCATGTCACAAGGCCAAGAGTTGTTCTAAGCACAACATGGCGAGTTCCAATTGCTGTGCTAGGCCCCTAACTCGCCAGATCTGAACGTGATCGAACATATCTTGAATTCGATTGAACGCGGCGTCATAGCTAATCGCCACCCTCCCTGGCATTTAAGGGAATAAGTGACTTGCGTATGCAGATATGATGCCAAATCCCTCCAGCAGCCTTCGAAGGCCCCACTGCTTCCACGCCATGAAGCGTCGCCTGTGTTGTCCGTACCAAAAGTGGACATACCTGCTCTCAGGTAGGTGGTCATAATGCTGTGACTGATACTGTAATCATTTCTCTCTCTCTCTCTCTCTCTTTCTCTCTCTCTCTCTCTCTCTTTTTGAGCGGCATGTAGTTGCAGTGGGTTCTTAGTTGTCCTGTTGTGTCATATATTTTCATGACCAGTCCACTTTGTGTATGGTTTATGTCAGGCAATTTGTACGCTCATTTGGATACATTTTACAACGTTTTTAGTAAACTAGGTAGTTTATGTGCTAAGCGGTCTGTCTTACATAGACTTTGTATGTGTTAAGGCGTGACAGACATTTAGAGTTTTCATGTGTTTTGAAGTATCATTTAGTTTACGTGTTCTGTTTGGAATATATTTCCCATATGTTAAGATTTCCTATGTGTCAATGAGGCTTACGTTTGGTGTTCAGATAGTTTTTTCATCGTTATGGCACCTGCTATATGTGAATTCATAATCACGAATCCAGTTAACGGCAACAGAGTGGACAATAATGTATCTTCCATGACTGGAGTCGTTCAGGGATGAAGTGCATTCTTCTACATACTCTACGCAACTTCTTCTTCAAGTGTCTCGTCTGTTTTGATAAATAAGTAGTGTTAAGTCGCCACATTTGAGTCCTCATATACCTGTAATGTACAGGGTGATCAAAAAGCCAGGCCTCGGCATGGATGTGTGTGATGACCTTAGGTTAGTTAGGTTTAAGTAGTTCGAAGTTCTAGGGGAATGATGACCTGAGATTTTAAGTACCATAGTGCTTAAAAACCATCTGGCGTGTTGCTACGCACTTTACTGTAAGTGCTTACGAGCGCGCAGCATGTTGCAGGCTCAAACTAAGTCCTAAACTTGTTTTGTAATTGAAATAAATGATTGTAACTCCTATGTGTCAATGAGGCTGACGTTTGGTGTTCAGATAGTTTTTTCATAGTTATGACACTTGCTATAAGTGAATTCATAATCACGAATCCAGTTAACGACAACAGAGTGTACAATAATGTATCCTCCATGACTGGAGTCGTTCAGGGATGAAGTGCATTCTTCTACATACTCTACGCAACTTCTTCTTCGAGTGTCTCGTCTGTTTTCATAAATAAGTAGTGTTAAGTCGCCAGATTTGGGTCCCCATATACCTGTAAGGTACAGGGTGACCAAAAATTCAGTATAAATTTGAAAACTGAATAAATCACGGAATAATGTAGATAGAGAAATTTAATGTTGGAGTTCGTTTTTCACCGTGAAGAATTTTTTGTAATCTAGCAAAGACGTAGCACATGACATGAGGAATACCAGTTTGTAATGTATAATTGTTGACAAAATTTATCAGGAAAGAGGAAGTTGGATTATAGGTTCGTGGCGGTTCTTTTGGTGTGTTGCTGCCGGCCGGTGTGGCTGAGAGGTTCTACGTGTTTCAGCCTGGTACCGCGTGACCGCTACCGTCGCAGGTTGGAATCCTGCCTCGGCATGGATGTGTGTGATGACCTTAGGTTAGTTAGGTTTAAGTAGTTCGAAGTTCTAGGGGAATGATGACCTGAGATTTTAAGTACCATAGTGCTTAAAAACCATCTGGCGTGTTGCTACGCACTTTACTGTAAGTGCTTACGAGCGCGCAGCATGTTGCAGGCTCAAACTAAGTCCTAAACTTGTTTTGTAATTGAAATAAATGATTGTAACTCCTATGTGTCAATGAGGCTGACGTTTGGTGTTCAGATAGTTTTTTCATAGTTATGACACTTGCTATAAGTGAATTCATAATCACGAATCCAGTTAACGACAACAGAGTGTACAATAATGTATCCTCCATGACTGGAGTCGTTCAGGGATGAAGTGCATTCTTCTACATACTCTACGCAACTTCTTCTTCGAGTGTCTCGTCTGTTTTCATAAATAAGTAGTGTTAAGTCGCCAGATTTGGGTCCCCATATACCTGTAAGGTACAGGGTGACCAAAAATTCAGTATAAATTTGAAAACTGAATAAATCACGGAATAATGTAGATAGAGAAATTTAATGTTGGAGTTCGTTTTTCACCGTGAAGAATTTTTTGTAATCTAGCAAAGACGTAGCACATGACATGAGGAATACCAGTTTGTAATGTATAATTGTTGACAAAATTTATCAGGAAAGAGGAAGTTGGATTATAGGTTCGTGGCGGTTCTTTTGGTGTGTTGCTGCCGGCCGGTGTGGCTGAGAGGTTCTACGTGTTTCAGCCTGGTACCGCGTGACCGCTACCGTCGCAGGTTGGAATCCTGCCTCGGCATGGATGTGTGTGATGACCTTAGGTTAGTTAGGTTTAAGTAGTTTGAAGTTATAGGGGATTGATGACCTGAGATGTTATGTACCATAGTGCTCAGAGCCATCTGGCGTGTTGCTACGCACTTTACTGTAAGTGCTTACGAGCGCGCAGCATGTTGCAGGCTCAAATTAAGTCCCAAACTTGTTTTGTAATTGAAATAAATGATTGTAACTCCATCATAAGTTGCATTGGGAAGTATGGTTCTTTTATTATTTCTGGGTGGTGACTAGTTTCGGATACCTGTGTCATAAGTGAGACAATACAGGTGATAACCAATTACAAGAACTGCCCATGCAATGAAGATCGAAGCGGCAATGTGGCGACTCGGTGACAATACATTTACTTTTGTTGAGTCTGCCATAGTGCTGCATTTATCATCACTGCAGGGGCAGTTTCTGTGCATAGGCTATCGCCTGTATTGTCACACTTACGATGCCGATGGTTTGACAATGGACACAGGTGTCTGCAACTACTCACTATTAACAGGCAAAGAAAATATCACAATACAACTGATGACACACCTACAACCATTAATTTTTATTGTTGTAAGTACATTTACCAATCATCATTTTTGTTTGAGATCCTAGTATTGTAATTGCGTTGACATCCTGAACATGATAATTGGGAAGGTTATGAGTAGCACGGTTTGAGGCTTAGAAAACGGAACGTCAAACGGACTAAGTAGAGCACATGTGAAACTTTAATCGCTTTGGATTTAATGTAGATGTGAAAGCAGTGGAGGCACGTCCAACATTTTTGTTTGCGTGGCATGAGTGTTATAGAATAAATCATTTCAGAAAATAGCTTTCTAGCTTCATCTAGGATCGTTTTGACGCGAATTATTCGTCAAAATCGGGAAACCCAACGGCTATAGCTCAGCCGGTTAAGAGATCATGATGTGTCGACAGGAGTGCCGACACACTGTTATTTTGAGGGGGCCGATAGGCACGCTATCTAACGCAGACGGGCGTGAATTCTGGAACAGGATAACCATTGAATGGTGGCAAGAAAAGTACGTAGCTGCTTTATACTTAACTTTAATGACTCCTTGTGATACATCTCTCTTGACTATACAAATGCGACACGTAAGATACATGCACTGTTACAATTGGCGCCTTGCTAGGTCGTTGCCATGTACTTAGCAGAAGGCTATTCTAACTGACTCTCGGCAAATGAGAGGAAGGCTTCGTCCGTATAGTCGCTAGCAATGTCGTCCGTACAACTGGGGCGAGTGCTATATCGTATCTCGAGACCTGCCTTGTGGTGGCGCTAGGTCTGCGAGCACACAGTGGCGATACGCGGGTCCGACATGTACTAAAATGGACCGCGGCCGATTTAAGCTACCACCTAGCAAGTGTGGTGTCTGGCGGTGACACCACATTCCTCCCCCGCAAATCGGCGAACGGTCGTGTGATAAGGCTTCCGCCCGCCGTGGGGAGGACCCCATGTTGACGTATGCGATGAGGTGGGGAGCCTAACAACAGGCGAGGCTGTGCCACCCGCACCCGGCCACTCGGTCCGAGGGGATCTAGGAAACGCCTGAAAACCTACTCCAGGGTGCACGTCAACATGCGGTGTATGCGCCCGTAAAGAGACAGGAGGGGCCGAAGGGTCGACCTCCATTGCGTCGGGGTAGCCGACGCGCGAAGACGCCATGTGGTCCGGAGCGGGCAAGAGGTCCATGGCGGAGGACAGCTGGTCACGGGAAGCGAGCGGCGGCACGTGACCCAGGGAGGCGCTTGGCGGCTGCAGCGAAGCGTCGAATGCGGGCGGCGCCGGCGGAAGAACTGGCGGCGGTGGCGGCGGCGGCGGCGGCTGCGGCTGCGGCGGCGCGTCGCCATGGGGCAAAATGGAAGGCATCGTCGGTAACACCTGGGGATGAGGCGAGCCAGTAGATGGGTCCCCAGGGCGCTGACCGGACGGCACCGTCGCTGAAAGCAGACGGGGAGCGGCAGAACCCGTGCGACGACAGAGGCGCAGCTGATTGAGATGCCGACGCACCTCACCAGAGGCCCCCAAAACCAAATACATCACGCGGCCGAGGCAGCGAAGAATGCGCCCTGCGAGCCAACGCCGTGAACCGCAATAGTTGCGATAGAATACAACGTCGCCTGAAGCAAAAGCAGGCGTCTGCCGCTGCACAGGAACCTGATGCGGCGGATGCAGCAAAGACATCAGGGTTCGATGAGGACGACCGTGGAGTAACTCAGCCGGCGAGCGACCATCTCGGGGCTGAGAGCGATACGAGGACAAAAAGAGCAACAACGCGTCCTCCTGAGAATGCGACTCTTGCAACTTCAACATCTGTAACTTGAAAGTCCGGACCAATCGTTCAGCGGCACCGTTTGACTGAGGCAAAAACGGCGCGGATGTCAGATGTTGAATACCATTGGCCTGGCAGAATGACCGAAATTCTGCGGACATGAATTGTGGGCCATTGTCGGAAACAATAGTCTGCGGAAGACCTTCAATGCAAAAGATAGCAGACAACGCTTGGATGGTGGCGGAGGACGTCGTGGAAGACATCCGGACAACAAAAGGAAAATTACTGAAGGCATCGACCAGAACCAACCATCGAGCATTCCAGAATGGACCAGCAAAATCAATGTTCAAGCGTTGCCAAGGGGAAGTGGCTTTTGGCCATGCAAAGACTTTCCGCGGCGGTGCGGATTGTTGTTCGGCACACGCCATGCAAGAAGAGCACATATTCGTAATCGCAGCATCGATTCCGAACCAAGTACAGTGCTGACGAGCAAGTTGTTTCCTTCGCACTATACCCCAATGTCCTTGGTGAAGAAGCTGTAAGACAGAAGACTGTAACGAACGTGGGACCACGACTCGGGACTGATCATTATCAGAACGCAACTACAAAACACCACGTCGAACAAAAAGTCTCTCCTTATGAGCAAAAAATCGGCGAACCAACGGATCCTCGATCCGAGACTTTGACAAAGGCCATTGCGTAGCAACAAAACGCAAAACGGTAGCAAGGACAGGGTCAGCAGCTGTGGCTGTAGCTACACGACGAAAATCAATCGGAAACGATTCGACCACTTCATCGGTTTCCGAATCAATGAACATGCAAGCAAGTTCGGAAGAATCGAATGCTTGATCCTCAACAACAGGCAAACGGGACAACGCATCGGCGTTTCCGTGCTTAGCAGCGGACCGATACAAGATATTGTAGCGGTACTGCGAGAGGAAAATAGACTAGCGAATGAATTTCTGCGCTGTACGTGGAGGTACAGGAGTGGTCGGATGAAAAAGCGATGTCAAAGGTTTGTGGTCTGTGACGATGGTGAAGTGGCGACCATACAAGAAATCATGGAACTTAGCAACACCAAACACGAGAGCCAAAGCTTCTTTCTCTATCTGTGAGTAATTTCTTTGCGCAGACGAGAGCAATTTTGATGCAAAGGCAATAGGGCGATCATGCGAGCCAACTTTGTGCGCAAGCACAGCACCGATCCCGAAATCCGATGCATCTACCATCAACAAAAGGAGTTTCTGGGGATTGAAAGGCGTGAGGCAAGTATTAGAAAGCAACGCCGATTTCAACTGGCGAAAGGCGCGTTCGCATTCCGTCGTCGAGACGAACGGAACACCTGTACGGCGTAAGCGATGAAGCGGAGCTAAAAGAGAAGAGGCATTGCGCACATTCACTCACACCTTGTGAGTCTAAATCGTTTAATGTTCTTGCGACCTCATCACGCAATGCGTGGGGAACATTGCGCGCTCTGAAAAATTTCGGTTGCGCGTTGACTTTCAGTTCCAAATGTGCTTCATAGTTTTTAGCGCAACCTAAGCCCGGTGCAAAAATGTCTGCAAATTCGTCACATAACCTAGAAAGACTGTCTGAAGGCACAGTCTGATTCACTGATAGGACCTGATTTACAATAGACATGTTAAACAATTGAAATAAATCTAAGCCAAACAAGTTCACTGCAGGAGAAGAACGAAGAACGTAAAATGACACAAGTTTTGTTTGTCCCCTGTATGTGGCAAGAAGGCTGCACTGTCCTAACACAGGTATATTCTGTCCCAAATATCTATGTAACTTAACATTTGCGGCATGCAACGGAGGTGCGCCCAGTTGTTTGTACGTGTCGTGATTCAGCAATGAAACTGCAGCTCCGGTATCGAGCTGGAATGGTATGACCTTGCCATTAAAGTCCTAATCTACAAAAAGTTTATTGTCCTGCTGACGACAAGAGCGACTGTTTTGTGCAATTTGAACAGACACGGGTACAGAATCACTTGTTAATTGACGTAATTTCCGGCGACGTCGACGAATACTTTTTGTGGGACGAACACAGTCACTATGTGAGAAAGTGGCACTGGACGAAGCGGAATTAACTACATGAATGTCCATGGGCGAAGGTCCACGAGCTTGAGTGTCCTTGGTTCGATTCCGGCGCGAAGCAAAGGGCCTGGAATGGTTGTGCTTTTCTGATCTGAGCTTTTTCTGGCAAACACTTTGAACATGTCCTTTCCTATTGCAGAAAAAGCAAATAGCGTGGCGTGACGGGCAATGTTCACGCGAATGTCGAGTAGCACACCGCGGGCATGATTTCACTGCATTTGTGTGCTGGCGCGGCACACCTGGCTTAGCACGCGGCGGCAGCTGCGTCGAAGTACGCGAGGGCCGGTTACCGGGCTGCGCAGCGCGTCCAGCGGGACGGTTAATGTTACACACGGCTGGCGAAGTTTCAAAAGATTCCTGAGCACAGTCAAGTGTGTCTTGTCTATCCAAGATGTCTATCACTTGTTGAAGGGAAGGATTTACTAGTTTCAAAATTTGCTCCCGCATGCGAACATCAGAAACGTTCTGTGCAATTGAATCACGCACCATTGTATCTGAATAAGAAAGACCACAGTCACAGTCAAAAGAACACTCCCTAGTAAGTCCTTGCAATGTTGCTACCCACTCCCTATTAGTTTGACCGGCCGTACGTTTTGTAAGAAAGAACGTATACCTTTTTGCAACCACATTAACTGTTTCTTTGAAATAGGCATCTAAAGCAGACAAAATTTCCTCGTAGGACAGAGTTGCTACGTCGCGTCGGGGAAACAATTCACTATCACACGGTAGGTGGACACACCGACGCAAGAAAGCAAAAATGGCTGCTGCTCATTACCTTGAATTCTGTAGGCGGCTAGGTGAAAGCCGAACTGTCGGGACCATTCCGTCCAGGACTCGTGGTTTTGATTAAACTGGCGAAACTGCGGTGCAACTGCATGTTGTGGCTGCGGTAGCGGTGAAGCGGCGGCTGCCGCATCGGTTTGAATGGCACGTTGACCCTGGACGAGCTGTCCAAAGGCATCCAATAACGCCTGCGTCTGCTGATTCTGCAGCGATAAAATTCGGACAGTACATCTGGCGAAGCCATGACACAAATAAATGTAAGCAATCAGAAAGAACACTTTACTCGTCACCAAATGATGTGTCGACAGAAGTGCCGACACAGTGTTATTTTGAGGGGGCCGATAGGCACGCTATCTAACGCAGACGGGCGTGAATTCTGGAACAGGATAACTATTGAATGGTAGCAAGAAAAGTACGTAGCTGCTTTATACTTAACTTTAATGACTCCTTGTGATACATCTCTCTTGACTATACAAATACGACTCGTAAGATACATGCACTGTTACAATTGGCGCCTTGCTAGGTCGTAGCCATGGACTTAGCAGAAGGCTATTGTAACTGACTCTCGGCAAATGAGAGGAAGGCTTCATCCGTATAGTCGCTAGCAATGTCGTCCGTACAACTGGGGCGAGTGCTATATCGTATCTCGAGACCTGCCTTGTGGTGGCGCTAGGTCTGCGATCACACAGTGGCGATACGCGGGTCCGACATGTACTAAAATGGACCGCGGCCGATTTAAGCTACCACCTAGCAAGTGTGGTGTCTGGCGGTGACACCACAGATCAAATACTGTTCTCCCACGAGACTCCAACTAGGAAACAACGCAGCCGTAGCTTTGCAGCAATACGATGATTCCACAGACCTAGTGACAAAATGAAGAATTCAGTTCTTCCTTAATATTCTTATGATGCCTCAGATGGATAATTTGGAATGAAATAGACGAAATTATTTCTAGCTTGCCCGTGGAGTGGAGTAGAAACACGTCACAACTGAAATTTGTTCAGAATATGTCATTGAAATATCGCGAAAACATTACATTAATTTAGCAGGATGTGTCTCTGTCACGTCAGGCGGCGACTATCACAGGGTTCCCAGGCATATTCTGCAAATGTTAGCAAGTCCCAATCACTCTCGTAGCAGGAAGGAATCGGTGTCCACAGCCGACGTGTTCCTTAAGCGGCCTAGCAATCCAGGTGTAAAGGTCGTAATTCTAAGATGCAGCCGCCAAACTGACCGCCGCATCAAATGCTACTATAAATCAAGAGCTGGGATAAATTAACCGGCTGCTCTCATCGTCATAGTTGTAATAATTTTGTTTTAGTCGATAGGTTATCAGGAGATTATCGAGAAGTATTTGATTGAAGAGATAAAGTTAACTGTAAATAAGAAAATTACTAACCGCTCTAATTAAAGGCTAATTGGCAGCAAATCCTGAAATAAAATAAAATTTGAAATCCTATTCTGGAATGGCGTTTACACATAGCGATCCACAGAAACATATGGGGTGCGAATGACGCAGTATTGATGGGCAGATTGTGCTGGAACGTGTGGATACTATCCGCGTGCTGCTGTTTCATTAATGTAACCTATCAAGGACTCCTGATGAACCACGTTTCACTGTAACTCAATTTCTTTCTCTGTAGAAATTGCTCAACTGCTTATGAACAGCTTCAACACCTTTGTATCCCACATTCAACACAGCCATACCATATCATACTTGATCATAACAATGCACTCTATGCTTACACTTTTCCGTGGATGATTTAAATGCTTACTGTCAGACCGTCGCCTTATTTTGGAAACGATAAACAAACGTAAGAGACTATCACCATCATACACCTCACACACATCTTCCATCAACCACAGGTCTTTGTCTCTAACAGCACTGCTCTACAAAACTTAACCAACTCCCCCACTATGTATATTAGAGAAGTTCGAACAAAAGTCTAACCTTTAATAGCCGTATAGAAATGTATGCACGCCAGCTCCTAGCTCGTTTAACGTACTGAAGCTGTCGCAGCTCGTTTTGTGGGAAGATGAATCACTTTTCAATTGCGAATATAATCTGACAACGAACAATTCCTCCTCCACCGATATATTTCCATTGGTTTGTAGATGAAATGTTACAAAATTACTCGGTAGCCCGAAAAAAATCAACTGGGGCCTCTCACAGAATAACCCGTCATGTGAAGCATACTTGTCAGGGGATTTATGAGTTGTTTTCAGTATCGTGAGACGAGTAACTATTGGGCCACAATTCTCGGATTTTGACCAAAATGTGAGACGCAGGTGTACTCAATATTACAACTGTTCAATACTTCGTTACAAATGTTTCATATTGCCAGTGTCATCAACATTTTCTGTCATTTTCAGTTAATTCAATAGAGCTAACAGGTGAAACAACAAAAAGCAAATCTAGTTTATTCAACAGCGAACCTCTGTAATTTGTCGTATTTGTAACTCTCATATTATTGAGTCTACTGTTGTGTAACATGCTCCTATATGAAATGCTTTGTCGTCACTCTCATAGATCACCGGAAATGACTTTCTCACTGTGTTTTCTCTTTTTTACTTGGTAAAATTAAGTGAACTGGGAAGGTGAAGGTGAATATTTCACGTGGCGAGCATCCAATGCTTTCGTCCATTCAGGAAATACTGAAAATAACCGACATAATAGTTTCTATGAGCGAATAAGTAGCAATAGAGAAGTAATGTTATAGGAATAATTATTATAGAAGTGTGGCGCATTCCATCGTTCAGTCGATGATTATCAAAAGTTGTCTGCTCAGTCCATACAAATCCTGCAGTGCGAACTCAAGAGATTGTCTTAAATTGTGTTACTAAATGTCATTTAGGTCATTTTCAGTTGTTCGAGAGAAGAGGAAAAACGACTGATTTTACATGGAACACTTTTCCAGCTACACTGGGCGCTACGGCAGCAGCTGAATTCGCATCAGCAGGTGAGCGCAGTATCACACAGCTACTGTGGCGCCGATGTTGGGAACATCCACACAATGCCGTAGAAGCAGCTATGGTAGAGACAATAACAGATTCCTCACAAAGTGAAACATGAGCGAAATTATTGTACATTACAAATAAAATGATCATTCAGTCGGAAAATTAAATGTTCTCGCTACACTTATTACATAAAAACATTTTAGAATACGCCATCACAATTACAAAATAATATCCATTTAATATGGGGGAATTATTTATCTGCAATCATGAAAGTAACTCACTGATCACACATTACCAAACAATTTTGTGATGTTTCCAAGTCTCAGCCTTTATTTAACTTTTTGAGACAATGCAACCGTCAGATGCCTCATTTTAGAAAAGACATTTGAGACTGTAATCCACCAGTTGGCTCAATTTATTTGCCCTTTGGGCAATATCGCTGATTTTCAAAAATTAGTTTTCTCCTATGTGTAATAAGACCGTAACGTCTTCCCAGCCTCAGTGATTATTTGTGACGGTTCTAATCCACGTAAAAATGAACATAAATCAAAGTGAAACACCTTTCATCCATATAACTATTGGTCACTAAAATTCAGAATATTGAAAGAAATAATATAATGAACTATCCCTCAAGAAGGCGCGATGGGTTGTACAGTACCCCACAGTTATTTTCTTGCTACTGGCAACACTGCTTTTTGCCAGAGGTTACTGGCACACTAGGTAGTCCTCTTTTTATGTCTCAGCTACCGACTCTCACTTTCTGTGCACCTGTAATTCCGCGAATCTGTTGGCAAAACGGTACTGATATGCTAAGTACCTCGCGCGTCTGGTTCAAATGGTTCAAATGGCTCTGAGCACTATGGGACTTAACATCTGTGGTCATCAGTCCCCTAGAACTTAGAACTACTTAAACCTAACTAACCTAAGGACATCACACACACCCATGCACGAGGCCAGGATTCGAACCTGCGACCGTAGCGCGTCTGGTCCTGTAAATAAATACATATTTGGTATGTACGTGGAAACGAGAAATGATATTTATACCTGATCAGTAGTTTGGGAAACTAATTAGTTTGACAATTATTCAAGGATATGATGCCAGAAGAAATAGCGAATACTCTGCAGCAGTTCTCGGATATGTCAAATGTTCCAGATCAAGAACGGCGCAGCAGTGGAAGTGGGGAATCGGACAGGGATGTGGAAGTAATTCCCATGAAGTGAGCATAGCAGTGATTCAGAACAAGATGTACTGTCTGTTACTTCAAGTGACAATAGTTATTCGAGTGAAAATGGAAATGTAGAGTTTTTCATTGGCAGAGATAACGTTACAAAGTGTAGAAAAACTCAATACTTCAGCCAGAGTAAAGTTACAGATAAGAATAAAGTGAAAGTGTTTCCTAGTCCTAGAAGCTGTGCAGATGGCCTGAGTAACAAAATTTATGCTTTTCACAACAACAAAAAATGACAGCAGTATGGTGTACAATACTGTCACTCATACGAATCTATGTATACAGATGGAAAGTGAATCGTCATAGTAGTCTCGTGATAGAGATGCAAAGGAGACACCACGAACTGAAATACTTGGTTTACTGGGATGTTTATATCCGTTTGGAACAAGGAAAGGACATCACACAAAAGCTCTCGAGCTATGGAACTCGGAGGGGACAGGAACGCAAGTTCTAAGGGCGTGTATAAGTTACAAGAGATTTTTGTTTTTAGTCGGATGTATACGATTTAATGACAAGGACATACGAGTTGAAAAAAAAGAAAAACAGACAGATTAGCTGCCATACGTTCTCTCTTGCAGCCGTTTGTTCTCAATTGCAAGAAGTTGTAGAACATCGGACCTTGCGTGACTATTTGTGAAAAATTGGAGGCTTTCCACTGGCGCTAAAGTTTCATACGGTATATTCCTCATAACCCCACAAAACATGGAATCAACATCTTTGCTGTGCCACACTCGAAAACATGTCTGACAAGTAACTTGGAAGTATACAGTGGAAAACAATAGAATGGCCTATGTCAGACCTTAATCAACCCAAGCGACATAGTGATGCTACTGGTTCCTGACCTCGAAGGTAGCCGTAAGGTTGTGTTGCGTTGTTTTGGGGGAGGAGACCAGAGAGCGAGGTCATCGGTCTCATCAGATTACGACAGGACGGGGAAGGTAGTCGGCCGTGCCCTTTCGAAGGAACCATCCCGGCATTTGCCTGGAGCAATTTAGGAAAATCACTGAAAACCTAAATCAGGATAGCCGGACGCGGGCGCGATCGCTACGGTCGCAGGTTCGAATCCTGCCTCGGGCATGGATGTGTGTCATGTCCTTAGGTTAGTTAGGTTTATGTAGTTCTAAGTTCCAGGGGACTGATGACCCTAGAAGTTAAGTCCCATAGTGCTCAGAGCCATTTGAGCCATTTTTGAGCCGGACGCGGGATTGAACCGTCGTCCTCAGGAATAAGAGTCCAGTGTACTAACCACATGTTTGATAGCTGGTACACCAGTTACCCTCTGGCGACATCTCTCCTAGAGAAGCCGCTCACTTGTATTGGCACACTGAAGAGGGACAAAAGAAAAATTCCTGCTGAATTTCAGGAAAATAGAAACAAAAAGTTGAGCCTTCAATTTTTGGATTTAAAAAAGACGTCTCTCTCACATCATATGTACCAAGTAAAAACAAATCAGTGATATTGCAGTCAATAATGCTTGAACTACGAGAACGTGACGATAAAACAAACCAGTCTGACATAATAATGTACCACAACATGAGAAAAGGGAAAGTTGACAGCATGAATCAATTATGTAATGTGTACAATGTCTGACACATAACGAGGCGATTACCAATGTGTGTCCTATACTCTCTCTTGATGCAGCAGGAATCAATGCACTGATTTTCTATTTCTGAAACCCAAAGAACTCACATTACGCAAGAAGACTTTCTTCCAGAATTAAGCTACATTGAATAATCCCCATCTGACTAATAGATCCAAAATAATTCTTCTTCCCGGTCACACTGCAGCATTCTTGATTAAATATTGAGAACCCTTGGAAAAGAGTTACATATGTCCATCAGCTGCTCACGAAACAGCAAACAAGATACACGCAAGGTGTGTAATCTGCGGCTGAGCAAATGACGCATAGATAACCAATATAAGTGATAAATGCAAAAAGTTTGTTTGTAAGAAACATGTGACAGTTGCTTACACTTGCAACAACTGTAACAACTAAGTCCTTTTTTCAGCTGTGGCTTATGTTCAAGAAGCTTAAATTGCAGGGGACGTGTACAAACCTGAAAAATAACCAAGGGAACCTCAGTCGAAACATTTTGTATCAACGTCTAATGAAATATTTAAATTTTATTCTAAAAAATTAAAATAATCACGTTAAAAATAGGATCAAACTGCTCCGTAACAGTATTGACAAAATAAATATCATTTTTCCGAAATCTGAGACTGTATTATGTAAATTATGTGTTGGTGTACAAAACAGCACGCGCACTTGATAGACTAGTGAAAATGTGGTGTGCCTGTTCGAGCGCTATTCAACCCAGTAACGACTGGTCAGCAGAATTCGGAACTGTGAAAGTAGTATTGAATGAACTGATTATTTTGTCAGTCGTGTGATGTGGAACCTGAAAAGTTTCACTTTCCTCACTTGATAGCAGAAGATACGATTTGTTTCGGAATAATACACAGATTTAACATATTTCCACGAAAAGGAATTCTGTTGTCGTTTTAATCGCATTCACAGCACAATAATTGAAACATAAATTCGTGAAATCGGCTTATTCAATCTGATGGTAACTTGAAATTCAACTTGTGTCATTCATCATGGGAAATTATTATGTATGACCTAAATGGCGTAAATATATCATTATTTGAATGGAAAACCACACTTTTGAGGGAAAACTTGTCTCTATGTAGGTTGTGTTGACTAGTGTAATTTACACTAATTATTTATTTAAAACCTAACAGCAGCTAATATTTATTGGTGTGCACAACTATACAAAACACTGTGAAAATTTCTCAACATTAATGGACAGCATCTTCGACGACACTAGTGACCTTGACTTCTGGCTTCCAAGAGAGACTTAGAGGCAACGGCGATTTGCGGATTTCTTTTTCTGGGGGTTTCACGAAAGGTGATCTACAAATGTCCAAACGACTAACATAAAAAGGCTATAAATTAATAACGAATTACTTGCTATACAGAAATACGCTTAACTTACTGTGAATTTTTGTATGAAAAATCAGTTCTTCTCTCATGAAGAGCAGACACTCTGTCAACCCCGGTCTCCTGCTTATTAGGCAGCCCAATACACCTTGCGGACACTGTGTCCACCACAATCGCAAGGACTACCCTTGCACACCTCCTGTCAGAATCAAATTCTCAAACTATACCACACCCTACTGATGCTGTACGCCTGTTTATTATCCTCATTACTCGTGGCATCTCGCCAATATCCGTAGAACTTCGAGCTTTGTGTCCACCTGCACTTAGTTATATGTATTTGGTGTCTGTTCTTTCAGACATGTTGAAAAGAGAAGACACCATTTTTGATCTTGCAGCCACTATGAATCAGGACACACAAAAATAAAAGACATTAGCGGCAAGTGGTTAATACATTAATGTATGTAAATTAAATGACTGTGGTCAACACAACCGCACGGACTACTCTAGCATGCCATCAGTCAGACACCAGTTCTCAGTCCATACCACACCCTATTGAGGTAGCGGCCCTGCTCATTAGCCTCTTTACTGGTGGTATCTCATTGATTCCCACAACAGCTCCATCTTGGTGTGCATCTGCAGTGAAGGGATTATTGACTGTCATCATCTGAATTATGTATGTGTGGTGTCTGTTCATTCAGACATGTCTGAATTAAATACATTAGTTGCCAGTGAGAACTGATTTATATCAAAGTCGCAAGCTGGAAATTCGTACAGCATCGGGATTCTATCCCAGGTATCTTGCTTACTAGGCAGAAGTACTGTCCACTACACCATCCAGACAGAGTGGTTAACACAAGTCCACGGACTACCCTAGCACGCCTTCCGCCCGACCCTAATTCTCAACTTTGTGGCAACTCTTTTGATTAGTAAACTGTTGGCAACATTATCGAGTTTTACTCCGCTCTTGATAATGGCTACATTTTTACTTCTTCTGTAGCATGTTTGCAATAAATACACGATGCAATGGTCGTGAGCGCCAGTTGGCTCTGGACGTGTTGAGTTTATGTCAGTCAGTAAAGCCTTTAAGGCGACAAAGACGCCATCATCAAAAGACGCCATCATCAATGTCTCATTGAGATGAACGAAGTCATGTAATAGGGCCAGGGGAAGCTGGATTTTCCTTCTTCGATACTGCAGAAAGACTTTACAGGCATGTGACCACTGTACATGATTGGTGGCAACGATGGTCACAAGAATAAACGGTCACAAGAACACCGCGTTCCGGACGACCAGTTCACGCTACTAAGAGGGGAGACCATAGTCTCCGGCATGTGGCTCTGGTTTATTGTACTTAATCCGCACCAGCAATTTTAACAGTTTAATACTATCAATGGTTCTGTACTCTTAAGATGGAAACAGATTTCCATACTTGTTAATAGTTGCAATTTTCGGTTTCTTCTGAGATAATTTCTTTTTATTGTGACTGCACAATTTTATGTGTGGAAATGTCGTACAATAGTTTGTAATCAGAGTTTAGTTCTGTGCCCACTACCACCTCCACATTTTCATACTTCCGTGACGGCCCTACAAATGTACTTACGAAGGAGTCAGGACTGCGAAGCGCCACAGCTTAGAGGTCACAAGAGTTCAATATCTTACTAATTCATGATGATTTAGGCATCCCCGTGTTAGGAATACTTAGTGTTATATTAAATTCCTCGCAAAGTTATCATTATGAACTGCAATTTATTTGTATTATATAATTGTTACTTTATACCGTATATTGATTAATTAATTATACGCAATAGATACAGGTATAATAGATATACATAAGCGAAGTTTGTCATAAACAATACATTATGATCAAATACAGGGTGAACATTAATAAAACCGACTAACTGCAGGGACGAATTCCTCACTGGAAATGTAGGAAAAAAGATCCTATGTACGTGTGTCTGGAAATGCATCGTTGCCACGGTAGATGGCGCTGACGAATGACATTTCCTCCGACCACGTGCCGTGTGTTCACTGTGTATTGCTGGCTGTATGATTGACGCAGCATACGATAAGCAGCAGATTGGTCCAGTACTAATGTCGGGACCTAGCCGGCATAGTGTTTGTGTATATCCAAGCAGATGGAATATGTCGAGAGGTGCACGTTAAAATGGCTCTGAGCACTATGGGACTTAACATCTGAGGTCATCAGTCCCCTAGAACTTAGAACTACTTAAACCTAACCAACCTAAGGACATCACACACATCGATGCCCGAGGCAGGATTCGAACCTGCAACCGTAGCGGTCGCGCGGTTCCAGACTGTGGCGCATAGAACCGGAAAACAAATACCCTCACAGACACCAACCACATCACACAACATTTCAAGACCTTTGTGATCATGTGTCCTTTGAGACAGGTGAACGTGCAGGGAGGCGGCGGACTGTGTGTTCACCAGGTTTGGGGAACCGGGTTCTACAGGATATTGTGATGAACCCTAGTACAAGCTCCACGCAAACGTGGTGTGTCTTTCATGACCACCGCTGCTGTCCCCATCATCTTCATCCCCAACGAGGTCGCTTTGAACATGTTTTGTGACGTGCAGCTCTGTACTGTCATTCGGGACATTTTTATGTCGTTTCGCGAGCACGGTCCATTTGCAAACACATGTTCAAACGATCTTTTCTCATCCATTTCCAGTTATCAATCCGTCCTTGTAGTTTGTCGCTTTTATCAATGTACAGGTTGTTTTTCGATCCCACGGCTGTAGAGTCTATTAATTTCTTTTTATGGAAATTGTTGTGTCTAGACAAGACAGCCTTGACACAATGAGAGGAAGCCGAAAGGCACGCGCTAAGCTAAAGCAGGATGGCGTGAGGTCTGAAACAGGATACGTAATGAATGCTATAAAGAAAAGTACGTAGCTTCTGGAATACTTAACTTTAATCCATCCTTTTGGTACATCTGGAGATTGTGGCGATACAAGTGAGACTCTTTAGATACATGCAATGTTACTAATGGCGCCTTGCTAGGTCGTAGCCATTGACTTAGCTGAAGGCTATTCTAACTATTGGCTCGGCTATTGAGCAATGCTTCGTCCATGTAGTCGCTAGCAAAGTCGTCCGTACAACTGGGACGAGCACTAGTCCGTATCTCGAGACCTGCCTTGTGGTGGCGCTCGGTCTGCGATCACACAGTGGCGACACGCGGGTCCGACATGTACTAATGGACCGCGGCCGATTTAAAACTACCACCTAGCAAGTGTGGTGTCTGGCGGTGACACCACAGAAATAACATAAAGGAACGTACCTGGTCACCTGTAAATCTACTCGATAGTTACACTGAATGAAGCAGCTGACGATGTACAGGCATTAATGCGCTTTGGTACACAGACACCCACTGATTTCGTTTACTTAGAATTAGCGCAACTTCTTGTTCTGTAGTGTTGTGGTTAATATCCTCGTTTGGCCATCAAAGTTCCCATAAAAGGACCTCCGGCAATTTTGACTGATCTGGTGGATTGGCCCTAACGTAGTATAGTCAAGCCACCTGATGGAAGTACTTTAACAAGCATCCAAAGACCCCATTCATTTTTGTCAAAGCCGCACAGGGTAGCCGCGCGGTCTAGGGGGGTCTAGCCAAGGTTCGATCGGCTGCCCCCGTCGGAGGTTCGAGTCCTTCCGCGGACATGGGTGTGTGTGTTGTCCACAGCGTAAGTTCATCTAAGTGGTGTGTAAGCCTAGGGGCGATGACTTCAGCAGTTTATTCCCATAGGAACTTACCACAGGTTTCCATTTCTGTCAATATAAAGTAAACGACTCCAGAATATCGGAATTTGAAATCCACGTCAACCCTACAACGGTGTTTACTTTGCACTTACATCTTCAGGTCAAGAAAGACTCAGTTTTTTCTGTTTAGGTATACTCTTACACATTTGTGTACTGGAATCATAAGTTAGGTAGTAATTTACATACATTAATATATTAACCACTACAAACTGCGTAACAGAATAGTACAACAAAACAATGATCTAGTATTATAATTACGTGTGTGTTGACTGTACTATACTATGGCTAACTTTTACTGACAGTTTTTACGTGTTTATGTAAGATTTTTCTGGTAAGTGAATTTTTTTTCTCTTAACGCATTGTATTTTATCAGTTGATATCTGCCTGACTTCTTACTTCTAGGATCATTTTCTTCCAACGTAGAAGGTGCAGATTCAAACGCTGTTCTTATCTCTGCAGCTTCTTTTGCAGTGCTTTCTCTTGGACGATGTCCTCGTGTCTTCATGTTAGCTGCTCGCCGAGAGTTGCTTGGAATAATCTTCTTTCCTGTATGATGTATGCTTTCCATTTGGGGTCAGTAACCTGCTACAGCACATAAAAACTACATGCAGGTCTGTTGATGATATCTGAAACACAACAATAGGCCATCTGTCTGTCTTCCTATTTACTGTATAATTCGCCACCATATTGTCTAGCCTGTTCACAGGTTCTCTGATAGCGTTGTAGTCTATAGTGATTTGAGGTTCTTTCTTGCTACAATAACTGATATTTGCGTCGTTATGCAGAGTGCTTTGCGCAATAACATATTTGCCTTTCTTTGAGATGTGGGATAAAAGCGTTTATCCTTTGTGAAATCAAATGTTCATGTGTAATTAGGAATCTCCCTGGTCTGCCATAGTTTTAGTGGGATGAAAGGTTTGTTTCTTCACACAATTCAGATCACTGTGATATTCGTCTTCAACAGCATTTGACCATGCTCGTAGGATGTGAAAACGTTGCCGCCGGTAATGTTATGCCCTTTGAGATCTTAAGACAAGTTAGTTATAAAACTTAGACCTTGGTCCTTTTCAGGGCACTACTTCGTCGTTTCCCAGTATGTGGCTTAGTTTTCCATACTTACATACCCAAACTTGATGCTGTACTTTGATAGTTTACTTACCACATGCTGGTGGAGAGAGCAGTTTCCCCTGAATGCCACAAGTTGTTCGCCTACTGTAACAAGCATACTGGGGTACTTTAATTTAGGTAACATCTCTACCAATTTCTAATACAAATCTCTTTGAGATGGAAAGTTACATTATTCACGTTTTTCCTATTATTTTCCAATGGTCATCAAATCGAATAACCCATGAATCCTTTTGAATGTTTCTAGTGATATTGTAGCCGGACGACCTTTGTATTCATCCCACTAACTTTTAGCAAACTCATTACATGACCTATAAACTCCTGCTAAAAACAACAGACCTATGTAAACATCTAGGTCAAGAATATCTAACTTTTTCTACTTCTTTCCATATAAAAGCATTCCTTCAGCATTAGAATGGGTGAGGGACCGATGGCCTTTGTAGTCTGTTCCCTTCAACCCCGATAAACCAACCCAGATTCGGTTAGTATAATGTTTTCAGTCGATCAACGAAGGAAGAATTTCAAAGGAGAGTATTTATTTCTAATACAAGATGTGGCACACCTTATTTGTCCTGGAGTCAGGTGAATCATATTACATGCCGCAAGCCGTCGACGTTGAGGATAGGGATCTGCTTTTCTCATCATTACTGCACTGCTGACCATTTTCTGTTCTGGGTTATCAACTGCGCCTTCTATTGAAGATGAAGAGCTGCCATGCGAAACATGAACTTCATTCTCCGAAACAACTTCATCACTATCAACATGCTGATCAGTACGTCTACTATTACATCATCTTGCAAAAAGGCCAATGTCTTGGGGAGAAAAATCTTACAGAATATATGATTTTTAAAGGTAGAAATCTAGTGACCTGAGTAAAAGGCAATCACTTTACAAACTGATTTCATTACAGAAAGAAACAATGACTGACACTCCTCCTTCCCTCCTTTTAACAGAATTACATATTCCACCGTCGAAAACAGCAATATGTTCACTACTTTATAGACACCTTGCTGCACCTACATACGTTTAATGTTGGTGAATTGAATATTGTCAGAATTTGCTGTAAAAAAAAGATTTAAAAACACAGGGTCCAAAACGGCCCGAACAGCATGAGAAATACTGTTTCTGTGGATATCAACCTAAAGCTCCCCAAATAATTGTTTTTTCTGTCAGAATATACTTCACTACTGGTCAACAGACTCAGTTAAGGCAACTTGTTAAAATCAAACACTTTCAGAATTATAGACCATCAAAAAACCTAGATGGTCAAAATAGACACGTTGAAATTCATGTTAGCCAACTATCAAATGGGGTGAAGTCGGTGTAGAGTAGGGTATGTCAGAAGCAGATGCCGTGTCAACTGAAACGTCTGTATGTTTCTATGTCTTAAGCGAAAAGCTACAAATGAAAAAACGAAAAACGTTATTGCGTTAGAAATCGATAGCTTCGAGAAATAATTTAGTGCTACACAGTCACCTGTTCCACATTTTCCTTTCACGCCGCTCCAAGTTTTACAAGTTGGCGTACAATTTGTGTACTAATTTCGTTCTAATGTTTACAGTCCTTTATGATTATTAAATAACAATTTTTTCTGTTTATAGTAGCGTGAGGTTACTATGATGTATGTAGAAACGCAAAAGCATTGAAATGGTAGGACAGGAGCAACTGATATTTGTATTTTCTGAGCAGTTGTGTGTCAACTGATCGGACTTT
The DNA here is from genome assembly GCF_023864345.2 of Schistocerca serialis cubense. Taxonomy (NCBI): domain Eukaryota; kingdom Metazoa; phylum Arthropoda; class Insecta; order Orthoptera; family Acrididae; genus Schistocerca; species Schistocerca serialis. The sequence goes on from NC_064644.1 coordinate 448,687,217, forward strand.
GTTGTATTTTGCGTACTCGTCGAATAGGGGGTGCCTAGAAAACCTGCCTTCTAGGATCGCTAGATAACAATTCAAGCAAATCGTATTAAATAGTTTTTATTAATGAAAATAAATGACAATACTTCACTTTGAGAAATACAGATGTGTCGCAGGTAAAGGGCGACAGACAAAATAAGAGATCCCTTCATTATATACAAGTCCTAATACAGTGGATGTTTCTGTCCAGGTCGCTGCTCTTGACGCTTCTCGTAGAACTCGCAGAACTGGTTGTGGCCAGTCGGGTGCAACACTTTCATCTCTTCGCCTAGAGGGTCTTGCTGTTGCGTTGTCGTCCTAGAGAGGTGTCGGTCCATGTGCAATTGGCTGACGTCTTCTTCACAGCCCAGTCTGCTCTGACGTTCCAGCCTAGTGTGCCGGAGCTAGCCTTTACGCCGGAAGAGACTTAATACATAAACAGCATTTTAATGTACCTGATGCCTTGAGATTTCATTCCAAATTATTATATTAGTAGTAGGTTGCAAGATGCGGTAGTATGTTCATCACAGTCAGCTGGTTGCAGCTATGAATCTGTACAATCGATATCCAATATTTATAAGTGCCGGTATTTACGTATGGGAACCATAAACAATAATCTGGCCTCAGCGTGCCTCTTATTTCCGAAATTACAACATTCATGTCTTTACGTCTGGATGCGCTGCTAATGAAATTAATAGCCATAGTTCCCAGAATGTCAAAAATTAAATTTTCATTGCACGTAGTTTGAGCTATTCATTTGACATCGATCGACGCGGTGAGATATTTTAATAGTAATGAACTAGTGAAGCACACTTAAGTTAATGGCGTCGCAGCTAAATTGTGTTTGTGTCCTATCTGAACAAATATTTTAGTTTTAGTTTCCCCATCCCAGCGCCTGAGAGAGCCTGTGAGTGGAAAATGCCTCGCAGCAAGTCCGAAAGTTGTAGACATCGGTAGCCTCTGGTTAGGCACTTGGTGACCTGTAACAGTCCGCACTACAAAGTGAACCGTTTAGCAGATTTAATGATAAAAATTAATTGCGATACGACTTCTGTTACTTAAAAAAAAGAAATAAAATGGTTAGAACGTCGTAATAGGAGTTCTAGCAGCTGCAGTATTACGCTATCAAATAAAAATCAGCTTCAGTATTGTCTTTAAGCATGACTCACTCGATTTCTTCGTTCTTACTTTGGTTACGAACAACACCAGTCAGTAAAAAGTGACAATTGAAGTGTCGTCGTTGACTATGACTGCAGGAAGCCATTTCATAATCGAAATGGAACTGCTATGACGATCCAAATGAAAGTAAAAGTAATAAAAACTTTTTTGACTGATATCACATTCCAAATAAAAAAGAATGGAAACTCATAACTCTTAAGGAATGTTTGCCCTACCTCTTACGCGTATTACCCAAAACATAGAGGTTTGAGAAATGTTTATAGCTTGTTTTCACGTTGTATGTCCGAGGCTTCGTTTTAATGCTCCGCTTTGGCATTAGGAGTTACAGGTCCTTCCAGATGACAAGGAAACTATAGCAACTATGTGCAATCATAGTCAACGACACTTCAATTGTCACTTTTTAGTGACTGGTGTTGTTCATAACCAAAGTAAGAATGAATAAATCGACAAGCGCGTTGTTGTGCAAATTATTGTTTATGGGGCACTGGAATTCCACACAATGCGTATCTACATCGAAAAACCGTTAAACATAAATGTCAGGGACAAAACTGAATGATATAGATACACTCAGACATGTGGAAAATTACAGAATTTTTATGAAGAAAGTCATTTAAGGAAATCCTGATAATGTTATACAAATAAACAAGTGCAGAAACTTTCCTGAACGGAAGCGAAATGATGACGCTTATAAAGAAAAAAAGCATCTAGAGGGCAGTACTTTGGAAACACATCTCTTGGAGGTGGTAAGTCGCGTTCTAGGACATGTAATATACACGCATTGCTTTAGAAACAGTAAATGAGTAAAAGAATAAATTTACTGGCCATCTAAACAATATACTGCCGAGCCGACTTCTTTGTTTGGTTGATATACCGCTCAATTGCTATAAATGACATGGAAGGGTCTTGAAAGCATCTGTGCTGGAACACGGTGTTCGGCTTAACATTTAAGAGATAGTGTTCATAACGATGAAACACATGAATAGTCAACATCGCTGGAATAAAAATTCAGTACTTGCTGGTCATCCTAGTTTCTTGTACCGTAGTTGTAAGACCATAATATATTTATCAGATGGGGACTGAAGGACTCATGTTTCGCAAAAGATAAGTATATTACCGTTACCAGGACTTATAGAGATTTATGTGACCGACAATTGAATAATGTACTAACGTAAGACCTATGTGGAACAAGAACATAGAGAAGTACTTGTGGTAAGGGGCTTTACAGTATGATACATTGATACATGTTATGAACATTTAGCGTTTAATAAGTGCCTGATGCGAACGCGTAACACTATGTTCGTAAAATGTTTTGAAGTTAACAACATGAGTTGTTTCAACATAAATGAACCACTTATTTTTATACATTAATGAGTAAAATGCTAATATGCTGGAGGGAATGTTGACCTTCACTTGGAATAAAAGCGTACAACAAACCACCTAGCGTACGACTGATAAACTATACATAATGTGAGTATTGTACGTTTTTTAGGCCAGTTCGTCTGGGAGGCCACGCCTGTTTTCCATCTCTGCGTGATAAAAATTGCGTAGGGACCAAGAAATTCGTAAAATGTAATTCACACCACTCACCTAAAATTTCAGATGACGATATGGTCTATGGTATTCACCAGAGAAAAATGATAAATGACCGTCTTGAAGTCTTGGGTTGTGGTCCTTATGAAATAATTCATATTTAGGTATTTTACAGGTCTTATGCAGTACGTATATGGCGGAAACCACAGTGGTACCGGGCATGATGTCAACCTGAGAAATACTGTTCGCCGTTACTGGCACATGTTGCCAATTCGGCGAAGATCAAACGCTGTACCATTATGTCAAACACGCTCTCATTAGGCGACAAGTGGGGCTAATCTGAGGAACATCGGATGGAGGGTGTTTGGTAACGCGCCAGAAGCTTGCCCGGGCATACTCGTCTTTAAGAAGAAAACGAATTTGATTTAAGAACAGAAACCGAAAGGGGCGGACAGATGTTTTAGACGCGTTTTGTCATAAGCCAATATGCTTAGAGGTATAACGAGCCAACATCCACGCAAGTCAGCAGAGTCCCAATGCTGTGTGATACGACAGTTGAGAGACAGTGGGGGGACACTAGATGCTGGCCTGTGATTATTCCGGCAGGTTGGGAATTCTGCAAGACGACATATACAAAATGTATGACGAATGTCAGCTTGCTCTAAATGTTGAAAAATCTAAGTTAATGCAGGCTAGTAGAGAAAACTATCCCATAATGTCTATTAGACATCTAATCCTAAAATTCAAAGCGATATAAAATAGAACGAGCACGTAAAGGAGATAATACAGAAGGTAAATGGTTGACATAGGTTTGTTGCTACCGATTGGTTCGTTAAACACGCGAGTATAACACAGATGCTTCGCTATATCAAATGCGAATCCCTAGAGGGAAGCTGCCATTCAACGTTCTCTCCCCATAACACTAATGAGAACATTTAAATCCGTCGTTTCAAGCCGACTGCAAAGCGAAGCTACAGCCGCCAATGTGCGTTAGGCGTATGGAGCACGAAGATAAGAGAAGTTGGGGACATTTGTTCTTTCCTTGTTCTGTTTGCGAGTGGAACACGAAAGGAAATGACTAGTAGTGGTTCAACGTACCCTCCGCTATGTGGCACACAGTGGCTTGCGGAGTACATATGTATGTATGTAAAGTACGAACACACAATTTTGAATATGCTGAAATAAGGACTTACGTTGCTATTGTCACGAAACAGATATTCTACGAAGTATTAGCGTTTCAATTACTATTTACTAGTCTTCATTCGTGCATGCTAAGTGCCCGAAAGCACTGCATTTGCTACACTTAACAATGGAATTATATTGTCTTCATGTGCTTTAGAGAGCGTAAATTACGGTACATAAATAGGACACTTGGTAAGACATCTGGCACTGACTTCCATGGTAGTAGAGGGAGCTGCAGACGGCAAAAACTTCAGAAGGAGACAGAGATTGGAATACATCCAGCAGATAACTGAGGACGTAGGCTGCAAGTGCTGCTCTGAGATAAAGAGGTTGGCACAGGAGACAAATTCGTGGTGGGCCGCATCAAAACAGTCAGAAGACTGATGACTCAAAAAACTCTCACTTCTGGCCACCGGATGAAGTCAGTAATATTTTAGGATTATTCTGAAATTACTATAGTGTTAAAATGATAATAGACAGCTTCGTACTAGTCACAGCTACTCGCACCTAACAGAACACAAGGATGTGACAACGAGAGAAAGATTCGGCATACATTTCTTTTTATAATTAATAACTTTACTATAAATGGAAACGGTCTCCCAGATGTCCTCCATTCTCCCATGTAATCACTTAGGTCGAGAGCTGCAAGGTTCTTAAAATCATAATATGGGGAACAGAAGCAAGAGGCTGTCAGTTAAATGCGTTTCCGACGTTAAACTCCAGAGGAAGGAGTACTTCGTTAGTAATATATGCTCCAGCTGCTGCAATTCTGATATAGATCCAACTTGAGCGTCGTCGGTGCCACGGGAATCAAGAGAGACAGAGCATTTTCTCGTGTGATTAAGAGCTTTCTTGTCCTGTGTGGTTGCCGTAATTGCGATGGCGCCCTTCCGGAACTTCAGCTGAGCCATTCACCCCCACATATTCAGAGCAGTGAGTTGCTACCTCGAAATTCGGTAGGTGAGATGGCTGAAACGCTCAAAGCAGACATTAATTAGGAGATACAAGGATAAGCGCTCCGTGGAACTTACGCATTTCGCAATAGAGCGTCTGAAACGAGCTAAGAGCTTTATCTTTAACAGCGACACAAGGTGTCAAGAAACAGCCATGCTAATGTTTTGTTTGATATCGTCTGGCAGTGCTTTACTAACGAATATTTCCACTCTTTTAGCGACAAAAAATATAAACGTGTGTAAGCACGTGTATGATTTTATAGCAGACGGGCAAATAATAATATAGGAAACACAGAGCCTTAACCTTTTTTTATGTTTCAACACAGTAAATGAACATGAATTATTTGAATTTGGAAGCCTCTATTCATATTAACTATTATGAACTTAATTTCACGTTAAATAAATTTGAACGATAATTATTGTTCGTAACGGTTTGAAGCCGTTACAAACCTTGGAGTCTGACAACTCTTTTGTGAGTAATTGCTTAGCCTACACGGGTCCCAGGCATTTCCAATGTTTTTTTACGTACTGCTATTCCTTCATTCTATTATTCTTTTTCCCCTTGACTTTCTCATTGGATATTCTTCTTGGTGTTTGCCATCCTTGGATCTATTTCATGATTTTAGATGTTCGTTTTTCTCCCTTACACTACTTTACGCACCATTGTAGCCTTCACTACTTGGTCCGCACTTTTGGGTTTGACCTACCAGTTCTCTTCCAAATTTTACAGAAGTGCGAATCATGCTGGGAACGTAGCTCAGTGCTGTTTACGTTTTCACCTTTTGTGCCTTTTTACCTTTGCACGTTTACTTTCTGACGAAGTAACACAACCGAAACCCAATACAGTAGCCAATCTATTTTGGGTATCTGCTTGGTGGTAGCTCACTGACCATGTAGTGATCGCTCTGTTAGTGCTTGTGCCGGCAATTCCCTGAGTATACGAAGGAGTATATGCTTGGTATGGCTGCTTGCAAATGGCTCGATGTAGAGATCCGCCTTCTAATAAAACGACAGAATATAGAGAACGGTATGTTATTACTTTTCGACTGCATATCCCTCCTTTGCAGGTTTGGGGAAAGATTATCCAGAATCCAACTCTGTAAAAATCATACAGGTCTCTCTGCCTGTTAGATGTATTCGGAAAACTTTTTGAAAAGCTGTTATCAGACAGACGGGCAATATGTACAGTGCTGTGCGGGATGAGCCACGACCAGTTCGGCTTCCGGCTGGGGAGATCAGCTTCTAACGCTATTGCCCTGGCGCTGGTGGCTGATGTCTGTGGTTCATCTTCGCACAAGTACATTGTCGGCGTCATGATGAACATCAGTGACGCCTTTGACCACCTCTTGTGGCCTTCTCCTGCTTGCGGGAGGAGTGCCCACGGCCATTATGTGGTCGTCCAATGAGTTACGTGGATGGGTTAGTAAAAAAATAACCATTGGGTGTCTGCAGGGCCCTTTCCTGGGGCCACTCTTATGAGACTGAATATGGAGCCTCTACTGGACGAATTAAAACGCGTTGAAGACGAGCTAGAGGCGACAGGCTATGCAGATGATCCCCTCGTGTTAGCAGGCGGCCCTAGCCGCGAGGTCCTGGACACAGAGATAGAACGCGCGATATTCTAGTTGTCTGAGTGGTGTAGGAAAACCAGGATGAAGACTGCTCCGAATAAGTCCACAAGGCTAGCTAGTTAGAAAACCGACCGTCAGATTCGATGACTCACCAATTCTTCGGCATCGAGAGGCCAGATATCTGGGCGTCATCGTTGACGAGAGATGGAGCTTCGGCACACGTATTGCGACCGTAACTCAGAGGTCGCTGGAAGTACTGAAAAATCATATTGGAATTGCACATAAATGATTTCACCTTCCGGTCAATCTGATCCGACTATATCACAGCAGTATTCTCACCTCGATCGTGGATTACGGCTCCGGAGTTTGGTCACACGGGCTCACGAGTGTCGCGTCCGTAATGTCTATGTAAAGAGTGCAGCGGAATATGCCATTTGGAGCATTCACAACAAGTCCAATTGGGGCCTTGCTAGTGATAATGCGGCTCTGCCCAGCTGATATTAAAATACGGGAGCAGGCGGCCTGGTACTGGGTAAACCAGAAAAAATTGAAAAGGCGGCAGAAATTATGGGAATTCAGGTAGGGGATAAAATTTTTATCAGACGATTAGGGATGGAATTATGGCAAGAGACTTGAGAGACTGACGGGCAGGACGTAGTGCGCTTCCATTTTTACCAGAACACGACTGAAACTCACGTATTTTCAACCATGCAGAGGTCTGTGGCACTTCCTCACAGGACATTGCCCTATCCGGCATACCAAGCCGATTTGGGAAGCAGGCGGTGCCTTCATGTGACTGTGGAACCTTGGAGGGCGCACCAGATCACGTTGTTACTGAGTGACCCGCATATGGTTATGTGGCAGCCGACTCGCAGCGACAATTACCGAATAATGACAATTATCACCTACTATGACAGCATAATGTCTTTGAGATCGGGTGAATTAGGTTTCCACCAATCATTATCCTTGATAATTCATTAAATTTCGGGCATGCAGCCCGCAAGTAAAGTTTCCTCCACTGATATTTCGGCCGCGTATAGTCCGGCCAGCCTCAGAGTGTCACAAGACTGACGACAAGATGCCAAGCGCGGCCTTGGCCAATTATGCGAACATGCTGGTCACATCTTAATGTTCTTCACTGACTCAGTGTATCAATTACAGTTCGGCCCACTCTATACTTTTCTGGCTTTACAGAGCTCTGAATGCCGACTGCTACGCACCATCATATACCGCCGTGGCGTGGACTGGCGATCGGAATCCGGCACTTCGCGGACTAGTCGGGGGAGGCATCTCACGCCAAAGGACGTTCGACTAGGTCATTATGGTAGTTAGTCATAGGTGTAGTTCAGTAGAAGTAGATATTTTGAAACTAAAATATCAGGATCCTGTAATGATTGTAAGGTCCATGGTGTCAGAGGCATGTCCACTGGGGTTAGCTCCGTGGGCACAGCTACAAAAAAAGGTTTATACATATATATGTGCTGTCACACGTGTATCGCTGCAGTAGTTTAGTTCAGTAGAACAGTAAGAATAACTAGTATGTCCAGATAGAACAAATAATGAAGTCAGCTTACCCATTACAATTTAGAAACACAACTGTGTATTGTGCTGATTGTGCCATTGTAGTAAATTGTAGGACCCACTAATTACTTAGGTGGCGGGTTTTGATGTACATGACATTGTTATGAATAAAGAAGATTCGATGCCTCTGTGGTCCTCAAACCCCGACAATTGTACTTGGCTCTCCATGAATTATGAATTGAAGAATTGTGTTCTCTACACTGACACAGATGCAGTCGCCGAACATTCCTCTAAGCATTATCCTTGATAATTCATTAAATTTCGGGCATGCAGCCCGCAAATAAAGTTTCCTCCACTGATATTTCGGCCGCGTATAGTCCGGCCAGCCTCAGAGTGTCACAAGACTGACGACAAGATGCCAAGCGCGGCCTTGGCCAATTATGCGAACATGCTGGTCACATCTTAATGTTCTTCACTGACTCAGTGTATCAATTACAGTTCGGCCCACTCTATACTTTTTTGGCTTTACAGAGCTCTGATACCATCCCGTCTTTGTTATGGGAGTCTGGCATATGGCTCGGCATCACCATCGGCATTGCGGACACTGGACGTGATACATCATTGTGGGACGCCTTTCGAACCGGCGCGTGGTACGTACACTATGAATCAGGTGCCAACATGTGCTGCTAAGCGATACATATTAACTGCTTCCCTGAGCATACAGACCATTATGTCCTGTTCTTAACTCCAACTTCCGCCACTGTCGTCTCTTATCAAGGAGCAGTCGCATAAGCCCCTAAGCTGTGTACCCTTCGGATATGTCCATCCTTTGTACCAGATTACTCTGTTGACCTTTTGCTTTTCCGCCAATTGTTTCTTTCTCTCCTTGATGCATTTCTGCATCGAAGACGAACCAGTTTTGCCTACATACACGCAAGGTGCAGTGAGCTCTGCTCCATATGGCGTCCCTTGTTTCCGACTTCAATATCTTTTTCAATATCGTTTGAATGACTCCAAACCGTGTCTATAAAAATATTTTGCGGCCGGAGCAGTGTAACCCGTGCCGACTTGAGCGTAAATTCAAATGAGAAACAAGATCTTCCACTCTGTTCGCCGATGTAGTGCAGACGTCATCTCTGCTTATCAGTACGTACATGTACAATACAGTCTGTTGTTCCTATGTTACCGATCGGCCGGACGTGTTTTTCAGTCGCTACTAAGATGTCACATCAATGACGCAGTGACAAGGAACATATGTTTTTAATAGGACCTAAAAGACACCAAATAAGTGGACATAAATTAGCATCAAATAGACAATGTCATAAGTTTTATTTTATAACATACGGGAAGTAAAAGAAACCTTTAGTGGAAGTAATAATCTTGTAGAGAAACCAAGAATTCCAACAAGAGCTTTAAAGAATTATTCGGTAAAAATTATTAGCTTGTAAGTGGAGTGAAGAAAATTTCAAAATGTTACAAAAACGTGTCAACCTGTGTTTAAGCGCCGGAAAAGATGTTTATAAATAATTTGGAAAATTTATTTGATATAGCAAATGCAAATACTCTACAAACAAAACCTTTGTAGAAGACACATTGTTTTTACTTCGATAGAGAAAGCCAGGGTGTTAAGGCTAACTTGAAGGAGTAGGCCTAATATCTACAGATAGAGGAGATACGGCAAGGCAGAGAAAACTGCCAGAAAAGAAAAGGCAAGAGAATCAAAAGCGCACATCATCTGCTTCTACATCTTCTGCTGTACTTCCTTCATCGTCATCAGAATAATCAAAGAAGGCATTTTGATGTGCAGTTGAAATTGACGTAGGTGATCGTAAGACTTTAGAACGCACTTCTCAGAGAAGTTCATTGGACAATTCTGCAAGACGAGCTACGAAACATTTTATTTCTGAAAAATCCGCGGCTGCCTACGATAGATGCCAGCTTAGTGTAAGACATTCTACATATATTAATTTGGTGACAGCAGAGGTTTTTGCTCACAGTCGTGAAGAACTCTGTATCAATAAACTCTCTCTTCATAGAGTCAGTCAGAAGGAGAGAGGACAACGGTTCGATAGAATCAAATCAGCATTCAAAAATGATATCCCTACTGTTCTTACTACGCATTGGGATGTAATCTGTTACCAGTATTACATTAAACGTCAGGGACACAAAAGAAGAAAGAATATCAGCTGTTGCTAAACCTGGGGACAGTGAAAAGCACATTACTAATCCAAAATAACAAAACGGTCCCGGTAATGATAAAGCACACGCTTTTTGTAATGCATTAACGTTTTAGAGTACTGAAGACAATGTACAGATTCTCTTCAAACACTGACCGCCTCGTATTTCAATGTGAGGGACATGGTGAAACAAACAGCTCTGACATATTAGTCTTTAAACATTCGAGGGAAACCGAAATAGTATCAATGCCAGTAATTTTCCCACTGGTAAGAAAGATTGTGGATTTGTTTTTACTGAGTCGTATGTTAAGGAGATGTTGGATTTTTATGAAAGTGACTTAGATAAATCAACAGTGAGAGATGATTACGTGAAATCAAAAAGCTTTGTGTGATATTCAGCTACAAGACCTAAAAAAAAGAATTGAAAATATACCCTCTTGGAACACAGCATCAAGCAGTCTGGATGGCAAGTGTCATTTATTGCTTAAAAATATTTGTGCTAAGACCACAACATGAAGTATCCATCGAAAATAAAAATTCACTCAGAGATGCCTTCCTTTCAATTGCAAGCGTGTATTGCTTCAATGCAATGGAGTTGCAAGAGATTATCATTCGGATCTCTTCTTCTGAAAAGATCTGAAATCATTTGAAAGGTAGATTTCACGATTTCAAAAGAATCTATGAAGAGATTTACTCTTCATTTATGGTATTTGTCAGAACAGTTGTCTCTCTTATCGCTCTTTGATGATAATGGCAACGTGCAAACCAAAATCAAAATGGTAACAAATTTTTACAGAGTGAATCTAGAAACGGAAAATAGAGATTCTCCTATTTGTGAAGAATTGGATGGACAGTTACAAGTTCAATGTTATTGTGATTACCGTTTATTATTGGTTTTAATTCGTTAATTTGGATCTACTAAATCACCCTCATTTTTGTTTTAGAAGAACCATTATCCGAGCTCATGTCAAGCAACAGAAGCATGTGGACAGTACACTTACTCAGGATCGCCGTTGGCGGTGGGCGAGCAACACTTCATGTTGAGACATTAAAAGAGTAATTAAGGAGGTATAAGCTGTTAATAAGACTGCTGAAAGGTGGGTTGAATTAATACAAGATTTTGAGGGACTACTGACGCATATGAGAAGCGAAGGGAATTTGTATTGCACTGTGTTCAAGAGCATGGTAGGCTGTACCCGGATCACATAAAAGAAACACTGGAAATATAATAACCTCAAGAATACTAAATACATCCTAAAAAGTAAGATGTGTATATAGCCTTAATGCTATGCAGTCATCAGTAGCTTTAATAGTCTCTAAAAACTACTAAACCTAAAACTCCTAGTATTGGAACATGTAGCTCTAGTCAGCATGGGTTAATGTCATCTACTGAGAAAAAAATTTTTTCTCAGCTAAATCTAACCAAATAGATAACATTTACGGGTTAATCACAGAATTAAAGAAGAAAAGACTGGGGCAAAGTAAGAGACACCTTAATACTTGCTGCTGGGTGGATGTGTTGTATTCACTGCAAAATTTGTGGCTGTCGCTCGAACCCTCAATCACTTTCATTCTTGCGCTGGGAAGTCTTTCTTAATCAGTAGTTGACTTCAGGCTATCGATCAGTGCTATCATCGACACACATTGATTGTGTCTATCCAGGATCTATTGTCTGATCTCCATTATGCTTAATGGCCCTTCCTTTTGTCTGGACCCGAGTCACATTGGGATCCTACGGATATTCTGACACCCAATTGGCTAAGTTGGCTGTGAGATCTCATGTCTGCCATCCATGAAGAGTGATGGTCATTCGTTTTGTCTTCACTGCAGGCCACAATTGGATCCCAGGGACTGAACGTGCTGGCCAATAAGCCAAGTTAGCTTACAGGACGCCGACTTTGGAGATGGAGTACCAGAACCGGATCGTTCGTAAACTCTACGCTGTCAGTTGTTGAAGCCCTGGAACAGGGAATACTGTGCTTTGGATCTGTCAACAAAATATTCCGAGCGATAAAGGGTGGCATGACCATTTGTCACACTGTCCTTCGTGCTTCTCGCAGGGAATCTACCATTTCTGTAAGTTTCACATTGGTTACACTTGTCTGGCCGTTGTCCACATCCTATGGCGTTAGGACCCACCCAATTCTTGGTGTGGTGCCTATCCAAAAGCGGCCCACGTCCATCTGGACTGGCCCAATTTGATCACCTTATGGCGGAACCTTCATTTGCTGACATGGTTCCTCTGGTGCTATCAGACGACATCAAAGAGGTTGCTGTAGTATAAGGTTTTACCCGTTCGGTAGGGAGCATTAAGATGTCCCATACCTTGACCATATTTTCCGAAAATTGTACACTCACTCCTTAAATGTCTTCTATTTGGTTAGATATAGTCAGGAAAAAAAGTCAGTAGGATTACACTCACCCATACCCATAATACTGGGAGTTTTAGGTTCTTATGTATATGTGTATGCTGAGCGACAACAACGGACTGTAGCAGCAGTAATGGAGCTACACGTCTTCGTTATACCTCTATGGACGTCACAGTGCTGTGTACTTCCGTAAAAATGTAGTTTTGATATTCCTGTCAAGAACTGAACGGTGCATGTGAAAACAGTTTGCGCCTCCGCTTCGGGAACAGATACGCGATCTACAACTGTAGGGTGAAGCGTTTTCGTGGTATCACATCGTGTGAACACTATAGCGCTTTTTGTGGGACATGGTTGGGCGCTGGGTGATGAACTAATAAAATATCTTTCGTGATCTTTAATACTGCTCAAATCCTATAGCATCAGACTATTACTACATTGCAGGATAGACGACTAGCCGGCCGAAGTGGCCGTGCGGTTAAAGGCGCTGCAGTCTGGAACCGCAAGACCGCTACGGTCGCAGGTTCGAATCCTGCCTCGGGCATGGCTGTTTGTGATGTCCTTAGGTTAGTTAGGTTTAACTAGTTCTAAGTTCTAGGGGACTAATGACCTCAGCAGTTGAGTCCCATAGTGCTCAGAGCCATTTGAACCATTTGATAGACGACTAAACATCCCTACCAGGAGAAAGTATGCATGAACCCATTAACAGCGCCAATGTCGACACTCACACTCTATTTATGTACTCAACTTCGGCATCAGATGCCTACGCAGCTACCTCAGTACTGGAATTGCGTTATCTTGAAATCCAAACTTGAGGTCTCGATGCACATCAGAGGCAAACTACTTCAGTAAACAACGTCTAGGTTCTACTGACATTTCGCTTTTCTTACTTAGATGGCGTGGGATAACTCCATCCTCAGCGCTACACGACATGTGTCACTCTACTGCACCAATCTCTTACATAACCACAGCAACATCACCCATAACCATACAAGACTGACAAAGCAAATCTAATTTCGGACCCATACTTCTATAAGTAGCCTTCAACACGTACATTTCATGTTGTAATTCTAATCCACACATATATCTTAGATGCAGCTGATCTTAAACCCCAGAGGGTGTTCAACCCGATGCTACACAGCAGAACCAACATTAGTATCATGGAAATATACAGCAGGATTATGATGACGAATCCACACACGTATTTAGATACAAATGTTCTCAAATCTCAGAAATAATCAAAGCACTTGATCACAGTGGAAAAGGGACAAATATCACGGTCACCTACATTAATATCACGATGAGCTACACTGAAGTCATCACTAGAAATTAACATCATAATTTTTAATAATGTCGTCGTTTCTTATGTATTTTCTCTATATCACAACAGTTGTGTTACTACCCAACTTTGCTACAGTAATAACAGCATGAAATTTCGAATTAAATCTTCAGCAACTTTTTGATCTGATCAAAGCAAAATCACTTATTCTTCAGAAATAATATGAAATATTTATACATGTCTCGAATTTCGCCTCAATTTCTGTCGAGCTAGGCAGCAAACAGAAGAAGATAAATAGCTGGACAGAATCTCATCTCATAAGGTCAAACAAAAAAAAAAAAAAGAAAGAAAGAGGTCCGCTGTTCCGGGAAACTGCCAAGTAATTAATATCGCTACGATTAATCTTCGTTCAATACAACATTCGAGACTGGTGAAAGAAAAACCGATGCGATTGCAATTTTGCTTTGTGATATACTCTCAGTATTACTACCGGCGGACGGTCATCTATCCGACGATGTCACTCAGTTACAAAAGTTGTAAAAAGCTGCAGGGAATTTACAACACCACCCATCGATTTCAGTAAATCATCGCTGTTATCTGTTATCTCAAATATGAACACAAAACATACTTCATTTCTGCAGAAGTCTAGTTATATAAATTTTAAACATGTGTAATACAAATAGAAATGTTATTTATTATTTTCATGAAAGTACACGGTGAGTATAATTAAAGTTACGATGACTGCCGTGGGTCTGGAGAAAAATATTCGGAAATTCGAAAAGACGAGTTCTTTCCATGTGCAATCTGGTAGAAGGGTCATACCGTGTCAATTCAACGCACTCAAGCAACATTTTCAACCTGACCATATCATATTTCTTTCAAATTTGGTGCATTCAATGACCCAAATACGAGGTGGAAAAATACCAATTTGCAGGTGTGTGTTACAAATTTAATGAAAGTTATAGATCTGTTAAGTTGGGAATTAGTGTGAAATTTACATGCGGCTGTCACAACATAAATGAGTGTAACTCTGGTTATAATTCAGTTACAACAATGAACTTGCTGCAGTTGGAAAGCTAACCAATAGACCTTTACATTTATATGCTACATGGCAAGTTTGTGAGAATTTTCATACTAACGGTCATTGACCTTGGCCTTTGATCTTGAATATCTTAATTCACCCCATTTTCAATTTTTTAAAATATATTTAATTGCTCCAGTATATTACTATAGAAGTGGTAAATATCAAGATGGCACACCAAAGGCATCATGCACAAAAAGTTATTTTGTCGGCATCAATACACTACCGTAATGAAGAATGTATCACACCTATATGAAACACAAATTACGATAAAGTACAATCCATAAGTAATATTGTACAAAAATATGAATTACATTATTATAGTGGTATTATGAAATAGTTACATTACATTACAGTAGTAATGAAGAGGCAATGAAAAGTTATTAGATCTCTTCTCACAATTCTCCAACTACATTGTTAATGTTCGCCAGATCTGATGAAAGGAGACTATATGTCCTTCCAGTTGGTGTCACTGGATCCACTCTTGTGATAATGTTACATTTTCTGATGACACAAGTGTCCAGTTTGGCAGGAAACACAAATGACGGAGATGGTCAATGTGGATGCAAGAAGTTGACCTCTACTTCATCTGTTTCTTCACATGTTTGAAAGACATATGCAACCCACCAATGACTGTCATACATACAGGCAACAAATTCATTTATATTTGTTAATAGCATTTCATTCACCATAGCAATCACTCAATCTTCTCTATTCACTAAAGAAGCAGAATATGTCTTTGTCTTTAGTAAACCTTTGTTAACAGGTATTACACAATGAAGCTTATGGGTACCTGGAATCGTCCTTATATTTTTGAAACGTTGTTTCAGCTTGGCCGTATCTTCATCATAATGGGAAACCGATGTATAATGGAAGACACATGAAGGAATATTTTCCTTGCATCACTCAAACAACTGTCGTGATGTCAAAATATGATTTTCGTAAGGTCGCTTGAGGCTGGCAAGTCTTTACAGTCCCTGCTACCCAATCACAAGGTTCTTTTCCATGCGGTGTAGCAAAGAAAGGCCAATCTGCTGTAGGATCCAAATATTCTTGATGGTAAGACAGATTCATAAAGTTCTTTCTGTTTTATATTGGGCAGCACATCCATCCGAAAAGTAATAAATGTGCTTTGGATTTGAAAACTGACATTTTAAGAAATTGATGAAATTAGTCTGGAAAGAGTTAACAAACACTGTATCATGCTGAAGACAGTCAGATATTTCCACATATGATACATGTATTTTATTAGTGCTTGAGTCTTTGTAGTAAGCTACAAATGGGTGAATTGTAGCCAGTGAATTATTCCAGTGGAATCCTTGTACCTCATCTTGAATGGTGAAGGAGTGATTTTCTGCAAAGTCACAAAGAACAAGAAACACGTTTACTGTGCGACCTTCTTTAACGATTTTACAGAAATGTAACTGCTGCTGGGAGACAAATGAGTGCGGTAGCAGCTGTTGCAATCTCGATGCAAACCCCTGAATGAAATCATCCGTTGACTTTGTTATAGCCTCTAGAACTACCCCGCCTGTAGTTAACCAACACTTACATGCAGTTTCGTCAATGCAGTTCATACCAAACAGACCATACAAGTAATGAGTTAGTCTTGTCACGCCTGGACAATAGGTACATGAACCTAAGAAACATGTTGTTAGAGCAGGATTACATGTAACAAATGCTACTTACATCTTACATGATGGTAATGTGTATTCATCACTCTTTCTTAGTGCTTTAAGTTTACAACCTTCAATCATTAACTTGAAATTCTCGTGCAAGACACACACACAAACGGCATGTGTTCCACTGGCATTGGCAAGAACGGAGTGCTTTGGATTCAACTCACAAAATTTGGAGAATCCAATATTTATACCTAGCTATTTGTCTTTGAAACATGCATAGAGTTCCTTAAGGAACTGCTTTTGTTTATGTACTGTAATTCCACTTTCTTTCACAAAGCCGTTCCTTCCTGGCATCATACGGCTCACGATCACATAACTAATGAAGAAGTATTGAATAGGATTGGGGAGAAGAGAAGTTTGTGGCACAACTTGACCAGAAGAAGGGATCGGTTGGTAGGACATGTTCTGAGGCATCAAGGGATCACCAATTTAGTATTGGAGGGCAGCGTGGAGGGTAAAAGTCGTAGAGGGTGGCCAAGAGATGAATACACTAAGCAGATTCAGAAGGATGTAGGTTGCAGTAGGTACTGGGAGATGAAGAACCTTGCACAGTATAGAGTAGCATGGAGAGCTGCATCAAACCAGTCTCAGGACTGAAGACCACAACAACAACGGCTCACGTCATGATCACAGTAAAATCATGCACACACTGAACAGTTTTCTCACATAATGTCGTAACTGGCTTTGGATTTGGTGTCACTAATATACCATATTGTGCTACTAACTGTTTTGCTCTCCATACCATGTAATCTGAAGGAGATAATTCTTTCATAGTTTTCCTTATACTCCAACTTTTTGGAAGTATAGTTATGTGGTATGCGTACTGTAAGACCTTCGGTACACACACCATCAGATTATTTGACTTGTCGCTCTAACGAAGTAGGCGACTGTCAGCGATATGTCTTGTGGTCTTATCGTGGCGTGTTTATCTTCTGCCGTTAGGTCAGACGATAGAAATGCCACTTGCACGCTTAGAGTAACAAATTGACGGTGACCAACTTTAAACAGAACTTGAATAATTTTCACACACATTTATTAAAATAATAACAACATAAAATCACTTAACTTGATTCTGGATGCTACTTACAACTGACAATCTGAAGTTCCTTTGGTCTTGGTACGTTAATCTTATTCTCACATATCTCTGATACTTGACGAAGTGTCTATACATTTATCTTCATGGCTATGTACAGGAATATGATAATCTTATTAGGTGCCGACTGAAACATGACCATAGACTGGTACAGACTAATGCAGACTAATGCAGACTGACTAATCAGAGGTCTGTACACTCGTTACAGTACCTCGAGCGTTCAGGTATCACTGCACGAGTGTGATCCGCAAGGAGAAAAGGTTCTACGTTAGCAGCAATCTCATCGGTGGAAGCAGAATTTGGTCTGTCTCTAAGACAGCGCCATCTCGTAGTGTGGAGATGGATGAGCGCTGCGCCTGTGCTGTTATGCTTAGTGGGGCGCGCTCTAATGGGAAAGTTGTGTACGCACTGACTACACGGAACTATGTACACAACAAGTTAGAACTTCTGTTTTGTCGCACATATATTCTGAATTGTGAAACTCACCTTTCAGCTGGGAGATAAATTCACTTTCTCCATTTTCACTCTCTTCTTCTTCCGGTTGTGCCACATAAGTATGCTACAACACAGGGTTCATTTTTTTTTCACTTTTTGCTTTGGGTACTTTTTCTCACACTGAAGCCTCTTTTTCTTCACAGGAGATTCACTTAAATACTGAAGGCTACTTTTTAAAGCATCGAGTGCCAGATCTGATGCTACTTCATCTCCACTTAACTCTTCTCTGGAAGTACCTGGCACAACTGAGGCAATATCTGCAGTGATTGTAGGACTTTGCAATATTATTTCTACATTTACTGTAAATTTTTCCACCTAACAATTCATTAAGGACATTTGTTTATCACCCACTTCTGAACATTCCTTAAGTTCTTCTGCTCTCTTTCATGACCTTCTTCTCTAAAGGAATTCCAACAATAAAATTTTGACTTGAAATCCTTTTTTTTTGCTAAATATTACTTCACAACACATTTACACTGCACTTTGTTAAACGAGCCACAGCCATAAAACATACGAAACAAAATTTGCATAATATATAGAGATCAGCGGGCTAATGATGACTAATTGAAACAAGAGCCTCTCTGATTGGCTGTTCACTAAAACAGGCTAATGGTGATTGGTTGAAATAAAAGTGTCTGTCATTGGCTGTTCACAACTAGAAATATTAAAGAACTGGTCTGAATAAAAGTAACTGCTATTGGCTGGTGTTATAGAAAAAACGGACACATAGCTGCTTACTGCATGTTGATGGTGTACACAAATTGACAAAATAAATTTTTTTGCATAATGCCTTTGGTGCTGTAAGACGCCGTGATCTCCTGACCTTCATTGCTTACATATTCCGCCCTCACAATCATATTCCGCACATCAAGACGCTTCATTCGAACCCAACCTCAATAAGATAAAGTCAGTGTTGTATGAATTCATGTAAACGATATGCAAATAACTAATAAATCACAAGTGCGCACCGTGGTTGAAATACTCGAGGATGGCATAAACACATACATTCAAGACATGACAGTCACAAAAGCCTTTACTGCAGGAGAGTAACCGCACAACAGGACGCCAGGCCCTTCAGGGGACGACCCACCACCCGTGGAGCGGACAGCGTGGGCCCAAGTGAAAGGGGGGAATGACCCCATGTTCGGATTAAAAGCAAATTCAGCTACATTGTGTGGGTGTGGTCAGCCTACGCATTCTTTACACATAGGACGCATGTTCAGAGATTTTCACAGGGAGACAGCAAACGCCAAACGCCAGTGCTACAGGTTTCCGGATTGGTCGCCTTAAACGAAATGTCATTCTTCCGTTTCAGAAGAGCAATGTTGATTAGCAGACGATATTTCTGACTCCTTGAGCTGAAGGAATAATGGAAGAGACGAAAAGATATAGCCCTTCATGTCTGGTGTGGAGAGGCGCCGTTCTGCAGTCGCTCTTGGAGCGAGGAACAAGTCTCTCCTCAGGACTTCACTGGGAGAGCACCTCTGTCGAGAGCCAATCGAAGTGCTACTCTATACTGAGTCCTTGCGATTAAGCGTTGTTCACACTCCAAAAAGAACCAGGATATAACTAGTTCAATTCATAACTAATTGCGGAAAGTTTTTCAGGCATTTCTCTTTAGAACGTTCGGAGCGTCTGTCTGACTTCTGTAGTAGTGTGGGGGTGGAAATTGCATCTTGCAGGAGCCACCGGGTAAAGGGTACATCTCAGATTAACCTGTTGCGCAGAATAACAGAATCTCAGATCAACTCCCCCGTTCACCTCAGAAAATGGCGACCCTGCCAGGATAGGTAAAATAGGTAAGCTGCCAGGATAGGAAAGTGTCAGGATAGTTACATACGGAAGGTCACTGCAATAGCACTTTGAAGAACTTTCTTTCATGCATTAAATAGCTATTTGCAAAGACTGGGATCAGAATAGATACAGGAAGTGAAGAAAGCAGAATTGTAGGGAAAAGTGCGTGTGTCATTGTGTTGGAAAATTTTGCATATTTTTACTTTTTTGTGTAGCTGTTAGGTCATAGGATTTTCAGGTGATAGGCACAGACGCAGAATGACACAGAGACGCAGTATGACGCAGCATCATGTAAATTACAATTAAGAATTAACATGTATCTCCAAGTGCATAGGTAGAGTTTGTAGTAGAGCAGACAGAACATTAGCCAAGAAGTCACAACATCGTTGTTGTTGTTGGTTCAACCAACTGGTAAGTGGTCGTACAGTTTTGTAGATAGGGTTGTGGTGTGTTGAAAGAATTTCCATGTTGGCGAGGGCACAAGCCAAAAGGTTACGTGAGAGACAGCAAGTAAACAAGATGTGGGAGAATCTACCAAATAGACCGCAAGTAAACGAGCTTATTGAGAATAGGACAAAAGGTGAACCTGAGAATAGGAGAGGCGGTTAATCACAGAATAGGACAGTCGCGGACCTGCAGAATCAGCAGGCTCAGATAGACTGGGACCATTGAGACAGATCAGACAGATGGGAATGGAAGGGATGAGAACATCGAATTTCCAGAATATGAAATTCCAGGTAGGGCACATTCTGAGCCAGAAATAGACTGCCCACATAGGAAATGGCAAAGATTAGAAGCGAAACGAGCACAGGAAACGCGTTTGTTTGCCGCATATTCAGGGACAGAATACGCGTCAATACAGTCAATGAACCGCCAGTTAGCTAACGTTCAAAGAGAGGTAGACAGTGAGGAGGAGGGGGAACATTTAGAATACGTCGAACCTATAGTACACATTCTAAATATACCCCAACAGCAGGCACAGAATTTTGCGGAGTTACGAGCGCCACGAAAAGGTTCCGTAACAGACGCAACTGTACCTGCAAACACAACACATACACAACAGAGAGGGGAAAATGCGGAGTTCTTTGCGCCACGTAATGGTTCAATGACAAACGCAACTAGTCCTCAACACAGACAGCACGGGTTATAACAGTTATCAAACTTAGAAACGCCACACCATAGCCCAGTAAACGACGTAACTGACCGAGTAGAAAACAATACATCGAGAATACACACTTCAGCATAAGGTAGTGTTACAGGACAGGACGCGATCATGGAGATGTTACAAAAAATGAACGCTAGTATGACGAAACAGTATGAGGAAGTTAATACACAGATAACGAAACAGAATACACAGATGACAAAACAGTATCAGGAATTGAAACAGGATAATCAGGAGTATAAACAGGATAATCAGAACTTGAGACAAGAGATTATGGAACAGATCCAACAGGTTAAAAGTCAGATGGAAGAAGGGATCGCTAGAATTGATAGTCAGATCACTCAGATAACCAAAGACGCGAAAGAATCTAGAGAAAGAATTCAGGTACAAACACAAGGTCAACAGCAATTACGCATTGACGTGGACAAGGTCCAATTGGACATCGTAAACGTTGACAAAAAGGTGCAACGTTTTACGAAAAAAGCCACTCGAACAGCAATACAAATTTCGGAAGAACAAGCAATCCAAAGCAAGGTCGCAAAGGTTGCACTGAAAAAGTATGATCAGCGGATTAATAAAATAGAACTTAAAAACAAAGATCAGTTTGAAAAGCTTCGAACAGAGTTGATACAAACTATGGAAGAAAAGATCGAGACCGATTTCACTTGTAGCGAAACAACTGACGCGTCAATCATTAATTCAGTACACGAACACTCGCTGTCTAAGAAAGTTCAAGTAGTACCAAGGCTAGACATAACAGTCGCGCAGAAATCGAAACAGAAAACCCCGATTAAAGTAATACATGACATGCCACAGGACCAGGCACAGTACCCAGAAAAACGGAACACATACATTCAGCCGATACCAATCGAAAGACAGGCAACTGCACCAGTAAATCCAATGACGCAACATAATAGCAGCACAGGTACTATACCACGAAGGACTAGAGTAGAAACACACGAACAACACTGTTGTTCACCAATGATACGATATGACGCGGATATGAGACAGGAAATTGACAACAGGCAGGCAGACAGTAGATTACCAGAGAATAAACACGACGACACAAGCAAGGGCAGATTATTTGAGTCCATTAATCAGCCACAAACCGGACTTATGAGTAGATATGATACAGACCACTTCCTTACAGTTCGAAAATTTCAACATTTTAAGGAAGAAGACCGTAGCTCGCATGCACGCACATTCATCGACCAGTTTCAAGTAGGCTTACCAAACCACTGGAGCGTAGCTCACAAACTTGACTTCATTTGTGCACACATGTCAGGGACAGTAGCAGAGGTGATGCAAATGTTCGCGGCTATCTGTACGTCTTACCTACAGTTCAGAACAGCATTTCTCGAAAGATATTGGTCCAAGGAGGCGCAAAACAAAATTAAATACAAGTTACTTCAGATGACACCATATGAAAACTCAGGAGAGAAAAATGTGGTAAAATTCTTTGATACATCGGACAAAAAGAGTCAATGCCTAGACAAACCAAACAGTAACGGAGAGCTGACACATCTGTGTAGAATGAAATTACCGGTAAAGTATCAGCAGGAAACAGTAGGAAAAATTTAAAATACCGAAGAATTCAAAGAGGTTTTAAGGGAACTTGAATTTATGTTTAATGAAGACGAGGTGAAAGAAAAAAGAAAGGAAAGGGAACAGCAAAAGGAGAGGACTAGGAACGAATATTCCAATAATAATAAAAATCGTAATCCTAACACCAATAATTTCAGGCAATTTAACAGACAAGGACAGTGGCACAATGGAGACAACTGGCATAGAAACGATAACCAGAATAATTGGTACCGAAATAGGAACGGTAATGGACACTCATACAGTGGCGGATATGGATTTACGAATCAAAATGCCAACGGTCAAGGGTACTTTGAAAGAGGTCACGATGTTAGAAACAGCAACTGGCGAGACCAAAGTGCGAATAATTACCGAGGAAATTATGGTCCACAAAGACAAGAAAAAAACAGCAAAGGGATACCAGAAGGACAAATTAGGCCACCAAATCCTGAAAAACGTAAAGATTTACGGGAAAATCCTGAAGAGGTTAGGCAAACTGACGTCCAGTCATTAAAACACTCACAAAAGGACATTCATGTTTTGGTAGTAGATAGATCAAAATTAGAAAAAACTGAAAATAGCCAAAATTCAGACAAAAGGCGACTTACGAAAATTTCCGATATAGAGTCAGCACCAGATACACTTGAATTACGCTACATAGCCTGGGAAAAGAGCATAGAACAGGAAAATTCTGAAAGCGAGTATGAACTGCCACCACTTCCGTGTATTAAAGAATTAAACGATGAAGAACTGTTAACCAAACTTAGCAATATATCTGACGAGAAGCAAGTAAATGAACGCGATAAAACAGAGCAGAGTATCCTAGATAAAACTAAAACACAGACGCCACGAACACAAAAGATGTATAATGTATACAACATGGGTGATTATGAGGAGATAGAGAGAGAGTACATTCGGGAATGTTTGGAAATGAAGGAAAAGGAGAGACAGGAGCTCGAAAACAGACGAGAAGAGGTAGACAGGTCGCAAACGGTTTTGCTCACGGAGTTAACATCAAAGGAAACACAAACACAAAGGGAAGGTACAATTATCCACAGGTTAAGCTATGAATCTATAGCAGAGGATTTTATGCAAGAAAAGGAAATCTTAACATCCACAATAATATAACCCATATTAAAGATAAACATTGGTGAAATCACGACACAAGCACTCATAGACAGTGGGAGTCAAGTGACGGCTATATCAGAAAGCCTATTTGAAAGGTGCAACAGAGAGAAAGAATTACCAATTTTAAGGACAAAAAGGATAAGAGTTTTTGGAACCTTAGGAAAAAATGCAACAGAGGTGAAATACGAAACACGTCTTTCATTCAATTGCCAAGGTTACGAATTTGAAAACAATTTTATAATCGTACCAAAACTTACAGCTGATATGATAATCGGTGTAGATTTCATTAATGAGCGCAAGCTTCACATTTGCGTGCCACAAGGTTTGGTAACAGTAGATGATGTAATACTATATTTTATTCAAACTTTTAACGATGAAAAATAACAGGGAAAAGTAAAGAAATTACATTTAAGTCAAGAACGGAATGAAATAGAGGAGGAGAGACACCCTAGATGTAAGTTTGAGGAAAACCTTGACCCACTCCCACCCGAAATAATCGAAGAAATTCATCAAGAAATTAGTAAGAAGATAGAGGAAATAGATGATATTTCGCTCCACGATAAAAAAATGTAGAAGGCACATTGAGATCACATGCGGAGGTATTTGCACCAAAGACAGATAGCATTAAAGATTTTCAGTACAAATTTGAGGTCAAAGATCATAAACACTTTTGTGTTCCAACTTATTCCGTACCATATAGTTATCGAGAGCAAGTATTTCTTGAAATCAGAAAAATGTTTGATGATGACATAATTGAACCCGCCAAATCACCATATAATTCACTCTTACACGTTGTAAGTAAGAAGGATGGGAGCATACGTTTGGTACTCGATTCAAGACAAATAAATACAATTATAATTTCGGAAACAGATAGTCCAGAGAAATTGGAAGAGTTGATTCAGAAGTTTCATGGAGTACAGAATTTTTCGTCCATCGATTTGCATTCAAGTTTTTGGCAAATAGCATTGGAGCCTTCATGGCGAAAATACACAGCCTTTATTGTCCTTGGTCGTTGTTACGAATTCAAACGTTTACCGTTTGGCCTAAAAATTTTGTCAGCTGCCTTTATCCGTGGTCTAAATTTTATACTAAATCTCGACATACTTCCGAAAATTACTTGCTATGTGGACGATGTTCTTGTGGTGGAGGCAACTTGGGCAGAACATAATCATATACTGGATAATGTCCTACAAATTATTAAAAAACATGGGGTTACCGTCAACATTAGTAAATCGCATTTTGGAAAATCAGAAATTAAATTTTAAGATATAACGTATCTGCAAAAGGTATAACGCCAGACGAGAAGATAGACGCTATTCGTAATATTCCTACTCCCCCTACAACAAGAAAAGTCTAAGGGGATTCTTGGGGTTGATAAATTTTTACAAAAAATTTATATGGCTAGACACACTTGCAGCACCTAGACTGTGTGTACTGACAGGAAAAAACACACAGTGGATATGGGATAAACAAGCAGATGAAGAATTTTCATAAGTTGAAGGAGGCACTGAATAAAGCTCCAATTTCATCACACCCAGATTTAAGTCAGGAGTTCTGTCTAGTAACTGATAATGCAAAGACCGGGCTAGGGGCGGTAGTATTTCAACAAATTGAGGAGAAAGGTAAGAAAATACATAAAACAATAGCCTTTGCAAGCAGAGTACTATCGAAAGCAGAAAAGAAATATTCCATAACAGAATTAGAAGCTCTAGCAATAGTATGGCCATTTCCAACTATCCCTGATGAATTAAAACACATTGCTGCAACCGATATTTATGGTCCAATTCCACGAACAAGAGAAGGCTTCACCTACATATTTGTTGTAATTGAACTAGCATCTAAATACACTACACTTACACCCTTAAAGAAAGCCACTGGATTTACAATTAGTATATCATTTCAAAAGGACTTTATACAACAAGTTGGGCGAGTGAATAGGATCATCTCAGATAATGGGCCCCAATACAGATCAGTGCATTGGAAAAACACATTAGGCAAATTAAAAATTAAACCCACCTTTATTTCCAAATATAAACCAAGTGGAAAAACGGCCTCACGTACCATGAAAGATTTGGGAACACTTTGTAGACTGTTTTGTAGAAAGAACCATTGTACTTGGGACATATATCTAGGAGACTTCCCAGAGGTAATTAATGAGACACCACATAGTACCACGATTTATCCACCAATTACAGTATTAAAGAATATAGATCCACCAGAAAAAATAAAAGAAATCACAAATCGTCGCTTCTGCCCTACAAAACATTCGCACAGCAGCAATGAGATGTAAAATAACACAAGACAAATCTGCCACAAAGAAGCGGTTCACATTGGGCCAAAAGGTATTCTTAAAAACTCATTACCTTTCACATATGAGTGGAAATAAATGCAGAAAATTTTTTTGCAATCTATAAAGGGCCAATGATAATTTCCAGGATGGCTCACGAAAATGCCGAAGAGCTTATGAATCACAAAACAGGTAAAAGTATTGGCATCCACCACGTGAGCTACCTAAAAGAATGTGAATGAAAGACATGGTAAAAAAGAAGAAAAGGAAACAGACGGAGGGGCAATCGCAAATCGTGTACTAACCACTAAATCAGAAAGTAAATTACAAATCAACAAAATAACACATTAATTAAAAGGAAAAAGAGACACAATACACACTAACAATATCCTGTAGTATCAAGTGCACTACAACATGCACACAAACAATAAATGGTACACAACAATTAAAAGAATGAAGAAGTAGTAGGACATAATTAGAATAAAGAAATATATATATCTAATAATTTTTGCCACTATCAGAAAATTTTTGCATTATATAAAATAAGAATTTTTTTTGTAAATAACAAGTATATGTAAAAAAATTGGACCAACTGCCTATTGGTTTCTGTCTCGGATTCTTCGGCCGACGTTCATCTAATGATTTTTCTGACGTTTCGCCAGCACGAGTGGCTGGCATTGTCAAAGCTTCACCCTCCATTGCCGGTGGTGATGAACGTCGGCCGAAGAATCCGAGACAGAAGCCAATAGGCAGTTTGTCAACAAGTGGCCACAAAAGCCTAAACAATTTTGAAAAAATTGGAAATATTTCTATGCATCAGCGGGACATCGACACCAACACCAATCAGCAGCTCCTTTAACACCTGATGCTTCGAGATAGCGACGGAGAGGGTACAGACATGTTGAGAAAGCACTTAGGGCAATAACAATAACATGAAGACCAACGCCACACTGGAAATCCAGGTTGCAACCAGATTAGAGTTCGGGCGGACAGCGCGCAGCATGGACATTTCATATGTCACGACACTGCTACACAACGGAAGAGCGTGGGGAGAATCACAATATGACGAGACGACAATGAAGGTACAAAAATTACTAAGATCTACAAACTCATCAAGTAACAGTTGGACAGGCAGTCAGATCCTACAAATCCTGTATCACTCCTACACTAATATTCACATATTCCTAGCCCAAGAAGAACAGAAGAATGCAAGAAAGAAGAGAAGAACAGAAGAGGCAAGATGAAGAAGGGCAGAAGACACCAAGATACCTTTCTCTCCTATCCTACAAAGCAAATTGCTACAAATGTCTTTCCATGAACTTTGAGGTATAGCAACTACTACAACCACCTCTCCAAACATAAACCTTGAATCGTCAAACATATACAAGCGAACGGCAAACAGAATATTAAGTAGTACCAACCAACATTATCTAGAAATAGATTCAGCAAAATGAACAGAATTCTCGCTACCACATCATTAAATCACCATACCGAACCAGGTGTGAAGTACCAAGACGTCACAGCACAATATTGGGTGACGATCGTCGGTAGTCAACTACAATCATCGAACTGCCATACCATCCCAGGTGTGACAGCAAAGGATACCAATACATCACTGTTTATGCAGTAAACCACAGTCATCATCATCGGTTAAAAGTACTACTCCATGATGACAATGTCAACAAGTAAGACCTGGCATCGCATGCTAGAGTGCTTCTCTCATGATTTGTGTCACCCATACAAATGAGTCGACGCCTTCCAGTATTTCAGTGGGGATCGTAGAGCACAGAAACTGACGCAGCACAAAACAAAACAAACAAACAAAATTGATAAAATATGAATGTAGAGTTAAGAAAATGATATATTTCTAAAAATATTTTTTTCCTTTTTTGTAAAAGTAATTATTTTATTATCTATGTAAAGTCCATAATTTATAGATACCTTAAAACCTTTTGTATGGAAACTTCGTATAGTTATATAATCTCATAAACTCATGGAAAATCTATTTATTTCTTTTATATGTAAAATTAGAATAGGATTTGTGCAGGATTTTTCTTCTTTAAGTAACATTCAAAAACACCTTTTTGGGGTAATAATATTAATACTGAGGATAGAATTAAGTGGAAACGCTTCTTCATTCTTACAAAAAAAAGAAAAAAGTAATGACACATAAAGAAATAGATAATGCCTAAATAAATAAAACAAAGTAACACAACAGAGCTTATCCGATCATTTACGCAAGCTTAACTAAAGAAAATATATAACCACACTAAAACATGATACACTGTACACTTACAAGTTTAGAAAAATTAATATTGTAAAAACAAATATTTGGAAATGAAAAAGAAAAAGTGGGACACATACTGGCAACGACAAAGAATAACAACCTTTGTAAAGAACATATTTGCCTAACAACATAAATTGTAGAATTAAAAAAATAGAAACAATAACTATAAAGATACCATTAGAAAAAATTCTTAATAATGGCTAAGAAAAGTTTATTGGAAAATCTATAAGAACAATTATTGCCTGACTTTGTCAATGTTTTCCTCGGCATTGACAAACACCAGACAAAAATTTTGTCAGGAGGAGGGAGATATGTAAGACGTCGGGGTCTCCTGACCTTCATTGCTTACATATTCCGCCCTCACAATCATATTTCGCACATCAAGACGCTTCATTCGAACCCAAACACGATAAAATAAAGTCAGTGTTGTATGAATTCATGCAAACGATATGCAATTAACAAGTAAGCGCACCGTGGTTGAAATACTTGAGGCTGGCGCACACATATTCATTCCAGACACGACCGTCACAAAAGCTCTTAGCGCAGGAGAGAAACCGCACAACGGGACACCAGGCCCTTCAGAGGACGACCCAGCCTATGTCGGCCGGTGACCGCCCGTGGAGCGGACAGCATGGGTCCGAGTGAAAAGGAGGAACGAACCAATTTTCAGCCTAAAAGCAAATTCCACTACATTGTATGGGAGTGGCCAGCCTACACATTCTTTACACATAGCATGCAGTTGCAGAGATTTTCACAGGGAGATAGCAAACGCCAAACACCAATGCTACAGGTTTCCGGACTGGTCGCCTTAAACGAAACGTCATTCTACCGTTTTAGAAGAGCAATGCTGATTGGCAGACGATATTTCAGATGCCTTGAGCTGAAGGAATAATGGAAGTGACCGAATGATATACCCCTTCACGTCTGGCTTGGAGAGGGGCCGTTCTGTTGTTCATCTTGGAGCGAGGAACAAGTCTCTCCTCAGTACTTCACTAGGAGAGCACCTCTGTCGAGGGCGAATCGAAGTACTACTCGATATTGAGTCCTTGCGATTAAATGTTGTTCACTGTGTTGGCCGACACACTTATTGTGCAGTGTGAACAGACAGAGTTATAGTTAAACGCCTGCAAGCGAATTTTGAGTGGCATCGTGGTGGACTGGTTATCTGACCAGTGTACCACTCAATAGTTAGACTAGGGGCGAATAGGAATCCTTGACTTCATCAAGGCATAGGGAGAGTTTGACTGGCGAAGGTCAATCCAGATGGAACGAGAGTTATCTTATTTGTCAGCAGCGAGTGGTGCAGACAGCAGTCATCACAGCTTACTGCATCGAGCATTACAGCTATTGCGAGCCTCATATTTCCTCCACAACAGTACACTTCACTGCATTTCGCACATGACAGCCTCGACCATACCTAGCAACATTCCAAAGTATAATTATTCAAGTTGAGTAGACACACATCTCAGCCATTCAGCCAAGTCAACAACCATCTTAAACTTTGTATAGAAATATCATCAGCGAATCCTATCCTTGTGAGGTAACTTCACATTCCGAAAAGAACCAGGATATAACTTGTTCAATTCATAACTAGAAGTGCCATTGTGATTTCTCAGAATTTTTGCAAAATAAATAATAATTTTCGTTAGTTTCATGTTTTTTACACTAACTACCACTACTCCAGTACCCAAGTATCCCACTACTTACATAAGAAATTTTGTTAAGTTTTGTGTCATTTCCTTACGGCCGACGACTCCAGAAGATATTTATTGCTGAAAGTCTTTCAGGCTTTTCTCTTTAGAACGTTAGGAGCGTCTGTCTGACTTCTGTAGTAGTGTGGGGGTGGAAATTGCATCTTGCAAGAGCCCCAAGGTAAACGGTACATCTCAGATTAATCCGTTGAGCAGAATAACAGAATCTCAGATCAACTCCCCCGTTCACCTCAGAGTGTGCCATCTTGATATTTACCATATTTATGGTAGCATACTGGAGGAATTAAATTTTTTTTTCAGAAACATGGAAAATGGGGTGTTTTGAGATATTCAACATCAAAGGTAAAAGTCAAAGACCTTTAGTATGAAAATTCTCAGAAACTTGCCATGTGGCATATCAGTGTAAAGGTGTATTCGTTAGCTTTCCAATGGTACGATCTTCATTGCTGTAACTGAATTAGAACCAGAATTACAGTCATTTATGTTGTGACATACGCATGTAAATGTAGCACAAATTCCAAACTTTGTAGACCTGTAACTTTCTTCACAGTTGTAATACACATCTGCAAATTGGTATCTGGGTCTTTGAACGCACCAAATTTCAAAGATATCCGAGAGGATCAGGTTGAGAGGTGCGTTGAATTGACATGGAATGACCCAGAGGGAGGAAATGAATATATTCGTCGTCAGTAGAAGCAGTGGCCATAACAATGCAGGAGGAGACGAGTGGTGGTGTGCAAACTTGTAGTGCACGGAGAATTGCCCGAGCATTGGACATACCGGTGAGCACGGTGCGTAAAACCGTACGAAAAATCCTTCTTTGTTATCCATTGAACATTACCCATGTGCACGACTTGTTCCACGTTGATCTGCCAGCAAGAGAGACCTTTGCTTTAGAATTTCTCGCTTGCTTGTAAGTGGACAACGATTGTCAGTATATGTCAATACATAGAATTGACAAATATAGGCCATGGAAAACCCACACGAAAATTAACCAGTACCACTTCATCCTGGAAAGGCCACTATTTGGTGCAGGTTTACGGCATCGTTTAACATAGGGCCACATTTTTACGAAGAGACGAGTGCTTCCGGTCCTGTTACTTTTACCGCCACTGGCAAGCGCTTTGAGTGTCTTTTGCGCAAACACGTCATTCCAGCTCTCCAACAGCGTGGTTGTGTGGATGGGATCATTTTTATGCAAGATGGCGCACCTCCGCACATTGCGAACACAGTTAAGCAGCTGCCGAAGCGCTATTTCGGAAATGCTGGAATTATCAGGCGCCATTTCCTTACTATCTGCCGTCCCGATCTCGTGATCTTAATCTTCGGGATTCCAGGCTGTGGGACTATCTGAAATACATCTTCAGTGTTTCGATTGCAGATTTAGCTGCATTGAATTCACGCATTGCGCAACACGTTCTGAACGTTACCCTGAAGACTTTTCGATCAGTTGTGGAACATGCTGTTTCTGGGTTTCAACCTTTTGCAGAAGACGGTGGACAGAATACTAAACACGTTTTGCTCCAGTCACACGGAAATTAATAATACGATTTGATTTTGTTTCGTGCTTTTTATGTGGATTTGGGCTTCAGGACAATTAAAAACAGATTTTTCCCATCCGATGTGATATGACCTTGTCGTGGTGGATGGCCGTACATAACTAACAGTACCACCCCTGTACACCCATGCACGCTTAGTAGCACAGTTTGTTTAACGTGAAACGTACACCTTAGGCATTTTTCTAAGATTCATTTGTCATTTGTAGTCGACCACTATTAAATTATGATGCTTACAGCGCCATCTACTGCTACATTTTGTAAGTGTTTATTTTTCTTCTGCCATACGTTTTCCCCCTTCTCCGATAGTAATCCGTTGCAATTTGATGTCATTCTGATCTGTGGTGTTATTTCCATAGCGGTTTAAAAGTTTAACTTTAATATTTGTCACCCCGTATTATCCCTTGGATATAAGGATAGCTTCACAAACTAGAGGTATGGGGTAAATAAGTCTCTGTAGTTACTGCGAGTCTGTATGATACCACACAACCTTAACGAAATTCCAGTGTCCGTTATTTCTTATGTTCGAGGTACGTCTGCCTACTTCATCACATATAGCGTCATCTGTCAATGTCAAGACTTATGATTTACTCTTTGTTGCTTATTCCCTGCTACTTAGACTTTATCTCTAATTTTTCCTGCTCCAGAGCGTCTTATGATTCTGCGCAACTATTGAGTCTTAAGATGGCATGTTTGTAGTGTTCTTATTAAATGTCGTATGCTTTGTCCATGTAATCTTCTGATAGCAGCCAGCATTGCTTGTTTCAAAAATTACTATCCTCTAAGGTATGGTAATTTCATCTTTAATTTATCAGATAAAGGAAGGAATGAATCAACTATTTACCCTGGTTCGGCCTACGAAGTAGCGCACAGCGCAGACGAATTTGAAGGATGTCCTTTCCATTGAGATGTAACAGGTAATAGCCAATAGTTTGACGATAATATCGTTCAATCGAATAAGGAAGCAGTTACAAAAATCCTCGCTTTCATTCTATTGTTAAACAGTGTTTGTGCAACAAGAAATGGCAGAGATTTGTTTCATGTTTCCTGTCGACCCCAACCTAAAATAAAGACTGAGAACTGTTTCCTATCGTCATAAAAATTAATAAGTTCAATTCGTATATCAATTAATGAACAATATCTGTTTCAAGGAAGCCATGCAGTTTAGTTTCCGAGATGATACTGATGGCCTTAACTCACTTTACCATGTTACGACTAAATTTAAATATCTGGTTTGTATAATTTAAACTTCTAAAGAATTTGAAGGATATTTCCTTTTGCAATATAAACACAAGCGGTGTGTTTCTAATGTCATGCATGTCATCACTGACCAAAAAATGCGGATATGTTTCCGTCCCTTGATCAGTGTTTAGCGTGACTATGACTTCTTTGTAAAATTTCCGAACATTATTCACCAGCACCAAATTACACTTTCATTTCCTTGCCACTGCTTTCACGTTCCATTTTCGTAGAGGGAAATCGTCTAGTGCAACGTCAGAAATGCTTATTATTAGTCCGCAGTGTAAATCGGCTTCAGCTTCATCAGTGGCACGTGGATTGAATTCGTAACATATTTATTCAGATATCTTGATTCTTTTATATTGTTTTAGACACTGATTTATGTTTCCTTTAATTAACAGCACCATTGTCATGAGAGGAAGTAATAAAATTACTAGTATTAAAAGACTACCCAATTAAATAGACGTTCAGATATTTCCAGGAGGGTGGTTGAGGAAACGGTAACTGAACCCAAGAAAACAACACTGTGATGCAATTACTTTGACATCAAACACTTTCGGCTAATATTTTGAAGCACGTAAATGACGTATCCTGAAAAAAGTTTGCTCAGACGTCGGATTTTTTCTATTAGTGGGTCCTAATATACCTCAATTTGACTTGGTGGCACCACATTGTACGTTGAAGTGGAGGACTAATCTGTGTCTAAAATATAATGAGTGGAGTGTTGTGTTGGTAGAAGAGCCAACACCGTGTTACGAATGGAGGCCAAAATACACGCCGTTTAGCTCACGCAGGCTCGCGTGAGGAAGGAAGAACTATAGTGACGCGAGGTCTGGAACATGATAAGGACTTAGAATTCAGAAAGCGGACGTAATTGGTTTGATACTTACATTTAATCCATTAATGATGAACGTCACTCTTGACGGTACATGAGTCACAATATTATCTGTTCAGAATACATTCTTGATATGACTTCTAGTAACTGAATTTGGCTCCTTGCTAGGTCGTAGCAAATGACTTAGCTGAAGGCTATGCTAAACTGTCGTCTCGGCAAATCAGAGCGTATGTAGACAGTGAACCATCGCTAGAAAAGTCAGCTGTACAACTGGGGCGAGTGCTAGGGAGTCTCTCTAGACTAGACCCGCCGTGTGGCGGCGCTCGGTCTGCAATCACTGATAGTGGCGACACGCGGGTACGACGTATACTAACGGACCGTGGCCGATTTAAAGACTACCACCTAGCAAGTGTGGTGTCTAACGGTGACACCACATGGAGTACGTCGAAAGTCGTAAAGAACATAAAGGTTACTCATGTTTCTCATGTACCGCGTACAGAGGGTGCAGTATGAACAAGAGATGAGCGTGTAAACATTTATCGTAAATCACATGCCATCGAGGTTATGGTCACTACTGTCAATGATCACAATATTTTTGGACGATTCTTCACAACATTTGCTCTATTTGACCGTCATCCACTGCAAAGCAGCCTTCTGCCCCTTTGTCTCACGAAGTTATGCATTTACAATAATACCTCTGATTGCTGCTGGATTGTATAGGAGCCACTGAACACGCGTTTTCTGTTAGTGTATTAACGACTTGTCCCTAAAGCAAAAAAAAAAACCTCGTTTTAGATGTCACCTCGCCGTAGCCCCATAATTTTGTACGCATATGCAATGTCACATTCTGTTGCAACACAGGTAATTGACTCCGAAAAAAGTGACAATACCTAGATCATTCAATGTGTTGATTAGAACACACAGATATAGCAATAGGTTCCCATGGACGCCTGCCAAATACTGGTAGTAAATCTGTCCTGGTGTAGTCTCTCTTCTAGTGCATGCCGGGTCGCATCGGCCCAAACGAGTGTTTTAAAGCAATTTACAATACGCTCTCGCGTGAAACCCATCTCATCAGAAAACAAGACATTTGCCGTGAAATGCAGATCATGAGCAAAAAAAATGGTTCAAATGGCTCTGAGCACTATGGGACTTAACCTCTGTGGTCATCAGTCCCCTAGAACTTAGAACTACTTAAACCTAACTAACCTAAAGATATCACACACATCCATGCCCGAGGCAGGATTCGAACCTGCGACCGTAGCAGTCGCGCGGTTCCGGACTGAGCGCCTTAACCGCGAGAGATCATGAGCACACGGGGGGTGAAACCACTGGCAAAATGACAATCGGGCGGCACGATCATCTGCCAGCAGAGCTTGGAATCACTGCAAATGATTGGGACAGAACGCCTGTGCATGGAGCTCTGTCCAGGCAACAGACTTAGCAACACCATCCGAAGTAGCTGTACTTCAGACACTCGTTCCATGGTTGTCCTCCGCATGTTCTAATACCCGTTCTTCCACAGCAGACGTGGAGTTCTTGAAGCTCAGTCACGATCACATTTTCGTGGTGCCAAGCACCCCGTTTCCAAAAGTCCCTGGAACAGGGCGTACGTCGTTGTGAATATTTGGTAACATAAGGTTACATGCTATTATTTACCCCCAACGTAGCCTACTTACGCGAAATGCAAAATTACTTGGAAATGGCTTCGGTAATACTATGGGATGAAAAGTTATACTCTCTATAATGGAAAAATATCCCTATACAGCTGAAGCGAAAATAACTCTTTTATTTAAATCAAGCTTTCTTTTATAAAGGAAATTGTGATAATTTTTTACGAGGGAGATTTCGTTATTCCTCTGTTCAAGAGAATGCTATGCAATTGAATCGGGTCTGTGTGGTTGTATTGAGACCAAGATGAAATGCATCAATAAATTTTACACGTTATCGCATTTATAAAACATCAGACTTCATATAGTCTTACTGAATCGAACAGATTTTTGCTCGGAGATTCCCAGATTCAATCGGTCGAGAAATCCGACCGATCGTGGAAACTTCCACACGAGAACCAGCTAATACGAGCGTTAATCGGAAAGTATGGAACGATGGGTGGCGAAATGGGAACCACAGTGAAAATCCAATGAAATTTTGCACAGGTGTGTTGGGAAGTGTCTCTAATATCCCATCGATCGCGTTACGTCGTTCTTTTTAGTTCTGAGCACACAGGGAGCACATAAAGGTGCCTAGAACAATAGTGTCTCCCGCTAAGTACGAGGGCCTGATGAGGAATTTCGCCTGGAGCTATGCAGGCAGCATTATATAAGGAGGCTGTTGAAATAAGAATTAACCAAAAGAACTTTAACCGCGATAGCGGATACCATCTGAGCTGTGCGTGGAAACGAGCGCTTGATGCAGAGAAGCAGCAGAGACGTTCCTACCAAGGTTTACGTTCCAACGGAAGCGGTGGCGCCACCGGTGCACACAGTGACACCGTCTGCGACAGCAGTACGTAATGGCCGACCAATCATAAGCCGACCAAACAGAAGCCGTCTTCGGGCTATATAGAGGCTACCAGAGCAGCAGTGAGGGCAGTCAGCTCCTGACGATGGGGATGGAGGTAATCGTCGAAAGCTCGAGATTTTATCCAGAACTGAGGCGGCAAGAATATCGAGAATGTTTTATACATAAGTGCCGTCGCGAATAACTTCGTTCCAATTACATAACTGTCATGCGTTTTATTTTCAAATAAATTCTCAGTCGCATTCTGCAGGGGCAATGAAAATGCTCCTGCATCGTTTTAAGTAGGAAATGTTTGATTACCCACAATACAGCCAGTAATTATCTCCCTCTTAGTTTCACCTCTGACCACATGAATCTCTGTCTATGAGGACAACATTTTGGCAAAGACAACGAGCTGACCGAGTGAGGTGGCGCAGTGGTTACACACTGGACTCGTATTCGGAAGGACGACGGTTCAATCCCGCGTCCTGCCATCCTGATTTAGGTTTTCCGTGATTTCCCTAAATCACTCCAGGCAAATGCCGGGATGGTTCCTCTGAAAGGGCACGGCCGACTTCCTTCCCCATCCTTCCCTAATCCGATGAGACCGATGACCACGCTGTCTGGTCTCCTTCCCCAAACCAACCAACCAACCAATCAACAACGAGCTGTAGGCCAGCGTAGAGAACTGATGGAAAGCACTGGCGGTTGCCTCCTATAACGAGGGTATTGGAAAGATGGTACAGCGCGACAACAAACATCTAGGTTGGATCGCGAGTAGGGAGTTAAGTTGCAGCTGACTGCTGAAAATAAAACAGTTTTCATGTTCACTGTGGTTTGAATTTCACTACCTATCATTCCTTACTCTCCGAATAACCCTCGTGCAATTACTGAAGCCACAGAATTTTGTGTAAATAGCTATGATTAAAAAAAATTGTGCTCAGACTACTTGAATGAAAGGAAGAGCTATTTTACTTACATATTATTAGGATAAATCAGCTCACACTTACATCAAGGTGGGGCATCAAGTAGAGAGAGAGAATCAGAATAGGGTCACAAATATGAACCTTCGTTTCATACCCATTATATAAAAAACTAACCTGACACGAGTATGAACATTATATAATAGTTTCTTTGGTTTGTTGTTACTCTGATAGATTACAATGTTATCTTTGGCCGATACCTATAAACACATCACATCTTTGATTTTCATACACGTAACTTCAAAAAGACAGCTGAGAAAATCAAAATCCTTAACGACGGCAAAAAGAGCCCCATGCTGCCAGTAGGCTTCTACCATCTGCTCGCCGTTAACGGAATACTCTGCCTTCTCCAGTGTTGAATATAAGGGATGCATTGGGAGCCGTACTTCCAGAGGCGGACAAAGAATCGAATTACAGCATTGTAAAGCTGTGTTACAAAAAAAGAAGAAAAGAAAATGCGCCTCATAAGCACTATGGGTCCACCAGACGAAAATATAACTGACCGCTACACCACGTACTGCTGTGCGATGAGGAATACTGTCTACGTGCTTGTGTTGGGTGCCTTACTGATAGCAAACCATACTAGTCTTTCTGCATTAACGTCTAGTACGTGCGTTTTTACCTAATTTGTGTCATGCCGAAGTGTTCGGCGTGCAACATATGCTCTTTGTACACATGAAGCCGTAACTCAAAAATGGCTCTAAGCACTGGGTCATCAGTCCCCTAGAACTTAAAATTTCTTAAACTTAACTAACCTAAGGTCATCACAC
Source organism: Schistocerca serialis cubense (assembly GCF_023864345.2). NCBI lineage: Eukaryota > Metazoa > Arthropoda > Insecta > Orthoptera > Acrididae > Schistocerca > Schistocerca serialis. Next base: position 448,725,174 of record NC_064644.1, read on the forward strand.
ACATCCATGCTCGAGGCAGGATTCGAACCTGCGACCCTAGCGGTCGCAGTAGGCAGCATACGTCCGCTGCCATTACGACGCCTCCACATTGCAGGCCTCCCTATCCGCTTTTCTCAAGCGTGTCTCTTTCCGATTTTGTGCATTCATACATGACAGGCCTCACATATCGCGACACAGCGCTGTATACATACAGCATGTTTATACGCCAGTTGTTACTGGCACTACCAGAGGGCACCAGTGACGCTTCCAAGCGGCGCGCACCAAGAAACCGGCGGCTTTGCTGCCGATGAACAAGCACAGCCCGCACATCACGTGGTAGCAGACCTACTTCCGTCTGCAGGCCAAGGAGACCCTCCAGCAGGGAGTTCAGTTGCTCTCGCAGATCCCGTCTAGGAGTGTGCTGCACGAGTAGGTCATCTTACGGAACTCAGCAAGACAAACCAGGACACTCAATTCTCCTTCGCAACGTCTTCGTGTCGCTACGCTTCTCTTGGTGGCGTGGTGACTACGGACACCGCTCTACAGCCCTACCGGATGACGCTTCCCGCAAATTTGATATCACGCCAGTGGAATTTGTGCTTGCAATATCTTGAGATCATGAACGATCTTTCAGTTGTTGTTTTCGGGGCAAACATCGTTGTGAAATTGTGCAGTTTATAAAGTGTTCTGTATTGCTACTTGAAAATCGCCTTTTAACACAACGAACAATCAATGATAAAGTGTGAGACAGAAAAAGTTGTATCTACTAAATTCTTCAAAACGCTATTCTAAAAAGAAGTAGAAGTCCACGTAAGCAATACAGGACTTATTTTACTCTGAAATTATTCTGATGAAACAGTTCACACTTATATGAATCTGTGGCGTCAAGCAGAGATAACGAATCAGAATAGGATCAGAAACACGATCCTTCGCTTCATATCCATTATTTTAAAATTTGGTTTGTCGTTACTCTGTGATAGATTACAATGTTATCTTCAGCACTTTGCCGACATCTTAAACAAATAACATCTCTTATTTCATACACGTAACTTCAAAAAGACAACTGGAAATATCAAAATATTTAACGACGGCAAAAGCAGCGCCACACTGCCACTAGGCTTCTTCCATCTGCTCGCCGTTAGCAGAATGGCATATCTGCCACTTCTCCGGGCGACACCACATTGAAGTAGCACTGTCCGTGCTGATGGGGAGGCTTGTTTGTTCGCGTGAAGCTGAGGGCTATTTCGGCTATGGGAACCTACAGTAGGTAAGGTATTGCCTGCTGGACCAGACTGACTCTGTCCCACAACGACCTATCATCCTCATTCCTTGTCCTTTCCCAAATCCTAAATAACCAACCCTAGGAGTGATGCTATCCATGCCGTGGAGTGCGTCGCACATGGGAAGATGCATCGTGAACGGAACCTCAGGGATATAGGACGATCTTAGTTCAAGTGGTTCAAATGGCTCTGAGCATTATGTGACTTAACATCTGAGGTCATCAGTCCCCTAGAACTTAGAACCACCTAAACCTAACTAACCTAAGGAGATCACACAAATCCATGCCCGAGGCAGGATTCTAACCTGCGACCGTAGAGGTCGTGCGGTTCCAGAGTGAAGCGCCTAGAACCGCTCGGCCACTTCGGCCGGCTCTTAGTAATTAGCCTCGAAACCACGCAGAGTTTCCGTGGTGAGGACCGATTAGATCCCTAACTCTCATGGGATCCAACGGACATGCAAGAAAATAGCAATATTGAGGGGCAAGTTGAAACCTCAGACACCCAAACATCTGGGCTGGAAACGATGGAAAACATCCCCTCAGCTGAACAGGGTGACAGACCTGTTCCAGAAGTTGTACCAGATTAAGATCAGAGACTTGTCTGGGGCTCAGAGGAGGAAACGTCTTAGAGAACAAAAGCTAAAGGAAGGAAAATAGTGGCTTACTAAACAAAAATGAAGGGGACTAAAAGGGCATGAGCCAAAGACCCCATCTACCTGTAGTGGAGACAGTGAGAGAACAAGGGAGGTATCTAAAACGCCCATTTCTCAGGATAAGCGTATCCAGAAAAAGAAAGGCAAGAAATAGGGAAACAGACCTATAGTGCTGCATTCTTGGACTTTAGGGTAGCGGTTATCCGACAAGATTATCGACTGGTAAAGATCGCCTTGCAGCAGGAGAATTTCGTGCAGATGTCTCTCTCTGAGAATACTGTGAGGTGGGGGGGGGGGGGGGGGGGAGGGGGGGGTATGATGGTCCCGGACCAAAATTCAGGATAGTCTATCTGGATCACGGTGCTCTTATCTTTGTCTGTGAGGGGGTGGGTACAGTGGAGTTGCTTAAGGAAAAGATGCCCTAATATCATCGTGGGAGGATGCGAAGCTGCTGTTAAAGACAGCAGCTGAGCTCTTCAAGACCGCAAAGATATTAATTAGCGTGCCAAAACCTTATCCTTAGCGATACCTCTCCAGAGACTATGACTGAGAAAATAATGTCTCAAAACCCGACAGTTTCGACAGACGATTGGACGATTGGTCAAATTCTTGTGGTGGAAGTCGGATGGAAGTCCTTGAAGGCAATGCGGGAGGAGGACCTGAAACTATTCCTGGGGTTCTTGCAGGGTGCCTACAGGGTAATCAAAGACATTAGAAGCGGCAATGGCTGCAAGATGGAGACTGAATATAAGAAATTTTAGCATATTGCAGCCCCGTCAATGCCAACGTAGTGGCTACTGTCAACCGACCGCGTGGTGAAGAGATGTCGGGGCTGGATTTCAGTTAAGTAGTTTTCATTCTTCATGGTACCGCAGTACTATAGGTTTTAATTTTAATGTCGACTGCCGCTTACTGTGGCATGTTACCAGATTCGTGTTCTGGGAAGACAAGAAGTGGACGTGGCCCTAATTCACGAACCCTATTTATATAAACGAGGTGTATTGGGCCTCAGCGGCACTGGTTTATGCTAGAAATGTAAGAAACTCAAGAACGAGCATTTATGTAAAAAATGAAATCCCCTTCATGCTGATGGCAAACTTTTGTTCTAGTGACTTACTGGCTATCAGAATGTGCAAGTCAGGAAGGTATCACGAGGGAGTTTGTAATGGCCTTGGCACACCTTCCTTACGAGGACAGTGCTCCTCCATCTCAGGAGGTGAGGAGACTGACGGAAGCCTTTGCACAACAGGGCGACCAACTTTTGGTTGGATGCGATGTTAATTCCCACAACTTAGTGTGGAGCAGCACCAACCTTCTAGAATTTCTTATAGCTAGTAACTCAGAGATCTCAAATAGAGGCAAGAGGCAAGTAACCTACATTTAGAAATATAAGACGGGAAGAGGTAATGGACATTTAGAAATATAAGAAGGGAAGAGGTAATGGACATAATATTCGGTTCCATTTTGAAGGGTGGTTATTACAAACAGTGGCATGAGGCTTTACAGCCATCGTCATCAAACCACATGTATATTAAGTTCGGGGTTGAAATTGGCATTAGACAGACCGTGTCCTGCAGCAATCCCACGAAAAGGGAGTGGCAGGGGTATAGGAGGGACCTCGACTCACCCTATCGGAAGTCAGTTGCTCGATAAGGAATCCAGGAGAGTTTATGGAGGGTTTGGTTGACTTTCAGGGAGGAGACCAAACTGCAAGGTCATTGGTCTCATCGGAATAGGGAAGAATGGGGAAGGAAGTCGGCTGTGCCGTTTCAAAGGAACCATCCCAGCATTTGCCTGAAGCGATTTAGGGAAATCACGGAAAACCTTAATCAGGATGGCTTGACGCACGATTGAACCGTCGTCCCCCTGAATGCGAGTCCAGTTTTTGGGGAGGTAGCAGAGACCACCATGATTTCATACCATGACAACTGCTCAATCGCCAAGAAGGGCACGAATATGAGTGTATCTTGGTGGAACAATGACCTGGAATCACAAAGGAAGCAGGTACGAAGATTGTTTAACCTTGCGAGCAGGAAAGAACAATGGGCAGAACATCAGGAGGCCCTTGTCAAATACAATCATGCAATTAAGGAAGCTAAGCTGGCATCCTGGAAGGTATTCTGTGAGGAGGTAGAGGATATGGATTTTCAGGCCAGAATTCACAAAATCATCACATACCAACTAATCCAGGAAGAAATTTAAGAAAAAAGTACGGGGAGTATACAAGGACAGCACATGACACAGAGGAAATGCAATCCAAAAACAAAGGAAGTAGGTTACAGTACGCTTGTTCGCCCACTGCTTGTTCCATACCAGATAGGGTTGATCGAAGAGATAGAGAAGATCCAACGTAGAGCAGCGCTCTTCGTTACAGGATCATTTAGTAATCGCGAAAGCTTTACGGAGATGATAGATAAACTCCAGTGGAAGACTCTGCAGGAGAGACGCTCAGTAGTTCGATACGAGCTTTTGTTAAAGTTTCGAGAACATAACTTCACCGAAGACTCAAGCAGTATATTGCTCCTTCCTACGTAAATCTCGCGAGGATAAAATCAGAGAGATTAGAGCCCACACAGAAGCATACAGACAATCCTTCTTTGCACGAACAATACAAGACTGGAATTGGAGGGAGAACCGATAGAGGTACTCAAAGTACCCTCCGCCACACACCGTCAGGTGGCTTTCGGAGTATGGATGTAGATGTAGATGTAGATATATAAACGCTTGAAATACTCCTCAAGACTCGTTTTCCTGAATGTTCTCTGATGGACAACACAGACCACGACGAAATCCCTGTAAGATATCGGTTTTCAGGTATTCGAAGGGAGAACTGGAATCTGCCAGAGAATATGTTGACATAATAAAATCCAATGGGCGGTGGTAATATTCCAACCATTCAGGTCACCTGGTCCTGATAGAATTTTTCCAGCAGTCCTGCTACCAGCAGAATTGAGCTTAATAAGATTCCTTTGCACGTTATTTAGGGTTAGTCTAACAGCAGTAACCATTCCTAACGTCTGGAAAGCAGTGAATGTTGTCTTCATTCCACAGCCAGTGAGAATCGATCATAAAAGCCACAGGATATGAGACCAAACAGTCTGTCCTCCTTGCCTCTTAAAACATTAGAAAGAGAAGACGTTTGCTAGGGTCCATCTAGACATAAACCAACATGCATACCAACCAGGAAAATCGTGTGAAACTGCACTCCACCAACTTCTTGGGAAGGTGGAAAAAGCACTACACTTTCAGCAAGTAGCCCTCTGCATATTCTTGGACATCGAAGGGGCTTTTAGCAACAAGACCTTCGAATCTGTAGTTAAGGCAGCAAAGGTGCATGGCTTGGAGACTACCATTTGCATATGCATTAGAGCCATGCTTAGTGGTATAGAGGTAGAAGCCACCATGATGCAAGAAAAAATAGTAATCAACACAACCAGAGGCTGTCCGCAAGGAGGGGTCCTGTCCCCTCTGCTGTGGAACCTTGTGGTGAATCAACTCATTGTGGAATTAAACTCTAGACAGTCCTTTTGCCAGAGATACATGGACTATCTTGTCATAGTAATACTTGGCTAATTTTCAAGTAGAGTCAGAGCTATTGCCCAAGGAGTATTGATCATTGTGTAAAATTGGTGCTGGAAACAGGATCTAGGGTTCAGTCCTAAGAAGACTGTTGAAGTACCATTTACAAGGTAGCAGATCCAACACAAATATTGGAATCTCAAGCTAATCGATGAAAGTCTACCAATGAAGGGGATACTGAAATATCTAGAGCTAACTGTGGATGAGAAACTATCATGGACCCCTCACATAAGGAGCACTTGTTCCAAGGCAAAAGGTACTCTAATGAGTACAAGGAAAGCTTGTGGTAAAAACTGGGGCTTAAGCCACACGAGTACATACTGGATGTACACCATTGTAGTAAGACCTATGATCCCTTATGTGGCTACAGCACGGGTACAACAGCATGTGGATGGTAAGGAGCTTACTAAGGTGCAGAGATTGGCCTGCTTAGCCATTAGAGGCGGAATTTGCAGCACACCCACCACTGGGATGAGAACAATGCTGGACATGCCCCAATTACACCTATAGGTAAAGATGCAGGCAAAAACTGTAACTCAGTGAGGTATCCAGGATCACACTAAAATTCTGAGTGATGTAGACATAGGTATGGTTGGGGAAATGTGGCAGACTATATAATAACTCCCAGCAATAGGAGGACAATCGGGGTTGGGCACCACTCTCCATTCTTGCCAGATGTATCCAAGGCGGCAGCGATTATGTCATCCAATATGGCGGTCGGTAGACCTGGAAACAGCACATGACATCATCCAAGATGGCGGATTTTCGAGCGGAAGATAGCTGAATTGGGCTACCTCCACTAACTTAACCCCCTTCCCCTGCCCACCCCCAGAAAAAGGCAGGAATTTCACATTCCATCAGGACAATGCAACACACCTTCACTAACCTAAGAAACTGGTGGGAAAGAAGGTAACTTGGGCTACCTCCACTAACCTGAGTCATCTGACTGCCACCTCTTCCTAGAGATGGGAGAGAAACTTGAATTTTGGCTGTAAAGAAAGGCCACTTGGGCTATCTCTACTAACCTAAGAAAATTGTGGCAAAGAATGGGCACTAGGCCTACCTCCACTGACCAAAGTCATCTGACCGCCCCATCTTCCATGGCACTGGTGGGAAATTTGAATTTTGGAGGGAAGGTACGTCAATTGGGCTATCTCTACTAACCTAGGAAAATGGCAGGAAAGGAAGGGCAATATGCCTACCTCCACTAATCTAAGTCATCCGACTGCCACATCGTCCTAGAAATTGTCTGGAAAAGAACTTGGCCTGTGCTGGAAATAAGTCATTATTTTCACGCAACATTTATTTAAACAATTAGAGGCAGTACCAACATGAAGCGTGTTCACCCTGAGGTCCAGGGTCCAACTGGCCTGGTACACGGTATCGCCACCAGTGTGTGCTGTCATCCATTCTATGACGTAACCCGAGAATGCAGTCTGGGGGGGGGGGGGGGGATAGCCTGCACTGGGCTGCTAGAGAGAGGAAGAAGTGTGCTTTATTTATTATGGAAAGCTTTATTTAGGGACCGATTTTTGGCAGTATGTTTATCACACTGATACAAAACACACGCTCTGACATGCTTGGTGTCACCCCACACCGGCTTCAGACTTGTGCAGGCACTGTCCGCTGCCACCTGTCCACTGGACCGCACAGGAGGCTACCGCACACACTCCCAGAAGTTTGGATGCTCCGGAAGCCGACATGCTATGACGAAACCATTAGCTGCCAAGCCACGCACAGGTTCAAATTCAAGTCCACTTGACACCTGAGAAAATCCTCCCGAAATACATGTTCACCTAGGCACCGCTGCTTATGCGACTGGATGGGAGCGAAGACCTATTTGCAGAGTACAGATGTTCCAAGGGCACACGTTCCTCAATGCCACCTCGAGCCACCACCAGGCACAAGACAGCATGAGCCAACATTCTCATGAGGCTGCTGCCTACAGTGAGCAAGTCAAAGTGGGATCTATTTTTGAGTATACAGTTAGAGTTCTTCCAATGTTATGCTGACGTCACAGAACTCCAAGGCAGCTCACGCTGTTCACATATGCAAGACGCCCCTAGGCAGCAGGTGTGTTTACTGTTGCTGACACGATACCTGTGGATACTGACATCACAGAATAGCACTGGGTGCATTGTTCCTAGTGATCCTAGTGGAACAGGCAAGTGGCATCTATCAATGAACGGTTATCCAGTGTGGCTGATTCAATGTGCGAAATGTTCGTCCGGCTGTCAATAAACGTCTCAGAAACACTAAATGTTATCACCACTGATAACCTGCAAACGCTCGCGAAAACACAGTTCATCATAAAAGCATTCTTTGGAAAGAAAGCAGTCTCTAAGCACAGATGGGAGGAAACCAGAACAATTATGCAAACGGTATTCGAAGCACTGTCTTACAGAAGAAAAAAATATAGAGGGAGTTTTCGGTGTCCTGCAGCTACAGGTCTGGAGATGTCCTAATGCCACAGTAGCGGATGATGACGGCATCCCCTACAGACATAGATTGTCTGCTTCAACTTGTCTTTGAATATTAGCTTTCTCAGAACTTTCCATACATTCCTTCCATCCATTTTCTTCGAATTAGTTGGTAGACTTTCCTACACCCCAACACGAAGGATGTCTTCTGAATGAATTGGGCATTATGATTGGCTCTTATCGAATTTACCCTCCGAATTACCGATGCATCCAATGTGGAAGCACCGTCTGCCTTTCCTTTGCTTCTGCACGTGAAACTTTCAGTGGCAAGAAACTATTTTACACAGATCGCTATATTGCATCAACAATTAAACCATACATAGTGCCTCTACATATCGTGAAATACGGATAGACCCTTACTCAATTACACTGCTCTCCCACTGAGGACAGGAGCTTGAATATTAGAATGTGAAACCGGACTCTAACCTAGCAATATATCACTGTGTTCAAATGGTTCAAATGGCTCTGAGCACTATGGGACTCAACTGCTGTGGTCATAAGTCCCCTAGAACTTAGAACTACTTAAACCTAACTAACCTAAGGACAGCACACAACACCCAGCCATCACGAGGCAGAGAAAATCCCTGACCCCGCCGGGAATCGAACCCGGGAACCCGGGCGTGGGAAGCGAGAACGCTACCGCACGACCACGAGATGCGGGCATATCACTGTGTTCCTTGCCGATGTAGTAAACATACAATTTGTATTCTGCGCCATACAAAATCGTCCCTTTTACATCATTCACACATATACCATGAAGACTGACAGCACCATATATACCTCTCACAGCCCTAGATAATTTCCACTAGTGATCCACTCCCGACGTGTGACCAGAGCGTCCTCAGCAGCCCGAAGTCAGTCTGAGAACTGTTCTGCAACTTCGGGCTCGTTCCCCCTCAGCACGAACGCTTTACTGCTTCTGGTCCGGACCTGTTTGCTGGATTGCTTATCTACACCCATCTCCAGACTCTGGGATTACAAGAACATATGTATTTTCGCCATAAAATTATACCATTTTCGCGGTGCTCCTCGATATCAAGTGCACGTCAGTATCCTACCGATAGCACGCGCAACATATTTCTGGAGATATGGACTGGAAATCATTTCTCCACAAACCCGAAACTTTAGCTAGGCGGGGCATGCTGTAAACCACTGACTGACTAGAATTTTGTCACGTCAGCGAAGACATTTACTCAGAAACTCGAAAAAAATAGAGAAAACTAAGAAGTCCATTCACGAATGCCGATGTCAGTGATGTATCAGATTCCTAATAATAATTTACAAGGTCAACTATGGTGTTTCTCATGTTTAGAGAATCGGCCAATGTGTCTTCTGTGTGCTAGATAGACACACCAAAATCCATCTTCCCTCACTAAATAAAGGTGCGAAATTTGCAGAAGCAGTCAACTGAACAAATTTTATTGGAGGGAACACGGGCCCATCGCAAACACACCACCATATTCAACCTTCTCATATTTTCATGTCATCACAAAAGCTATCCAGCACATACTAAGCATTAGTTCACTTTTCGGTGATCTAGAAGACAACACAATTAAGTCATTTACATTCCTACACACCAACAGGTCTCTCCATTTGGACAGCTCCTACCATTAATGAGAAATGTGAATCATCACCGCACAGGTCACTGGCGCTGCACGCCCAGCACGCACAGGTAGAGCCATCATCCTAAGATATTGGTCACATATGTATTCTATCCCCGTAATTACAACTAAATGTTACGATTGGAGGCTCAATTGAACGACATTCGACAAAGAGCGAAGTATCCGAAATACACACTGTTGACGGTAGTAGCTCTTGAAACAGAAATATCAGTACCATTCTCATGACTTGAGTATTCTTCCTTTTGCTATCATAGTACTCTGCGTCAAATCCATACCTTCCTCACGAATGGACATAGTCGTTCCCTTGCACATTTCCTTTCATAGTTATATACCTTAGTTTATTGTAGAGAAACCTGCAAGAAGGACGTACGTCATGCGCTGTAATTATATTTCTTACGTTGGAATATTAACAGCAGTGCATTCCACACCAGTGATAGGTTGGAAACTCTAGCGATCTAACATTATAACCTGTTTTAAGTGTGGATCGTTGTAGCCTTAACATTGCATGTGTTTACGTTCTCTCTTACCAATACCTTCCAGGTGCTGATCCTAGACTCTAAAACCATACTTTAGAACTGATTGCGTAACTGATCAACGTAAAATGCTTCGAACTGCCTCCCTCTGGAGCTCCATCATGCATAAAGATTACTCATTTCTTGTTCTTCTTAACCATCTGCTATTACATCACAAAGCTTTCAGATCTGTTACTACACACCGATAAGGGGTGCTAACCACCTCGACATGGGAGCTTCTAGAGAAATCCTGTGTACCTGGATGGGCGAGCACTCATTCACGAGACGTGGAATGTAGCGGTCTACTTCCCGTCAGCTGCAGATTACATTGGTAACGGTGCTGCAGGGCGGGCTGGTCAAAGACAGTGGGGGGAGGCATTTTAGTCACGAATTTTATCCTAATACAGCGAGAATGATCTGGGACTCCCATCAACATAGATGGTAAATTATGTACTATCCTCGAGGTGCTAGAAATATTTAGAGTGCGGCCTGGTATACTTTGATGATGTATGTCTTCGACAATTAACAATTAATGGACATACTGTAGGGTCATCTATCTACATTCGCAATTATACTCGCAAGTGGCGAAGGGCTGGTTTAGCTATGATACTGAAATGGGGAAACATGCTATAACATCATTGGTCAGTGTTGAAATTACTGTAAAATTGCTAAAATTGTTCATACTGTCAATTGTAGTACTTATTATTTCACTACATTGGGGTGTCTTTACTATTCCACTGACACGCTATTAGTTACGACATAATGACCGATTGACAACGCTTGTTTGATTTGGAGAAAGAGTTTTAAGGATGGGTGACACCTTCTGGGGATGACTAGCATCAAAACAGTGATCCCGTACATGAGTGTAATATGAGGAATCAGTCGAAACGGAATACACGGCCATCAGTTATTCTGTCAATGTGACAGATGAGTTCAAATGTATAGGTTGCCCAGTTGACCTATTTTTCCTCCATTATTCAAACTTCCCACCAGGGGGCTTAGTAGGGGGGGGGGGAGGAGGAAGTGGCACTTTCCCGCCATCTTGGGTAACGGTAATAGCGTTATCAGCTAATGTCATGACAGAATCTTCAATGACATCAGTCGCGTCACAGTGCGATGTTTCGTTTTCTGCGAGATGACGTGGAACACAACCTGTTAATGTCAGTTTAGAACCTGACACAGATCTCGAAGTAGTAGTGGAGAAACAATATGTGTGGTGTCACCGCCAGACACCACACTTGCTAGGTGGTAGCCTTTAAATCGGCCGCGGTTCGTTAGTATATGTTGGACCCGCGTGTCGCCACTATCAGTGGTTGCAGACCGAGCGCCGCCACACGGCAGGTCTAGAGAGACTTCCTAGCACTCGCCCCAGTTGTACAGCCGACTTTGCTAGCGATGGTTCACTGACAAATTACGCTCTCTTTTGTCGAGACGATAGTTAGCATAGCCTTCAGCTACATCATTTGCTACGACCTAGCAAAGCGCCATTACCAGTTGCTATTGATGCTGTAAAACATGTACCGTCAAGAGCGATGTTCACCATTTATGGATTAAAGTTAAGTATTCCACAGCTACGTCCTTTTTTGCTAGTCTCATTTCCTTGACCTGTTCCAGACCTCACGCCAGCCTGCGTGAGCTAAAACACGTGCCTTTCGGCTTCCTCTCATAGTGGGTTGGCTGTCTTGCCAATCCACAACAATATGTATGGCAGTGTACAAAGCGTGTTAGAGCAGGAAAAAAAGACAATTTTCCAAACAACTACACAGGGTCAGAGGGAGCATCCCTTGCTGCTTAAAGCATAGTCTATGGGATACGGTTATCCTTCCACAGTACAGTTGATGAAACTTTAAACTGGTCTGTGCAGTTGATCAATATCTGCATATTTGATGGGATTGTCACATGTTCTCAATGCCAGCACATAGATGGCATTTGTTTTCTATATATGGGAGGACAGAGATGCCGTATAAATCTTATCAAGTTCTATATTGGATGAAAGTTAAGCTATTATATTTCCTTATTTTTCTCTGTTGGATGATACAGAATAACAATGATAGCATGTTGGGCTGATATACGTGAATTGGACCTGAGGGACGTGGAACTGCTTCGGACTGTAGTATCTGTATGTAGTTTGGGGATGCACCACAATGAGTCCATTTCCACCGAATAGTCAAAACACGGTCCTGTCGCACTAACTCAGGTCGCTCTGTTTCTATACGGGTTGCAGAAGGTGGTGTGTATGGGTTTCTCTGACTTCTACCCAGTTCTGACTTAAATTGGAATGATCACATGCACAAAGCTCTGGAAATGGCAGCAGTCGCTAGGTGTGTAGGGACTCAGTAAAACCACATTGTAATTTTACTGTAGAAGACAGGTTCGAGAAAGGTGACTCGTTTCGAGATATGAGAGTGCCAGAAATATGATTCACCTGTGGCTGTAAGGTGACTCGTTTCGAAATATGAGAATGCCAGAAATATGATTCACTTGTATCTGTAATAATTACAGGACTTCTCCATAGTATCCAATGCTGTTATGTGGTTGAATGGAAAAAGTTGATTCCAAAACATAGACATCATTTGTAATAGGTAGCGTAGCATTAGAGATATGGAAAGCTAGTGTACATTTCTTATGACCTCAATAAGCCCACCATCTACTACTGTTTGTGATCCTACTCAGTCATGGCCTATAACACAGTGGTCATATCGCAGAACCTCTGACATGGTATTGACACAGAATACGTTATAAATACTAGAGAAATATATAGTAGCGGCGGCGTGAGGTGGGTTGCAAATAGCGGATTCATACCACGTTCTTCAGCCGAATCACTTTCAAAACTCAGTGATTTTATGACGAGGTTTCATCGTGGGTTACGTGTAACCAGACTGCTGGTCAGATAATATACATTCCCACGATCAACGTCTTCGTACTTGTCTGGAAAAACCATGTCATTCGCTGGTAATGCCATACGTGGATTTATAAGGGCAATATATCTTTCAACATGGATACTTGTGTGTACATGTAGAACCAAAACACCTTGTGACAGTAACAAATCAGTCGTTGATTGGATCGAGTTTTTCAATATGTAGTGGTTTGTAAGACGTTTAATTCTCTCCTTCTAAGACATGGTGGTAGCACTTGCAATAAAAACTTATAAGACATGTCCACCCAACGTTGATTTTCGGTCAGTTATTGACGAAGTATTATACTCAGTTTTAGAGTGTGCATCATAAGTTCGCCTTGAGCATCAGGCTTATAAATGTGTGCGTTTGTGTTCCGACATGTGCAAACGAAATGACTATGTCCATTCGCGAGGAAGGTATGGATTAGACGTCGAGTACTGTGATAGCAAAGGGAAGAGTACGTCAAGTCATGAGAATGGAGCTGATATTTCTATTTCCAGAGCTACATCCCGCAACAGTGTGTGTTTCCAATACTTCGCTCATTATCGAATGTCATTCAATTGAGCCCCCAATCGTATCATTTAGTTGTAAGCAGAGGGATAAAATATATATGTGACTGATTTCTCAGGATGATGATTCTACCTGTACGTGCTGGGCGTGCTGCACCAATGACCTGTACGGTGACGATTCACGTTTCCCATTAATGGTAGGAGCTGTCCAAATGGAGAGGCCAGTTGGAGTGTAGGAATGTAGATGACTTAACTGTGTTGTCCTCTAGACCACCGAAAAGCCAACTAATTCATAGTATGTGTAGGATAGCTTTCGTGATCGCATGGAAATTTGAGAAGATTGAATATGGTGGCATGTTTGCGATGGACCGTTAATCTCTCACATGTAAATTGTTCAGTTGACTGCTTCTATACATTTCACGTCTTTATGTAGTTGAGAGTGGATCGATTTTGGTGTGTCTATCTAGCACATACAAGACACGACTGCCGGCTCTCGAAACAAGAGAAATACAATAGTTGATCTTCTAAATTATACGAATTATCAGGAATCTGCTACATCACCGACAACAGTATTCGTGAGTGGACATTTCAGATCTCTTTTCAGATTTTTTTTTCGAGTTTCCATGTAGATGTCATCGCAGAGATGACAAGTTTCTAATTATTCAGTGGTTTACAACAAGCCCCACGTGGCTTAAATTTCAGGTTTGTAGAGAAATAATTTTCAGTGTACACCTTGCAATTATGTTGCGCGAGCAATCGGTAGGTTACTGCTGCGCTCCAGCTATCAACAAGTACCGCGGAAATTGTATAATAATATGGCAAACCATTCGAAAATACATGAGTTCTTGTAATCTGGGGTGTGGGGATGGGTGTAGATAATCAAGCAAGCTAGCAGGTTTTAACAATACCACCATTGCAATGTGGGTTAGAAATCAGATTAATAATGTTGCTCACGCTGCATATGTTCGCTTTATCGGGCAACTACAAAGTTATTGACTGTGGATGGTATCGTCAGAATGGAAATAATGAAGTCACAGTAAAAAAGTCATTAATTTTGGCCCTTATCTTGAATGGATTCCCACGTAGATTTCGTCGAAGTTGTTATGGCTCATCTTCTTGATTCTAGGGTGATTCCACTTTGGCTGCTAGAAGGTCCAGATCTGTATTTTAGCAATATTTGAAGACCTAACAAATGCGGTTTTGAGGAAATTCTTAATGATCAAACAATCCCAGATCACAACAATGGTATGGTAGAAATAATTTTTGACTTAGTGTTCACGATCCACATTTTTATTAAACTTGTTGTAAATTCACATATACTTCTTCTTAATTGTCACATCATCAAGAAATCAGTTTTGTATGAATCTTCAAATTTTTAAATTCCACTTTAACCAAAACACAAAACTTGACTGTATTTTTACAAAGCGAAATAACAACTTAACTTCTGCACAGTGAAACAAAGACTGCGCTGTCCGCATTTGCGCCAAAACGATTAGAAATAAGTCAAATATTATGACAGTCCCACAGAAATTAATACAATCAAGAACCATATCACTGTAATATATCGATACATCGGAGTACCTATACAATAATAAAATCAAATGTGAATATTGCCACAAAAATATGTCTGTTACTTTGCAGAAAAGTAGTACGATATAACTGGTATCGAGAACTGTGGTTGGAGTGCCGTAATGTTCACGTAAATAAAGAACCATTACAAGGTCCGGACAAGAAGCAGTAAACCGTTTGTGCTGAGGGGGAGCAGGTCCAAATTTGTCGGAAAGTTCTGAGAGTGACTTCAGGCTGCTGGGGACACTGGTCACGCACCAGGAGTGGATTACTTGTGACGGTCAGCTGCAGGAAATTATCTACTGCTGCGAGAGGTATCTACGGTGCTGTCTGTCTTTGTGGTATATGTACAAATGATGAGAAGTGGCGATTTTCTATGGTACAGGATACGAATTGTATGTTTACTCCACCAACACGGTACACAGAGAAACATTGTTGGTTTCACGCTCTAATTATGAGGATCTTGTCCTCAGTGGGAGAGCAGTGTAGTTGAATGAGAGTCTTTCCGTATTTGATGGTACGTAGATGCACTTTGCAGGATTTAATTGTCAGTGCAATATGGCGATCTGTGTAATATAGTTTTCTGCCACTGAAAGTCACATCTGCAGAAAATAGAAAAGGCAAAAGGGTAAATTCGATAAGAGCCAGTCATAATGCCCAATTCAATCCGAAGACAGCCTTGGTGACAGGATGTAGGAAGGTATTCAAACTGATTCAAAGATGATGGAGGAAAGGTACGTATGGAAACTTCTGTGAAAGCAAGTATTCAAAGACAAGTAGACGCAGACAATCCATGTCCGCCGGGGATGCCGTCATCATCCGCCATTGTGGTATTAGAACATCTCCAGACCTGTAGCTGCGGGATTCCGAAAATTCTTGCAATTTTTCTTCTCTTCTCTACGACATTGCTTCGAATTCTATTTGCATAATTGTTCTGATTACTCCCGTCTGTGCTGAGAGACTGCTCTCTTTCCAGACGACAAGAAAGATTTTATGATTAACTGTGTTTTCGCGAGCGTGTACAGGCTTGTAGCGACGAGAACATTTAGCGTTTCTGAGACGTATATTAATAGCAGGACTAACATTTTGCATGATGAATCACTACACTGGGAAACCGTTCATGGGTAGACGCAGCTCGCATGTCCCGGGAGGGGCGCTAGGAACAATGCACCCTGTGCTATCCTGTGATGTTAGTATTCATAGGTATCATGTCAGCAACAGTAAAAACACATGTTGCTTAGAGGCATCTCGTGTATGGGACCAGCATGAGCGTGCCTTGGAGTTCTGTGACATCAGCATAACACTGGAAGAACTGTAACTGTATACTCAAAAATAGACCCAACTTTCACCTGCTCACTGTAGGCAGCAGCAGCGGTAGAATAATGCCTCCTGTTGGCTTGCGCCTGCAGTGGCTCGGATCTGCATTGATGCATACGCGCCCTTGGAGCATCTGTGCTCTGCAAATAGGTCTTGGCTCCCATATGGTAGCGTCAGCAACAGCGTCTAGGTGAACAAATAATTCGACAGGATTTTCTCAGGTGTCAAGTATGAAAGGGATGTCGACACCTCATGCCTTTGGGACCTGAATTTGCACATGTGCGTGACTTGGTAGCTAATGGTTGCGTCATAGTTTGGGGGCTTCCGTAGCATTCCGACTTCTGGGAGTGTGTGCGATAGCTTCTTGTGCCTTCCAGTGGACAGGGGGCAGTGGCTGGTACCTGCACAGGTCTCTAGGCTGTGTAGCGTGACCCCAAGCATGTCAGAGCATGTGTTTTGGACCAGTGTGATAAACATACTATCGAAATTCTACCCCTAAATAAATTGTTCCAAAATAAATAGAGTACACTCCTTCCTCTCTCCAGGAGCCCAGTGCAGGCTGTCATTTTCCCCTCCAGACCGCCATCTTGGGTTACGTAACAGAATGGACGACACCACCTTCTGGTGGCGATACTGTGTACCAGGTCCATTGGACTCTGGACATCAAAGTGAACACACTTGATGGTGGTACTACCTCTAATTGTTTAAATAAATGTTGCATGAAAATAAAAACTTATTTCCAGCACTGATTAATCCTTTTCCAGCTAATTCCTAGGACGAGGTGGTAGTCGGATGACTTAGGTTAGTGTAGGTATCCCAAATGCCCTTTCCTTCCTGCCATTTTCTTAGGCTAATAGAGATAGCCCAATTGACCTATCATCCCTCCAAAATTCAAAATTCTCGCTCGTTCCTAGGAATATGTGGCAGTTGGATGATTTAGGTTAGTGGAGGTAGCCCAAGTAACCTTTTTTACCGCAATTTTCTTAGGATACTGGAGATTTATTTCATTGTCGTGATGGAATTTGAACTTCCCGCCATTTTCTAGGGAAGAGGTGGTGAGCGGGGTTAGTGGAGGTAACCCAATTGACCTATCTTCCCGCCAAAATCGGAATCTTGGATGACGTCACCGCCACCATCTTGGATGACATGATGTGCTGTTGCGAAGCGTACAGGTCGCCATCTAGGATGCAGTCGCTGCCCCCTTCTTGGATACAAATGGCTTTAATGGAGAGTGGGGTCACATTCCTCCTTGTCGCCCTACTCCCAGCTGCTTCAACAAGTCTTTCAGTGTAGTAACTGGAAGTAGAGAGCTCTTGGAGAACAATATTCGACACCGTACTGGTGTCTGCTTCACTGACGGTTCGGAAATAGATCAAGGTGTTGAGGCTGGGGTATGCGGAGTGCAGCTAAGACTGGAGAGTGCAATCTCTCTAGGGAAGATACACACTGTGGTTCAAGCGGAAATATCTGCTGTCAGGTTGAGTGTGGAGGAGAACTGGCGGAGGTGCTACAGAGGTCGTAGCATTTTTATTTATTCAGACAGCCAAGCAACCCTGAAAGCACTGGTAGCCTCGGCAACAAGATCAATGATCGTGGCAGAATGCCACAAAATCCTTGTGAAGTTAGAGGAATGCAAATGGGTAAATCCATTGTTGGTCCCTAGACACTCAGGGGTTAGTGGTACTGAGCAAGCCGATAGGTTAGTGAGAATAGGGGCGATTACATCATTTATTGGACCGAAACCTGTCCTTACTATTACCAAGGCGATTATCAAAATAAAACTATGAAACTGGACAAGAAGACAGCATATAGAATATTGGATTAAGGTCCAAAATCAAAAACATGGCAACATATTGATGCCGAAGACGTGTTCTAAGAGAAGTCTCTCAATCCTGTGCTTGAACAGGAGAGAAATGAAACTCATGGTCGGACCATTGGTAGGCTATGGAAATTTCAATAAACACCTACATGCAATGGGGATAATAGAAAAAGACCCCAAATGTAGTAAGTGTGGCGTGGGCGAGGAAACCGCATCACATTTGATCTCCGAATTTCGAGACATTGGAGGTTAAAAGACACAGAATATTCGGATCAACCAGACCTGAAGCACTGGTGAAGGTTCTCCTTGCACTTTTCAAGGGCATTGGTTTTCTTTACTAGAGACACAGGAAACGATACCTCACAATAAACTCTGTTCCGGTATGGAGAGCAGCGGGCTTGCACAATTTTGTTTTTGCTTCCTTGATAAAATCAAATCGAATCAAATCAGTACCACACCTGCCATCAGCTGTGTTGAATATAAGGTCTGCATTGGTAGCCGTACTTCCAGTAACGGTCGAAGAAACATATTACATTATTGTAACGGTGTGTCACAACAACAAAAATGCGACGTATAAGGACTATGAGTCCACCAGATGAAAATATAACTGACCGATACACTGTGTACTAATGTATGGTGAGGAATACTTTCTGCATGCTATATTGGGTTCCTGAGTGATACCAATCGAGACAAGTCTTTTTGTATAAACGTCTAGTAGGTGTGATTCTGCCTCATTTGTCTCGTGCCAAAGTGCTCGACGAGCAAGGTATGCTCGTCGTACACATGAAGCCGTAACTCCCAAGATTTGTGGTTTGCCACCAATATTCATAGGAACCCTTTTTCTTCGCTTCATATATACTGCATCTTCTGTAAATAATGGAAGGCCCTGTGTTGGATACATTATAGACTGTGACTGTTCTACTCTCAAAGAAATTCTGCTAACAATCCTCGTTCACGTTTTCTTATTCACACTGAGACTGTTAATGTGTAAAGGGAAAATATATCTCTTTCAGGCCCCCCCCCCCAAAATTGAAATGAAAATTTTGAAATAAATGGATTTTTGTAGCTAAAAAAATATAGAATTGTAGACCAATTGCTTAGAAAATTTGTTTTTTAATTTTGATACAAATTTTGAACCCACACGATTGTGTGGGTCGGGGTCTTGCAGTGATATTCACAAAAGCAGTTACTGTCTTTTGACAAACACAAATAAATATTACACTTCAGACATTTTGTTCTCGTCGTCTTCTTGCAATTTTTTTGCCTGCAGCAACGAGCTGAAGGCAAATCATCAACAGTTGGCCAGTGATGATATCCGTCTAGCCACTTCTCATCACATGGTGTGTTTGCTCATTTGTACATTTTATTTGGTGGCCCTTCATCGGATTCACTTTCATGTTCCTGTCCTGACGAAGAAGAAATTAGAGCTTCCCCAATCACTTATCGGAAACCAAGAAGATCTAAAGTGTTTTCCTTTTGTACTTTATTGGCTTCGCATTCAACTTTGTACTCTAACCAGGAATTGACGCAAGCCAAATCAAGTAAATGAATCAAAACTTTTAAAGTCCACTTTTTATGTCTTCAAGAAAGTCCTGTAGGTCTCCATCATTTGATCTCAGAGGCCCACTCCTCCCATACACAGGTTGTACTTCACTACGACTGCAGGACATGGCACTAAGGTGTAGTTCTTTTCTGGTTTACTCCATCTCTCAACATTGCTTACAGGTTCACATCCTGTACAAGTAGAGGCCAGGGTCACAGCTTTTGAATCTTTCCACTGGAAAATGACTATTTTATCATCGTCCCTGCAGAATTTTTCCATATCTCCTCTCTTCACTCTTTTTTCTTCTGTCAGGTGAACTGGTTTCACTCTGTTTTTCATTATGGTTCCTGTTCCTTCCTGCCCTAGGTCAAGTAACTGTTGCAATAATGGCAAAGCTGTAAAATATCTGTCAAAATATAGTCTTGCACCTTGAGGTAACGTTTGAGCAAGGCAAAGTATTACAGTTGGCCCTAGACCAAGGCCAACATCTGGCAGAGGAGTTGATTCACCTTGATAAAATTCAAAATCAAGTACTAAACCTTTCGTTGTGGCCAAAACAAAGTTTTTAACTCCCAAAGGGCGCGGATTGTTTGGAACATACTGAGACAATGTGCAGCGTCTAGTAAATGGTACCATTTGCTCCAATGGAATTATCATTTTCAGAGGGGCGAGGAAGTCTTAAGCAAGCACTGCGTACAACATTAATTGCAGGTTGTACTTTCCACAATCTATTAGTTACTGATTCACGTGGAATGTAGTTAGTGTCCACAACATGCAGTGCTGTCCTGAGAGTGAAGAACCTCTCTCTAAGCACACAATCTGCAATAGTTCGCATACGCAATGACTTCTGCCGGTACATACGTGTACGAGGATATCTAATACATCCCATAAGTACATGCATGCCATACAGCTTTTTTATCTCTTGA